>NC_082639.1:154043341-154669341 GCF_028023285.1 Balaenoptera ricei
GTATTCACTGAAGCACCAAAAGAATATGCAAAAAAAGGAATGAGGAGGGAGGGATCAAGTTTTTCACTCAGAGTTCCCCAACTGCAATGTGTCTCCCACACAGGGCGCTGAAATTTTTTCTTCCTAGATGAGCAAACTCAGAAACAAAGGACCAGGTTGAATCTGCCTAAATGGGCTCAGTCTAAGAAGGGCTCTGGTCTGAAGAAAAGGGCCATTGACAGGAAGCACTTGATCTCTGTTTGTCGAAATGAATCCAAGTGGTGGAGGAATAGAAGATCATGAGCCATTGTCCAACAGAATAACTCTTCTCAGACAGGTTTGCTTTGTATTCCTTCAGTGAGTTAGCTGGGGCTATGATCACTGACCTCCAGTGAAAAGGTTTTCTGATCAGGCCAACTGCCATGTACATCTTGCCAACTGGTGAGTTAGGGTTCCACAGAACTAGGAAACCATTGGGTGGATCATGCCAATAGTTTTACAATCAATTATCCTTTCAAGTTGACTGATCTCTCAAACTCCTCTTCAAAATCAAACTGATCAATATAACTGATAAACTGACTGGACATCACCACAGAGCTTTGGGTTCTTTCTGACACACCAGAGCATCAGGTCCCTCCAAGAACCATTAGACTGACCATCCATGATTTTCACTGGAGGCATGTTTTCTCAATTAAGTCTATACATAGAAATTTTACTGCTTCAGAAAGGACATAAATCAGCTCAGCAGGACACTCTTGGGCAAAGAAGAAGGGACAAGGGCTGGGGGGAGGAGGACGTATTTAAATTATTCAATGAAATGGAAATCAGGGGTGGGGTGGGTGAGCAGCTTGAGATGTAGATTCTCCTTTGTGTAGGAATAACTAACAAGCAGCCTGAAGGTGTCTTCCTTCAAAGGAGAGATCAAAAGCTTTAAATGATACATTAAACAAGATGGACTTAATTGATATTTATAGGACATTCCATTCAAAAACAACAGAATACACATTCTTCTCAAGTGCTCATGGAACATTCTCCAGGAGAGATCATATCTTGAGTCACAAACCAAGCCTTGGTAAATTTAAGAAAATTGAAATCGTATCAAGTACCTTTTCCGACCACAATGCTATGAGACTAGATATCAATTACAGGAAAAAATCTGTAAAAAATACAAACACATGGAGGCTAAACAACACACTACTTAATAACCAAGAGATCAATGAAGAAATCAAGGAAAAATCAAAAAATACCTAGAAACAAATGACAATGAAAACACGACAACCCAAAACCTATGGGATGCAGCAAAAGCAGTTCTAACAGGGAAGTTTATAGCAATACAATCCTACCTTAAGAAACAAGAAACATCTCAAACAAACAACCTAACCTTACACCTAAAGCAATTAGAGAAAGAAGAACAAAAAACCCCCAAAGTTAGCAAAAGGAAAGAAATCATAAAGATCAGATCAGAAATAAATGAAAAAGAAATGAAGGAAACGATAGCAAAGATCAATAAAACTAAAGGCTGGTTCTTTGAGGAGATAAACAAAATTGATAAACCATTAGCCAGACTCATCATGAAAAAAAGGGAAAAGACTCAAATCAATAGAATTAGAAATGAAAAAGGAGAAGTAACAACTGACACTGCAGAAATACAAAGGATCATGAGAGATTACTACAAGCAACTCTATGCCAATAAAATGGACAACCTGGAAGAAATGGACAAATTCTTAGAAATGCACAACCTTCCGAGACTGAACCAGGAAGAAATAGAAAATATGAACAGACCAATCAAAGCACTGAAATTGAAACTGTGATTAAAAATCTTCCAACAAACAAAAGCCCAGGATCAGATGGCTTCCTCCAAAATGTAGCAGAGGGAGGAACACTCCCAAACTCATTCTACGAGGCCACCATCACCCTGATACCAAAACCAGACAAAGATGTCACAAAGAAAGAAAACTACAGGCCAATATCACTGATGAACATAGATGCAAAAATCCTCAACAAAATACTAGCAAACAGAATCCGACAGCACATTAAAAGGATCATACACCATGATCAAGTGGGGTTTATCCCAGGAATGCAAGGATTCTTCAGTATATGCAAATCAATCAATGTGATACACCATATTAAGAAACTGAAGGAGAAAAACCATATGATCATCCCAATAGATGCAGAGAAAGCTTTCGACCTGAAGAGCCAAAGCACTCTTGAGAAAGAAAAACAGCTGGAGGAATCAGGCTCCCTGACTTCAGACTATACTACAAAGCTGCAGTAATCAAGACAGTATGGTACTAGCACAAAAACAGAAATACAGATCAATGGAGCAGGATAGAAAGCCCAGAGATAAACCCATGCATCTATGGTCACCTTATCTTTGATAAAGGAGGCAAGCATATACAGTGGAGAAAAGACAGCCTCTTCAATAAGTGGTGCTGGGAAAATTGGACAGCTACACGTAAAAGAATGAAATTAGAACACTCCCTAACACCATACACAAAAATAAACTCAAAATGGATTAAAGACCTAAATGTAAGGCCAGACACTATTAAACTCTTAGAGGAAAATATAGACAGAACACTCTATGACATAAATCACAGCAAGATCCTTTTTGACCCACCTCCTAGAGAAATGGAAATAAAAACACAAATAAACAAATGGGACCTAATGAAACTTAAAAGCTTTTGCACAGCAAAGGAAACCATAAACAAGACGAAAAGACAACCCTCAGAATGGGAGAAAATATTTGCAAATGAAGCAACTGACAAAGGATTAATCTCCAAAATTTACAAGCAGCTCATGCAGCTCAATATCGAAAAAACAAACAACCCAATCCAAAAATGGGCAGAAGACCTAAATAGACATTTCTCCAAAGAAGATATACAGATTGCCAACAAACACATGAAAGAATGCTCAACATCATTAATCATTAGAGAAATGAAAATCAAAACTACAATGAGATATCATCTCACACCGGTCAGAATGGCCAGCATCAAAAAATCTACAAACAATAAATGCTGGAGAGGCTGTGGAGAAAAGAGAACCCTCTTGCACTGTTGGTGGGAATGTAAATTGATACAGCCACTATGGAGAACAGTATGGAGGTTCCTTAAAAAACGAAAAATAGAACTACCATACGACCCAGCAATCCTACTACTGGGCATATACCCTGAGAAAACCATAATTCAAAAAGAGTCATGTACCACAATGTTCATTGCAGCTCTATTTACAGTAACCAGGACATGGAAGCAACCTAAGTGTCCATCAACAGATGAATGGATAAAGAAGGTGTGGCACATATATACAATGGAATATTACTCAGCCATAAAAAGAAACGAAATTGAGTTTTATGTAGTGAGGCGGATGGACCTAGAGTCTGTCATACAGAGTGAAGTAAGTCAGAAAGAGAAAAACAAATATCGTACACTAACACATATATATGGAATCTAAAAAAAAAAAAAAAAAAAGTGGTCGTGGAGAACCTAGGGGCAAGACAAGAATAAAGACGCAGACCTACTAGAGAATGGACTTGAGGATATGGGGAGGGGGAGGGGTAAGATGTGACAGGGTGAGAGAGTGGCATGGACATATATACACTACTAAATGTAAAATAGATAGCTAGTGGGAAGCAACCGCATAGCACAGGGAGATCAGCTCGGTGCTTTGTGACCACCTAGAGGGGTGGGATAGGGAGGGTGGGAGGGAGGGAGATGCAAGAGGGAAGAGATATGGGGACATATGTATATGTATAACTGATTCACTTTGTTATAAAGTGGAAACTCACACACCATTGTAAAGCAATTATACTCCAATAAAGATGTTTAAAAAAAAAAAAGGAGAGATCAAATCGAGAATTGGCAAGAAGTAGTGTCTCTCTACTGATGCTTCAAAATGTTTCCACTTATTAAAAGATTTCTATGCTGAACACAAATTCTAGCTCCCCGGGAGAGTACTTGTACAGAGAAAAAGCATGCTGCTTTAGCAGTTACTCCTCTTCATCCACCCTGCTTGGTGCTTTGTGAAAATGCCTTTTGTCAGCTTCCTACAGCTCTGGGCCTCAGTGAGTCACAGCCAATAATCCCCCCTCTCATAAAGCAGTAGGGTACCAGGAAGGCTAACTCCTCCCTACCCTTTTCTTTCCTCTCTATATATTTTGTGCATCACTAGACCAATTAGCATTTTGCCATCACTAGACCAATTAGTGTCTACCCTGCTACAAAACAATCTCCCTATATAATGTTCAATAAGCCTCAGCCTTAGTGAGTTCTTCCAGTATTCAATCTATATTCTTCATGCTGCTGTGTAAGTTTATTTCCTCTTATATGCCCCTCAGTAAAGTCAGAAAATATATTCACTCATTCATTCAGCAAGTATGTACTGCATGCTTACTCTGTGCCAGGCATCATGATATGTGCCAAGGATACAGATCTCTGATTTCATGAAGCTTACAGTCTGGTGAGGGAGATAAGGATTAAACAAGTTATTGTATAAAAATACTTCATTGTAACTGTGATAAGTACAACAGAAGAGACCACGTACAAGGTGCCCCAAATGAGTTACTAATTGGGACCTGATTGACTTAGGAGGGTCAGTAAAAGGTACCCAAACAAGCTGTCATTGAAGGTGAAATCTGAAGGATGAAATAGGAGGGAAAGGAGCAAGAGCATTCTAGAGATGGAAGAGCCTGTGCGGGGTAGCTGGGGCTGGAGGGCCCAGGTATGTAAATGAACAGAAGGAAGGACAGAGTGAGAGGGGAGAGAGGCAGAGAGGATGGAGAGAGTAGCAAGATCAAGATCAGCCAAGGCCTTATAGGTCATCTTAAATATTGTGGACTAAGCCCCAAGAAAATGGGATGCCACTAAGGATTTTAAGGACAACAACATGGTTAGGTTTTTATTGAAAAGCGTCACTTAGTACTGAGAATAATGAACTGAAGAAGGCAAAAGTGGAAGCAGGGAGACCAGTTCAAAGCTACTTGGTAGACTGGGCAAGAAATGATAACAGTGGGGTTAGGATGATTCAGTGGAAATGGAAACAATTTTTAAAAATTAAGATCTACCTAGGAGGTAGAACGTACAGTACATACAAGTAGAACTGGGAGAGAGGGAGGTACAAAGGATAACTTGATGGTTTTGGCCTTGAGTGACTAGAAAGATGACAGTGGCTTTTGCAGAAATAGAGGATGCTAGAGGCAAAGGAGGTAATTGGAATTATTGGGGGACGGGGGTCCACGTGTTCAGTATTACACATGTTAAGTCTGAGATATCTGTGAGATGTTCAAGTGAAGAGGTTCAGTAGCCAGCTGGATATACAAGGCACCACATCAGTAATAAAAATCATTCTATATTATAGCAGAGTCAAACACTATATTCTTTTACTTTTTTTTTTTTTTTCTAGAAAAGGGGTATGTTCCAGAACTGTATTGTTCAAAATGGAAGCCACTAGCCACAAGGGGGCTGCTTAGATTCAAATTAATTAAAGTTAAATAAATTTAAAAACTAGTTTCTCAGTGCGCCTCAGCTAGGCGCATTTCAAGTACTCAGTGTGGCTCGTGATTACTTGTATTGGACAACACAATGGACATTTCCATTACTGCATAAAGTTCGATGGGAAAGCCCTGGCTAGAACGTCAGAGGGCTTCCTATTTACAACACTCAGCTCCGACTGGTCTTTCAGTGAGTGTTCAACTGTCACCAAGAAATAGAATCCTACTGTATTTTGTGTCCCAGACAAAGCTTTGAGGTTGAAGATGAAGAAGATATGGGAAAAGAAGTAATGATAATCCTTGTTATTCAGATATCTTTCAATCCATCATAAAAAAACAAAAAACAAAAAAAAACAGATGAAGGATGAAAGGCATGGGGAGAGTGTATAAGAGGCATGGGGAGAGAGCCCACATTTTAAAAATACTATCAGATCAACTGGGGAGACTAAAATCAGATGAAATTAAGTACCAAGGAGGCATTAAGTGCTTATTTGGATTTTGACAAAAGAATGGTAAATTTATAGCCAAATTTTACAATAACTATAAATGGAGTATAACCTTTAAAACTGTGAATCACTATTTTGTACACCTGTAACTTATATAATATTGTACAATAATACTGTATCTCAATTTTAAAAATGAATGGGAATGGGCTTCCCTGGTGGCGCAGTGGTTGAGAATCTGCCTGCCAATGCAGGGGACACAGGTTTGCGCCCTGGTCTGGGAAGATCCCACATGCCGCGGAGCAACTAGGCCCGTGAGCCACAACTACTGAACCTGCGCGTCTGGAGCCTGTGCTCCGCAACAAGAGAGGCCGCGATAGTGAGAGGCCCGCGCACCGCGATGAAGAGTGGCCCCCGCTTGCCGCAACTAGAGAAAGCCCTAGCACAGAAATGAAGACCCAACATAGCAATCAATCAATCAATCAGTAAATAAATCTTTAAAAAAAAATGAATGGGAAATGGATACATGAAAGGGAGGGAAGGATGTAACCCAAGTGGGGAAACAATTTATTCAAAAGGCTGTGTACATCTGGAATGCCAGCCATGTTTTTCTGAAAGAAAACAGAATCTGTGCTGAACTGTATAAGAAGCAGAGTAGTGGAGAAAAATCCATAACTGGACAAGTGGAAGAAGAACTAAAGAACCCAATTTGGAAGCATTAATTGTGTACTGACTTACTGAGGCTAACTCAGACATGCAGCTAACCATTGGGGATATAAGTAATAATGGGGTCCTGACCTTGTGCTCAAGGAGCTCCTAGTCCAAACAGCCATAACCAACCACCAGGCTGTCAGGATGCAAGACAGGTGATAAAAATAGGTTTTACAAAATGTGTTCTTGCTCAGTAAATATGTAAACTAAACACCACATTTGCAATATACAAGACATATATCTCACCAAAAAAATGCACGTTCAGAAATTACTATACACCTGGGAGCTTGAATTGCGGATGGAAGCTCAAATGAGGTGAACACGTGAAGGTCCTGGAATGAGCTGTGATGGGGCAGAGCAGACATTCAAGTGCTTCATCCTGTGAGCATGTCTTTTCACTGTCTTCCTTCATTTTTAACCAAAATTAACAAGCCATACACTACATTGCACAGTGTGGGTTACTCCTTTAATATTTTAGATTCTTTAGATTTCTTAGTAATGTAAGCCATGGCTCAAAGTCTACGGAGCTCTGCTTAAGATTAAGTTCAAGGTTAATGTCAGACCCTTCATGAGGGAACATGGAAATGTGTTATAGGGCTTCAGCCAGGGCTGAAAAGAATATTCTGGCTTTCATGGCTGATGACTGGGTTTCCCACTTTGGAGAAGACTACTTAGATTTGAGGGTGAAGTTTGTAACCTTTATGATACCACCTTTTATGGTTTTTCTTTGTGTTACAAAGCCATGACTTTCATTGAAATTCCACTTTCTACTGGAATTCACTGACATTTCTTTCCTGCTGATTGCTGGGTACTAGTACCGAATAAAATACTTATCTGTAAACATACATAAACATATTTAAATTCCTTCAGGAGTGTTATTTTTGCTATGTGCTTTGTATCAGTTTTTATTGAAACGACTGTCCACTTGTACTATGGCTATCTTTATAGAAAAACACTCAAATGTATTATATTTTGGTAATGTTGGCTTCTTGAAATATATTTGTTTTAGTTGCAAATACGGGGGGAATTTACCCACATTAATCATTTCCCAGTAAATTTCTTGTGTTTTACTGCCTGCCGTGAACACAGATGCTAGCGTATTTCTTTTTAGATACTTTTTTCAGGGTTATCGGAATATTGCTGCATATTCAGAATTGATGATTTCCTGTAAGATTCTAATACATACTATGCCACATTTACATGATAAAACACTTGCTCATAGTTTAAAATCACTTAAAATATGTGTGTAAAGAAAAATGCTTAATTTTCCAAATCATTTGCCTATAGAGTGCGAATGTGTCTTAAATCCTTACCTGATTTTTATGCTACTAAAACCTATCAAAATAGCAACAATTAAAAATACCAGTACTACTCAGTATTGGCAAGGGCATTCTCAGGCACTGTTGGGTAGGAATGTAAATTGGCAAACTCTGTCTACAGGGCAGTTAAGAAACAGGTAAGCAGTATGTATGGCAAAACGTAAAAGTGAGAAAAACCTTTAACTTAGCCATGTTACACTGAAGAATGCATCCTGGTTAGGACAGTCATCTCAATGCAACTGGTAACTGCAAACAAACTGGAGCAATATGTTAATAATAGGAGACTAATTAAATAAGTTATGACATATCCACATAATGGAATTCTATGAAGCCATTAAAAAGGGTTGTTAGAAATGCATTTGATGACAAAGAAAGGGGTCCTGATACAACTGTATCTCTAGTATAACAGCATGTTTTAAATGTTGTGTGTGTGTGTGTGTGTGTGTGTGTGTATGTGTGTGTGTGTGTGTGTATAGAGAGAGAGAAAAAATTTAGAAGAATGGGTATTAACAGTGGTTTCTCTTGAGGAGACTTTTTTCTTTCCTTATAGTTGTCTGAATTTTCTAATTCTCATATAATAAATATGTATTACTTTTATAGTTAAAACATTTATTTTTAAAAGATAGCTACAGAAGCCTCTTTTTCAGCTGTCCTACCTCTGGGCACACGAGTTTTGAACCCATCTAGCAGGAATGGCCCACAATGGGGTAAACGTGATGACCGCCTTCCCTCCCAAACCTGGTCCACCGAGCTTGGCTGCCCGCTAGTGCACAAGCAAGGACCCAGCTCACCAAGCTGTCCTGGACGCGCGGCGCCTGCACCAGCCTCTGGACTCCGTTCTCCACGGTGACTCCCAGCCAGTTGAGTGTTGCCCAGCACCAGAGGTAGTCGTTCCCACCATGCCAGAAGCTCACAAACGCAAATGTCATTGCAGTGGAAAACAGTGTCCCTAGCAGGCCGTGCTGGGACCCGCCCGCTGGAATGTACACATACCTAGAGACAGAAGAGGCTGTTAGGAACCATGTGGAGGGCTGTCCCGGCAATACCACTCGCTCCCGGGCGTGATTCTCCCGTCACACGTCGCTATTCACCGTGTGCAGACCCTTCCTGACTTCCAGGAAGCCACAGAGCACTCCCTGAATTCTCCATCACACACGGAGGTGGCACTACATGAACCTCAGCTCTGAGGGGCTTTAGCTTAAATGAACACACAGGCTAAAGAGCTCTCATTACTAGAGCAAAATAGCACTTATAGGAGGCACGGTGAGGAGTATTGAATTTAGAGTTTCTAAAAGGGATGCACCCAACCCTAGAAGCTCACTCACAGAATGGCAATTAAGTTTCTGGTTACATGGGGACACCAGACTTCAAGGCAGGTATGTATTTTACAGCTCAAACTATTAAGTTTCTGGTAAACCCAGTATTTAAGCACAACTGCTGAATTCAGGGCCCTAAACGGCAGGACAGCTCCTGCAGAAGAGGGGTGCCAAGGCCAGATCCTCCAGCTTTCCCGGCAAGTTGCCCAGAAGCATTAAGGAATTTGCTAGTGAAGAGAAGAGCTCTGTGCTCACAGGGCAGCCAACTTATCACCCGAAAGGCACAGCCATCCCTCAGGTATGTTCTCTACTGCTGAGACAGCTGTCTGATTACATACCCACAGAGCCATGTTCTTCAATCAGTATGTTCCTGCTAGAGTTGGGCAAAACTCACATCTTGGGTTGTCAGGATCTGGACAACTAGGAACACACCCTCCTTACAGCAGCCTTTTTTAAAAAGCCCATAGGCTTTTGTTTACTGCTGGTCAGTGCTTCTTTGTCCAACCTTCTTCCACGAAGGACACACAGTGTGTCCCAGGCACGGCACTAGACACTTTCCATGGATCACTCGGCTTGATTCTTTGAAACACCATATGCTGTTCTAGCATGCCAACCCATGGACAAGTTGTCTTGTTCATATATTATTTTAATATTTTCTCAGAAATGTTATTTTGAAAATCATTTTCGAATAGAACAGTTTTATAGGCAAGCCAAAAAATACAAAATAAAAACCATTCCCCAGTCAATAAATACTTCTAAAGACTATGTGACTATAAGTATTTTTAAATGTCCTCCCTCACTTTCAAAGGTGCTCCAGGTTAGATGGTAGCTTATGTGATCAGCTTAGCTAGCCCCACTATCTGGGTGAGAAAAACGGGCTGACAAAGGGAAGAGCCTAGATGCAAATCTGCATCTATGGCACCAGAGTTAATGTTTTCCATTACACCTCTGGGTTTATTTTGAAAGCCCTCCTATCTTACATCCCAATCTGAAACAAACCGGAAAGCATGTGAGAGTGTAGGTATTTCAGAAACAAGCAAAGCAAAGAAAATACTTTCTCTTGTGCACCAACAAGACCATCTTGACAATCAAGTTAGCAAATACGCATCAAGCACTCACTACAGATTAAGGAATCCTCCATCGGTTGTCAAGCATTTATTTAGGCCTCCAGGGCAGTCCTGGCATTATGAGCAACACAGAAACATAAGACGTTGTTCCTGTCCAAAGGACAGGTATAGCTGGTTGTGAAACAATAGCAAACAAGTCCCATCATTAAGCTGATATGGTACTTGTTTGCTATATGATATGGTACAAAGTAGACCAGGAGGGCTTAAGAGTGTAGAGGAGAACAGGGTCAGTGGAGGCGAGTGGGTTATGGGAGGCTTAATGGTAAAGGTCCCCACCCTGGCAAGGCCTAGAGGATGAATTTTGCCAGGCAAAGGGGAGAAGGGTGGGTGCTGCATCATGGACCGAGAAGGGGTGGGCAATGAGCCAGAAAAGCCTGACAGCCCCAGGAACAGGTGTTTTATTTGGCATTCTGCTGCCCCCTACAGGCTGCTTGGTTATTGGTGTAGAATACTCAGCAGAGGCAAAAAATGGACCACAAACCTCTGCAGCCTCCTACTTGCATGATGGAGCTCCATGAGGCTATACGCCACTTCATACAATCAGTTCTGTGTGTAAAAAGGTTGCATATTAAAAAAAAAAAAATGGGGTGGTCAAACCAAGTTCAAAAGGATAAGGAATAACTGCTGTTTACAGAAACTTTGCAGATAATCATTTTATAAAACAAGTTAATTCTGATCCTAATACTCTTCTCATCCAACACTGGTGTGTTTTATGTTGAGATTTTTGTTGTATCTCACTACATTAAAGTGAGCCGCACTATATATATCAGAAAACCCCAGTGAAGAATAAAAACCTCGCATCGTCCACATCAATGGTCCTTAATATTAGATTCAACTCCAAAAAGAACATGTTTTCAAGCTTGTGACAAGGAAGCATCTAGCCCCATAGTTACATGCACAGCTATTTCAGGCATCTCTTGGCCTCATGGCTTTGTTACTTTGCCTTCAAAAGTGACAGCCGACAAAAATCTCTGAAAATTCCTTTTACTCCAGAAACTCACATATGGCTGGTCTCCAAGGACATGAGGTTGCTTGCTTGTTTTAAACCAGAAGAGGGTATGATTTCCAGACTGGAAGACAAAAGTCCCTTCTTCTCTCTTAATTTCTAGAAGGCAGTAGATACAGCAAGAAGGAGAGCGAGCATGTTTCCTTTTATAAATTCTACCAGGCTTGGGTCAGTTCCATGATTAATAAAAACAGAAATATGTGTCTCTTTTAGAAAAGCAGTAGTATGACCTCACTTACTTAGACCCACTGCACAGTGAAATTGATTTCCCAGTGGAAGAAAGCATTCAGTACCACCTTCTCAGCAAAGCAAAAATGAAAAGATTTTTTTCCTGTCAGTGACTGTGCGAGCTTGAGTGTGCACAAGGCCTGCCCCTGCCAGGCTGGCTTCGTGGGGTCACTGCTTGCAGAGAATGTTGCCTGAGGTAGTTACCATCCATCTGCGCTACCTTATTAATTTAAAACCATCTAACAGAATTAATGCAACAAAGCAAACCCCCAACTCAGGAGGAGGAACCTATGTAAAATGTAGATGTTATTTATAACGTCTACCCTCTACTGAATATCCATGTACCAGGTACTTTATATAAACTATTTCTAATCACTTACACAACTTTGCAAGGACCAGCCCTATTTTACATGGGAGAGGTGGAATCCGAACCTAGAATGTTCTACTTTCAGAACCCCTAGGCCTGTGTTCTATGAAGCCATTTACCGTAATGGGAGCATCTCTTGGTGATATGTTCCTCTGATTCAACCAAATCTTCAAAGCGGTCTCCACAGAAACATCCACCAGTATTTTATTAACTGAAGAAATATCCTCTGTAGGAAAGGAGTCTTACTAGGAAGAAAGATGCTCATTATTTACAAAGGAGTTTAGGCCAAGGAGCTCTGTGCCAGAAAGCCAGAGTTACAAGTTCCATTTTTAAACAGACTAAATAAATTCCTTCTGTCCCACCTGCCGTCTTGTCCAGGCAGGCATCCTGCAGATGTCTATGTTAGAAGTTAGGTGTAAGAGGTTGATGGTTGGGGCTTGTTGCTGAGTAGTAGGCATACGTGAAGGGAGAAGAAAGTATCTATTTCCCTCATACCCACTCTGAAAAACAACTCAAGAATGTCTGACAGTTGGGACAGGGGTGGTGAGAATCCACATGGTAACAATAAATGCTGGAGAGGGTGTGGAGAAAAGGGAACCCTCTTGCACTGTTGGTGGGAATGTAAATTGATACAGCCACTATGGAGAACAGTATGGAGGTTCCTTAAAAAACGAAAAATAGAACTACCACACGACCCAGCAATCCCACTACTGGGCATATACCCTGAGAAAACCATAATTCAAAAAGAGACATGTACCACAATGTTCACTGCAGCACTATTTACAATAGCCAGGACATGGAAGCAACCTAAGTGTCCATCAACAGATGAATGGATAAAGAAGATGTGGCACATATATACAATGGAATATAAATATAATACAGCATATAATATATACTATATTATATATAATATATAATTATACTATATTATATATAAAAATAAAATATAATGTAAGTCTCAGTCATAAAAAGAAACAAAATTGAGTTATTTGTAGTGAGGTGGATGGACCTAGAGACTGTCATACAGAGTGAAGTAAGTCAGAAAGAGAAAAACAAATACCGTATGCTAACACATATATATATATATAAAAAATGGTTCCTAAGAACCCAGGGGAAGGACAAGAATAAAGATGCAGACATAGAGAATGGACTTGAGGACACGGGGAGGGGGAAAGGTAAGCTGGGATGAAGTGAGAGAGTGGCATGGACACATATACACTACCAAATGTAAAATAGATAGCTAGTGGGAAGCAGCCGCATAGCACAGGGAGATCAGCTTGGTGCTCTGTGACCACCTAGAGGGGTGGGATAGGGAGGGTGGGAGGTAGACACAAGAGGGAGGAGATATGGGGATATATGTATACATATAGCTGATTCACTTTGTTATACAGCAGAAACTAACACAGAATTGTAAAGCAACGATACTCTAATAAAGATGTAAAACAAATTTAAAAAATTTTTAAAAAGACATTACTCTTAAAATCACAATGCTCCCTTTTTTTCCAGGACCTACCCAATAGCTTCCTGGCTTGCCATGTTAGTTTCAAACCCTTTGCCACGAACCCCAGACCCTAGCGAGGTACGAGGATGAGGCAGCTAAGATACTGAAAGACTTGGTTTTTACTGTCCCATGGATTGAGTTGAAGTTGCTGACTTCCCATCTTCAATTACCTATTACTTGGCTGGGCTGGGGCAGGCAGTGGCTGACATCCTGTTCCAGCTCTGCCTTATCTTTCTACCCTATTTCCCACTAGTTCTCTTGAAAAATCCTGAAATCCTGAACAAACGGGGCTTTCACACTTCTGTGCCTTTGGTCATACCATTTTCACATCCTCCATCCTCTCTGGTTTCCCAACTCCTCCAGGAAGTCTCTTTTAAATATTCCCACTCTCTATTTAACCCAGAGAACCTACTGTTTGTACCACTGAATTGAACAGTTATTCAGCAAAAGATGTCTTTTCTATTATGATGGTCATTTCAGCTAAACTGTAAAATTCTTTAAGGCAGTTCTACATATGTATGTGTGTGTGTGTGTGTGTGTATATGCATGCATGTGTTATTATATAGTTACTAGTCAACAGTATTTAAATACCTAACAATATAATTTTCATTTGCTTTTCATAATCTCCAATAGCTTTTACATTTGTGATAAACTGTCACACTGTCACAGGCACATTATGAAAGATTAGGAAACAAGGAAGGATTACACGGACCTGCTCTCATTATTGGGGAGACTTCGGAAGACACCCATTCCCAAAGAATACAGACACCTGAAGGCTCTGAAGTCTCCCCACACTTTGTAACTCTACTTCCCCTATTAAAGTAAAAATCATGCAGCCCCAAAGCTCCAGACATATCCCAACCTCGAGAGATTTCAAAAATGACAAGTACCAGCCTTTTAAACACTAGAGTCTTTAGTGGCTGGGAAGGGAGGACTTCTGGCTGTGTCTCATTGGTGGTAAGGTGACCCCACCTTCCTTGGCTTCACCTGGGCTCTGAGATGAGTTCCTGCTTAGAGTTCTCTGCAGAGGTGGCCATGCTCTCCTAAACCCAGCTCTCACGGGCAGTGGCTCCCGCACCCCGACCCTGGCTCTGGCTTTGGCCTTGGCCCACATCTGAGTTCTCTTTCTCACAGCCCAGTGATGAGCCACCAGTCAAATCCCCATCCTCTAGGTAGTGGACAAAGGCCTGGTGTTTAGTTCTCACAAAGGAACTAAAATATATATTTACTTATTAAAAGTTTTCAAAGGAAGATGCACGCATAAAGTATAATTTACTTTTAATATCTTTCTGCCCAGTACAGATCATAATGGGATTTTAATAAGTAAGAACCAGCAGTTGGTTAATGAGCAGCTGCAGACCTTATCATCTCCAGAGGCTAAGAGAGGTCCACTTTCAAAGCAGAGGGCACATCTGAGCTGGGCTAATTCTCAGCTCCTTTACTGAAAGATGCTGGCTAAAAGTTTTGTATGCAACTCTGAAAAATTGCCTATTAAAAATGTTATGTTCTATTTGGCAACAAAATACTGTGGAATTTATAAAACAGAGATTAAACTCTGGCTATATTTAGTCTACATTTAAACTTCTAGGTTCATGTAATTAGATGCCAACATTTTTTTTAAAATAAATCTTTTCTTTCCACGAAGCCAGTAGCTCAGTGGGCTGAAGTACTGTGCTGATGAACCTAAGCCTATGACTTCCATCCTAGAGAAAGATTCAACTCTACCCGCATAAACCAAAACCCAAACTCTAGCTCCCCAAAAGCTCCATCTTCCTCCCTGCGGAAGAGGCTAAAAGAGCATGAATGGCTCAGCCCAGCTGCCCTTACCACTAGAACACGCCCAAGCAACAACAGCAGCAAGGCATGGAATAAGGAGGGCAGCACCTGGATGCTGGAGATGGGGCCTTGGTCCTGCTCTGCCACTTACCAATCTCTGTAACCTTGACCTTGACAATTAAGGCTGCTCAGCTTAAGTCTGTACACTGAGCACATACTGGGAATGTTAAAATCTTCTTTGGTATGAGTTGTTGTAAAGATCAGATGATACAGTACATGTTTAAGGAGTTTGGAGATTTTAACACTCCATATAAACAGAAGGATGCATACTTACTAACAATGGGCCAGCAGCAGCATGCTTGCATTCAGGAAAAACAAGATGCCGTTATCATAATGATTAGCATGCCTATATTTTTCACAAGCATTTCAAGGCACCAAGACCTCCGGCCTGCTTGCTCAGGGATGTTCTTCACTTAAAACCATTAGCCTTAAATATGCCACCATTGGCACCAGGTCGCTTAGTGCTAAGGGGTCAAAGCTATAGCGGAGGAAAATTTTTTTCTCCTACTCTTCTAGGTTCTTTGGGTGGGCTAACAACATAAGAGACATAGGCAGATTAATAGGAGAAAAACAAATTTAATTACATATGTAGGGGAGTCCACAAAGACAGAGAGACTCAAGGGCAAGTGAGGCAGTTGAGGCTCATATGCTGTCCTGAGCTACGGAACGGGGTAGGGATCTGGGGCTTCAACATGTAGGAAGGGAATTCACAGGGTGATTAAGAAGAGCAGATGTTTGGCCATTAGAAGTTTGCCCTGCCCTGCAGATAGGTCTTTCAGATAAATATGTTATCGCTGGTAATAGCTCTTTTTCTGGTACAGGCCCCCTATCTAAATTCCTTGAGATAGTTAAGTTAGAGGGAAAAGTTTTTCCTGAGTCTGCTGGATCTTGATTGCCTTCAGCTCAAAATAATCCACATGCCAAAGTGGCATCTTTGGGGGGTGGCACATTCTGCTCCCCTTCAAAGTTATGGGTTCAACACTCACATGGACTTGTTGATTATGCTTAACCCAGACATCTGATACAGGCTACAGAAGATCCTGTAGGGGCCATGTGGGCGGATCAGGGCAAAGCAGCCTCTACCACAACTTGGTCTGTTACCAACATCTCACCTTCAAATCAGCGTAGCCCTTCCACTCAGGTCCCCTCTTATCTACAGAGTACAAGTCACCTCACCAAGTCCTTTCCTTATAACAGGGGGCTGCTGGGCGGGCAGGACCAGAAAGTGCTTGTACTGGTTTAGTCATTCAACCCGTTTAAAGCAGGGCCTACTAATGTTCCAGAGGTTAGAGTCTTGGTGATGCATAAGTCTTTGCAGTATTACAATCTTCATGCTTACAGACTGAAAAAACAAACAAGTCTTTAAGATGTCATTCTTCAAAATGAGCTTCCAGTCACAAATGAGAGATGGGAAGGCCCAGGGGGAAGTGAGCACAAAAAGGGGCATGTGCTTTTTCCCTCCACGGGGCTGCTAACCCTCTTTTGCTTAAGAGCACGCTGAAGCCTCTGCAATCCCCAGGGTTCCCGGACCCACATCTATTTTGGGTTATACATAAACACCATATAAAACAGATGCTTTGGAGGTCTGAGCAACGGAGAGTGAGCAGTTTGTACTCTTTAGTGCTGTGGAGCTGAGTCTCATAGCTAATAAAAAGGTCCTCAAAGCCTCAGTTTAATAACCACCAAGATTTCCTGGCTGCCTGCCTGTCTTCCCACCTTCCTCCTGAGAGGATGCTGAAAGCATCTATAAGCTGCCCTAGGCCAGACCAAGAGGGGGAGGGTACAAAAAGCCGGCTGTTTTTCAGGCAAACCCGCATGTTTGTAGGATGGAGGTGTGTGTGATTCCGTGTCTCAGAGTCAGAGGGAAAGGGTTGAGGGGAGAGACACCATCGTCCCCTGCTCCTAACACACCTCTCAGCCTTTGCTCCATCAGCAGATCCCAAACCCAGGGTCCAAATTACCACCATCCGGGGCATATGCCTCCTCTTATCAGCGGCTGTACTGTGTCTCCTCTGTGCTCCCTTTTCATCTCTGCCTCTCACCCACATCCTATTCAGTGCCACTCCTGCTGGTCCTAATCTTCTCACTCATTTATCACAGCTGTTAGGAAAATGTTCACTATAAAATGAACATGTACAACTCAAATAAGGACTGTGCTGGTACAACGCCTTGGGGGGCCTCTAGAAGAACGTGCTCTGAAGACAAGCGCGCTAAAGAAATGCCTGACTGAATGCTGAAGCGTTTCATTCTCCATCTGGGTTTGTGGTGTGATGATTTTGAGACAGCCGTGCTGGACAGGGCCCCACAGAGGCAGGTCCACAGCCTTGACAGGTGTATACTCTACATTCCTATGGTGACTCAGTATCTCAAGTGATAAAGCCCGGTAGGTTGGTCACTCGAGCAAAAACAAAAATGAACTGCTGAGGCAAAGAAGAGGCCAATTCTTTGTCCTCGGGAAGCATCCAGTCTTACAATGGTAGTCCCTAGCCTCAGGGGTCCTGCTTACGGTGCATTCCCATCACATTATGTCCTAAACTAAAACCCATCAGCCTGGCTTTTTAAAAATCATTCTCCAGCTGGCTCCCTCCTATGCCATCAACTCCATCTTATGAGTCTCCAAAACAGATTCTCCACTCCAATTAATGAACTTCATTCTTGCACAAGTGTGGGCCCTACAATCATGCCAGCCCACCCCCCAATCATGTAAGACCTCTGGCTGTTCTTTCCACCATCTGATCTTTCAAAATGGGTTCGGCATTCACTTCAGGGACTATTTCCCCAGCTGATCCCACTGAATGCGGGTGGCCCGATGATTCTTCATCTCTGCAGAATTCATGTGTTCGTCTCGAGCTAAGTTATTTCTTCAGACTTGTGGATGTGCTGCTCCTTAGCAATTCTGAGCTACTTCATCAGGTCTGAGGGTACGTGGGACTCCCCACCTCACAGACAAGACATGGATCAGAGAACTATAACATTTCTCTTTTTATATCCCCCAGAATCTAACTTAAACTCTGAACTCAGGGGGTGTTCAACGAACCCTGATCAACTGCCTTCTTTTCCTGTTCTTTTCCTCATCCTCCTCATTTCTCTGACTCACTCATTCATTCCCTTCCTCTTTTCCTTGTCACTCTATATAAGCAAACGAGAATTCTCCAGCTGGAAAGCGTGGCCTCCTGAGTAAATGTCCTTGTTCACGTCTGCCTCCACCACTTTCTTCTCTAAAGTGCATTGGGGTTTAGAGGGTGATATTTACAAAGTCAGACTAAATCACAGATGCCAACCGGAGGTGCCCCTAAGTGAGGGGACAGCTGACAGGGACCGAGAGGTGGGACAATTACCAACTCGAACTTCCCCAGGAAGCTGCGAGAACTACCCAAACGGGAGATTTAACCAAAAAGCAAAACTTCAGCGTTAAATGGTTTTAATATTAGAGCACCCAAATTGGGAGGTTTAAGATTTGTGATATTAACTTTAAAAGCCTCAAATAAAATCCTGGACACGCCCCTTGGTACCAGATGCGCGCGGGGGTGGGTGTTCACGAGGCCAGCGGGAGTGTGGCTTTGGCCCTTCGCTGGATCGCTTGGCTTAACTTTGCTAACAAAATCTCTTCCTCTGCCATGAACATCACTTCCAAGTCCAATGCACACTTTGGCCACAAGAAAAGTAGTGAGGGGTCAGGACCACTGTTGGACATGAACGAATGCACGCACGCACACGCACACACACACACACACACACACACAGAGTGCCTCAGAGCACAAAGGAGAGTGGAGTGTGGATGGGGAAGCCAGGGTCACAGATTTCAGTGATGGTCTCTTTTCCAGGCCTTGGTTTACAACTGGTAAAAGTTTCAGGGCTAGGGGACAACTAGGGGTGAGGTCTATATAGTTTGGAACATTTGGGACATAAGCACGAATGGTCTTGAAGAGTTATGATCAATTACAACAGTGTGCTGCTTTGCTACTGGTCTCTGCTAAAACAGAACGATCTGTCTTCTCTAATGGATTTTCAGGACACGGAGCCCTAAAACCATAACTTATGCTCCTGAGTTCCCCATTCCTCCCACCTCCCTGCTGCCATGAAGCTAACTTATGCACTAACGCAAAATGCACAAGGAGAGGGTTATCTGAAGGAAGCCTGAAGTGAATCTTGACTCAAGGTGACAAATCCTTTCCTAAGAGCAAATTTCCACCCCTCCACCCCACCCCCAGTTTACCTGCTTCGTCAGTTCAGACATATGTATTCTGGACTTCCTTAAAAAGTAACAGTCATTGGTAATAAAAATGTTCAGCTGAGCGGGCCATAGATGGGTTTCAATGCCCAGAAAGGGAGAAAAATGGGAGAAAATGCCAGCAGATATACAGGCACCCCTTTCAAAACACTGCCATTGAAGACTGTTTTCAGGAGGAAGAAAAATAAAGGTCCCAGGCAACGAAGTGCTGTTTAAAAAATAATCAAAGACGCAGACCTACTAGAGAATGGACTTGAGGACACAGGGAGGGGGAAGGGTAAGCTGGGACGAAGTGACACAGTGGCATGGACATATATACGCTGCCAAATGTAAAATCGATAGCTAGTGGGAAGCAGCCACATAGCACGGGCAGATCAGCTCAGTGCTTTGTGACCACCTAGAGGGGTGGGATAGGGAGGGTGGGAGGGAGGGAGATGCAAGAGGGAAGAGATATGGGGACATATGTATATGTATAGCTGATTCACTTTGTTATAAAGCAGAAACTAACACACCATTGTAAAGCAATTATACTCCAATAAAGATGTTAAAAAAAAAAAAAAAGAAAGAAATTATCCTAAAAAAAAAAAATATCAAAGAGAAATGGTTGCTGGTGGTAATAAAGAGGCTGCTCCCTCTCTGGACTGAAATCAGTACTCTGACAGATCAGCTTTGACAGAACTGTTTCAACTGCCTCTCATTTATCATAATTACGATCCACAATCCCTACCAGACATGATACCTTTTAAGGCTGGGCACTGGAAGGGAAAACTGATAATGCTTGGGTTTGGGCATGAATGACGATAAATCTGCAGCAGCGTCCAACAAAACCATGCCAGTGCAACACTTAATGGAAACAAAGCAAGATCATCATCCCATGCCCGGGAAACAATGCCCCATAAGCATTTTCCCCTTAATGCAGTGAGAGCCACCCAGATGACGCCGCTTATTCAAAAGATGCTATGGTATAATTGAATGAACTCTTGAGTGCACATTTAGAGATTAATATTTTAAGAGCTAGCATTTTACAGAGACAGTCTAAGGATGACATTCAACGTGTGTCACAAAAGGGAGTCTTCTGTAGTTTAAAAGTGCCACTGTTTATACAATAAAACCATATGAAATCCAAAGATGTCAGTCATGGAACTGGATATTAACATGGTCATCCATGTTGGGGAACAGTCACTTCCCAAGGGTTGGAGAAAGATGTAGACCATCAGAAAGGGATTTTGCTTGCCAGGCTCCCTCTCAAGTGGGGTCGAGATGAAGAAAGAAGCTTTATGGGTTGGAGAGTACTATGCTTGACTTTTACCTTATCACTGAGAAAGGCGGGCGGAGAGGATGACGGGAAATCAGGTTCTCTCAAGCAACCTGTGGCTAATGTAGCTGCAGAGAAAAGCCAGATCTTGAGTCTGAGCCTGCAGAGAGGCAGCTGGGGTCCAAATGAAAGAAGTGTTGTTGCCAGCTCTCCCCTCCCACACCACCATCTTGCCTCCCGGTAAAACTGCAGACAAAGAGCAGCTCCCAAGCAGAGTCATTCCGTGGAGGCCAAAGGGCAAGGATGTCCCTTTGGAGCTCCTGCCTGCCTGTGGAGTCTCACTGACTCAGGCTACAGCCACTAACACACATCTAAGGCCCAGTAACCGGTCCAGCAGGTCTGGGCCTCCAACATCATCAGCTTCCCTAAGGAAGGAGGAAAGGACGTGGAGGAGATGCAGTCTATTTGGGTCATGTGCCCAAAGACAAGGTGAAGGGCAGGAGGTAGCTGACTCTCGGTTTACTGCTGGCGCCTTAGGTGGCACAGATGAGGAAGTCTGTTTTGAGAACTCAATAAACAGACCCTTTTCAATTCCATGGCCAAGTCTAGGAGACAGGGAGCCCCCTTCAAGAATATTCCCTCTTCTAGAATGAGTCTCTGGAACCTCCCGAGAGAGAGGGTGGCCGCCCATGCTGCAAAGCACAGCACACACGGGCTGTGTGGCCATGGGCTTTAAACAGCAACTCCTCTTCGGGAGTCAGGAGCCGAGAACCATCCAGGGGGCTGCTGGAGTAGACCAGATGGAGGGGACAACCAATCTGTTCTGCAGAGTTCAACTCTGGGGCCAACAGCCCCACCCATCTGGTTGTCATCACGTCTGCGACAACTTCCTGCTGTGTCACGGTCATGACTCGACCCCTGAGGCCTCAGGCTGGACTTGAGGGCACTGCCTTAAGTGACCTCTTCCGGGAGTTTCAGGACTGCAATTCTCAGTCACTTCAGTCCTCAGTGTTCTAGCTCCTCAGCAAGAAGTCTGCTGGTAGAATGGAAATCTCTCCACCACACTGGATGTCAAGGGTGACTCCCAACTCACACTGGCAACAACTCACTCAACAGACAGCTTTGGGGCAGGTCTGGGGCTTATGATCTTCCTTGGCAGCACCAGCCCCTGCACGTGTGCTGCCTCTGATGCAGCTGCGGAATCCAGCACCTCCCGTCCTCTCAAGGAACCCCTCGTTCTCAGGGGATGCCCTGTGCAGTGACAGGTGCCCAACACCAATCTTGAAGGGAGCTCGCATCAGGGTCTCTGCTGAGCCCCTCAGGGCTGCACAGCTCTTTGGAGGACCCGAGTCCAAAGTCCCCTCGGGAGTAAGACACCCCATGGCACCACACTCTGAGCAGGGCACAGGACTCTGCCAAGGAAATGCCATCCTTTAAGGGTACAAAGCATATGAAACTCTAATGGAGACTCTGAGTTGCACCTGTATAACCTGGTATCCCGTAACTGTACAGTGACTGTCCACTAGACTCAAACCAAGGGACTCCTTGCTCCCAAATCACGCATGTGTATATTTGCTTTTGTGAAAAGAATGTGCCTATAAAAAAATATGCCGACTACCTACTACAGTCTAGGCACTGTGAGAGACACTGAGATAAGAAAAAAATGAATAGAAACGTCCTGCTGCCTAGAGTGGATGGTCTAGTGGTAGAATCAGACATCTAGAGGGACAGTTAAAAACTTCACATCAAAGCAGAAAGAAATACATGCAGCCTAGAGATGTAAACAGCACGCATGTGCTGGGGGTGTGCAGGGGAGGGGGGAGGGGGAGGGTCTGTAGAATGGTCCCCAGGGGAGGGTTTATAGAGAAGGCCACACCTGAGATAGAGAAGGAAGGGACTACAGAGAGAAGGGGGGGACTCTATTTTGCCTTTACTGACTAGTTGACATCAATTTCAAGTTAACCCTAATAAGGCTGGCAAACTCCCCCCAAAGCCAATGTCAGAGGAAAAAGTTTATCATTCCCTTCTTAAATCTCTCAAGGAAAAAAAAACCTTAAAAGTTGACAAATCTTTAGCAAATGTAATCTTACATTTCCCTTTGGAAAATCTAAATGGCAGGCTACAGAGAGATATTTGGGCATATGACACACGACATAAAATGAGGCTTTCTTAACGAGTTACCTGGGAACCAAGGTCACCTAGATGCCACACCTGGATGTTAATGAAGCTGCCTGGGGGGGTGAGCCTGCCTTGGCAGGCAGCATCCTGAGTACATGCCAGGATCTGTCTCCACCTCCATAACCCTGAACTGCTGTGACCCAGGCAGGACCACAGTGTCCATCTAGGAGATACATTGTTTATAATCCACGTCCAGTTCACCTCATAGGATTGTACATGATCATCAGATAAGGCAAAAGGGATGAAAAGAACTGAAAATTAATGTAAAACAAATGATTATTATACTAACAGTATATAGATGATAGTATATTAGGGTTATCATTATCCACAATAATCAAGGAAGGAATTTCCAATGAATTAAATATTTTTCTTAATAAGGAAGAGAGAGAGAAAACGCTGACTGCTCACTGTGAGCCGGGCACTGTGCTGAACATTTTACATGTTATTCAGTGTTCAAAACTACCCAGGGAATCTGCCCCCTCCCCCGATTTACAGATGAGGAAAATAAAGCTCCGAGAAGGTTATTTACAGCCCCAGTCAAAGAACTGGCAGACTAGATCTATGTTGCATCAGAGAACAGGACCCAGACCAACTGGTAAGAATCAGAGGGAAGCACGTTCTCTTCACTCTGAGCTGTCTAAAAGGAGAAAAGGAACACAGCTAATCGTGGAGCGGGGAAAGAGATTCAGGTCTGACTCCAAAAGCGCATGCTCTTTTCACTACATCAAGTGGTTTCCCCACGATAACTATAGACTTGAGGCATAAATAACCTGTATGCCTAACATTAAAAAGATAGTTAAGAAATATTAGATTAAATACTATCTATCTTTTGAGTCCCAAATAGGTGTCAATCACCATATTCAGTGTTTTCTACAGTATTTCATTTGGTTTAGATGGCACTTTAGCATTTTTTGGTGCCTCAGAGTCATTTCTGTGAACCTAAATTATCTTTGTAGCAGCAAAGCATGACAGCTCTAGATAAGTGTTCAGATCACTATGAGATGACAAAAATCCAGTGAACTTCCACTCAAATAAATCTGGTAGAAATGTATTATAACACCTCAAAGTCTAGAGGTCAAGAACAATCCCCTCTTATTGGCACAAAGGACCCTGGAGACAGTAAGGATCTGAGAGGTCATCTTGTGTATGGATCCCCCTGTACTATACCTACAACCAGAAACCATCCAGCCTACACCTCAACACTCTCAGTGACCAAGAAGTCTTGGCTTTTTGAAACAGTCTCTTCTACCCTTTTAGGACAGCTTAGATTGGAAAGAGCATGCTTCTCTGTACTTTTCACTGTTGACCCTGGTTCTCTCTGAAGCAACATTTTGAACATGGGTACCGGGTCTTCAACCGGCAGCCTGTCAAACATCTGATGAAGGTTCTCATCTCTCTCCAAAGGTTTGATTTTGGACACAACGTATCCTCAGTTTCTTTATCCATTCTTTTACACCCAGTTCCAAATCTCCTGTTATAATTTCCCTTTTTCTAGATATTTTCTCATTTGTCTGTGTTCCCCTGGGATTGTGATACCTGAAATAGGTTGCACATTTATGGAATGACATGAATAGTGAAGAACAGACTCAGAATACCATATTCTTTTTCTAACCATATATTCATATCATCAACAAACATTTTCTACGTATTTACTATATTCCAGGTACAACAATTAGCAGTGGAGACATTCAAGAACGTGCCATGGAAGACTGCCCTCAGAGAGCTTACATCTAACCTATTATAATGATGAAGTCCATTGTGACATTTATTTCAAGGCAGCCTTATCTCATACCAAAGTCTGCACCTACTATGTTTCTGAGAAAGTCAAGACCATCGCATATGAGTGCCCTCACCTTCTTTCCTAACCACATACATTTTTATCTCTATCGGTACCTATCCACTCATTCATTTATGTTCCCACAGTGGAAGAGATGTCCTTTCCATGACTAAGGCTGCCTCTGCTCTTTTGTTCTATCCCCTTCTGACTCCTGAGGGACCATGCTCCATCAATTACCCTGTATCCTTATCCAGCTTAACTGAACTGGTTCCCTCCTTAGCACAAAGACATATTTTCCAGTCCTTCCTATTTTATAAACACCTTTCTTTTACCCTGCAACTTCTACTTCTTCAACTTTGATCCTAACTACTTTTCATCACAGTCAAGTATTTCAAGATCCTTGAAAGAGCAGTCTACACCCAGTCTCTAAGCTTCCCCACTCCCAATCGATCCTTAACCTGGTGCAATCTGACTTCTGTCCCTCCCCATTCCATTCAAACAACATTTGTCAAGATCATTAATGGCCTCCAGATTGCCAAAGCCAATGAATACATTTATATCTTCCTCTTACTTGTCTGCTACATTTGGCATTGCCTGTGTCTTGTATTTTCCTCTTTTGATAAATTTCTGCTTTGTCTTACCGTTACAGCACTACTTACGTTCATTATAGAAAATTTAGAAATAGATACATAAAAAATCCAGAAATAACCACCAATGACCTTTTTGTCTACGTTCTCTCTGACATCTTTCTATAAATACACATTACGTACCACTTTAGGAAACTGCTCTGTTCACCTAATCTATCATGAGCATCCTTCCATGTCTCCACCTTCCTTATTCACATTCTTTCCTCCCTTGGCTCCAGTGAAACCACTGTCTTTGTTTTCCTTTTACCTCCAGAGCCACCGCTTCTCAGTCTCCATCGCAGGCTTCTCACTCTCTGCCTCGTTCTAAAAGTGTCAGCAGCTTCTCAGGGCTCTCTCCCTAGACCTCTATGCGCTCACACTGGGGGGCTGCACTGGCACACTGACAAAGCTGTCACTGAGTGTGGGTTCACCTATCACAGCCAGCTAGTCGGCCACACATAGAATAGGTAAACAGAGATTCTAATATACAGAAGATGCTCAAGGAATATCTGCTACACTCATTAGAAGGCAAGAGGAAGGGGGAGAAGGGCTCTGGTGAGCGGTACTGCTGGGGACATGACTTTCCCCAGCAGTAGACCCATCTGAGGGCAAGGAAAAGAAGAAAGAAGGGGTGAAGGGAAAACGACAGAGAAGCACCAAAACCAATCTCTCTCCTTCACGCCTTTGCTGAGAGCTGGATCTGTCACGCAGTGGCTGAGATGCACTACTGAATGGGCAAGAAGAAGCTCCCAACTGGCCCCTCGGGTGATCAGTCCCCATCAATCCCTGGGCACAGGTACCCTTGGGAGGTGACCCTGAAGAAATGCTCCCTGTATTTCACTCTAGAACCCTGCCCACCACGCCTCCCACCTTCCCACCCACTCGCTCATGAACTACCTTCCACTCCCCCACCCACCCCAGCTTCACCTACCAGCTCCTTCCCAGATTAACGTCATTCAGCTGCCAAACCCAAAGGACAACCCCTGACCTCCAACACAATTTTTTTTTTTTTTTGCTGTTCTTAAATTTTTATAACTATACAAGTTTTCAGTTGCTTCATTTTCTTGACTACAGTTGAATGCTCTAGGGTTCAGACCTAGTCTGTTACTTGAATCTACAGCCCCAAATGCCCAGTATACCTCCTTATTCCCTCTAGGTGCTCGCCACGGGCAGAATCACCTGACCCAGGGGCATTAACATAAGGAGCTTAAAGTACAGTGGTTGAGAGCATGACTCCTCCCCTGGGTTCTAATTCCACCTTCACTTAGTAGTGTGAGGCTCTGAGTCTCAGGGTCCTGACTGGTCGAGTGGAGGTAATAAAACCCACCTCATAGGCATGTCATAAAGATGACCTGGGATATTGAATGTAAAGAGCTCAGAACAGTGCCGGGCATACAGCAAGCACCCAATAGCTGTCAGATGTCAACTGTGACAAGGAAAACACACCTGAGAAGAAGACAAGTGAAGAGAAAGCAAGAGAGCCTACTCCTCTCTCCAAAGCATTAATGTCCTCACATCCACAGCAACTTCAGAATTCTTCACCCACGCCCACCCTCTTCACCCTTAGTGATCGGATTGAAAAGAACTTCTACAAAGCACTCTTTTCTTTATGAGCATTACATGCCTTAATAAGCTGGATAAGTGGGAGTCCCAAATGTCAACAATTCAGATTAGAAAAATACACATTATGCCCAAGTACCCTCTCTAATTAGTGTTTACATGATTTGTATGGCTAGTATACTTTACACTAAACGGTGTTCTAGAAATAGCAGTAAATACCCAATGTCCTAAGAGTTCAATAGCTACCTAAAATTGAACTGGCTTATTGCATGATATTTGTGAGTAGTAATCCTGTAATTAAGGCTTCATTAGTCCCCGCAATGCCAGGGCTCTGTAGTGGTTGATTTAATATGATGAAGTTTGTCATATTCAGTTAACCTCTGTCATATTCATTCATTCACTCATTCATTCATTCATTCCCTACTTTGGGCACCCACTATGCACCAGGCAGTGGGCTAAGTGTTGGGGATATACACACCTCAATAATGTCTCCCTGAAAATGTCATGGCACCGGATATCTCTTGTTTCACCATCTCTAGGTGAATCTTCATTAAGGATTTATTAAGTGGCTTTTAGGTATCAGACATTGTGCTGGGCACGATGAGAAATATAAAAATGCTAGAGACATACTCTTTACCTCCATGGAATTGATGATCTGATTGATAGACTAAACAATCACTGCTTGAAAGAGACAGCAGTGTGAGTGCCTCTGAAAGAGGAATAACAATTAACGTTCATCCAGTACCTTCTATATGCCAGCCACCTGGCTGGGCACTTGCCACATTTAAACCTATCAGGTAAGCTAAAAACTTCCCATTTTCCAGAAGAGGAAAACTACTCAGTGAGTTTAGACTTGGACTCAGATCTGTCTCTGAAACTGGCATTTTGTCGCCATACCATGCTAACCCTTAGCTCAACCTCTTCAGCTAAAACTTATTTATATAAAATTTATGCAAAATGAGGTATAGAATGGTTAAGGGCCCTGCTCATATTTTAAAATTACAAACAGATTTATTTTTAAGAGTTCTTAGTCTTTTAATCCTATAAACTCTTTATGACTAAACCAATAGATCCTCTCTCTGCCCAAAAAAGTAGCCCATGATCACCCAGAAGCCATAACAAAAGTCAAGAGCATAGGCCAGGAAAGAAATTACCTGGTTCCACAGGGTTTGTCCCAAACTCAGCTGGGGACTGGAGTATGGCAAATGATTCTGTATTTAAACTAGGAAAGAGGGTGGCCACTGTCACCATATCTCTCAATTCTTTCTTTGAGAAAAGGTTTATGAAAGAACCTTGTAGAGAATCTGGCCCTCAGTAATGATTAACTTCTGCTATGGACTGATTTGTGTCCTCCCTAAATTCATATGTTGAATCCTAACCCCCAGTGTGATGGTATCAGGAGGTGGGGCCTTTGGGAGGTAATTAGTTCATGAGGGTGGAGCCCTCATGAATGGGATTTGTGCCCTTATAAAAGGAACCCCAGAGAGCTCTCTTGCCCCTTCCACCATGTGAGGACACAATGAGAAACCAGTGGTCTCCAGTTGGAAGAGCACGCTCACCAGAACCTGACCATGCTGGCACCCGAATCTTAGACTTCCAGCCTCCAGAACTGTGAGTAATACGTTTCTAGTCCACCCAGTCTATGGTACGCTGTTGTAGGAGCCCAAGTGGACTAAGACAGCTTCCTTCTGTCTCCATGGTCAGTGTAGCTCAGGGTTTGGCATTTCTTAATCTGCAAAGCTTTCAAAGTGAAAAAAGAAAAAGGAAAAAAGGAATCCACCATGCTGTCCTCTGCTCATGCTATCTGACAATGTCACTGCTGTCCTTTTCCTACTGGCTCTTTCTAACCTGTAGTTAAGCGCTCTGCACCATGAACATGTCTCCGAATAATCCCATTTGGGGAAAAGCAACCAAGTATGAGAGAGGCAAGATGTCAGATACGTTCTCATCCTTTCTTTCTTTGTTCACATTTCTAAAATAGAATAAGCAAGAACTAAATTTAATCTTCAAGAACTAAATACCAATTCAAAGGTAGGGCCTACTCCTTAGAATGGTCCCAGAGAGAACCTAGAGGCCTGAATACCTCAGTACTGAGTATTTTCACATGATTCTAAAGGTTCATGAGAAAGGAAAGCACAGGAAAACTTTACAGAGTGGCGGAGCTACGAGGTGGTCAAACCAAAAGAAACAAACATTGGATCCTACTAAATGGACTTTTAGGGCCTTCTAATGTCATAGTGGACCAAAGCTCTCACGCCCCTGACCACCACCCAAATTATTTCAGACTCATCAGGTTCTCAGCCTTATTAGAAACACTGCTGGGTGGAAATGCTATAATTTCTTAGATAATAAGTTATGGAGCCTGGAACACATTGTTTCACTTATAACACACACACACATACATACACACACACACACACACACACACACACACACACAAAATACTTTCATTTTCCTGGTAGCAAAATGACTAGACAGCTGAAAGAAGGAACAACATCTACATAACTCATGGCAGAGCTGCCAGCACAGCATCACAATCAAATTAAATCCTGGTTGGTCAAGCACATGTAGACCAGATCTGAATTTCTGTCTCTGACCTGTGGTCCCCAGGACCTTTGGGGGGAAGACCTGGCCATTTTTGTAGATGGCAGCATCCTGCAGAGGGAAGATGTGGCTTTAGGAGCCAGACAGGCCTGGGTCCAAACCCCAGCTCCACTACTCCAAACATCAGCTTGACTCTGCAGAGTGAGCTAAAATCTACGTACAACGGGTGCTGAATTACATATGCTGAATGGAATTAAAAATTAGGCCTATTACTAAATCCTACTTCTCATTGACTTTTTCTGACAAACCTCTAGCACTTAGGATCCACTCCACTGATTCAACAGATACTTACTGAGCACCTAACATGGGCCAAGCAGACAGAGATTAAATTGTTTATTTAAAATTGTGAACAAAACAAACTCTCTGCTCTCACGAAGGATTCCAGTGGAGGAGACTTAAATAGGTAAACGAATGAATAGGTGAAATACTTTGATCCATAATAATTTTGATTATACTTTTGTTAACAATAATTAATTAATAATACTTTCTGTGAAAAAATAAAGCAAGATAAGGGGCTAGAGTCTGATGACGTAATTTAGAATCTCACTATAGATGACACCGTGTTATTCACTCCTCTTTCCTGTATCTTAATCCATATCCTGAACTAGGAGATAAACTTCTTGGGCACACAAATCATGCCTATAAATTCTTTATTCTCTATGACATCTATTAGAGTGTGAAGTACACAGCAAATGTTCAGCAAATTCCTATCAACTGACTAAAAATGAACTGGCTAAAGAGGACTCTTTCAAGTTATATGTTATCTAATTCCATGAGTTACTACTTGACATCATTATGAAATAAATAGGAACTTTACAAATGCAGTCTCCTCACTATTTCCAGACTAGGGGGTATCTTATATACTCCTCATCCTTGCAACTGATCTGATGCCAAGACAGAGCCTAGCCTTCCATTTCAATTTCTTTGGGCACCTTTCCCAAGGATGCTCCATCAAACCACATACCAACCATCTGACCCCAATCTACGGATGCCTAATCCTGAGAGAAACCTCTTTCCTCTGGAGCTGCTCTGGAGCTATGAAGAAAAGAGCAGACATTGTTTAACCACATGGAAAGGAAAGTATTTTCCTTCCTCATTTTGCCAAAACGTGTGAGCCCTTTCAATGAGGAATACCTCAAAACTGACCAGAAAGCAGCAAGAAAAAAAAGTTACTAAATCCATTTCCTAATGCTAGACAGCTTTTTTCCCTTCCCTATTCCTTTTCCCTAGCAATTCTCCCACCAGAATCACGAAACACTACAAACCACTCAAGCCAACAAAAACAGACCCAAAGGCAAGTCCTGGCAGGTGGCAAGTGTCTGACCTTTGGGACAAATGCATCCTTTGTCTCTGAATAAAGTAGCAAAAGAAAGAAACACAGGGTCAGCCTAGTAGGAGAACTCTGCTGCAGCACTCTGCAAAACAAAGTCACCAGCCTTCAGCTAAAGCTCCCACTATCCTGATTCCTTCTGTAATATTAGGAACCACCTGATATTTGTGCTTTGTGAAGCACATTTCATATTTTTTTTTAGCTTTCATCCAACTACCATTTGTTGAATACCTTCTAGTAGAAGGTCCAGTGTTAGGTGTTATAGGATATTCAAACCTGAATAAGAAGAAAGTCTCTGCCACTGGCAATATGGTATTTCCCCCAAATACAAAGTGGAGTCAACCACTGTTATTACCTAAGCTGAAGAAAAAAATCCTTGGGGATCCAGGCCCATGTGAAGTGTAGCCACTTGCCCAAGACACAGTTGAAGGTCAAGTAGGAAGACTGCCCCTCTGGCCCTCCTAGAAGATGTGTCTGAATGCTCACGTAGACAGTGTCATCTGGCCTGCCCTACCTACATACTCCTGTTCACCCAAATGATCAGCTAACACCTTTCCCACTTCTTCCCTGACAGTAGCCAACAAATAACTGGCTCTGGGTACCTACTACCCAAGCAGGAGGCATTCATTCAGAAATGTGACTTGGGTTATGATCTCAACACTGGGAAGATTACAAAACTGCTCAACTCTCTGAACCAGGGATTGTTGAGCTGGAAAGGTAGGGAGGGGAGGTTGGCTCATCTGGGGCTCATCTGTCATCTAAGGAAACTCTGACATCTGCGGGGGTATTTACTATAAGGAACCAGTCCTTGACTCATAAGAAAGACCTTCTTTCTGTATCGTTTATCCAGCAGTTTGCCAAGTGTCAGTTAATAACGTAATGCATTTTACTCTTTAAATGAACTATATACTCAAAGTTGGCCCCAGCAAATACAGCCTCTCTTCCTGAGGTCTCTTTCTCATGTATGAGTCTTTAGTGTCACTGGGCTTTGTCCACACTCCTTCAACACACTCAGGGCTAAGGACTGAGTGTGGGCGACAACCAGCACAGTCTATAGGAAACCTCACATGAATTTGGCTCCCATGCCCCTCCAGCCATAATGCTGCACCCTCCCTCATGTAAAAGGATGAAATGCCTATCTGGCCCTGCAGGAGGTCACTGACTTTGAGCTGTTTTCCTGGTGGTATTAAATTATGGTGAGTCTGATATACTTACTCTCTCAGAACAAATCATACCCATTTGTGAGCGACTGGCCAGTTTAGAGGTAACATCTGTGGTCAACAAGTTGCTATTTTGGGGCAAATTACATGAAGTTAAATTTCACAGTCTTGGTCTCATCAGTGCCAGTCTCCAACTCAAAGAGCTAATCGACAGCATCTGCCAAACTGCAATCAATCTAACGCGGGCACGAAAGCAGAGCTGTCGTGTCGGACTTCGGATTGCTTCTGAGCCTGCAGGATGGTCTAAGTGTGTATCAGTGGAAGGAAAGGACATGCAGGGGTAGGAAGGTGATGACAGGAAGGCAGCACCACGTGTTGGTAAGATGGCAGGGAGGGCAGCCCCCAGAGTCCTGGTGAAGCAGCGGGGAGAAGTGGGAAACAGGATGGGTGAGGATGCTTTTCCATATTCATGCACTTAACAGTGTGTGGGGCTGACCACAGATAAGGCATGTAGTGATAAGCAAAAGGGACACAGTGCTGCTCTAGTAGAACTGCCATTTTAGCAAAGATGGAGTCAAATTATAGAAGGTTTAGGGGTTTCGCTTGTTTTAAGAAAACTAGGTGAAAGATAGCACCTAAGAGGAGACTCTCTCTGAAGGCTGGGTGACGTGAGGAGGTGGCTGGTGGGACTGTGACTTGCAGCTGCTGCCCCTCCCAACCCCGCCCTATCCCCACCCCTCCTGAGAGCTGGGGACTAGCTGAGAAAAGACAGGGGTGAGGGAGCCTGGGCATATATCCAGAGAGAACTCTAATTTGAAAAGATACATACAGCCCAATGCTCATTTTAGCACTATTTACAATAGCCAAGACATGGAAACAACCTGTCCATTGACAGATGAATGGATAAAGAAGATGTGGTACATATATACAATGGAATATTACTCAGCCATAAAAAAGAATGAAATAATGCCATTTGCAGCAACATGGACAGACCTAGAGATTATCATACTAAGTGAAGTAAGTCAGACGGAGAAAGACAAATACCATATGATATCACTTATATGTGGAATCTAAGATATGATACAAAGGAACTTATCTACGAAACAGAAACAGGCTCACAGACATAGAGAACAGACTTGTGGTTGCCAACGGGGAGGGGGAGTGAGGGAGAAATGGACTGGGAGTTTGGGATTAGCAGATGTAAACTATTACATATAGAATGTATAAACAACAAGGTCCTACTGTATAGCACAGGGAACTGTATTCAATATCCTGTGATAAACCATAACAGAAAAGAATATGAAAAAGAATGTATATATATGTATAACTGAATCACTTTGCTGTCCAGTAGAAATTAACACAACATTGTAAATCAACTATACTTCAGTAAAATAAATTAAGAAAAAAAAAAAAAAGACAAGGGTGGAGGAGAAGGAAGAGGAGCAAGAGTGTGGAGCAGACCAAACCCTCTGCAGATTACAGGGCTGAGCCTTCACAAACTATGTTTTCAAATGAAAACTGTCATTGCAAAAAAAAAAAAAAAATCAGGTGGAAGGAAGGGTGAAAGAGAAAAGAACAAAGATGGCTGCCCTTATGAAAACAGGGACTCCAAACATCAACATTAATAAGCAGATTTACTGGTGGGAAGAAATTCCAATCAATACTAATAAGGCTCAGCTGGGCCACTTTTCCTTGCTGGGTTTAATAACACTTCCCGGCCCTTATCTGATTGGCGTCCACACACATGCATACTAATGAGGCCACCAGCACCGAATTTACTGCTAGGCTTCCACAGGGCCCAACGGGCATCATTTCTGTCTCTGAGTGTCTGTCAACCATACATGAGACTCGGGCCATTAGTTCAGTTGGTTTGTTGGTTAGCCTCTAAAGGTTTCAACCCAGGTGTCTGATCACGGCCACACTGCTGAGTCCTGTTATCTGATGGTTATCAGGGATGGCATGTGAAAGATTGGCTGGTGTGAAATAGCACAAACTCCCCTACGAAAACAGAAAACCAGAGAACTTCTTCTGACGGTGATTGACTGATGGCCTCTTCTGATATTTCCCTAATGGCCCCAGCTATTCTACGTCATCCCCACCCTCCCAGGAACTCCCACTGATGGGTGCCACTTCCTGAACAGGATCTCAGCCCAATTCCAGGACTTCTCAGGCCATGTGACCTACAACTCCAATCTCATACATGAATTAAAACTAATCTCTTTCCTGTCGCCCCAGCACAGGCAGGAATTGTTGTATGTTCTACCAGCTCAGAGAGAAGGGGAAGTGGGTTCTGTAAGCACACGTTTCTCCTCCCCCGGTGCGTGCTTCACTTCTGGTGTCAGGGTGGGATCATGGGAGGAACGGATAGAGAAAGCTCTTCTCAGGTGAGCGTTTATGGCAATGAGATAGTCCCCTTTCTGTGGCCTGTCCCTGTTTCTTCAAACTGGCTCGTGGTTAGTTTTTCCTTGCGGCAATGTGTCCAAATGCCAGTCTTTTGTGGCAAGCTTTTATTGGTTCTTAGGAGAGATCCCCTCCTCCAGGGTCTGGGTGTGAGGTGTCCACCCAAAAGTTCACCACGGAGCTCCCATCCATCCATCCTCTGGTCTCTCTCAGAGGAGGCCCAACCCACACCTTCTTGCTTCTGGGACCCCTTACCTGGTAGACAGCTTTCTTGGCAGAAGAAGGGGGAGAAGCTCAGAAGAGAAGATGCCAGCAAGACGGCTCAAGCCCTGGCACCTTCCAAGAGGCCCATCCAACAGACATGAACCTCAGGTATTCTAGCCTTGCCAGATGGCCACAGAGCAGACTGCTGGATGGCAACCCCTTTCCAGACTCTCCATTTCTCCCCTGACCCCATCTCCAAACCACAGCAGCTTTGGGATTTTGCAAACCTGGTGGCTCGACAACTTTCAGAGGTGAGGTAATCACTAGTCCTGATTTAACTGAGGGGGAAGAGTTTTGGGCACCCCCAAATTTTATGAGTTATTTTCTTGGGATCTTCCTCTCTCAGCATCAGTGAGGGGAAATACTCCTTCTCCTTCCCCCAGGGATAGGAAATGGAGGAAATGAGAGCATCTATTTACAAACATCTCACTCCCCCTAAACCCTTTTCCTCTCTTCTGGTCCCTTAATATTGGCAGGTAGGTGGCGGGAGGGGGCACGTAGGGCTGCTTCTCTGACTCAGGACTTTCAATAAGCCCTGGCAGCACTCTGAACTTAGAATGTGGGGTTAATTGCCTCTTGTCCCAGCTTTGGATCTTCACCAGCTTCCCAGAATAAAAAGAAAAATCTCTCTTGGCATCACGTTCCAACAGTTACCCACCCTTAGCTCAGAGCTCCACTGATCACATGGGGCTCCTTGAGGAAGACTAGATGGTTCCATATAAATCCATTCCTAAGGACAGGAAATCCCGGAAAACCCACCCTCCTGGCCATGGTTTAGGGATGGCATCTCCCCGCTTAAAGGGCCACAGCACCTTTACAGGCTTAAGCTGAAAGCTACCCCCTTCTTCCCCAGCATCTCCCCTACACACACCAGCAATGCACTGACACACATGCTCACGGCGCCTCCACAGACCCACACACACAGACCCGTGACTCTCTCTGCGTAGAGAATGGTGCCTTCATCCCCAAATCCAAATCTCAACGTTCAAGACCTAGACCCTACACTGAGCTCTAACCGGGACTTCACCGAACAGCGAAATCACCCCCTCGGCCCTCAGAGTTACAGCGTCATCAGAGCACAATACCCAACCAAAGCCTGTCCGCCAAGCCAGGAGGACAAAGCAGCAAAATGAGGCTATGCCCTTAGCTGAATGAGAGTAGAGAGTTATGATTTTCCTGGAAGTCATTCATTCATTCATTCAACAGTACTTTGGAACCCCTACATTATCATAAACACTCTAGACGGTACTAAGGATACAGCAGTGAACAAAACTCTAATTACACAATTATAACAGTGGGTTGTCCTCGTCCTAAAATTATTAACCTATGTGTTTTTACTACTACTGCTGCTGCTGCTGCTACCACTATTACATTCTCTGAAAATTCCTGCTAGAAAAATCACAGGCACTCACCGTCCCCATCCCTGCCCCTCCACACACACTGCTCGTAAACCCGGTCAGCCCTCGGTTTCGCTCGCTCACTCACTGCAAGGCTTTACGTGCCCGTGAAATATGACAGCATAAACGGAGCCTTCTCCTCTTGAAACTCTCCATAAAAATACACATCTAAGTGATGAATATCTTATCCAGGGGAGAAAACAATCTCAGGGCCATTTCTAATAACACGTCAACCCCAGACAGGAGTAGGAGGGAGCTGGAGACTAATGAGGTGGGTAAGTACCAGCACCGGGGGACGCCAGGGCCGGGGGCGACCAGAGCGGGGAGAGAGAGAGGAAAGGAGGCAGAGCGTGGCTGCAACAGCCCCGTCTGCAGAGGAAGCAACCGAGGCCCACGGAGAGGTGATGTGGGAAGCTCACACCACAGGGCACTAGGCCAGTCCTGAACGCCAGGGTGTTTAACCCTGGCCTCCGAGAAGAGCACTGTAGGATGCTCTGAGAGCAGGTAGCAGGTGTAGGGACGGAACTCGGAGGGGCCTGTGACACCCCATAGGTAAGCGAGCTGCCACTCCAAAATGCAGATGGGTTTCAACCTTTTTGCCCTGAGCATGCTCTTGTGTCTAAAGTCTCTCTCTTTTGCCTTCGTGGGTGTGTGTCTATCTTCTCCATGATCCTGGAAGCAGCTCGATGGAAGGAATAATGTCCCTCCCCTCCACCTGGAAGGTTCCTGAGAAAAGGGAAGCTGTGTAGCCTCTCTCCACCCCAACCTCTCTGGAAGCCTCTGAAGTCAGAGTGCAGAGAGGGGCCCCAGCTGAGAGCTGAGGAAGAACAGGCAGCAGGGGCTGCCAGGCTCTGAAAATTCACCGGACTTGGCCCTTCTTGCTGTGGACCAAGAAGCCAGCCGCGGTCCCCTCCTTGTGGGCAGCCCTGGAGCCCCTGGGGGCAGGAAACCTCCACAGCTGCCTCTGGAAACCTGTCTTCCTCTCCTCTCCTCTCCTCAGCCCCTCAGTCTACTGGAGCAGTAAAAGATGCTGCAGACAAGCAAAGATGGTTCACAGTCGCTGGAATGAGAGAGAAACTGCATTTAGTCATTCATTCAACCTGCGCTTACTGAGCCCAGGAGCTGCAGTAAATGCAGGGACAAGAAATGGAGGAGGTAGAGGAGACCTGCCCCTGCCCTCAGGGAGCTCCTACAATCCTACAGAGGGGCGGGCAGGGGACGGGATGGGGGGATGGGACAGCTACGGTCGCACAGAAGCCAAGCACAAAGGAGGGCAAGAATCACCCTGCGGGGGGAGAAAGTCACAGAACACTTCTCAAAGGAGTGCTGAGGGCGACAGGACACAACCACCATGACCACCACGTCCACCATGTGCATTTGTTTTCCTGGTGAATAGCTGAGTCTCTCTCCAGGAACTGCCCTCAGTCAGACAGAGCTGCCAAGGGCCCAGCCGCTTCCTAGAGGCAGCTGCAGTCAATAACTGGTCAAGAGGGAGAGGGCTGTAAAGGTCTAGCCTCTCTGTCTCAACTGTGAAGAGCATCCCAGCTCCAGAGCTACCCGTGGGGCTCACTAAGGGAGGCCTCTTTGTGAATGACAGCAGTTCAATCTTCCCTTTGCTTAAACCCGCTTCCCGCGCTCCCTCAAAGGCGTTTGTCCAAAGAGCACTTCCCAGAAGAGAATCTGCACTCAGGATACTGAATATAGTTCCCTGTGCTATACAGTAGGACCTTGTTGTTTATCCATCCTGTGACAAACCATAATGGAAAAGAATATGAAAAAGAATATATATACACACACACACATATGGAGAGAGAGAGCTGAGGTGCTCTGCTGTCCAGAAGAAATTAACACAACATTGTAAATCAACTATACTTCGATAAAAGTTTTTAAAAACCCAAAGGGGAAAAACCAAGAATCTGCACTCAAATCTCCACCTTGGAGTCTCTTTCCCAGATAACCCACTACCTCAGCCAGGTACAGGGCACAGGCAGAGGTTTTTGGGGAAGACATCTCTGAAGGAGATAAGTCTGATGCATAAATAACTTACATTTTAAACAAGTAAAGCACTAATTATTTGTCAAAGATGAAACTCTCTCCCAAATCACTCAAAGTTATGAGACATCTGGAGGAATCTATACGGAAAATCCTAATGCCTGGAGGAGTTCTCTCGAAACTTAATTCCCACCACCTGCTTCCCTGTGGACCCTCTTCATTCTTCACAACCCTGTTTATCCACAGAAACAAAATGTTACCGCTGTCATGAGGAATACAAATGGGGGGAAAGCTGCTCTCAAGGCAATCAATAACGCTGAGGGAACAATGTCACTGCAAACCTTTTATTTTTTTTTAACTGCTGGTCATGGATTTTGAAGCAGAAAGAAAGGAAACTGAACCCTTCACATTGTAGTCGACTGTCAATAAGGACAGCCTGTTTCCCTATCAGAGTCTAGTTTCGCCACTTTGCAGAAAATCAGAGCTCAGGCATAACTGAAATGGCCTTGAGAGTGAATTAAAAAACTAGCTTCCCTTTCCAAAACTTCAACATTACAAAACCTTCAGGAGCTCAGCCATTCTGCAAAGCTTGCACGCCTATTTACAAAGGTAAAAGCTTCTCCAAAGTACCTTGGTTACCAGAGCAGCCTGGGAGACAATAAACCAATTTGTTTTCCCCTCCATAAATCGTTCATAATGTTGCTATGACATTTAAAGTTTAAAATGGTTTTATGACTTGAGATTAAAAAAGAATCATTCCAATAAATTTCATATAACCGAGAGGATTCCTGGCATTTTGATTAAGTCATTCCTTGTGATAATGAAGGGGGAAAGCATTCATCACTTTGAAGTCACTGGTGGTTGGTCCTGGAAGCCAACAGCCCAGCTGCGTCTCCTCGGGGATTACTCAGAAACACAATTAGAAAAACAAACTACCAATCTTGTAGCAGGGTTAGAATTTTCAGAAGAATTACTAAATCTGAGCTGTCTCTAAAATGGTGCAGGATCATCAGAATGGGGGCAAGGAGGGCTGGGTGCCCTCCTTCCAGCTGGTCGTGGGATAGGGTTGGGGGAGGGCAAGGGTTCTGGATCTTGTCCCATGGATGGCACTTCCACTGGGGGTTGTGGTAGGGCAGCACTAAGAACTTTGCAGGCACTTAAATTTGTGCAGTGGAGTATGTGTCACACCAGACAAGGAACCCAAGACTTGTGAAGAGTCAGGACATCACTGCTGAAACCCACACTCTGGCTAATGTCAGAATTCTTTTTTTTTTTTTTTTTTTTTTTTTTTTCACGGTACAAAGAACCTTATATTCCTTGAAGCATTTGAGAATAAATTGTGGGCACGATGTCCCATCACCACGACCCCCAAATACTTTAGTGTGTCTTTCTTAGGAACAATGTCATTCTCCTACAAAACCACAATACAGCCCTCCAAATGAGAAAATTAATGTTGTCTCACAACTGTGATCTAATCCTCAGACTCCATTCAAATTTTGCCAATTGCCCCAATAACGTCCTTTCTAGCAAAATGACCCAGTCCCGAATCATATGTTGCATTTAGTTGTGCTGTCTCTTTAGACTCCTGTAATTTGAAACAGTTCTCAGTCTTGCCTTGTAATGTCAAGATTCTTGGCACCACAAGATGTGTGCATCCAGCCGGTGTCAGTCTTCAGAAGATGTCCTCATTCCTGTTGAGAAATCATCACTTCTGAAGATGAGACAAGCCACTGAGAAGTAAATGTTGGGTTTCAGTGGGGTTAAAAATATCTTTTTCACCTCTCCTCCCCTACCCCACTAAGCCGTTCCCGGCAGGGGAGAAGGGAACTGAAGCAGCATTTACTGAACGCCCACCATGTGCTCGTCACTGTGCTCAGAGCTTTCCATCATTTAAGCTGCAGAGAAATCCTGAAGTAGAAATTAATATCACCATTTCACAGTTGAGAAAACTGAGGTGCAGAGAGCTGAAGTAACTCACCCAAGGACACAGATTGTGGAAGGCGGATTCCAATCTCAAGACTGAGAGCGCTTTTTCTGCTGTACAGACAGATCTATTTCTCCAACGTACTTCTGGACGTACACATGATAACCGTGGCTCGTATAGGCAAGTCGCCTACAAAGAGGTTAGAAACCCAAGCTAGCTGAAGCATAAGTCAATGCTGAGTTTTGGATTTTAGAAAAGAGAGAACGCCTTGTGGCTGGAAGAGTCAAAGAGCTTTGGAGAAGAGTGTGAAACATAAGCTGGGCATGGGGGCAGAGTCACGTTTAGATAACGAGAAATAGGAAAGAAAACACTTCAGGAACCAGCACAAAGGCCTGTGCTGGGAATCGGGAGGTGGGGACTGACAGTAAATTTCCTCCTCGTTGGCCATAATGAGGCTGTGGTACATGTGTCCCAGGATAGATGATGACTCATTATGCTGTTTTAAAAGGCAGAATGTGAGGAGTGGGATCCAATGTAATAATAATAAAAAAAGTGCATTTATGGATATCTTAATCTTTTCAAACCTTTCCCTTCTTCATTTTTATGCTGTCATAATGCCATAGGGCTAACAGGGCATGTAGTATACTGCTCAATTTAAAGAGAGGAAAAATGAGGTGTAACTAACCCACAACTGCCCCAGGTTAATGGTGAACCTAAGACTCAGGACTCCTAACTGCCAGACCCTGCAGGGGGATGGATGATTTCCCACGAAATGGCCACAGACAACTGACCAGAGCTCTGGGTTCTCCTCCTCAACACTCTTCTTCATACAGTTTCACAAGTTCAGGAGCCCTGCCAGCTTACCATGGACTTCCTAGAGGACCAGGGACTCTGAATGTCAAAGCCCACACCAGACCACACTCTGCTAGACCATCCTTCGTATATAAACAACAAAACGCATTCCCTCACTGCCAGTGGCTCAATACTGACCCTTCATTCTAAGAACCTAAGCCTTGGTTGAAAAAAAAAAAGAGATGACATCTGATCCTGCTTCCTTCACCCTACTTTCAATAATAAAAATAACAATGAAAACAAAAACAACGATAATACCTAACTTAGCACTTTGAATGTATTATGCCATTTGACCCTCACAATGACCCTGTGAGGTAGGTACTATTATTAACCCTATTTTACAGATGAGCAAACTAAAGCACTAGATGCCCAGAGCAGTAAGTGGCAGAGCCAAGACTGAAACCTGGGAGTCGGGCTCCAGAGTCCATGTTCTTAACCACTGTACTGCCATCTACCACCTGGGAGGCCCCGCCCAATGAGAGGCTGGTGGTAAAGCACAGAATACCTTCCCCCTGGTGAGCGGGGTCTAGAACAGTCTGTTGCCTGCTCCCCAGTGCACCAAGGAGAACCAGAGCCCTGGATGTGGCATGGGCACCAAGCTGCAGCCCGGCTCCTGTCTCCAGCCACTTCTACCCACCTTCTCACTGGAGTTCCCTGCCTCCTACTCTGGGTCCTTGGCTTGGACCCTGATTCATCCTTTCATCCATTTGTTCTTCATTCATTCATTCATTTGTTCATTCATTCATTCAACTTACAAATAACTATTAAAGATTTACTATTTTCAGGACTTCCCTGGTGGTGCTGTGGTTAAGAATCCGCCTGCCAATGCAGGGGACGCGGGTTCAAGCCCTGGTCCGGGAAGATCCCACATGCCGCGGAGCAACGAAGCCCGTGCACCACAACTACTGAGCCTGCGCTCTAGAGCCTGTGTGCCACAACTACTGAGCCCACGAGCCACAACTACTGAAGCCCACGTGCCTAGAGCCCGTGCTCTGCAACAAGAGAAGCCACAGCAATGAGAAGCCCGTGCACTGCAATGAAGAGTAGCCCCCGCTCGCTGCAACTAGAGAAAGCCCGTGTGCAGCAACAAAGACCCAACACAGCCAAAAACAAATAAAATAAAATAAAATAATTTAAAAAAAAAGATTTACTATTTTCTAAGCCTTGTTGTAGGCTCGGGGGATACAGGCTTTCAAAGCAGCTACTGTTTCTGTTAACCCTGGCATCACGTCCCCTTAAACAGAGCCCCAGAAGCTCTGTATCTCCTCCCATCTGCCCCAGCACCCATCTCGAGAACACCAACGCAGGCCACGATCAGGCCTGAGTTCACAGTGGCTCGCTTGGCTTTAGTAACTGGTCAGGTCCTTTTCCCGGGTGTCTGTGGGAGCTTTCCCCAAGTTCCATGAGTGGGCACCAAGCAGATGGTAACGTTCAAATAAGACAACAGCGACTCCCGAGGACGGCCCATCACTTCTGGTGACAGTAAGTACGGTGGGATATGGAATGAGAGAGCATATGCAGCTCTCTTATCAGTCTCCCCCGAAACCTTCTTGGACTCTGTTTCATGCAAACACCATCTTGCCGCTAGGTTGTTTTATACCCCTTTTATGTGAATAGTTTCATATTGTGACTTTTCAAGCCATTGCACTTCAAAGCCAATCTGCTGAGCTCTCCACACACACTTGGGAACCAGCACCTGCGCGGCGTGACACACCTGCTCAAGTAGCCCAGGTTCAGTACAGGCCATGGGAAGTGGGTCCCTGAGGGAGGCTCTGGAGTCCCCGGGGCACTTGGGCAGATTTACACAATAAAGCTATCTGGGGGGAAACTTGGGAGTCTGAGTCACCAGAGGCTTTAGAAGAACTGAGGTCTTCACAACTCACTCAATCGTATTCCTCACAGCTCCCAACTCAATGTTGTATACACAATGGGGGTCCGATAAGTCTAGAAAATAAAAACAGTAACTAGATTATTGGAGTATTGCCAAATAGAGGCCCTTCGGGACCTGCCTTAATAAGCAGATAAAACCAATGTGCCCTCGTCACAGCTAGCAAGAGCACTGCTTAGGGGCCGGGATCCAGATTCTGAATGGGCTCACACATGCCCCTGTCATTTTCTGTTAATACTATTAACAAGTCAGGTAGCTTGCTTTTTTTTTTTTTTTTTTAATTTATTTATTTTTAGCTGTGTTGGGTCTTCATTTCTGAGCGAGGGCTTTCTCTAGTTGCGGCGAGTGGGGGCCACTCTTCATCGCGGTGCGCGGGCCTCTCACTATCACGGCCTCTCCCATTGTGGAGCACAGGCTCCAGACGCGCAGGCTCAGTAGCTGTGGCGCTCGGGCCCAGTTGTTCCACGGCATGTGGGATCTTCCCAGACCAGGGCTCGAACCCATGTCCCCTGCATTGGCAGGCAGATTCTCAACCACTGCGCCACCAGGGAAGCCCCTAGCTTGCTTTTTCATAGAAAACCACTTCAAATTTCTGCTCAGGCTGTACTCATATTATGAATCAAATATTTTTTTCTTGCACTGTATTAAATTTAATTCTCTGTATTACATTTCAACCCACCCTGCTATCTGCAGACCAATAAGACCAGCTGGGACCATCTGAAAGGGTCCAGAGAAGTCTTGACCAGCTCAATTCAAAGCATCATTATCTATCACTTCCCTCTAACTAAAAGCCCCAAGCCATCTTTGACTCCACTCTCTCCCCATTCTTACCCATCAAGACTCATTCATTATCAAGTCCTGTTTCTTCCACTTTCGTGATGTTTCTCAAATCATCCCATCGTACCCCCTCCCACTTCCATGGCGAAGATTCAAGCCCTTCTCATTGAGGGCGCAGATCACTGTAACAACATTCTTACCTATCACTATGCCTCCATCCTTGCCACCACCAGCCGCCGCATACTCTCCATACTAAGACTGGGTTATCGCTTTAAAAACATAAATATGATCCTGTTAATCCTGTGTTTAAAGCCATGCAGAGGCTCCACAGTGCCTGGGTAGGGTTAAGCCCCAGCTCCCTGGCCTGTCCCTCAAGCCTCCCCTCTCAGCATGAGACAGGCTGTGACCTGGGACCCTTTGCTGCAGTGTTTGCACCTGGACAAACATCTCCTCAAGCAACAGAATACAAAGGAACTATAAGGGACTAAAAATAACTGTGTGCATGCACAGCTGGGGAAAATTATGGACAACAAGATACAAAGAGACCAAAACCCCAACTACCACTTCCGAAGAGCTGCGGGAGGGAAAGCACCGTGTCGGAGCAAAAGCAGGGTACTGCGCATGTCCCCGGCACATACCACCGCCAAAGGGGTGGGCAAACCTAAGCCACCCCTCTGGCCCAACCCGTGGACACACGCTTACCCTCACCCCATGTAAAGAACCAGCTCGCCCCCCCTCGGCAAGCAAGGGAGCAAGGGAACCTGTTGCTTATTTTAGCTTCCTTGTGCTGCAGCAGGGGCCCCCAATAAAGCCTTGCCTGAATTTCCTGTCTGGCCTCTCATCAATTTCTATTGATTAAGGAGGCCAATAACCCTGGTCTGTAACAACCACAGCCCTCCACATGGCTCTGACACCTCTGCTCCAGCCACACTGAACCTCGTTCTCTCCAAACACACATTCATCTTCCCACCTCTGCTCCCACGGCTTCCTCTCCAACAATGCCCTCTTCCCCTGCCCAGCAGGCTTAGCAAAATCACACTCAAGTCTTCACGTCCAGCCCCTGTGTCACAGTCTCTGAAGCGTTCCCCTGGCTTCCCCAGGCCGAGCTGATGCTTCCTCTTCTGTATTTCACTGTCACTTTATGTTATCACTGAGCACAGCACTCAGTCACACCACATTCTGGTAAGCTATAGGTCACCCTGTCAGGGACTGTGTCTCTTCCATCTGTATATCCCCAAGGAGCAGTGCATTGCCAGGCACAGCAGACACTGAGAGAATGTCAGCTGAACTGATCAGTTGAATTACAGAGTAATTCAGGCTGCTGAGGACCAGGATAGTATAATCTAGGATCAGGCATCTAGACTGAACCTTAAGTAAGAGGAGGTAAAAGAGGAGCGTCAGTGAGAAAACAACATGAACTTAAGTGTACGGTAAACGTACTTCCTCGTGGCCTTCAACAAATATTTAAAGGAACCTATTAAGTACCAGGTATTGAGCTAAGTATTGGTGATCTAATAATGAGCAAAACCAGACATGATCCCTGCCTTAATGGAGCTTACAGCCCAACAGGGAAATAAAGCAACTGAATCATTTAACAAATAAATAAAAAACTGTAATGAGGCCCCAAAGAGGTAGAACATACTATTTAGAGAGAAGTAATAGGAGGATTTGACTTGAAGATCAGAAAAGGTTCTCCTGAAGAAGTAATGACTAAATTGAGTTCTAAAGGGAAAGTTTATGAAGCAAGTGAGAGAGGGATAGTATTCTGAGCAGATGGAATGACTTGTGCAAGTGCCTGTGGCAGGAAGGGAAAGAGTGCATGCAAGGAATGAAAGAGAACTCATGAGGCTGAAGTGCAGAGAGTGAGGGACGCACAGTAGAAGTTGAGGCTGGAGGGGTAAGAAAGGTGAGAGGCCAGAGCAACCTCTTTGCTCTTTCCAGGTCAGTTCAAGAATTTTGTCTTCATCTTCAAAGCAAGGAAACCACTGAGTGTTTAAGCAAAGGGTGCCATGATCAGAACTGTGTTTCAAAAAAGTCATTCTCATTACAATATGGAGAATGGACTGGGGGTAGGACTGGGGGAATGAATGGAGGTTGACCACAGAAGAAATTATTTCAGTTGTCCAGACAAGAGGTGAGAGTAGCAATGGAGATTTGGAGACAATGGGCAAATCTGGGAGACATTAGGGACTTAACAATCAACAGACTTGGTAATGGATTGATCTGGAGGTGAGGACAAGATATCAGACATGACTCCTGCAGTCTGGTACATGTAGCAGGAGAAGTAATAGCACCGTTTACTGAGATAACAACTCTTGAAGAGATCAGATCTTGGGGAAAGGTCATGAGTTGTAGTTAACAAATATGTTTTGGATGAACCAGGAGGGGGCCACATGTAAGAGAAGTGAACCCTGGAACCCCATCAGACCCTTCTGACTTTCCCTAGATGAAGATATTTGACAAAGTCACTTGACAGGAACCCACACAGCCAAAAGTCACGAAAACTGTGTGCACTGATGGCTACACCCTTCTCCAGGGAGATGCCTAGAGCTTGAGAGGATCCTGCCTCAGGACCAGTGCTGGGAGAACAGAGGGGATGGCAGTGCATACCACTTCCTTCTCTGTTCTTTTATCAGGGACTGGTGTTTGAGAGGGCCAAGGACCACGGAACAGACAGATCTTGGATCTTACAGACAGTTCACAGGCTATGTGCAACCCAAAGGCACAGAGGGGAGAACTGTCAACAATGTGTTCTGGACTAACAACCATTTCCGCTCCGAGGTTAAGTGCAAGGTAGGGAAAGCAGGTGTAGAGAAGTAAGGTTGGAAAGGTGACCTGGGGTCCAATATGAAAGCCTCTGATTGGCAGGCCTCTGACCCTCACCCTGTGGGCAGAGGGAGGGGAGCTTTCAAAGGAGACTCTGATCCATGTTCTGAGAAGGCAGTGGAAAGGCTGGGCTGAAAGGGCAAAAGAACACAGGCGATAATATGAAACACAGCGAGAAGACTATTGGAAGGGTCCTATGAAGAAATGATGAGAGCCTAACAACAAATTAAAAGAAGGAAAAACATGCAATTATAAAAATTCATAAAACCTGAGTTTAGAAGTGTCAAGAGAGATTATGTGAGCAACCCCTTCAGTTTTTCAGATAAAGCATGGAGAACCATTCCACTCATGAGGTTAACCCTTCCTGTCACCTTCTCCCCCTATCCTACTTAGCCTACCTTTATGAAATGTGCTGAATTTCTTTTCCTTCAAATCCCACCTGCTTTTTTTATAAAGTTCCTTTGTCGTTTCCTGATCATGGACTCACTGAATGTGCCTTCCTCTTCTCAGTCGGACTGAGGTTCTATAGAGGCTTTGGAACAGGAAAATTAAAACCTTTGCTTAACTCTGGTCATTAAAGTGAAGTAAATGTAATTTTCTCCATGATGCTTGCCTGTGAGCAACAGTGTCACATTAACCCACCTCTATTGGCAACCAGCTCTGAGGACATCCCCGAAACCTTTTGCAAATGTAGAACAAAACAATCGAAAATACATAATCACACACATATATGCAATATCTATACAACACATATATGACTTAGGATAATACTGATTCTTTTACACAAAACACTGAAGCAGTAAAAACAGTTTCAGAATTGTATTAATTTCCTAAACCTAACACTGAAACGGCAGAAACAGGAAAAGAAGCTAATGCTTTTGCTGGATTGGAGAGGAATCAAGATGTGTTTTTCAAACACAATGACCCCAGTGGGATAACCATGACAGTGGTAATCCAGGGGTAACAGTTCAGTGACAGCAAGAGACATCTAGGCAGTTGGAAGCCAGTCTCTCCCATCTGTTTATTTCCCACCTCCAGGTTGGAGAGGTTGGCAGATGGGAAAGCGGAATAGTCAAGGTCTATAAGGATGCAAAGGCATCATTTCTGTCAACAGTGACAGTTTCTCGTCTTGTCCATCTTGCAACAGTTTGAATTTCACCTTCCTTTGCCACCCAAAAAGTAGGGCTGGAGGCAAAGAAAACAGTCAGGAAGACATCCAGGAGGAGCGGGAAGAGAAAGCAGGGGGAGGAGAGAGACGAATCCACCAACTGGTCAGTTGCCCTGTTTAGACACTTGGGCACTACAGGCAACCACTGAAAAAAACCCTGACAGACTCCCCTAGCCAACTCAGAAGATGATCGCCAAGGAGTCGCATGGCTGGCCTGGAATGGAATGCTGAGTGGACCCCGGGCTGACTCATTCAGACTAGGATGCAGGTGATTCCATCCAAGCTCTCTAAAATTCCCCGTGGAAGTGGATATTCTTTTTGAGGACAGTCAACCTTTATGGGTAATGTACATTTTCTCAGAGGGTGGGTTCACAGGTACTGCATAAATACCAATTTTAAGGGATTACCCTAAGCCATCTTCAGAGGCATAGACCTACCCCTGCAGCTCTTCACCCCCAGCCACATATGCACTGCTATTCAGGGGCCCTTCCACCACCCCCGTGTGGCCTTGATATTACCAAAGTGCCCAAGAACTCAGGTCCTGGAGTTGAACTACTTGAGTAAATGTTCAGCTGTTCAACCTTTTACAGTTACTGACATTCTCTGAGCTTTCTAACTTTAAGTGGAGTAATAATAGTACTCTCTAACGTCAAAAGGATGTCCTGAGACTTAACTGAAATAACACATACAAAACACTCAGAAAGTACCTGAAACTTAATGAGTACTCAGTAAATGCTGGCTCTTACTGTCATATTTTCTGTGTATTTTATCAGTCAAGCAGAGTCAAGAACTCTTTAAAAAGTGAGGAAAAAGTAGTTTGTAGGCTACAGCGAGTGTTGGAATGGGCATAGTTCAACTCATTTTATAGATGAGAAAATTGAAGCCCGATAGGTAGAGTAACTTGGCCAGTTTTATATAGATAGGTAGGGGCAATCTCCTGGCTCCTAAGCCATTGCTCTCTTTAATACACACGTGGAACATGATGTATTCAGGTACAAAAACAGAAAGAAATTAAGATAATAACTTATGGTTAGGTCAATTGAGTCATTATAGTGTGAATATGTCTATAACTAGTGTCATTTAAGGAAAGTACTGGAACATGTGTTATGATTTCTGGTTAGAATGAAAAAATTAGAATTTTCCATAAAAAACATACAACTCAGATGAAAAAGTAATTGTATGTTTCCAAATCACTGTTCAACCCATATTATGTATTGCATAATAATTACTGCTTTCTGGGACTTTAACCATAAACCTCTCTAGCTGAATTCTACTGTACTTTACAACCTTGCCCATGTTTTTCGTTCCCATCTCAAATCCCTGCTAAAGCAAAAACGAAAAGCAAGCAACAACAAAGAAACGAGCCCAATTCCGGTTGGCGTGCTTGTTTAGATGCAGCTCAAGAACATAAGAGTGACAAGATGCCAAGGGACTGGGTGACCCAAGTCCTTAGTTTCACAAAGAAACTGAAGCTTGAAAGGGAGAAGAGTGGATGACTTGTTTCATATCATATACCTGGTGGTTTCTCTAAATAACCTTCCTTCAAAAACCTGGATTCTCCCCAACATCTATTCCTCTTCATAGTGATTAATCCCAGTGCAGTGACACAAGTTTACAAGTCCCATCTCAATCCCTGGCTTATTCAGAAGATGCAGTGCAGTTGGGTAGAGAGAGGACTCGGGAGTGGAAGGGATCTGGATTCAAATTCCCAGACCTGCCAATTACCGCCTGTGAGACCTTGTCAAGTCTTTAACCTCAAAGAGCATGAGTTTCCTACTCTAGAAAATGGCAATAACCCACCCTCTCTTTGTTGGATTCACAACATTTGGGGAGACAATGCTTATAAACAGCCTGAGCATGGTACCCACAAATAGCAGGCTCTTGGTAAGTCATTACTACGGTTTTATTTGGAAATGTTGCTCAGTATTTTTTCAAATGTTTTAATATAAAGTTTATCTTTTCATTTAAAAATCAATATTTACTCACTGAAGCAAACACACACACAAACATCTGTGTGGATATGTGGTGTATGAGAGAGAGAGAGAGAGAGAGAAGAAAAAAAAATCACTTCTTGTCCCACCATCAAAGAAAATCATGTCAATATTTTGGTATGTTTTTTCCCAGTTTTCTTCCCAGGCTATGTTGTAGATGTTCGCTACATTGTTGTAGTTATATTTAAATGCAATTAAAGAATCAGCTTGAGAGATTAACCAAGATGGCGGAGTAGAAGGACGTGCTGTCACTCCCTCTTGCGAGAGCACCAGAATCACAACTGACTGCTGGACCATCATTGACAGGAAGACCCTGGACTTCACCAAGGAGGATACCCCACGTCCAAGGACAGAGGAGAAGCCACAGTGAGACGGTAGGAGGGGCGCAAGCAGAGTAAAATCAAACCCCGTAACTGCTGGGTGGGTGACTCACAGACTGGCGAACACTTATACCACAGAAGTCCACCCACTGGAGTAAAGGTTCTGAGCCCCACGTCAGGCTTCCCAACCTGGGGGTCAGGCAACGGGAGGAGGAATTCCTAGAGAATCAGACTTTGAAGCCTAGTGGGAATTGGATTGCAGGACTTTGACGGGTCTGGGGGAAACAGAGACCCCACTCTTGGAGGGCACACACAAAGTAATGTGTGCATCAGGACCCAGGGGAAGGAGCAGTGAGCCTGGGGGAGACTGAACCAGACCTACCTGCTGGTGTTGGGGGGTCTCCTGCAGAGGCGAGTGGTGGCTCTGTTTCACCGTGGGGATAAGGACACTGGCAGCAGAGGTTCTGGGAAGTTCTCCTTGGCGTGAGCCCTCCCAGAGTCTGCCATTAACCCCACCAAAGAGCACGGGTAGGCTCCAGTGTTGGGTTGCCTCAGGCAAAACAGCCAACAGGGAGGGAACCCAGCCCCACCCATCAACAGTCAAGTGGATTAAGGTTTTACTGAGCTCTGACCGCCACAGCAACAGGGAGGGAACCCAGCCCCACCCATCAACAGTCAAGTGGATTAAGGTTTTACTGAGCTCTGACCGCCACAGCAACAGTCAGCTCTACCCACCACCAGAGCCTCCCATCAAGCCTCTTAGATAGCCTCAACCACCAGAGGGCAGACAACAGAAGCAAGAAAAACTATAATCCTGCAGCCTGTGGACCAAAAACCACAGTTACAGAAAGATAGAGAAGATGAAAAGGCAGAGGGCTATGTACCAGATGAAGGAACAAGAAAAAACCCCAGAAAAACAACTAAATGAAGTGGAGATAGGCAACCTTCCAGAAAAAGAATTCAGAATAATGATAGTGAAGATGATCCAGGACCTTGGAATAAGAATGGAGGCAAAGATTGAGAAGATGCAAGAAATGATTAACAAAGACCTAGAAGAATTAAAGAACAAACAAACAGAGATGACCAATACAATAACTGAAATGAAAACTACACTAGAAGGAATCAATAGCAGAATAACTGAGGCAGAAGAACGGATAAGTGACCTGGAAGACAGAATGATGGAATTCACTGCTGCGGAACAGACTAAAGAAAAAAGAATGAAAAGAAATGAAGACAGCCTAAGAGACCTCTGGGATAACATTAAACGCAACAACATTCGCATTATAGGGGTCCCAGAAGGAGAAGAGAGAGAGAAAGGACCAGAGAAAATATTTGAAGAGATTATAGTCGAAAACTTCCCTAACATGGGAAAGGAAATAGCCACCCAAGTCCAGGAAGCGCAGAGAGTCCCATACAGGATAAACCCAAGGAGAAACACGCCGAGACACATAGTAATCAAAGTGGCAAAAATTAAAGACAAAGAAAAATTATTGAAAGCAGCAAGGGAAAAACGACAAATAACATACAAGGGAACTCCCATAAGGTTAACAGCTGATTTCTCAGCAGAAACTCTGCAAGCCAGAAGGGAGTGGCATGATATACTTAAAGTGATGAAAGGGAAGAACCTACAACCAAGATTACTCTACCCGGCAAGGATCTCATTTAGATTTGATGGAGAAATCAAAAGCTTTACAGACAAGCAAAAGCTAAGAGAATTCAGCACCACCAAACCAGCTCTACAACAAATGCTAAAGGAACTTCTCTAAGTGGGAAACACAAGAGAAGAAAAGGACCTACAAAAACAAACCCAAAACAATTAAGAAAATGGTCATAGGAACATACATATCGATAATTACCTTAAACGTGAATGGATTAAATGCCCCAACCAAAAGACATAGACTGGCTGAATGGATACAAAAACAAGACCCATATATATGCTGTCTACAAGAGACCCACTTTAGACCTAGGGACACATACAGACTGAAAGTGATGGGATGGAAAAAGATATTCCATGCAAATGGAAATCAAAAGAAAGCTGGAGTAGCTATACTCATATCAGATAAAATAGACTTTAAATTAAAGAATGTTACAAGAGACAAGGAAGGACACTACATAATGATCCAGGGATCAATCCAAGAAGAAGATATAACAATTATAAATATATATGCACCCAACATAGGAGCACCTCAATACATAAGGCAACTGCTAACAGCTATAAAAGAGGAAATCGACAGTAACACAATAATAGTGGGGGACTTTAACACCTCACTTACACCAATGGACAGATCATCCAAAATGAAAATAAATAAGGAAACAGAAGCTTTAAATGACACAATAGACCAGATAGATTTAATTGATATATATCGGACATTCCATCCAAAAACAGCAGATTACACGTTCTTCTCAAGTGCGCACGGAACATTCTCCAAGATAGATCACATCTTGGGTCACAAATCAAGCCTCAGTAAATTTAAGAAAATTGAAATCATATCAAGCATCTTTTCTGACCACAACGCTATGAGATTAGAAATGAATTACAGGGAAAAAAACGTAAAAAGGACAAACACATGGAGGCTAAACAATACGTTACTAAATAACCAAGAGATCACTGAAGAAATCAAAGAGGAAATCAAAAAATACCTAGAGACAAATGACAATGAAAACACGACGACCCAAAACCTATGGGATGCAGCAAAAGCAGTTCTAAGAGGGAAGTTTATAGCTATACAAGCCTACCTAAAGAAACAAGAAAAAGCTCAAGTAAACAATCTAACCTTACACTTAAAGAAACTAGAGAAAGAAGAACAAACAAAACCCAAAGTTAGCAGAAGGAAAGAAATCATAAAGATCAGAGCAGAAATAAATGAAATAGAAACAAAGAAAACAATAGCAAAGATCAATAAAACTAAAAGTTGGTTCTTTGAGAAGATAAACAAAATTGATAAACCATTAGCCAGACTCATCAAGAAAAAGAGGGAGAGGACTCAAATCAATAAAATCAGAAATGAAAAAGGAGAAGTTACAACAGACACTGCAGAAATACAAAGCATCCTAAGAGACTACTACAAGCAACTTTATGCCAATAAAATGGACAACCTGGAAGAAATGGACAAATTCTTAGAAAGGTATAACCTTCCAAGACTGAACCAGGAAGAAATAGAAAATATGAACAGACCAATCACAAGTAATGAAATTGAAACTGTGATTAAAAATCTTCCAACAAACAAAAGTCCAGGACCAGATGGCTTCACAGGTGAATTCTATCAAACATTTAGAGAAGAGCTAACACCCATCCTTCTCAAACTCTTCCAAAAAATTGCAGAGGAAGGAACACTCCCAAACTCATTCTATGAGGCCACCATCACCCTGATACCAAAACCAGACAAAGACACTACAAAAAAAGAAAATTACAGACCAATATCACTGATGAATATAGATGCAAAAATCCTCAACAAAATAGTAGCAAACAGAATCCAACAACACATTAAAAGGATCATACACCACGATCAAGTGGGATTTATCCCAGGGATGCAAGGATTCTTCAATATACGCAAATCAATCAATGTGATACACCATATTAACAAATTGAAGAATAAAAACCATATGATCATCTCAATAGATGCAGAAAAAGCTTTTGACAAAATTCAACACCCATTTCTGATAAAAACTCTCCAGAAAGTGGGCATAGAGGGAACCTACCTCAACATAATAAAGGCCATATATGACAAACCCACAGCAAACATCATTCTCAATGGTGAAAAACTGAAAGCATTTCCTCTAAGATCAGGAACGAGACAAGGATGTCCACTCTCACCACTATTATTCAACATAGTTTTGGAAGTCCTAGCCACGGCAATCAGAGAAGAAAAAGAAATAAAAGGAATACAAATTGGAAAAGAAGAAGTAAAACTGTCACTGTTTGCGGATGACATGATACTATACATAGAGAATCCTAAAACTGCCACCAGAAAACTGCTAGAGCTAATTAATGAATATGGTAAAGTTGCAGGATACAAAATTAATGCACAGAAATCTCTTGCATTCCTATACACTAATGATGAAAAATCTGAAAGAGAAATTATGGAAACACTCCCATTTACCATTGCAACAAAAAGAATAAAATACCTAGGAATAAACCTACCTAGGGAGACAAAAGACCTGTATGCAGAAAACTATAAGACACTGATGAAAGAAATTAAAGATGATACCAACAGATGGAGAGATATACCATGTTCTTGGATTGGAAGAATCAACATTGTGAAAATGAGTATACTACCCAAAGCAATCTACAGATTCAATGCAATCCCTATCAAATTACCAATGGCATTTTTTACGGAGCTAGAACAAATCATCTTAAAATTTGTATGGAGACACAAAAGACCCCGAATAGGCAAAGCAGTCTTGAGGCAAAAAAATGGAGCTGGAGGAATCAGACTCCCTGACTTCAGACTATACTACAAAGCTACAGTAATCAAGACAATATGGTACTGGCACAAAAACAGAAACATAGATCAATGGAACAAGATAGAAAGCCCAGAGATTAACCCACGCACCTATGGTCAACTAATCTATGACAAAGGAGGCAAAGATATACAATGGAGAAAAGACAGTCTCTTCAATAAGTGGTGCTGGGAAAACTGGACACCTACATGTAAAAGAATGAAATTAGAATACTCCCTAACACCATACACAAAAATAAACTCAAAATGGATTAGAGACCTAAATATAAGACTGGACACTATAAAACTCTTAGAGGAAAACATAGGAAGAACACTCTTTGACATAAATCACAGCAAGATCTTTTTTGATCCACCTCCTAGAGTAATGGAAATAAAAACAAAAATAAACAAGTGGGACCTAATGAAACTTCAAAGCTTTTGCACAGCAAAGGAAACCATAAACAAGACGAAAAGACAACCCTCAGAATGGGAGAAAATATTTGCAAATGAATCAACGGACAAAGGATTAATCTCCAAAATATATAAACAGCTCATTCAGCTCAATATCAAAGAAACAAACACCCCAATCCAAAAATGGGCAGAAGACCTAAATAGACATTTCTCCAAAGAAGACATACAGACGGCCACGAAGCACATGAAAAGATGCTCAACATCACTAATTATTAGAGAAATGCAAATCAAAACTACAATGAGGTATCACCTCACTCCTGTTAGAATGGGCATCATCAGAAAATCTACAAACAACAAATGCTGGAGAGGGTGTGGTGAAAAGGGAACCCTCTTGCACTGTTGGTGGGAATGTAAATTGATACAGCCACTATGGAGAACAATATGGAGGTTCCTTAAAAAACTAAAAATAGAATTACCATATGACCCAGCAATCCCACTACTGGGCATATACCCAGAGAAAACCGTAATTCAAAAAGACACATGCACCCGAATGTTCATTGCAGCACTATTTACAATAGCCAGGTCATGGAAGCAACCTAAATGCCCATCAACAGACAAATGGATAAAGAAGATGTGGTACATATATACAATGGAATATTACTCAGCCATAAAAAGGAACGAAATTGAGTCATTTGTTGAGACGTGGATGGATCTAGAGACTGTCATACAGAGTGAAGTAAGTCAGAAAGAGAAAAACAAATATCGTATATTAATGCATGTATGCGGAACCTAGAAAAATGGTACAGATGAGCCAGTTTGCAGGGCAGAAGTTGAGACACAGATGTAGAGAATGGACATATGGACACCAAGGGGGGAAAACTGCGGTGGGGTGGGGATGGTGGTGTGCTGAATTGGGCGATTGGGATTGACATGTATACACTGATGTGTATAAAACTGATGCCTAATAAGAACCTGCAGTATAAAAAAACAAACAAAACAACTAATACTAAACTTTCATTGGGTTATTTGTATGGAAACATGTTAATATAAATGTTTCAGACATTACATGAAATTTCTAAAAATCTTATATTTGTATTTGTATGGAAATATGTATGGAAATATGTTAATATAAATGTTTCAGACATTACATGAAATTTCTAAAAATCATATTTGTATTTGTATGGAAATATGTATGGAAATATGTTAATATAAATGTTTCAGACATTACATGAAATTTCTAAAAAAAAAAAAAAAAAAAAATAAATGCAATTAAAATCCTGATGATAAAACCATAATGGAAAAGAATATGAAAAAGAATATATATATATATGTACAACTGAATCACTTTGCTGTACACCAGAAACTAACACAACATTGTAAATCAACTATACTTCAATTATTTAAATGAATTTTTTACAAAGATAATGCCCTATGATAAACCTATAAGATCATTTTTTCTCTTATAACCAAGCATTCCAATCAACAGATAACCTTTAGCTAACAAAGTAGCCTACACACTGTTAATTCTTAATAAATATTTGCTAAAAATCCTGATGATAAATGCTACCTCAGAGAGAAGCTGCTCTGGAAGATCCTTTATGTCAGATTACAGGATTATTGCCTAAATTAGGAATAATGATCCCTAACAACATTCTTTACTTTTAAGTTTCATCCTGGTGCCACTGTGAAAAGAAGCACCAAACCCTCTGCCATCTTCTGTCATGAGAGTGACTAAGACATCAGGGTGGCTCACTAGGCGACGAGTGTCCGCAAGAATTTAGTGATAAATTGAGTATTATGCCTGATGAGAGGCCCAAAGAGCAATCCAGACTTTTCATACTTCATTATTATTTGATTTATAATTTTTATTCAAGCAACTTTTTCAATTCCAGGTTCCAAGGTGGCATACTTCATAAGTCCTTGATTATCTGAAAATGTCCTTGTAGTAAGAACTTTTCTTGACTGGAAGGAAGAGACACTTGCTCATGTCCAAGAGGATTTACTGTAAGAACACAGGATAAAACTCGAAAGATGAAAGGGCTTCATGGGAACAAGAAAGGAACTGAGGTAGCAACTCTGTCTCCTTTCACAGCCTCTCTGCTTCCCTCCGACCCTGGTCTCTTCTCCTGTCTCTCCCCCGATCAGCTTCTCTGCGTCTTCCTAGTTTCTGCTTCTCCCTGAAGGTTAGTTTGCACATGGTTTGACTTGCCACGGTGCTAGCAATACTCTCATCCCTGTGACTTCCCAGCTCCAGTCTTCAAACCAACCACAACATTTTCTCTGCTCCAAAATCCCTGAAGAAGAATCTAATTGGCTCGCTCATCTCCATTAGCCAACACTTTTTTTTTTTTTTAACATCTTTATTGGAGTATAATTGCTTTACAATGGTGTGTTAGTTTCTGCTTTATAACAAAGTGAATCAGCTATACATATACATATGTTCCCATGTCTCTTCCCTCTTGCATCTCCCTCCCTCCCACCTTCCCTATCCCACCCCTCTAGGTGGTCACAAAGCACAGAGCTGATCTTCCTGTGCTACGCGGTTGCTTCCCACTGGCTATCTATTTTACATTTGGTAGTGTATATATGTCCATGCCACTCTCTCACTCACAGGTTACTTCCGAGAGATGCCCACTCCTAGTCGAACCAGGTTAGCTGGAGATGGCAAGTCACATGGCCCAAGGGCCCACCTACTCCTCAGGGTCCTTAGGGTTGAAGGTGATTCTACGAGAAGAGGGCTTGACCACAGCAGGCACCTCAAAGCATCTTTAGAGCAGTCCTTCTGTTGACTTCACACATTAAAACAATTCTACTGGATATAAACTTCTCGAATTACCGTCTTCTCCTCTCAGTACTCAGTTACATCATTTCACTGTGTCTGGCATGAAGTGTTACCAAGCAGACGTCTGACATCTTTTTCCTCCTTATAAGCAACCCTGTTTTCTGCTTGGATCCTTATACACTTTCTTCCTTGGTTCAGGAATTTTAAAATTATGGCAGACTGTGCCTCCATATGGCTCCCTTTCTGTGTATTTTGTCTGTAATACGGTTAGTCCTTTTAAGCCCAGAAAAGTTTTCTTTTCTCTTGTTTAAAATGATATCTGCTCTCATTGTTCCGGTTTCATCGTCAGGAACCTCAACAATTCTATTCTATATTTACTACTTTCTCTCATAATATTCATCTGTTTTTTCTACATTGTGGAAGAACATCTCAAGACGGCCTTCCACATATGAGTCAATATTCTAAAAATGTCAATTCTGATCTTTACATTCTTCAAGTGAATTTTAATTATGTGTTTGCATCCTTATTGTTCCCATAATCCTTTCTTATTTCCCCTAACTCCATTTTCTCTCCTTCTTCTCCTCTATGTATGGCTTACCACTCCTATTTCTTATATACTACCATCTGCTTGTTTCATCCTGAGTAAAGAATTTTTTAAATATTTCTCCTGTTTCTTACAATAAATCACCTTACAGGTCTGCTCTTGCGCTGAGATGTAGGGTGATGTGGCTTTTATTTTATAATGGAGTTGTTTTTCAATGGCTAAATATTATTTTATATATATATATATATCCCTAGATGAAGTAAATTATATTCAGACTTCGCATCTATCAACAACTTGATATCTAGCAACAAAAACTATATTGCCTTTTACTTTTTTATATATTACATTCAGCATTATATTTCACAGATGGAAATAACTCATTTTCATGATGTAGGATAATAGCAGATTATAGCACACAATGAATCCATTCTAAGTCTATATGGAGAAGAGCAAAGAATACAAAATACATACAACTGTTGAAAGGAAAAATGCCATGTAACATAAAAGATACTCTAATCACTATTTCTAACTATGAAGAAAAGAAAACCACTAAAAATTCTTACAGCATTTAATTACTCAAAAAACGACCCACAAAATTACTTTCTATAAAATTAACAGATCATGAGAGATTATCACAAGCAACTGTATGCCAATAAAATGGACAACCTGGAAGAAATGGACAAATTCTTAGAAAAGCACAACCTTCCAAGACTGAACCAGGAAAAAATAGAAAATATAAACAGACCAATCACAAGCCCTGAAATTGAAACTGTGATTAAAAATCTTCCAACAAACAAAAGTCTAGGACCAGATGGCTTCACGGGCGAATTCTATCAAACATTTAGAGAAGAGCTAACACCTATTCTTCTCAAACTCTTCCAAAATATAGCAGGGGGAGGAACACTCCCAAACTCATTCTACAAGGCCGCCATCACCCTGATACCAAAACCAGACAAGGATGCCACAAAAAAAAGAAAACTACAGGCCAATATCACTGATGAACACAGATACAAAACTCAACAAAATACTAGCAAACAGAATCCAACAGCACATTAAAAGGATCATACAACATGATCAAGTGGGGTTTATCCCAGGAGTGCAAGGATTCTTCAATACACGCAAATCAATCAATGTGACACACTATATTAACAAACTGAAGGAGAAAAACCATACGATCATCTCAATACACACAGAAAAAGCTTTTGACAAAATTCAACATCCATTTGTGATAAAAACCTTCCAGAAAATAGGCACAGAGGGAAATTACCTCAACATAATAAAGGCCATATATGACAAACCCACAGCCAACATCGTCCTCAGTGATGAAAAGCTGAAACCATTTCACTAAGATCAGGAACAAGACAAGGTTGCCCACTCTCACCAGTATTATTCAACATAGTTTTGGAAGTTTTAGCCACAGTAATCAGAGAAGAAAAATAAATAAAAGGAATCCAAATCAGAAAAGAAGAAGTAAAGCTGTCACTATTTGCAGATGACATGATACTATATGTAGAGAATCCTAAAGATGCCACCAGAAAACTACTAGAGCTAATCAATGAATTTCATCAAGTAGCAGGATACAAAATTAATGCACAGAAATCTCTTGCACTCCTATACACTAATGATGAAAAATCTGAAAGAGAAATTAAGGAAACACTCCCATTTACCACTGCAACAAAAAGAATAAAACACCTAGGAATAAACCAACCTAAGAAGACCAAAGACCTGTATGCAGAAAACTATAAGACACTGATGAAAGAAATTAAAGATGATACAAACAGATGGAGGGATATACTATGTTCTTGGATTGGAAGAATCAACATTGTGAAAATGACTATACTACCCAAAGCAATCTACAGATTCAATGCAATCCCTATCAAACTACCATTGGCATTTTTCACAGACTAGAACAAAAAATTTCAAAATTTGTATGGAAACACGAAAGACCAAGAATAGTCAAAGCAATCTTGAGAAAGAAAAACGGAGCTGGAGGAATCAGGCTCCCAGACTTCAGGCTATACTACAAAGCTACTGTAATCAAGACAGTATGGTACTGGCACAAACACAGAAATATAGATCAATGGAACAGGATAGAAAGCCCAGAGATAAACCCATGCACATATAGTCACCTTACTTTTGATAAAGGAGGCAAGAATATACAATGGAGAAATGACAGCCTCTTCAGTAAGCAGTGCTGGGGAAACTGGGTAGCTATAGGTACAAGAATGAAATTAGAACTCTCCCTAACACCATACACAAAAATAAACTCAAAATGGATTAAAGACTTAAATGTAAGGCCAGATAACTATAAAACTCTTAGAGGAAAACATAGGCAGAACACTCTATGACATAAATCACAGCAAGATCCTTTTTGACCCACCTCCTAGAGAAATGGAAATAAAAACACAAATAAACAAATGGGACCTAATGAAACTTAAAAGCTTTTGCACAGCAAAGGAAACCATAAACAAGACGAAAAGACAACCCTCAGAATGGGAGAAAATATTTGCAAACGAAGCAACTGACATAGGATTAATCTTCAAAATATACAAGCAGCTCATGCAGCTCAATATCAAAAAAACAAACAACCCAATCCAAAAATGGGCAGAAGACCTAAACAGACATTTCTCCAAAGAAGATATACAGATTGCCAACAAACACATGAAAAGATGCTCAGCATCACTAATCATAAGAGAAATGCAAATCAAAACTACAATGAGGTATCACCTCACACAGGTCAGAATGGCCAACATCAAAAAGTTTACAAACAATAAATGCTGGAGAGGGTGTGGAGAAAAGGGAACCCTCTTGCACTGTTGCTGGGAATGTAAATTGATACGGTCACTATGGAGAACAGTATGGAGGTTCCTTAAAAAACTAAAAATAGAACTACCATATGACCCAGCCATCCCACTACCAGGCATATACCCTGAGAAAACCATAATTCAAAAAGAGTCATGTACCACAATGTTCATTGCAGCTCTGTTTACAATAGCCAGGACATGGAAGCAACCTAAGTGTCCATCGACAGATGAATGGATAAAGAAGATGTGGCACATATATTTAAAAAAAAAAAATTTAATAATGGAGTAGGACTTCAAATGACTGTAGTTTCTCAAAATTTTTCTTCAACTGAAAAAGATAAAGGGAACAATCCTTTGCCTTTCACTTTGTTCTCTTTCTTTTAATATCTTTATTGGAGTATAACTGCTTTACAATGTTGTGTTAGTTTCTGTTGTACAACAAAGTGAATCAGCTGTAAGTATACATATATCCCCATATCCCCTCCCTCTTGAGTCTCCCTCCCATCCTCCCTATCCCACCCCTCTAGGTCGTCACAAAGCATCAAGCTGATGCCCCTGTGCTATGCAGCTGCTTCCTACTAGCCATCCATTTTACATTTGGTAGTGCATATATGTCAATGCCACTCTCTCACTTAGTCCCAGCTTCCCCTTCCCTCGCTGTGTCCTCAAGTCCATTCTCTACATCTGTATCTCTATTCCTGTCTTGCCACTAGGTTCATCAGTACCGGTTTTTTTTAGATTCCATATATGTACGTTAACATACGGTATTTGTTGTTCTCTTTCTGACTTGCTTCACTCTGCATGGCAGACTCTAGGTCCATCCACCTCATTACAAATAACTCAATTTTGTTCCTTTTTATGGCTGAGTAATATTCCATTGTGTATATATGCCACATCTTCTTTATCCATTCATCTGTCAATGGACACTTAGGTTGCTTCCATGTCCTGGCTATTGTAAATAGTGCTGCAGTGAACATTGGGGTACATGACTCTTTTTGAATTATGGTTTTCTCAGGGTATATGCCCAATAGTGGGATTGCTGGGTCATATGGTAGTTCTATTTTTAGTTTTTTAAGGAACCTCCATACTGTTCTCCATAGTGGCTGTATCAATTTACATTCCCAGCAACAGTGCAAGAGGGTTCCCTTTTCTCCACACCCTCTGCAGCATTTATTGTTTGCAGATTTTTTGATGATGGCCATTCTGACCTGCGTGAGGTGATACCTCGTGGTTTTGATTTGCATTTCTCTTATGATTAGTGATGCTGAGCATCTTTTCATGTGTTTGTTGGCAATCTGTATGTCTTCTTTGGTGAAATGTCTATTCAGGTCTTCCACCCATTTTTGGATTGGGTTTTTTGCTCTTTTGATATTGAGCTGCATGAGCTGTTTGTATATTTGGGAGATTAATCCTTTGTCAATTGCTTTGTTTGCAAATATTTTCTCCCATTCTGAGGGCAAATTACCAATGACATTTTTCACAGAACTAGAACCAAAAAATTTACAATTTGTATGGAAACACAGAAGACCCTGATGAGCCAAAGCAATTTTTTTTAATATATTTTTCTTAACCATATTTGCTTACTTATTTATTTATTTATTTTTATTTTATGGCTGTGTTGGGTCTTCGTTTCTGTGCAAGGGCTTTCTCTAGTTGCGGCAAGTGGGGGCCACTCTTCATTGCAGTGCGCAGGCCTCTCACTATCGTGGCCTCTCTTGTTGCGGAGCACAGGCTCCAGACGCACAGGCTCAGTAATTGTGGCTCATGGGCCTAGTTGCTCTGTGGCATGTGGGATCTTCCCAGACCAGGGCTCAAACCCATGTCCCCTGCATTGGCAGGCAGATTCTCAACCACTGCGCCACCAGGGAAGCCCCAAAGCAATCTTGAGAAAGAAAAACAGAGCTGGAGAAATCTGGCTCCCAGGCTTCAGACTATGCTACAAAGCTACAGTAATCAAGACAGTATGGTACTGGCACAAAAACAGATCAATGGAACAGGACAGAAAGCCCAGAGATAAACCCACGCACATATGGCCATCTTGTCTCTGACAAAGGAGGCAAGAATATACAACGGAGAAAAGACAGCCTGTTCAATAAGTGGAGCTGGAAAAACTGGACAGCTACGTGTAAAAGAATGAAATTAGAACACTTCCTAACACCGTACACAAAAATAAACTCAAAATGGATTAAAGACCTAAATATAAGGCCAGACACTATAAAACTCCTAGAGGAAAACATAGGCAGAACACTCTTTGACATAAATCACAGCAAGATCTTTTTTGACCCACCTCCTAGAGTAATGGAAATAAAATGAAAAATAAACAAATGGGACCTACTGAAACTTAATAGCTTTTACACAGCAAAGGAAACCATAAAGAAGACTAAAAGACGACCCTCAGAATGTTCTCTGTCTTCTTAAACAAACAAGAGTCCAAGCTCCTTCTCAGGCAATGCACATGAAGAACATAACGAGGGGTCAGCACCCAGTCCATTTCCAGTTTCTAATGGGTATTCTCTGATACGGCTCATCTTTCCTCAATCCATTTCCTTGCTCATCCAATCAACCAACCAATGCGACACATTAAAATGACGACTTCCGATGTGTTGGCAGGGCCCCTCCGTCTCCACTCTCACCTCCAGCAGAAATGCACCACTGCCAGTCCAATCCCACATCGCCCACTTCCTGTCTACCTAATTTATTACCATCAGAGTCTCCATATTGATGCAGAGAGAGAGGTGCTTATGAAGGGAGGAGGAACACAACAACTGTATTGGGACAAAATACAACGGCTACGGACTGGCGGAGGGCAGTTCACTTTTCTGGTGGGGACAGACCACGTGTTTCTAAACTGGTGGAACAGGTACCAGGAGAGGGGCGAGGGCACTGCACAGCACAGCATGCAGGAGCCACCGAGTTCCTTCTTCAGACCAGCTCCGTGTGCCATGTTAAAGGAAATTTCTCATTGATTCTGACCACAAGCTGAATTCCAGCCCTACTTTCCAGTACTTATTTTCATCTCTTCCAGTGTTTTCTAGACATCGTCATGGGTAAATGAGTGAGGCTGTATCAGAAGCCACAGGCAGACATCATTTTAAACTTGAAGCCCTTATAGCCACCTTTTCCACATCCTCTTTAGGTACAGCTCAAAACCAGACATGGTATTTTATTTTATAGAAGTTTCTCAACCAAGAGCAATTCTTCCCTCCCCACCCCACCCTCAGGGACATTTTGCACTGTCTGGAGACATTTTTGGTTGTCGCAACTGAGGCTACTACTGGTATTTAGTGACTAGAGGCCAGAGATGTTGCTAAACATCTATGGTAGACAGGGCATCCTTCCACAACAAAGATGTTTCTGATCCAAAATGTCACTAGTGTCAAGGTTGAGAAATCCTGCTTTATATTTTAGCAAGGGTCCAATTTTGACAGTAGCTCTTGGGGGAACTATTTGACAGAGGCCTTTGCTACTCTTCCGATCACCTGTATTAGCACCACATCCCTTATCCGAATGCCCCAGCTACATTAATTTTCTGTTCATTAGAATACACAAATCCTTCTCCAGCTGAAATGGGAAAGGACAGCTTTTGCCCTCTTCGGTCTTCCCATCAGATGATGCAGTGCAGGAGAGACACACAATCACTAGAAGCCCCCAGGCCACCAGCAGTAAAGTGGTGCTGAACCCAGCATGACTGGGGTAGACACACACAAAAACAGCCGACAGCTGGGTTCCCCAGTGGGAAACTGGGGCGAACTGGACACATTTTGTCTAATTAGACAAACGGTGTTGAAGGAGCACCGGAAAGACGCTCCGAAACTCATCCTCAGAATACTAGCAGCAGCTGTGAACCAACAGGAGTTGGAGCCTCTGGGCTGCATGGGTGGTGGATGGTGTGGGTCTGTGTGTGGGAATGGGCTACATTTATACAGCTGTCTCAGCGCCTTCAGATAGGTATCTGTATACTGAACAGCAGTGGCTTCAGTGATTACCTGACGAAAGCTCTAAAAGTATTTTCCCAAGTTAAAGGGAAGAAAACATTTTTAAAAAACTCTGCCACTTTAAGACAACCAGACCAGTTACCCACCAGCACTCTGATGGCCAGGGTGAGGCACGGCTGGACGTAACATGCCAGTACTCAAGGCCTCTCTGCAGCAGCTCTCTGAGTCAAGGAGCTGGCTGCTGGCTGAGTAATTGCTGGAATTAGCCTGGAGACCTCAACGCCCACTGCCAAGATGCTCTTCCGGGCTCTGTAATTCAGAACCGCGGGGGGTAATGCTACTGGTTGCAACGCTCTTAGCATATTTGCATGTTTTCTGTGGTTGTCACTTCGGTTTGATCTGGAACATCGTTTATTTTGTGTCTTTGTTTTTGGCTCTTGGAAATACACCCGTGGGTATGCTAGACACAGGGATTCTCCCCACCTCCAAAAAAAAAAAAAAATCAACCAAAACCTTTGCTGTATTTCCCATGCAGATGCAGCATAAGGAGATACAGACACTCACACACATCAGCAAGAGCATCCCTCAAAGTAGCTTCTGTTATAAAAGGCCAGTCCAGGTCTGACATCTGATGTGTGGACAGAGCTTTCTGTACACAAAGCTGACTGGCTTCCCTCTCCTGCTCTTCTCCCTCCCCCAACCACAGGGATTCCAGCCAATGTCCAGAGAATCATCAGCTACGAAACATCGATTATTTTTATATATCTGTTTCTCTTAGATCCTTGAAAGCAGGGCACATTTTTTCCACCTCAGAAAACAGCAAGAGGCAACCGACTGCCATGTTACCCAGTCCCCTGTCCCCACAAGATTACAACCCAGGGGGTTAGAACAACGGGCTGGTAATTAACCTTAACGATATTTTACAAGGGTACCAAGTTCTTCTGCATAGATCATCTAACCCAGTCCTCCCCAGGGTGAGGATGGGCGGGGGGGGCGTTCCACCATTCAAGACAGTTATATTAAACAAAGTGCTGTACTAGATGCCATGGGTTTTTCAAACACTCAAGAAAAAGCTGAAGGGAGGAAGACCCACCCAACTATATTTTAAAAAATGATAGAAAGAAAATAAATAGTCTAGGATAAACAACAAGTTCCTAATGTATAGCACAGGGAACTATATTCAATATCCTGTGATAAACCATAATGGAAAAGAATATAAAAGAAGAATGTATATATGTGTGTAACTGAGTCACTTTCCTGTACAGTAGAAATTAACACAACATTGTAAATCAACTATACTCCAAAATTTTAAAAAATAGAAAAAAAAAAAAAGAAAATAAATAGATTTGGCTCAGCAAAGAGAGTAGAAAACCAAGTCCCATTATTCAGTTATAAATATTGTCCTTAGGAATTTGTCCAATTCCCCAGATTTCCCACTAGGACGCTCTTCCTTCCATATTCCACAACAACTGGGAAAGCTTGAGCACTGGCATTTCTAACCGTCTTAATCTTCCTAACTATGTCATAAATTTGCTTTCCTTCTGCAACTAGACCACAGGAAATGTAAGCAGTTGCTTACTCTTCTGTCCCCTCACTGGCCGTAATGTACTCTGCATACAGTAGGAGCTCTGTGCATGGTGCTGAATAAAACAGAAAATCTAGTATCTTTAACTCCAGTCTGGGGCCTCAAGGAGACCAGAGTTCTTGGATGGCTCAAGTGCTCACAGGAATTTGTCCACTTTCACCAAGACACAGAATCCTACAATTACATATGGTCAGAGCTAGAAGAGACCTTTTAAATCATAAGGTATTTTACAGATGAGTAACTGATGTCCAGAAACATAAAGTGGCTTTCCCAAGACCATGAAGTGAATGGAAAAGCCAGGACTAGAATCGCGGGCCTCTAAAGCATCAGATGTGAGTAAAAAATGTCACAGAACCTAGAGATAAAATGAGGAACCTCTCCCCTCTGCCTACCCTGATAGAACAGAAGGAGACAGTATATATTTGCATCCCATCCCAACTGAATAATTTGCTTGTGTAATCAGATGCACTTCCTCGGCTAAATGCTTTCCAGTTCACTATTTGGCTTAAAAAATGATTAAAAGCTTCAAAAATAATTATCTATTTCCATTTCCAAAATGGATTTTACTGCAATAGAGTCTGTATTAATAAACACATACAAATGTCACTCTATGAAAAACATATTGTCTGCAAATAACCTTTCAATTAGAAACAGACGCTGTGGCTTCCAGCATCTAAAGTGTTTTTAATTGAAATGGCCTGGTTGCAACTGAAATCAGGCTGGAGGCAAATTCTTTCTACTCAGGCTCTGTTCTGAAGGTCTGACCTTCCCTTGGGATTTTACGTTACTACTCTCAAGCACCCGGGATGCACACACAGCCCGCCAGTCCAGAACGTGCTCCTGAATCTGTCCTTTCAATACAGATCATCCCGTCCTTGCCAGTAAGCAGTGTCCACACTGACTTAGGAGGAGGAAAGGAAACTGTGCTGGTTGCAGTCTATGTGGATAGTTCTCACTGGATCCAAATTCAACAAATGTGGACCGAATGCCTATTACGTGTTAGACCCTGTGAGAAGTACTTCACGCGAGCTTTCTCTCCTTACCCTTGAAGCAGATCAGATCGTAGACAGAAGGATGAGAAGTCAACAACAGTAGCCATCATTTAGGGAACTGCCCCGAGTATTTCACATGCATTAACACATTTAAGGCAGTATCCTTATTATCTCCATTTTACAAATGATCAAACCAGGGCTCAGACCTAGCACATGGGAGAGGAGGGATTCATATCCAGGTGGTCTGTCCACAGCCTGTGTCTCTAACTTCTATGCCAGGCCATATCTCTTGCCTTCAGCAATAAGACAGTCTACTCTTCTCCTGGGGTTCCTCCTCTTAAATAATGCTGGGGATCCTTTATCCCACAGTCCCTTTATCTACAGGCCAAGGGTCTTCCATATTTTCAGGTTTACAGAACACTTTCAAATACACTCTCGTCTACTATAGCACATGTTTCCCTAAATACCATAGTACATATGTCATTGGTAAATAGGAGAACAACGTCCATACAAAACACAAATTATGTCGGTTTATATGTATTTTTTTCTTAGCTTGTTAATACTCAGCCCCAAGTAAAAGCATCTGAACACAAAGCTCACAAACAGAGCTGATTACATTACTGTACCAGGTACCCATTCATCCCGCCCCTTTTTCCTATTAGCCTAGTAGAGCCACAGACTCTGCTCTGTCACAGACAGACATAAAGCATAGTTCTCAAAGATGCAGTGTAAAAGAACATCACAAAACAAGGATCCAGAGCCATCCATCTCAGTCATCACTCAAATCTGTGTAAAGCCTACAAGTACTTTTCCCCACCTCCCTCTAACCTTGCCTTCAGAACTCAGCAGTCTCTATCCCCCTTCCATCAAGGTACCGTCACATTTTAAGGTAAAGGCTGATACTGTCTAGAATATTTATTTCCTAGTAATTCAGTGTGACTTTCCAGTTGAGCTGATATCCTTATTAGGATTGTTATTGTTTTTCTTAGTGTTCTGGATGGAGTTTCATAGATTTGGGGTGATCTATCCAACTCTATTTTTCCATAAGTCCTGCTATCTTTTTGTGTGCCATTTTACATAACCTGAGATTTTTCAAGTTCGTATGCCTCGCATTACAGCAGAAACACCTTGAATTGGCAGCACAACCAAAAGGATGAAACTGTGTCCAGTTTCCTCAAGATTCCCATGGTCTCTGGTCAGCACTGAGTCGCTGTGAGAACAGAGCTTCCTTGGCCATGTCCATTTATATAGTCTCCCATACCATTCAGAGTTTTTAGTTGTAAACAACAGAATGCACTCTAGATAACTGAAGCAGAATAGAAATTTCTTAAGGACATTAGGTCACAGAACATCTGGGCGGACCAGTGAATCAGGCTGGGAGATGACTGATTCACCAGACAGCCCCTGCAGGCCCTACTGCAGATGCTACTACCACCCTCTGCAGAAACACTTCGGTGGGATGCCTCTCCTGACTGCCTTCTGAATCAAAGTTACCCCTTTGATGCATCTGACTGGCAGAGCCTGTAATATATTCTGGCACTAGCTGCCAGGGAGATGCAGAAAGTGACTTTCTGACTTGTACTTTGAGGAGGTAGAGTTCGGAAGGCCAGACATCTCCCAAAGCCAGAAGGATGTTCAAAAGGTACTTACTGAGTAGCCAGAGTATGGAGCAAATGTCCACTCTACTTAGGAAGCAAATTTTACCCAACTCTTGGCAAACATTGATCTCCTGGTACTAGGCTGGTGCCCTACCAAGCCCCTCCCCCATAGCAAGTCGACCCCTTTCCTCACAGGTGTACTTGCTTCAATGTTCTGTCTGATGTCCACCAACTCAACAGCACATATCAACCTCATTACAACAGACCTTGATCTTGTATGTTGACTAACATTTGGAAACATCCCCAAGGTTCCAAGGCTGCACTTATTAACAGGTCATGTTCAAAGGAGTAACATATTCCCACGAGCACACCAGGATTTTGACAATCCCCCAAAACGAATGATGGAGAAGAAAATCGCTACACTGACTCACAGCATCATACCTCCTCCCTGGTACATCAGCAACTCCTCATTCCCACAGACTGCAGGGTATGCCCAACTCCCAGCTCGCTGATTGTTCCGTCACACATTTTTCTCATTTGGGTAGAGGTTTTCTGAATGCAAATGAATCTTCTCTAATTAATACAAAAGTTTTCATCATTTTAAATGTTGGTATTATTAGTATTATTGACATATTAGTGATAAAGATCTTCCCACTCTAGTACATTAATTAATAGGCTACACTATGCCTTTTCTGCTGAAGGATTTTTCCCTTCCGTACATCAATTCCATTGTCTAAGTGAGGACTTCAGATATGTTAGGATACATGTGCGTAAGTAATTTCTAACTACAGCTACACTTTCCCGGCAAACTCCTTAGTCACCCATTTCCAAGTTACTGCTTAGAATCTGAGCCTGACTTTATTTTTTTTAAATTTTTTATTGAAGTATAGTTGTGTTAATGGTGTGTTAAGTTCTGCTGTACAGCAAAGTGACTCAGTTATACACACATGTACATTCTTTTTTATATTCTTTTCCATTATGGTTTATCACAGGATACTGAATATAGTTCCCTGTGCTATACAGTAGGACCTTGTTGTTTATCCATCCTATATATAATAGTTTGCCTCTGCTAATCCCAAACTCCCAGTCCATCCGTCCCTCACTCCCCCTCTCCCTTGGCAACCACAAGTCTGTACTCTATGTGTGTCTGTTTCTGTTTCATAGATAGGTTCATTTGTGCCATATTTCAGATTCCACATATAAGTGATATCATATGGTATTTGTCTTTCTCTTTCTGACTTACTTCACTTAGTATGATAATCTCTAGTTGCATCCCTGTTGCTACAAATGGCATTATTTCATTCTTTTTTATGGCTGAGTAATATTCCATTGTATAAATGTACCACATCTTCTTTATCCATTCCTCTGTTGATGGACAGTTAGGTTGTTTCCCTGCCTGACTTTGATCTTTCAAACAGCATTCAATGGAGCTTATTTTAACAAACACATATCAACACTTTCCCCCCCAGTTAACGGTCCTGTCTCAGGAGATGTTGACAGACAAAAATGACATCACAAATGGTCCTCATGGAGCTCATTGCCTCTCTGGGGAAACAGGAAGTGCGCCACGATGATGTGGTGGGGTAAGAGCTGTGAGGAAAAAGAAATCACAAGAGGCTGTGGATACATGTTGGAGAGCAAGGAGGCAACTCTGAAGAGGTGATGGATGGCCTGTGACTGAAGGGTTGAGTAGGAAACAGCCTGGAAGCAAAGGGGAAGGGGAAGAACATTCGGGAGAGGATATAAAAGCCAAAAAGAGCATCGCTGGTTAGGGCGACACTGTTCGGCGTGACTATGGCTGATGCCAGGGCAGCAGAAGGGAAAGTGGCGGGAGCTGAGGCAGGGTCGGACCTTCACAGGGCTTGTATGGCCTGATGAGGAGAAAGCTTCAGGCGGATTTCAAGAGATGACAGGACCCAACCTACTTTTTGAGGCATCTGTGGCAGCAGAGGGTGGATTTGAGGAGGGTGAGGTGAGAGGCACGGATGCACACAGAGGCTAAGGTAGTCATTCTCACCATCCAAGGACTTGAATCAATGCAGAGGAGAGCGAGGAGGAGGGCATACAGTTCAAAAGTAAAAACAACAACAACAAACAGCACTCAAGACCTTTCATGGCCTGATCCAGGACAACCTCCCAGCCTCCGTGTGCCCCCGTCACTCTGCGCTTCAACCACTAGGACCTTTCTGTCCTTCCTCCTGGAATGCACCTGCTCTTTGAGGATACTTTTCCCTCCACCTCAGCATTGCCTCCTGGGGAGCCTTCCCCCCGGGAAGCTCCTGTTCCACTCCTGGGTCAAGTGCCCTACGCACTTGTAGGACCATGTGTCTCCTTCTTGGCATTACTGACTACTATACTTGTCCACATACATGTATGATCTCCCACAGACAGCTCTCTGCTCCCAAACCCTAAGCTCCATGAGAGTAGGAGCCATGTCTCTATTTGCTTACTACTGTGTTCTAGCCCACAGTAGATACTAAAATGATCTGATGATAAATGAGTGGATCCCTGCATTTAGAATGATTGATCTCACCCATGTGGTATTGATTTGCTTGATTTAACTCATGTTTTTGAAGTGCCTGACTTTCCTCCTAAAAGCAGCATTTCACAAATGGGGAAACGGCAACCGTGATATGAAAAAACTTGCTAGTCAAGTCACGTTGCTAGTAAGTGCCAGAGCTGGCTTGGGTTTGGGCTACAGCCAACTCCACCTGCTCACGTCCATCCTGTGGGCACACCACCTGTTGCCAGGTGCTCAAAGGAAAATGGAGGAGAAAGCAAGCTCACGGAGCTTACATGTCAAATCATCAAACCGAAGAGAAAGCACCATCCTAGATTTCGCTTTAAAAAAAAAAAATTGGTGTTGCCATTCAGTCTGCTATCACCCCAGCAGATGAACAAGGAGTCAAGTGAAGTATAATGATGGTGACAACAATGAACAATTATTAAGTGCTTACTCCATGATGAGTGCTATTTTAAGCATTTTAAATATATCAATGTCACCTAATCCTCAAAAACAGCCTGTGAATTAGGTATTATTACTAATACTCATTGTATAGATGAGGAAAGTCAAGCACAGAGCTGTCAAGTTGGTCATAGAATCAACAGTGATGCAACCGGCATTCAAACCCAGGCAGCCCAACACCGGAGCCTGAACCCCAAGCCACCAACCGTGACCTTCAAGACGGCAGAGCGCCCCAGGGGGAGCACCTAACTCCTCCAAGGGAGCCAGCAAGGGCTCTGCAAGAGAGGTGACCTCTGGCCCCAGTGCTGAGAAGGCCTATAGGGGAAGAGGGAAGCAAACACGCACAAAAAGAAAGAAGAAAATGAAGGAGTGAGTCTTGTTCAGGGAACAGAAAGAAGTTAATGCGGCTGCTCATGGGGCTAAGAGTTAAGTCTGGAAAAGGCAGTCGAATGCATGGCTGTGGAGGGAGGAAAATGGCTGATTAAAACTGCCTGTTGCTGGTTTGCCTGTAAACTGTGTTTCGATTCAATGGCTGGACGGAGGGGACAGGCGGAATGAGGAAGAAAGTCAAGGTGAGGTTCACAGCAGAAGGGAAGCGGAAGATGAGGGGCCTCGGTTACGGGGCCCACAGTACAAATGAGGAAAACGGCACGTTCGGTTAATACTTAACAGGAGGAACTGACAGAACTCAGGGACCAAAATGGGGGATGTGAAGGGTGGCGACGAAGGGCATTTCCAGACCGACCCCAAGGTTTCTGCGTTGGTTAATACGGGTGGGGAGCCATCCCTCAGATGGGGGGAGAGTAGGGATGGGACAAAGGGGAGGTTGGGAGCGGGGAAGAGTAGATAAGGAGTTCCTTTTGGGGCAAGCTGAACGGCTAATAAGATGGATGTTGATCTTTCACCTAAGCAGGCAGAAATACAATTGCACACCCAACATCTCTACAAAGGAAGTAGACACGTGGCATTATCATGTAGACCAGTGTTAGCCAAGAGAACGTTTGTGATGATGGAAATGTTCTTTATCTGCCTTGTCCAAGATGACAGCCAGCAGCTACACGTGGCTACTGGGCACTTAAAATGTGGCTAGTGCAACTAAGGAACAACAAAATTTGTAATTTTGTCAGACTTTAAACCATTTAAACTTAAATAGCCACAGGTGGCTAGTAGCTGCTGTATTAAAGAGCACAGATCTGGACAACAGAAGCGGCTCTCTAATAATAAAAACACCAAAGCTGCTCGTCAGAGGCTGCCGAGATTGGAAGGGACCTTAGGGTTTATCGGGTATAATTTTCTCGTTTTACAAATAAGAAAACTAAGGCCCCAACAGGAGAAGTGACTTGCCCAAAATCATCGCAGCGAGAGAGCGGCAAGGCAGGCTAGAGCCATGGCCTTCTGTATCTGATCCAATGCCCTTTCCATTTCACAGGCTGCTTCTGTTACCGATGCAAAAATAACTGCAATTTTATTTAAATCTGGCGTGTGGAATCGATGGTGCTCATGGGCAAAGCCAAGTAAAGATCATGTACTCCCCCTGCTGAGCGAGACATCCCAAACATCACTGGGTAAGTAGCTACATCAGATATTTTACTTGCAAATAACAGAACCCACTCTGGTTAGTTTTAATATGAAAGGAATTGATTAAGGAAGAATCAGCAGTTTGCACCATCTCTGAGAGAGGGTCTCAAAGCCAGGCTTGGAGGCTATGCAGTCCGGTACTGTTGTCAAATCACACCACCACTGCTCTGATGGGGACCCTACTGTGCCTGCCACTGGGCTCAGGGGAGCGGCACCACCCAGATATCTGCCTCTCCACGCTGGACGGCACTGCTGCCAGGATCACCAGAATGCATTCTACGGCCCTCTCCCTCCACATGTCATTCTCAGTAGAAGCTAAATAGAGGGGAGGAGACTCTTACGACAAAGGAAAGCAAGTTTCTGGCTTCTACCTGGTGCAGAAGCCCCACAGGTCAGAACAATCCCCAGGAATTAGGAAAAGAATTTTTTAAAAAGGCACCGGGCTTCCCTGGTGGTGCAGCGGTTAAGAATCCACCTGCCAGTGCAGGGGACACGGGTTCGAGCCCTGGTCCGGGAAGATCCCACATGCCGCGGAGCAACTAAGCCCGTGCGCCACAACTACTGAGCCTGTGCTCTAGAGTCCGTGAGCCACAACTACTGAGCCCGCGTGCCACAACTACTGAAGCCCGCGTGCCTAGAGCCTGTGTGCCCGTGCTCCGTAGCAAGAGAAGGCCCGGCTCTGCTCGCCACAGCTAGAGAAAGCCCGCGGGCAGCAATGAAGACCTAAAGCAGCCAAAAATAAAATAAATAAATTAAAAAAAAAAAAAAAAGGCGACACCACCACCACGTAACAAATGCCCTGCTGAATAAATACCCCATCTGTACTGGTTTGGACCATAGATTTTACAGCCCATCCCACTCAGCAGCATCCCTCCCTGACCCAGAGCTTTGTGCACTTAAAATTATGTCTCTATGTTGCAAATTTTCTCAATTAATTCACCAGGGGCTCTTTTCAATTTTTTAAAGGATACATTTATTCACCAGAACATCTATATTGATAGAAGCTATGTATGGTGGGAAGTGAATTATGCATTTCGACTCTTAGAGCGTGAAGGGTTTCTTTTCTTTTCTTTTTTAATCTGGATTTTCTAATTAACAAACTCGATATAGCACAGCCATGAAGATGAACAATTCTGGAAAGTTTTTCCTCAGAAGTGGTAGCAGTAGGAAGGAAGCAAGAGTGGATCTGAGAAATCTTCTAAGAACTGAAAAGTATTGTAATGTGAGGCTTAATCATCAAGGCTCTTCCATCCTAAGATTCTACAAAGGAAAGGAGAAGACTACAAATCACTCCAGGTGTTGGAGTCTGGGGGAAGAGAAATGCTGTCTTGGATAGTGATTGTGACGGGGGAAGCCAGGAAGGGGTTCAATCTGTGACAAAAACTGAGAACGTACCAACCGAGAACATGAGGGGAGAATATACCAACTCATTATGCAGCAGCTCTCATGAGCGAACCAGATGGAACTCTCCTCCAGGCAGCCCCCAGGTGGGGGGCCAGTGCTGTACTTAGATCGAGGAGGCCTCTTGTCCTGAGGGTGGCCGACATCCGAGGGGAGCGGCACAGAGACAGGAGCACGGAGGGCTCAGAACTGGACCTTCAGAGACCCCACAGTGAAGGGGCGAGAGCTCATGAGACAAGATGGTTACTTGTCTCCATGAGAAAGCTACAAACACCACCCCAAGTGGACTTCCCAGAGCCAAGCCACGCTCTCCAAATGCCTATTGCCAGGTTCCAGCATCGTTTAACTGCCTCCAGGTTCATGTCCACATGTATAATCACACCTTTTACAACACACCAAGCAAACATAAACAGAAGGAAATTAAAGGATAGTTAGGGCTACTGTTACTCAACACAGAGTAGCTTTCACAGCAGCTGGTTGTCCAAGAAACTTCCCTGAGCAGCAAGGACAGGCCTGGGTCACCAAGCTCCAGCTCACGGCAGAGCAGCATGGTAATGGCTGAGGTTCAAAGATCACAATTTCACTAAGTTCCTAGCTAAGCCTGACACAGACCCTGTTACACCCCTACTGAAAACCCTCCAATGGCTCCTACAGCATCTAAAAGAGACCCTGCTCTTCTTCACAGTCTGGCCGTCGCCTTGTCCTCCAGAATCATTTTGGACTCTTGGCTCCTGGCTCCACACCCTACAGCCCCACGGGCTTCCCTCTTCCCATTCCTCAAGGGGCTCCTTCCCATCTCAGAGCCTTGGCGCTTGCCCTTCCCTCTGCCTGAAACAGCGCAGCCCCAGATCTCCCCCGGATGCCTCCTCCGGCTCACCCATCTCTTACCCAGGGTCACCTACCGCCTCCAAGAGGCCCCTCCTGCCCATGTTATCGAAGGGAACTAGCTCTCCCACCTTGCTCCTCCATCACATCAGGGGCATTACAGGGCTTGCTTACTTGTTTTCTCCGTCTTCACCCACACAAGGCAAGCCAAGGGAGGGCAGGGGTATTTTCTATCTCATCATTGTTTTTATCCCAGCTCCTGGAATAGTGCTTAGACGACTTAACTGGTTGCATAAATAAGTGGATTAAAAGAAAAAAGGAGATGGTTACTAAGTCGTGTTACATTTTTGAGAAATAAAACGTATTCATTAAACATTTTTTTTAAATTAATGGTGCCAAATGCTCAGGCGGCCACTTCCCAACGCTCTATGTCCTTGGGTTAGTCAGACTAGAGATACTGGTTTCAGCTCTGTCACCAAGGAAAGGAACTTTCTCAGTCCACTGCTCTACTTTTTTTTTTTAATGGAATAAATATTACATTATTTAAAAATGGAGATATAATTGACATATAGCCTGTTAAAAACAAGACAATGGGCCCAATATGGAGACACTTCTGCTGAGCATGGAGAAGACCGCATCTGAGATGGACCTGAGAGAAGCAGGACTTGGATATGGGGGCAGAGTGGGCACTTCATGCACAGGGAACACATGAGCCAAGAAAGGAAGCCAGGGAATGGGGGAAAGACAGAAAGCAGCATTTAGACCCATTTGGCGGTGACCCAAAGGAGAATAATGGTGAGATGAGATGGAAAGGGAGCCTGAGACCTACTGTGGTGGACCCAGGACATGGGGGAGGGGGGGATTAGTCTGGTTTTGACAGAGGAAAGAGAATCACTGACTGTTTCTGAGTAGGGAGAGACAGCATCAGGTAAGTCATCAAGGGCTCAGAAAGGGATAGTGAGCTGCCTAAAGTCACACAGGTAGGAGAGGGGCCAGGACTCAAACCCCGTTACCCTGATTCCAGAGGTGAAGTGGGGAAGGGGGAAGGACAAAACTAACCCCTACTACGTCCCCACTGTTTCCAGGCACGGAGCTAAGTGTTTTGCATATAGTATTAAACCTCACTACAGCCCTATGAGGTAAGAAGCCCAAATTGCTGACAAAGGTGCGTATCTTTTCTCCAGAAACAAAGGAAAGGGTGATGTGAGAGATGGTGAGGAGACAGACTCAACGGGATCTGGAAGCTGACGGGGCCCGGGAGCGACGGTGGTTTCAGTCACCTTCTCTTCAGCATCCTGCCTGCATCCTATGATCTGCCTCCGTGGGGTCGCTTTGGGATCTGGCTTTCTTCACACACATGTTCCTCGCTTTTTATTGAAAACACTTTGTTACTTACTGGAACACCACACAGCTCATTAGCTGCTGGTTTCATATTCCGCAAGTGGAATGAAAGGAAGCTTTAAAAAGAAGGCTGGGAGGCTGCAGTCCCTGCAAAGGAGAGGAGTCTGCAGTGGCCAGGGACCAAGGGGACTTGGTGGCTCCGACCCAAATGCCACATCTCTCCTCCCATTGCCACTAAGAGGGGATCAGCAGTGCCTAATCAGGGGCAGAAATGCAGAGTTCAGGCTCCCCCCCTGAGGCGGGGGCAGCTTTTTAACCGGCTCATATACTTTTTATACCACTATTAAAAAATTACCTACTCAGACAAACAAAAGTTGACTTCCGTGTTATAATTACACAATAACAAATTCAAAATCCTATGTAACAAATCAGGTATTTGGCCTCTGGGTTATCACCTGTGTGTGTGCTGAAAAATAGATACGTACTGGTTTTATCTTCCCTCCTTTTATATTTGTCTATAAAAATATACATATTGGTTTCAAGTATGTATTTAAGTTGTTTCTAAGCTACTAGACTGAATACAGATGCTAATTATCTTCCTGGTTCTTACTCCCAGGACCAAATGCCCACATTCTTCCTTAACGTCTCCACTTCCAGAGCAGCTCAGAGCCTAAACAGGTCTCAGCTTTCCTGCGGAGACACAGGAAAGAGAGAGGCTTAACCCCAGCGCTCTTCCTTCTCCTTCTCAGGAGGACGCCTTTAGCCCGAAATGAGTCTCGCTTTTGACTACTAGGCTTCTTAAAGATGCAAGGTGGAGTCTTTTGAACATTTTGGACATCACACAATCCAAGACATATTTCAAATGACTTCTTTATCAGCACCGTTAACTATAGCAAATGTGGTGATAAACTTCAGGATGCTCAGAATAAAGGTGGAGAAAAACTACCCTGTGATTCATGAAGTTTCTGTTCTGCTGTGGGGCTGGTTTTCTGAATGGGTCAGGTAGGTATAGGTTGTCACTAAGGGAAAGCCAAAAACCGTTTTGCTTATTTCAGAATTCAGTGAACCATTAATTCACACATCACTGAAATGTGCTGTCCTCTGACAATTCAAAGACCCTCCAGACCATGGTGGGATCCCAGGATCAACCTCCAGAAGAACAAAAGACACTACAGAGGGAGCAGCTGGCCCATTCTACCTTCTCTCTCACCAGAACAAAATCACGCTTCAAAAGGGCACAGCTGTGCTGTTTCATGGACACGTTAGCGTTTGTACAGGATTGAATCTGCACTATACTGAACATTCTCTAAGCAGAATCTGTTTGCTTATGCAAAGGAATTTATCTTCTGATGAGTGTATTAACTCCAGAGAGCTTCTCAAATAGCTTTAGGGCCATGCCTGAGGCTCACTGCCTTTTTCTATTTGCCTAAGAAGTACCCATGGCATCCACACTGCACTTTTGCTTGTCCTGACAGGATATCAAAACAGTCTCCTAAGGACAAAAGTAATGGCTCTGATGCACTCACACATGGACTTTAGAATAAAAAGGGAAAGTGATGGTAAAGAAAATTTATTTTGCTTTTTTTTTGGCTGTGCCATGAGGCTTGTGGGACCTTAGTTCCCCAACCACGGACTGAACCCAGGCCCACGGCAGTGAAAGCACCGAGACTTAACCACTGGACCACCAAGGAATTCCTGCTATTTTTTTTTTTAAGTTAGATTCTTATTTGAAATATGTATTTGAAATGGATTAAATAGCTAAATATAAACAATATAGAAAAGAAGACGAAAACACAGGTGAATATTTTCCTGTTTTTTACATGCATAAGCATAGGAGCAATTGTTGAAAAAAAAAAAGAAACACTGACAAATTTTATCTTTCAGACAATATGTAAGAGGAAGGTCTCCAGGTTTTCTTTTAAAAGTCACGAGAGCATCCTGTATTACTTAAACCGATTCCCCGACCTGAGGAAATTAGAAGGGGGCAGGGGCGGTAGGTACAAAGCAATTATAGTATACCTTTCATAAAAGGGGTAGGGCTGGCTACAATTCTGGGTAAAATGAAATATGCCTCGGTCAGCAAGAATCAAACCGAACATCACTAGTCAATTCTACTTTCTTGCCAAGACTTAGCTAAGCTAAATTTAAACAAGCCATCCTGTTATCTAAAATCAAAGATCTGGTTTCTTCTGTAATCTCTTTTCCTAGATTGGTCACTCTTTTCCTTTTTCTTTTGTAGCATCACATTAAGAATTCCAGCCAATACTCTTCTTCTGAGGCTATTTCTTAAGTGAGTTGTGATTACTGTTTCCTGAAAGTCTTCCCTTTGGTTTCTATAAGATGCAGAAGGATTGAGCACACTGAGTTTTCCCACAGTCATCATAAAACGCCAATACCAAAAATGCTCACATTTCATTAAACGTGACAGCTCCTTCCTGCCCCATAGCTCAGTGAAGCACTCCAACAACTTAAAAGGAAACATGTCCCTCCCTGCAGTTGCCCAGGCTGAGATCACAGATAGGGCTCTTGCCTTTGTGGAAACTGATGTCATTCCAGAGAAGTCGACATTGCTTCCATCAACGTAAAAGATGCAGCTGATTAATTTCAGGCATGCTGCAGCTTCTTTCCTTCCAAACGCTAAGCATTCAATACAGCGTGAGAACCCAGAGTACACGTTAAGAGTTTACTGGAGCCAATAAATGCAGTTAATTAAAAAAACAAAAAAACAAAAAAAACTATGCCAATTTCTCCAACATCTCCTCTTTTACAAAGGGAAATATATTTTCTTCTCCTGGCCATCACAGAACGAGAAGGGTCCCACAAGTACGACCCCACATTCTTCCAACCTCTAAGGTGCTCTCCAGCGGTATACTTCCAGGAAAGCGCCATTGCCCACTGGAGCCACTAAGTCACCATTCACTGCTTTGCGTCTTCATTCCCCTGGCAATCGTGTGCTGCTTCTCTCCACCCAACTGAAAACACTTTCTCTAAGTCTAAAGGGCACTTAAGACCTTCTGGTGGCTAAATACGAGAGCTCCTCCAATTAAAAAGAAAAAAAAAAATCCCCACTCAAACCACCTTCTCCACCAGCTGCCATGTCTTTCTTTCCTCCCTATCACAGCTTAACTTCTTAAAGGAGTTGTGGCTGCCATTCCCTCACCTCCCACTTTCACTGTGCCCACACCCTTCTTCAACCCCGCTGGCTTCTGGGGTCGACGTGCAGATGAAACAGTTCTCACTAAGGTGCCCAAAGATCAACAGGGCTCAGTCCCCACAAAGGGACTAGGGACTCCCAAACTGGGAGCAGAAAGGACCCATTTTCTAAAGACAGCTGCAAACAAAGGGGTTTGCACCCCATCCTGGGATTCCTAAGAGGTGGAGAACTGAGTGCTCCCCCAACCACCCCCCTACCCCACGCCCTGCCCCACCCTATCCCCAAGCTGGTAGGAGGACCAAGGAAGAGACCCCTTAGAGTCCCTAGGTTCCTGGCTTAATGGGGAGTGCTGCTGTATGTTGGGGGAGGGGATGAAGAGACTTCATCCAGAGACTGGGCATGCCTGCAAGGAGGGGAGACTTTTACTCCCACAGTGGATAACAGTGGGCACGTTGATTTGTCCTGCCCCTACCAGAGTAAAAGAAAGGAAAACTGCAGGAAGATAGCAGGGCAGAAAGAAGCCCCAGTTCTGCTTGGTTCACAGAACAACCGATTAAGGTGACTAGCTGAGCATCTTACTAGCACGCACCCATAAGGGCCTCCTGCCAGGGCCAGGGCGTCCCAGCATCTGTTCCAGTTACATTAGAGGCACTTAACCCTTCCCTCTGCCTCCTCCCCACGCAACATAGGAAACGTGGTTGGAGCCCAGAAGAAGGACAGGGAGGAGGGGGTCCCAGAGGCAGACCACCCCTCCTCCTCACTTCAAGTTGCTCAAACCACAAGGCTGGCAAGAGATGAGCTCAGGGAAAGCTTTAAATCAAGTGTGTATTTTTCTCACCTTGGTATTCCCAGATGTAACCAAGGAAGTGGCACGTGGTAGGCTTAATAATTATCTGTTGAATAAATGAACAGCTTCTTCTTAATCCTCACCCTCTGTGTCCTTTCTGCCTCATTTCATTCATTTACTCATTCAGTCACTTCTACACAAATGTTTGTTTTTTTGTTTGGTTGGGGTTTTTTTGGTTTTTTTAACCTCTTTATTGGAGTATAATTGCTTTACAATGGTGTGTTAGTTTCTGCTTTATAACAAAGTGAATCAGCTATACATATACATATATCCCCATATCTCCTCCTTCTTGTCTCTCCCTCCCACCCTCCCTATCCCACCCCTCTAGGTGGTCACAAAGCACCTAGCTGATCTCCCTGTGCTGTGCGGCTGCTTCCCACTAGCTACCTATTTTACATTTGGTAGTGTATATATGTCCATGCCACTCTCTCACTTCATCCCAGCTTACCCTTCCCCCTCCCCATGTCCTCAAGTCCATTCTCTGGTAGGTCGGTGTCTTTATTCCCATCCTGCCCCTAGGTTCTTCATGACCATTTTTTTTTTTTTTTTTAGATTCCATATATATGTGTTAGCATACAGTATTTGTTTTTCTCTTTCTGACTTACTCCACTCTGTATGACAGACTCTAGGTCCATTCACCTCACGACAAATAACTCAATTTCATTTCTTTTTATGGCTGAGTAATATTCCATTGTATATATGTGCCACATCTTCTTTATCCATTCATCTGTCGATGGACACTTAGGTTGCTTCCATGTCCTGGCTATTGTAAATAGTACTGCAATGAACATTGAGGTGCATGTGTCTTTTTGAATTATGCTTTTCTCTGGGTATATGCGTAGGAGTGGGATTCCTGGGTCATGGGGTAGTTCTATTTTTAGTTTTTTAAGGAACCTGCATACTGTTTTCCATAGTGGCTGTATCAATTTACATTCCTATACACAAATGTTTGTTGAAGGTTGATTCCATACAGTTTAATTATGGAAAGGTGATTGAGGCGTGTTCCCTGCCCTCAAGAAAGCTACTAGAGAAAGTAAGAAAAGTACAAACTTGCAGCTACCACAGCAATTATGTGAACAGTAGCACAGGAGTAATACAAAGCACCAAAGACATTAACTCAAAAAATCCAAACAACTCCCTGAAGTACACCCAGACAGTTTTTCTGATCGGTTTAGATATAGAATTCTCATGCCTGCCTTTCCCATGACCACTGGCCCTTGAACCCTCCTACTAAAATACATTTACCCTTGATGTGTCAAGGGTAACTGTTTACACACTGCCTTCTGTGTGTGATATCCTGGAGAAAGCCAGGATAATCCAGATTCCTTGGGTCTGGGGTAGGCCAAGATTTCCATGCACAGCCTCGCATAAAGACCTAGAGGAAGGACAAGGTATGTGTGGCCTTGCTTGGAACACCACCATATGCAATCTGGCACAGAGGAAATGCTGCAGGTTTAGGATCAAGGTGATGCCAAAGATGTACATGTCCCCTCAGACAGCGTCTTAACCACAGGGAGATGGCCATGCATTGTGGAGAACTGAACAACTATAACATCTACCCAGAAATCACATGTGATTTACAATACTCTTTGTTAGTGGACTCAGAATTAATTAGCATTTAGAGCTACATATTTGCAGAAAGTAAATCACTCTACATGATTTCTGGTTTCCTTGTGATCTTAGCTTATAGTCCCTCAGCAACCATTACTGCTCCCCACATATATATTTGATAGGTATTTTTAATGACCATTTTCCACCATTATTAGAATAACAAATACATGCTCAGTATAATAAAAAAATCTAAAAAGTACAGCAAAGTTTATAGCAGGAAAAATATCGTGCATGTTATTATCAACACTGTTAATCTTCTGGTATATTTCCATTAAACTTCTGTTTGATTTAATAGCTATTTGGAATTAATATGCCCCATAAGCCAACTCTGGTAAAAATCACCAATATACTAGGATATAAACTGCCATCTGTGATCTCTTTCAATTATGAACAAGACTGTATCTTCATGATTGTGAGACAACTAGTAGATTCAGTTTAAAAAGCTTAAATTCAACGGAGGGAAAATTGTTCAAGAGGGTTGTTTAATGTATGAATGCAAGTTGGCTCTCTTCACTTTTCTTTTTTTTATAAATTTATTTATTTATTTTATTATTTACTTTTGGCAGCATTGGGTCTTCGTTGCTGCGCACGGGCTTTCTCTAGTTGCGGCGAGCAGGGGCTACCCGCGGCATGTGGGATCTTCCCGGACCAGGGATCGAACCCGTGTCCCCTGCATTGGCAGGCGAATTCTTAACCACTGCGCCACCAGGAAAGTCCTCTCTTCACTCTTCCATTTGTCTTTCCAGTAGCCCAATAGTTGGGTAACTATCATTTCAGATACAAACCCCTTTAAAAATAAATTCCTTTGATTGTTTAAAAAGGATATTCTTGTGTGATTCTGGGAGGCACAAAAAACAGTGCTAGTGGTGTTTTCTTGTCAAATATATGGTTGCCATTATTTATCAAGATATTTCACAAGGATTTTATTTTCATCTCAGTATTCCATAATAGACACGCTATTCCAATGATATCTAAAATAAAAACTATTGGCTTACCTAACTAAGAAATCATGCAGTCCAACGTCAAAATACCTGTTGAAGGGAGACAAAGACAAGCATATCAATAGAAGATATTCACAGCAGTGGTGGACTTGACCAAAAATACATCATTTACATTTGGAACATGGTGAACACATGGATTACTCCATGACAGTGGTTCTCGAAGTATGACCCCTGGAGCAGCCACAGCAGCATTCCCTGGGCAAATTCTCAGTCCCCACCCTCACACACTGATTCAGAAATTCTGGGGACGAGGCCCAGCAATTAGATTTAACAAGCCCGCCAGATGATTCTGATGCAGAACCACTGCTTCATGAGAGCAAAAGTATCTCGGCAAGCCTAAACTCTCTCTCTCTAGAAACAGAAGCCAGAAAAGTGAACTTCACCACCTTTCCAAAAGGGGAGTCATTTTATAACACTAGTTGTCTCTGATGTTCACTTACTCAAAAATAAATGAAATTATGATTTAAAAGCATGAATCCACACTGGCCAGAGGGAAGAACAGGGGTGGGGAAAGGTCAACTCTGTTCTTCCATCTCATCCTGCCCACAGTCGCTGGAGCTTTTCGCAGGAGAGAACAACCCACCCATATCCGGGTCCGCTCTAGCAGGGAAGGGAGAAGGCAGTTCCACGCACCCGCTGGTGAGCCTGCATCGTGCTTGGGCGTCACACCAGCATCCAGAAGGCCCTGGGCGGTAGTGGACCCCTTCAGTCACAGCCTCCCTCTGACACCACCAGACTGGCTCAGTCCATATGAGTGGGACTGCCTTGGTTGCCCTAATGAGCACGCTTGTTCTCCCTAAACCTCTGCCCACTTAGCCCATGTCCTTCTCTCACCTTTGGGTCTGGCCGTGAGTAAAAAGACTGGGTGGCCCGAGTCATGATGGTGCCGCCCACCAGGTATAATCACTACTCCTAACACCTGGATGGTGGTGGTTATGTGCCACCCACTGGACTGGCCTCCCCAGTTAGCAAGCAGCCTGGGGAAAGCCGGAGGGACTTCTGTCCCTGCAGACAGTGAGCAGTGGACTCAGAAATTCCCCCTAGAGTGGGGTCCAACTGCCCAGGCCCTGACTGTCCCTAGCATCTGGGTCCACCCTAGCCCTTTCCCTGGAACACCTCAGCCTACTTGGCACCCCACCGTCCCTGACATACAGCAGGTCATTATTGATCTTAAGTAGGATTCCTTGTGGGATACCTTTAAATGACAAGATTCTTTCATGTGCTCAAGCATCTGTTTATAGATTATAGACACAGGGTAGGTGAGAATAAAGAAACAAAGCCAAAATACGAGGTACCTCATTTATTATATCACTTACCTGAAATAGTTATATAATTCAGGGAAACTCAGAGTCAAGGTATTGTGCATAAATTCCATTTACTCATAAGCCTCTGAACAGAGCTCTAGAGGGAGATATACCTGCAGGGATAGCTGATTTGTTTCAGCTGATTTTACATTGACTTGGATAAGGTCAATTCCTATAATCATATTTAACACAGATTAAAAAAAAAAAGAAACCGAAACAGAAATGATCCCTCCACTCAACCAAAACCAAGGCTACGTTGCAAAGCCACATAAGTAAAACCTTCATATGACAGATAGCAATTGTATGTTTGCCGGAACAGCAATATGGGCGGTAGAAGTATGTGTGGATTAAAACAAAGATTTCGGTCTTTTCAATTATACCAGCAACAGACTCTGTTACAGGAATCAGAGGATGAAACAGACATGAAAGGAATCACAGAGACCCTCAGTGTAGAGGTGCGGTAGGGGAAGAAGACCCTGAAGCAATAATGAAAAACCTAACAATATTCATAGAAATTGTTATTCATTTAGCATCTAGAAGGTGGCAACTACTCTTTTCAGTACTCACACACGTACATGGTTGCCCGCGAGGTAGGTATTGGCGTCCCCATTTATCGGTGACGGAACTAGAGTGCCGAGGCCAAGTAACTGGCACAGGGCTCACAGCTAGGAGAGGACAGAGCTGGGAGTCAAACTGAGCCCTGACAGCCACGAATTACGTGCTCCTCCTGCTAAAAGCACAGGCTCTCACTGCCCCTCATTATTACTAATTGAAAACGGCTGTTGATTTTAAATCAGCGCACCCTTTCCACCTCCACCTGCCCTCTGCTTCCCCCAAAGTGGCTGCCCTGCTCCGGGCAAGCCCCCCAGCTTCGCTCCCTCTAGCACACCGGCTCTGCAGGCGCCACCTACCTCCTCGGGTCCTAGAGTCAGCCAGGCTCTGGAAAGTTGTGTCGATTCTCTGGGCTCCAGGTTCCCCACTGGGAAAAATGGAGATCCCTTACTCGTAGGCAGGTTATGAGAATTAAGCGGGAAAATAGAGATGTGGGGCTTAGCACAGTGTTTGGTCCACCGCGAGTACTCAATAAACAGTAGTCTCCTTTCCTCCAGTTTTTAAGAGTTGTTTTAATGGCAGCCCCATTCCCAATAACTCAGCGGGAGAAGCAAGCCACATTAAAAAGAAGGACGTAAGTTGTCTTACGATGCAGCCCAGGAAGGGAGGCCACTTAACCCAGGGCACGGGCGGGGCCTGAGCCCTGGAGAAGGCGGCTGTAGGGCTGGAACTCTGAGGGGCGAGCACCAAGCTGAGGGCATAGGCAGGCAAGCAGGAGGAGCAGTGTCCCACAACGAGCCCTGAAGCTGAGTGCGGGGCTGAGGGCTGGGGGCACCGGAGCCTCGCCCTGCCTGCCCCGCTCCTGACCAGCATCTCATACTGGCACACCAATACACACCAGTGTACACCCAGCTTCACCTGTAGCTACGGCGGCCCTAAAAGCATGGCACATAACCCCCCGCTTCAAGGAGAGCAGAGCCTAGTAAAGAGGTGGCAAAGTCAATAATAATTCAATACAGTGTGATCGATATCACACACTGTCTCCCTTGGTGAACTGCAAACTCCTTAAGGGCAAGAACCAAAGGCAGCCACCAAGCAGATTCTCAGTAAGTATCAGTTGGGTGAATCTGAGACAGGTTGGGACCTGGGACCCGGGACTCTTTGCCGCAGTGCTTGTACCTGGACAAACGTCTCCTTGAGCAACAGAATGCAAAGAAACTATAAGGGACTAAAAATAAATGCATGCATGCACAGCTGGGGCAAATTATGAACAAGATACAAAAAGGCCAAAACCCAACTGCCACTTCTGAGGTGCCTGGAGCAAAAGCAGGGTACTGCACACGATCCCCTCCTCACACACACACTCACAGAGCACCACAAGGGGATGGACAGATCACCCAAGCCACTCCTCCCCCCCAACCCACCGATCCGCCCCAACCCTAACCCCATTTAAGGGACCAGCTGGCCCCTCCTCGGGAGCGAGCAGGGAACCTGTTACTTGTTTTCGCCCCCTCGCGCTGCAGCAGGAGTCCCAATAAAGCCTTGCCTGAATTTCTCATCTGGCCTCTTATCAATTTCTATTGATTAAAGAGTCCAAGAACCCAGATGGGTAACAAATCAACGTGTGACTGATGTGCTGTAATAAGGCACCAACGCCTCTGCCTGCTCTGGCACTTAGCACAGTACACTGCAGATAGCAGATGCTCAAAAGTAATTATTTAACACATCCACTACTATATGTAAATACATAAAATAAATACCCACAGATAGAAATGGGGCTTCTCTCCTGAAATAAGATACCTACCAAACTAGAGCACCATTATTCTGATCACCTTTTAAGAAAGTAATCTCTCACGGCTACCAGCTCACAATAAACCAAGATATCCTTATGAGGAGACATAAGAAGCAGTGGTCCTGTGCATATTATTCCTGGTTCCTTAAAGAAAATAAAAATGGGAAATCTTCTGTGTGCATATGTGACATGGACATTTTTGTTGTCTGAACATCACCTGATAGCAGCAACAGCTTGATAGAGGAGAGGGAAATTTGGAACAAGCTGCAATATCCTAACAAGGCAGTGAATTTCCCATCACAAGACGAGTTCAAGCATGGGTTAAAAGGGTGTTTAGAGGAGATTGAACCATCAGATAGAAAACCAGAATGGATGAACTTAAAGCTGCCACCTAGCCTCAGGCTTCCAACTCCTTGTTTCAGTCACTTTCTGGAAGCATCTCTAAGTATGAAGCCTTGCTTCCATAGCAGTAGCTCGTGTCTGATAACCATCAGCAAATTAGTAGACTGTGCCTGGGCTAATGCTTCCATTGCAACCCTGACGGTTTATTTATTACGATTCTGACTGCTGCTCCTGTTGGGGTCTCACAGTGCATCAAAATTAGGTTCGTACCACCTGTCAGAGTGGTGTGCACTTACATTTACTCACAGAGCACAGAGAACCCCCTCTGAGAAAAGGAAGGGTCAGGCCAACACAGCATGTCCATGGCAGAACTCAGACCAGAGCCCACAGTTAGACCCAGGATCTGTTCTGCTGTGCCAGGCTACCTGCCTTTTGGGGTCCTGCTCCTCTCTCCCAGGCTGATCTTGGCTGGTTGGGAGCTAGAGTTTGAAAAAAAAAAAAAACAATGAACTGTGGCCAGAAGCTGCAAATGTCATATAATCAGTGAGGTATGGTTTAGAACAGCAGTCCCCAACCTTTTTGGCACCAGGGACCGGTTTCGTGGAAGACAATTTTTCCACGGACCGGGGATGGGGTGGGGGGATGGTTTCGGGATGATTCAAGCGCATTACATTTACTGTGCACTTTATTTCTATTATTACTACATTGTAATATATAATGAAATAATTATACAACTCACCATAATGCAGAATCAGTGGGAGCCCTGAGCTTGTTTTCACTTGCCACTCACTGATAGGGTTTTGATATGAGTCTGCAAGCAACTGATTTATTATGGTCTCTGTGCAGTCAAACCTCTCTGCTAATGATAATCTGTACTTGCAGCCACTCCCCAGCGCTAGCATCACCGCCTCAGCTCCACCTCAGATAGTCAGGCATTAGATTCTCATAAGGAACCTAGATCCCTCGCATGCGCAGTTCACAGTAGGGTTCACGCTCCTATGAGAATCTAATGCCACCGCTGATCTGACAGGAGGCGAAGCTCAGGCAGTAATGCAAGCGATTGGGAGCAGCTGTAAATACAGATGAAGCTTCGCTCACTCACCGGCCGCTCACCTCCTGCTGTGTGGCCTGGTTCCTAACAGGCCACAGACCGGTAACCGTCCATGGCCCAGGGGTTGGGGACCCCTGGTTTAGAACCACTGTTGTTATGGCCACTTAGCATGACATATGCGGGGCAGTATTTGGTGAGGTACCATATTCAGATCTCAATCCTTGCCTCGCCTTCTTCAATGTACAATCCTCACAGTTTTTCATCTCCAGACCTGTTTATCCCATGAGTGGGCTGCCAAAGTTTAGCTCTCACATTCCTACCTGGTAAGTTTGAAGACTGACTTAGAGGGCTGGAGGTAAAAAAGAAATCAAATCACTAGGAGAATAAAGTTTACACCCAGACTCAAGAAGCCCTGGTTAGTTCTGGTTGGGCTACCTAACTTAATTTCAAAGAGTGAAAAAGACCTTAAAGTTTATCGGCTCTAATCTCCTCACTTGACAGATGAGGAAAGAAAGGATAAGGAAGATGAAATAATTTGAAACACAACTACACAACGAGCAGCAGAGCTGAGGCTTAACAGTCCAGGTCCCCTAGACCCCAGTTCTAATTTATTCAAAGTGTCACAATACCGCCTTCCTCTCGGCCTCAATCAGTGTCTTTATTTTCTGAGAATGCTCAGGACATAATATTGTTACTTAGAACAGGCTTCCTGTTGACATCATATAATAACTGGCATCAGGTCACACCATCTCCATCGCCACCTGTAAAAGTCACGTGTATAGCTTCTGCAGCATGCCATTCCCTCACTTTCTTATGCTTTTCCAGTCTGGCCCAGTCTGGATCTAACCTGCCTATCAATTTGAGATTAGAGCCTGCACAGTCACGAACAGAAAGTGATGTGGGGAAAACAGGGAAAAGTGAGAGTGAACTTAGGCCAGTCAGATCCCAGTTGGCAGCCAAAACATGTTTGGTGAAATACAGTTTGACGGGAAGGTAGAAAATGAGAATTGTAGTCCTGGGAGGACAAATTCTCAAAAACAAACATAGTGAAAGCTAGTGCCAGGTATTCACATGACAGCTCTTCACTGTATCAGACAAGTGTGTCTGCCATCATATTATCAGGGAGCAAATTCTGAGAAAATAACCCCAAAGCCTAGAGATCAAGACATCTCATACTGTTGGAGAAAGACAAGGAGAGAAGGCACAGTGCCAGGCATAAGTGGCTCGGGAGTGAAGAGCTTTCCTAAACTACGGTGGAAACCACGTCCCGTGTTTCCTTATGTGGAATTAGAAATTCAGGGTCTGCTCTCTGGCTCTCCCACTTAATAGTATTTGATCTCAGGCAAAAAAATAAATCATCCCTGCATGTCTCAGTTTCCTTCACTGTGGCATGGAGATGATGATACCTACAGTGCCAAAAAAGAATAAATGCAGTGGGTACAAGTGCATTCTACAAGTGTTCGAGATTATTTTCTCTCCTCCTCAGTCTTTATTATGTTCCTAAAAACTCTTCTCCAAACTGCATTAGTGCTATTTATATTCATTCGTTTATCCCACAAATATCTATGGAGCCCCTTCCAAATGTCATGCACTGCAATAGATGCTTCGAATACAACAGTGAACAAGAAAGCTAAGTTCCTACGCTTGTGTACATTCTAGAAACAGGTCCTTTATCCAATGTGTGACTTGAAAATATATTCTCGCAGTCTGTAGCTTCTCTTTTTGTTTTCTTAAAATTGTCTTTTGAAGTGCAAAAATCTTGAATTTTTAAAAGTCCAACTTATCAACTTTTCTTTTATGGATCATGCTTTCAGTGTCATGGCTAAGACATCTTTGCCTCACCCACAGTCTTGAAGATATTTCTCCTATGTTTTCTTCTAAAAGTTTTAAGTTTTGCTCTTATATTTAAGTCGCTAAGCTATTTGAAGTTAACTTTTGTGCACGGTGATCTAAGTTCATCTTGCTTTTCATTTCTTCATGTAAAAATATCCACTAGACATACTGGCCAACATGAAAGGTCATTGGCAGCTTGGACCAGTGCAGTCTCACTGAGTGGCTGAAATGGAAGCCAGGCCAGAGTGAAGAGTGAATGGGAAGGAGAGGAAGCAGGGACACTGGGTATAAATAACTCCCATGTTCGGTATACAGTGTGGTCCTAAAGGAGAGAAGGGAGGGTCGTAGCTTCAGAAGGATGAGACAAACGAGGTGTTTTTTTTGTTTATCTGGGGGGAAATTTTCCACTGTGCCAAGGGATGGTTGCAGAAGCCAGCAGAATTAGTAGAGGGAGGTCTTTTAACAGAGTATGAGACAAAGTTATCCGTTGAGAGAAAAATGGATAAGAGTTACGTGGTAGACATTTGCTGCTTCTGTTTGCTTGCCTGTTTATTTTGGAGGAGGCCTGACGTCCTTCTGGGGACCTCCCTCTCACCCACTGTGTCCAGTTCTAGTGAGATAGTCAGTTCCTGTTTCTGCCTTCCTGAGGAGGATAGGAAAGCCACCGAGGCTAAGCCAATGGGCTGCTTGTTCTCAGGATTATATTTCAAATGTAGAGATAGCGGGACTTCCCTGGTGGTGCAGCAGTTAAGAATCCGCCTGCCAATGCAGGGCACACGGGTTCGAGCCCTGGTCTAGGAAGATCCCACATGCCGTGGAGCAACTAAGTCCATGTGCTGCTACTACTGAGCCTGTGCTCTGGAGCCCGTGAGCCACAACTACTGAGCCTGCGCACCCAGAGCCCGTGCTTCTCAATAAGAGAAGCCACCGCAACGAGGAAGCCCGCACACCGCAACGAAGACTGAACCAAGCCTAAAATAAATAAACAAATAATTAATTATATTAAATACTAAAAAAAAAAAAAAAAATGTAGAGATAGCAAGGAAGAAAAAACAAAAAAAAAGAATTAAGGCTGATCCACCCCAGATGTTGCACTTTGATATGTCCATAACACTTTTCTGATGTGGCTACAACAAATTCTACTAAAGAAGCAATTCTCTGCTTCTTTGTTCTATTCTATTCCTAATGCACAAGTCCTTGTCCATTAAAATAATAATAAATAATGTCTCAATAGAGCTTTACATTTACAAAGCACTGTCACAAACAGTTCTTAACAAACTGTAAGGAAAATTAGGGCTCGTATATTATGCCCATTTGCTAGCTAAGGAAGCCAATGCAGGGTGCCTAACAGGGCCTGGCCCACAGGCTCAATAAATACGTGAATGAAAGAATAAATGCATGAATGAAGGTTAAATGATTTGCCTCCAATCATATAGTTAATAAGGAACCCAACTTCAACTTGAACTCAGATCTCCTCATTAAAAATTCAGGGCTTTAGGACATGGAAGCAACGTAAGTGTCCATCAACAGATGAATGGATAGAAAAGATGTGGCACATATATACAATGGAATATTACTCAGCCATAAAAAGGAACGAAACCAAGTTATCTGTAGTGAGGTGGATGGACCTAGAGACTGTCATACAGAGTGAAGTAAGTCAGGAAGAGAAAAACAAATACCGTATGCTAACACATATATATGGAATCTAAAAAAAAAAAAAGAAAATGGTCAGAAAAACCTAGGGGCAAGGAGAGAGGAGAGAAGATGGCGGAAGAGTAAGACGCGGAGATCACCTTCCTTCCCACAGATACAGTAGAAATACATCTACACATGGAACTGCTCCTACAGAACACCCACTGAACGCTGGCAGAAAACGTCAGACCTCCCAAAAGGCAAGAAACTCCCCCCGTACTTGGGTAGGGCAAAAGAAAAAAGAAATAACAGAGACAAAAGAATAGGGACGGCACCTGCACCAGTGGGAGGGAGCTGTGAAGGAGGAAAGATTTCCACGCACTAGGAAGCCCCTTCGCGGGCAGAGACTGCGGGTGGCAGAGGGGGGAAGCTTCGGAGCCACGGAGGAGAGCGCAGCCACAGGGGTGTGGAGGGCAAAGCGGAGAGATTCCCGCACTTCCCGCACGGAGGCTCGGCGCTGACCAGCACTCACCAGCCCGAGAGGCTTGTCTGCTCCCCCGCCGGGGCGGGCGGGGCTGGGAGCTGAGGCTCGGGCATCGGTCGGATCGCAGGGAGAGGACTGGGGCTGGCGGCGTGAACACAGCCTAAAGGGGTTAGCGCACCACAGCTGGCTGGGAGGGAGACCGGGAAAAAGTCTGCAGCTGCCGAAGAGGCAAGAGACTTTTTCTTGCCTCTTTGTTTCGCGGCACGCAAGGAGAGGGGATTCAGAGCGCCGCCTAAACGAACTCCAGAGACTGGCGCGAGCCGCGGCGATCAGCGCGGACCCCAGAGACGGGCGTGAGACGCTGGGGCTGCTGCTGCCGCCTCCAAGAAGCCTGTGTGCGAGCACAGGTCACTCTCCACACCGCCCCTCCCGGGAGCCCGTGCAGCCCGCCACTGCCAGCGTCCCGTGATCCAGGGACAACGTCCCCGGGAGAACGCACTGCGCACCTCAGGCTGGTGCAACGTCACGCCGGCCTCTGACGCCTCAGGCTCGCCCCGCCTCCTCCGTACCCCTCCCTCCCCGCGGCCTGGGTGAGCCAGAGCCCCCGAAGCAGCAGCTCCTTTAACCCCGTCCTGTCTGGGCGGGGAACAGACGCCCTCAGGCGACCTACACGCAGAGGCGGGTCCAAATCCAAAGCTGATCCCCAGGAGCTGTGCGAACAGAGACAAAGAGGGGAAATCGCTCCCAGCAGCCTCAGAAGCAGCGGATTAAAACTCCACAAACAACTTGATGTGCCTGCATCTGTTGAATACCTGAATAGACAACGAATCATCCCAAATTCAGGAGGTGGACTTTGGGAGCAGGATATATTAATTTTTCCCCTTTTCCTTTTTTTTTGTGAGTGTATATGTATATGCTTCTGGGGGAGATTTTGCCTGTATAGCTTTGCTTTATAATAGCTTTATTTTACTTCACTATATTATAGCCTCTTTCTTTCTTTCTTTCTTTCTATTTTTTCTCCCTTTTACTCTGAGCCGTGTGGACGAAAGGCTCTTGGTGCTTCAGCCAGGCATCAGGGCTGTACCTCGGAGGTGGGAGAGCCAACTTCAGGACACTGGTCCACAAGAGACCTCCCAGCTCCACGTAATACCAAACGGCAAAAATCTCTCAGAGATCTCCATCTCAACATCAAGACCCAGCATCACTCAATGACCAGCAAGCTACAGTGCTGAACACCCTATGCCAAACAACTAGCAAGACAGGAACACAGCCCCATCCATTAGCAGAGAGGCTGCCTAAAATCATAATAAGGCCACAGACACCCCAAAATACACCACCAGACGTGGACGTGCCCACCAGAAAGACAAGATCCAGCCTCATCCACCAGAGCTCAGGCACTAGTTCCCTCCACCAGGAAGCCTACACAACCCACTGAACCAACCTTACCCACTGGGGACAGATACCAAAAACAACGGGAACTACGAACCTGCAACCTGTGATAAGGAGACCCCAAACACAGTAAGATAAGCAAAATGAGATGACAGAAAAACACACAGCAGATGAAGGAGCAGGGTCAAAACACACTAGACTTAACAAATGAAGAGGAAATAGGTAGTCTACCTGAAAAAGAATTCAGAATAATGATAGTAAGGATGATCCAAAATCTTGGAAACAGAATAGACAAAATGCAAGAAACATTTAACAAGGACGTAGAAGAACTAAAGAGGAACCAAGCAATGATGAAAAACACAATAAATGAAATTAAAAATACTCTAGATGGGATCAATAGCAGAATAACTGAGGCAGAAGAAAGGATAAGTGACCTGGAAGATAAAATGGTGGAAATAACTACTGCAGAGCAGGATAAAGAAAAAAGAATGAAAAGAACTGAGGACAGTCTCAGAGACCTCTGGGACAACATTAAACGCACCAACATTCGAATTATAGGGGTCCCAGAAGAAGAAGAGAAAAAGAAAGGGACTGAGAAAATATTTGAAGAGATTATAGTTGAAAACTTCCCTAATATGGGAAAGGAAATAGTTAATCAACTCCTGGAAGCACAGAGAGTCCCATACAGGATAAATCCAAGGAGAAACACGCCAAGACACATATTAATCAAACTGTCAAAAATTAAATATAAGGAAAACATATTAAAGGCAGCAAGGGAAAAAAAACAAATAACACACAAGGGAATCCCCATAAGGTTAACATCTGATCTTTCAGCAGAAACTCTGCAAGCCAGAAGGGAGTGGCAGGATATACTTAAAGTGATGAAGGAGAAAAACCTACAACCAAGATTACTCTACCCAGCAAGGATCTCATTCAGATGTGATGGAGAAATTAAAACCTTTACAGACAAGCAAAAGCTGAGAGAGTTCAGCACCACCAAACCAGCTTTACAACAAATGCTAAAGGAACTTCTCTAGGCAAGAAACACAAGAGAAGGAAAACACCTACAATAACAAACCCAAAACATTTAAGAAAATGGGAATAGGAACATACATATCGATAATTACCTTGAATGTAAATGGATTAAATGCTCCCACCAAAAGACACAGGCTGGCTGAATGGATACAAAAACAAGACCCATATATATGCTGTCTACAAGAGACCCACTTCAGACCTAGAGACACATACAGACTGAAAGTCAGGGGATGGAAAAAGATATTCCATGCAAATGGAAATCAAAAGAAAGCTGGAGTAGCAATTCTCATATCAGACAAAATAGACTTTAAAATAAAGACTATTACAAGAGACAAAGAAGGACACTATATAATGATCAAGGGATCGATCCAAGAGGAAGGGATAACAATTGTAAATATTTATGCACCCAACATAGGAGCACCTCAATACATAAGGCAAATACTAACAGCCATAAAAGGGGAAATCGACAGCAACACAATCATAGTAGGGGACTTTAACACCCCACTTTCACCAATGGACAGATCATCCAAAATGAAAATAAATAAGGAAACACAAGCTTTAAATGATACATTAAACAAGATGGACTTAATTGATATTTATAGGACATTCCACCCAAAAACAACAGAATACACATTTTTCTCAAGTGCTCATGGAACATTCTCCAGGATAGATCATATCTTGGGTCACAAATCAAACCTTGGTAAATTTAAGAAAATTGAAATCGTATCAAGTATCTTTTCCGACCACAACACTATGAGACTAGATATCAATTACAGGAAAAGATCTGTAAAAAATACAAACACATGGAGGCTACACAATACACTACTTAATAACGAAGTGATCACTGAAGAAATCAAAGGGGAAATCAAAAAATACCTAGAAACAAATGACAATGGAGATACGACGACCCGAAACCTATGGGACGCAGCAAAAACAGTGCTAAGAGGGAAGTTTATAGTAATACAAGCCTACCTCAAGAAACAGGAAACATCTCGAATAAACAACCTAACCTTGCACCTAAAGCAATTAGAGAAAGAAGAACAAAAAAACCCCAAAGCTAGCAGAAGGAAAGAAATCATAAAGATCAGGTCAGAAATAAATGAAAAAGAAATGAAGGAAACAATAGCAAAAATCAATGAAACTAAAAGCTGGTTCTTTGAGAAGATAAACAAAATTGATAAACCATTAGCCAGACTCATCAAGAGAAAAAGGGAGAAGACTCAAATCAACAGAATTAGAAATGAAAAAGGAGAAGTAACCACTGACACTGCAGAAATACAAAAGATCATGAGAGATTACTACAAGCAACTCTATGCCAATAAAATGGACAACCTGGAAAAAATGGACAGATTCTTAGAAATGCACAAACTGCCAAGACTGAACCAGGATGAAATAGAAAATATGAACAGACCAATCACAAGCACTGAAATTGAAACTGTGATTAAAAACCTTCCAACAAACAAAAGCCCAGGACCAGATAGCTTCACAGGTGAATTCTATCAAACATTTAGAGAAGAGCTAACACCTATCCTTCTCAAACTCTTCCAAAATATTGCAGAGGGAGGAACACTCCCAAACTCATTCTACGAGGCCACCATCACCCTGATACCAAAACCGGACAAAGATGTCACAAAGAAAGAAAACTACAGGCCAATATCACTGATGAACATAGATGCAAAAATCCTCAACAAAATACTAGCAAACAGAATCCAACAGCACATTAAAAGGATCATACACCATGATCAAGTGGGGTTTATCCCAGGAATGCAAGGATTCTTCAATACACGCAAATCAATCAATGTGATACACCATATTAACAAATTGAAGGAGAAAAACCATATGATCATCTCAATAGATGCAGAGAAAGCTTTCGACAAAATTCAACACCCATTTATGATAAAAGCCCTGCAGAAAGTAGGCACAGAGGGAACTTTCCTCAACATAATAAAGGCCATATATGACAAACCCACAGCCAACATTGTCCTCAATGGTGAAAAACTGAAACCATTTCCACTAAGATCAGGAACAAGACAAGGTTGCCCACTCTCACCACTATTATTCAACATAGTTTTGGAAGTGTTAGCCACAGCAATCAGAGAAGACAAAGAAATAAAAGGAATCCAAATCGGAATAGAAGAAGTAAAGCTGTCACTATTTGCAGATGACATGATACTATACATAGAGAATCCTAAAGATGCTACCAGAAAACTCCTAGAGCTAATCAATGAATTTGATAAAGTAGCAGGATACAAAATTAATGCACAGAAATCTCTTGCATTTCTATACACTAATGACGAAAAATCTGAAAGTGAAATGAAGAAAACACTCCCGTTTACCATTGCAACAAAAAGAATAAAATATCTAGGAATAAACCTACCTAAGGAGACAAAAGACCTGTATGCAGAAAATTATAAGACACTGATGAAAGAAATTAAAGATGATACAAATAGATGGAAAGATATACCATGTTCCTGGATTGGAAGAATCAACATTGTGAAAATGACTCTACTACCCAAAGCAATCTACAGATTCAATGCAATCCCTATCAAACTACCACTGGCATTTTTCACAGAACTAGAACAAAAAATTTCACAATTTGTATGGAAACACAAAAGACCCCGAATAGCCAAAGCAATCTTGAGAACGAAAAATGGAGCTGGGGGAATCAGGTTCCCTGACTTCAGACTATATTACAAAGCTACAGTAATCAAGACAGTTTGGTACTGGCACAAAAACAGAAATATAGATCAATGGAACAGGATAGAAAGCCCAGAGATAAACCCACGCACATATGGTCACCTTATCTTTGATAAAGGAGGCAAGCATATACAGTGGAGAAAAGACAGCCTCTTCAATAAGTGGTGCTGGGAAAATTGGACAGATACATGTAAAAGTATGAAATTAGAACACTCCCTGACACCATGCACAAAAATAAACTCAAAATGGATTAAAGACCTAAGTGTAAGACCAGACACTATCAAACTCTTAGAGGAAAACATAGGCAGAACACTCTATGACATACATCACAGCAAGATTCTTTTTGACCCAGCTCCCAGAGAAATGGAAATAAGAACACAAATAAACAAATGGGACCTAATGAAACTTAAAAGCTTTTGCACAGCAAAGGAAACCATAAACAAGACCAAAAGACAACCATCAGAATGGGAGAAAATATTTGCAAATGAAGCAACTGACAAAGGATTAATCTCCAAGATTTACAAGCAGCTCATGCAGCTCAATAACAAAAAAACAAACAACCCAATCCAAAAATGGGCAGAAGACCTAAACAGACATTTCTCCAAAGAAGAAATACAGATGGCCTACAGACACATGAAAGAATGCTCAACATCATTAATCATTAGAGAAATGCAAATCAAAACTACAATGAGATATCATCTCACACCGGTCAGAATGGCCATCATCAAAAAATCTAGAAACAATAAATGCTGGAGAGGGTGTGGAGGAAAGGGAACACTCTTGCACTGTTGGTGGGAATGTAAATTGATACAGCCACTATGGAGAACAGTATGGAGGTTCCTTAAAAAACTACAAATAGAACTACCATACGACCCAGCAATCCCACTACTGGGCATATACCCTGAGAAAACCATAGTTCAAAAAGAGTCATGTACCAAAATGTTCATTGCAGCTCTATTTACAATAGCCAGGACATGGAAGCAACCTAAATGTCCATCGACAGATGAATGGATAAAGAAGATGTGGCACATATATACAATGGAATATTACTCAGCCATAAAAAGAAATGAAATGGAGGTATTTGTAATGAGGTGGATGGAGTTAGAGTCTGTCATACAGAGCGAAGTAAGTCAGAAAGAGAAAAACAAATACAGTATGCTAACACATATATACGGAATCTAAGGAAAAAAAAAAAAAAAAAGGCCATGAAGAACCTAGTGGCAAGACGGGAATAAAGACACAAGCCTACTAGAGAATGGACTTGAGGATATGGGGAGGAGGTGGGGTGATATGTGACAGGGTAAGAGAGTGTCATGGACATATATACACTACCAAACGTAAAATAGATAGCTAGTGGGAAGCAGCCGCATAGCACAGGGGGATCAGCTCAGTGCTTTGTGACCACCTAGAGGGGTGGGATGGGGAGGGTGGGAGGGAGGGAGATGCAAGAGGGAAGAGAAATGGGAACATATTGTATATGTATAACTGATTCACTTTGTTATAAAGCAGAAGCTAACACACCATAGTAAGGCAATTATACTTCAATAAAGATGTTTAAAAAAAAAATATTGCATGGGACATACTAAAAATTATTGGTTGTTCATCTGAAATTCAAATTAAAAAAAAAAAAAAAAAAAAAAAACCTAGGGGCAAGACGGGGAAAAAAAAATTTCAGGGCTTTTAAAGTGACATATATTATACATCAAATGAGATATGCTTATCAAAAGATTGTGTTTGTAATTTCTGGACTAGGACAGATTTTTTTTTATTCTTGAGAAGAATACACTGGGTTTGGGGATCTGAAACATAGTAATAAGGGATATTAATTGCTGAGGTAGGCTATGGAAGAGGGGGTCCCCTCACATTAATAAAATTAAAGCACCTACTGATGGGTTGGCCAGGGTCTTGAAAAAAATCAAACAAACCAAAAAACCCCCCAAAAAGCAAACACAGTGTCCAGCCACTCTCGAAACAGGTATTTACATTATAATAGCAGGGGAGGCATGCAGTAAGGGCTTCCCAGAGGAGGTAATGTTCTCGCTGGGGTTTGTAGGATAAATAGAAGTTGGCCCATCTGGGGTGGGAAGTGCCTTCTAGGCAGCATGTCAATTCCATGGTACTTAGGCTCCTCCCCCTGGAAGCCAGTTAGTAGGACCCCCACAGAACATCACTATGGGCTGGAATCTAAAACATTTCTGAGTAGGAGGAGAGCTGGCTCCAGAGCCATAGGAGATGGTGATAGATGTACTCTTCTCTCTCCCAGGCAGCACTTGCAGTGATGATGGCCAGAAGGCAACCAGAAGCAACAAGATAAAAGGAGAGAAAACATTCCCCCATGGAATTGCTGATACAACCCTGCTGATCTTTCTGCCCAGGTTGCCCTTGACAACCTGACTACCGAATTATCTCCAAATAGAGAATGAGAACATCTGATCTTTGCCTTTTATTCCCCCATCAGGGAAGATATATAGAGACATGGGCCTCAGCTTCTGTTTATAAAGTAAACTGGACCCAAGATACTCAGTGTTTCAGGAACCTCGACAAAGTAGGTCAGGCCTCAGAAGGTTGGGATTGGGAACTAGACAATTAAACAAGTCAATACTTGTCCCCAAAATGCCACCAAAACACAGGGATTTAGCACAGAGCAAATCTTAACACAGTCTTAAAAGTTGAAAAGTCTTCCCTGTACATGTGTATTTACAATCAGTCATCTGATTAAAATCTTGTTCCACCATACAGCATTTCTCTTGTGGATACAACATTACGATGAGTGATCACTCATGCCATGTGCCTGATGAAGCCGTTCATTATGGTTTGAAAAACTGCATCACATGATCATCAATGATCTAGTTTCACTCCTTGGGACAGTCAAACATTTGGTTCTGCCACTATTAATAATCTAAGGTCAATAGGTTTGAAAAGACAGAAATAAGACTCAAGTATGTTTAACTGGGGTGAGGGACACAGGTTCTTCCTCTTCTTTATACTGAAACAAAAGATTCATTATCATAATTGGAATTTCAAAAAAAATGAAATATATATTATATATCATTATATATAAAAATGATACTTGATAATAAATTTTATAAATAATTTTGATGTTAGTGTCAATTCTCACTAATTAGTACCCTTTCCCTCTTCAGTTTTATTTTCATACTAATTATATATGGGAGCCTTGATAAGAATGCCCCTTTGCTATTTATTCCCTACTTGACCGTCCAAGATGTAAGCAGAGTTCCAGGGTTTTAAAACAATGGGTCTCCAAGTCTTTGAGGCCTCTCCTATTGCTAATTACTAGCAAAATTTCTTAGTCTCTCTTTAGGCATCTCTTTTACCTAGATGGCTCCAGCTAATCAAAGTGAATATGACTATCTTTCCTTCTGTAACTTTCTATCAAATTCTCTTTATTGAAATTCAGAAGAAAAAAATAGAAGAGGTTACACAGCAACCTTTGTCAAAGGGAAAATAACTCACATCGCAATCCAGCAGATACAGGTATAGGGAACGGGGAGCAGGGAGTAGAGAGGCACAGATGAGGATGGAACTTTGCAGGGCTGTATCACGGTGCAAGGCCTGAGGCTTAAAGCAGCACGACACAAATGGTCTTACGCAAACCAGACAGGACGCACTGCATGGGACTGATCAGCCCAGCACAGCCAGCAAGGAAAAATCAAGAGACAGCAAGGCAGAGAGCTAATACACACAAAAGCTCTTGACTTTTCACAAACCATCATGCAGACATTCGCTTTTGTTTTTCATAGTTATAATGCCAAAGCCAGGTCAGTGGTCCAAGCCTACATCAACCTCATTAGTGGTCCTTTGTTCCGTGTTCTGGATGTAACCAAGCAGGACCCTATGGGGCCTTCCAGGGACAGCCCTTCCCTCATATCCTCTGCTTTTGCTCCTCTCTGAAGTACCTAGATAACAGTATCTGATGCACATTTCCTGAGTTGTTTTACAGATGCAGAAAAACCCCACCAAATGGAAGGTAACTACTTGATGACCATGAGCACGTAGTCTCCAGGCCTACTAGAGCCTAAAGATGGATAATGTTAACCCCTGTGACACCGCCCTGTTACCTAACCATCAACCAGTCAGAGAATTGGACACGAGTTGATCACATGACCTAGAAATACCCTCCCTCACCTTGCCTTTAAAAATGTTTTGCTGAAACCCATTGCGGAGTTTGGGCTTTTCGAGCATTAGCTTTCCAGGACTCCTTGTCTGGCGCCTTACAATAAACGCTGCACTTTCCTTCACCACAACCCAATGTCAGTAGATTGGCTTTACTGCGCATGGCGGGAGAGTACCCAAGTTTGGTTCAGTCACGTGGATAGAGAGGAAGGCATCTCATACAGCTGACTGATGATGCTGCCTGGTCTACAAGGACTCTGGCCTTCAGGGATGTACACAGCTTTGAACCTCAAGAGACCTTCAGTCCTTTAGCTCAGCAGTCCCCGACCTGCTCACTCACACTGTCAGTGGGCCACATCTGCGTTATGAAAATTAAGCCCTTCTCCCATTGAATGTTACCAAAAATGAGATAGGCTTCAAAGGAAAAAAAAGATCTTACTTCAAGAAAGAAAAATGATATTGTAAATAGTCATCAACATTTTAAAGTTCACATATTTCAAGGAAAATTAAATTTTACTACACTTAATAGAAACCCTGAGAAAAAGTAGCATCACATGCATATTGTACCACAAACCTTGTTCTTCTAAACATAAACCCATTCAACAGAATAAAGAATTTTCTTCCTCCCTTCAACAAATAGGTGTCTAGTCCCTGCCTTGAGCCAGTTACTGGCAGGTGCTGAGGACAGTGTCTGCTTCTAAGAGTTTACTGGTTAGGGAGGCAACTAATACACAAATAAAAAATACAGTAAGCCCAGATTGCTAGGAGAGCTCCTCTTTGAGAACCAAATGGGCCTCTGTCCCTGGGAACCTGCTGAGAATAACAGTCCTCCTCTGATCCTCCCCTGCAACTTGTGACAGAGAAAAGCCCTCAGTCACAAGATCTCAACAAGTCAGAAAAAACCTCTGGTTGCAGGGCTGAGAAGCAGTACGAGCGTTCTGAAGCACAAACAGTAAACAGCAAACCACAAGGCTTCTTGTAAAACAGCTGCTTTCCAATTAATTCGTAGCACTCCCTTTACCCCTAAGAAACTACTCCATTGTGAAACTCCCACAGGTTTAAGTTAAAAGCCAATGGCCATATGTTTTTATGTAGTGCTGTGCTTTCCATTGGTCTCTTAACTGTTTAACTAGAGACTTCCTAGCCTGCTTAGAGTCTATTAGTGCTTCAAAGATCATTTGTTCTTTTTCAGTCACTTAGCGTTAATTTTTTTAAAAATCGCCTAGGAAAGCTAAAACAGGTTTGTTTTCCACAGCAGGGTATATTAAACTATATTAAAAGTCACAGCTATAAATATTCTATAAGAGTCCTTTAAATAGGGCACATTGTTATGTATGTAATAAGCCTTCTTCACAAAACATAAAAGTTTAATTATAAACCTACATCTTTATCTACCGGTAAATCCCTTTATCTACAGGTAAAATTTCCCACAAGCTCATTACTCAGACCACACCCACAGGCCAATAAGCAAACAGGAAAAAAAAAAAAAAAAAAAGGCAGAAAGTATAATTACTATGACAAACCCAGATATCATATTCCACAAGATACATGAAACAAGTCACACAGTTGGCATAAAATGTGGCCACAGATTTGAAGTGAGAACCCACAAACAGCAGATGTGTTGGCAGATGACCAGACGGGTAAATGATGCAGCACTACAGAAATCAGATGGGGGACTAGGAAAGGACACAAGCACAGGCTCATTTTATTTAAGGATAAACAGACCCGCACAGCCCATTTAGACTTCAGTTGTATTGTTTCATTGTAAAAATCTCTGGTGTTCATATTCATGATCTGAAAGTCACTGGTAAGTAACCATGGGTATAAAAGAGCGGAGCTTCTTAAATGGACTTCTGCCAGCTAATGTACACCTCTGTCTAATGGCACACAGTATGAGACATCGTAGAGCGGTGTTTCTTAAACATTTTTTCACATGACCCACATGAAGAAATGTAGTTTATATCTCAACCCAGTATTCACAAATATCTAAAGAGGTTGTGGTAGCCAGGCTCCAATGTGGTCCTCAACGGCCCTTGCCTCCCGGCATCACACCCCTGTATAGCCCCACTGTGCCAGGATTGATCTGTGTGACTAACGGAACAGAAGAGAATCATGGCAGAAGTGATGAGAGGAGGTTATAAACAAGACTGTGGCTTCTGTCTTGGAGATGCTCTCTTGCTCTCTCTCTCAGATCATGTGCCCTGGGGGAAGCCAGCTACGATGTCATGAGTAGCCCTAAGGAAAGACCCACATGACCAGGAGCTGAGCCTCCAGCCAATGGGCACAAGAGTGGTTGCAAGTGGTTCCTCCAGCCCAGTCAAGTCTCCCGATGACTATAGCCCTGGAGGACAGCTTGTCTTCAACCTGAGTCAAACCATCCAGCTGGGCAGCCACTGACCCTCAGAAATAATAAATGTTTGTTGTTCTAAACTGCTAAGTTTTGGGGTGATTTGTTATATAGGAAGAGATAACTACTACAGGTATATAACTGAAACAGAGCGCTTCAAGAAATCTGACTTACCTTTACTCTGAGCAATTCATAGTGATGCTTTCTATTCTATTTTTCAAAACGCTGTCTGCAACCCACCGAAATGATTATGACCCACCAATAGGTCATAAACCTGAGTGATTCATGAGACATTAATAATATACCAAATATCTGGAATCCCATAAAGGCATATATACACATATAAGTATACATGCATATATACATGTGTGTATATGGATAGAGACAGAGAATATAGATATGAGAGAGGGAGTACGTGCTAACAAACCATATCTGTATCAATTATTTCAACTGATTCTCACGACAACTCTGATAGTGAGACCAGGATTAAAATCCCCACTTTCCCCATGAGTAAAAAAATGTTGCTCAAAGTAGCTATTTAAATTGTCTAGAGTCAAAACACTAAGAACAGGAGAACTGAGCCCAACACCCAGGTGTTCTGATTCCTGGTTATTCCCCCAGATGTAATCCATTACGTATACTTTCTAATCTATTTGTATTTATATAAAGATATATTTATATGAAGTATTTATTACATATTCATCTTAACTGTTACATATGATATATATTGATATTGTTTGTAATCTAGCATATAAATATCTCCCCTGACCTTCATTTAGTCATCCGGACACCACACTCTCCTGGTTTTCCTCACAACTCACTGGCTGCTCCTTCTCAGATGCCTTTGCCGACCTCCAACCCGTCAGGTCAGAGAGCGTGGGCTCACTGGTCCTCGGTCCCCTTCTCGTCCCCATATATTCATTGTTTTGGCAGTCCCGCCATCCTATATCCAAATTTTAAATGCTATCTGTATGCCAAAAACTCCCAAATCAGTATTTCCGACCCAGACCTCTCTCTTATCCTCCAGACCCACACATCTCCCTGTGTTTTTTAAACATCTCTAGTTGGATGTCTAAAAGAAGTTTCAAACTTAGCATATCCAACAGCTGGTGTTTGTCAAGTGGAGTAAAATTAGAGCTTTGTTTTCCCTGGACACTCCAAGGACAAAGTTAATGCGAGGAGCTGAGCTCTGCTGGAGTAAGGAGATAAGATGCCCACTCCTGAGGTTAAGGAGACCTCCCCAACTACAAATGTGCAGAAAAGTTCCTTGGGGGTCAAAAAGGGAGGGGGCGCCACCCTATTATAGGTGGTGTCAACCTCCCCATAGGCCTCTGCGCTGGACTCCATCTTGGCAAAAAGATGTGCACACATATGGGGGAGGGCCCTAGGACAGGTCAGGTGTGGGAAAAGAAGTAAGATAACTGGCCAAAAGTAAACAAAGACCCGGAAAAACTGCCCTATATAAATGATTTAACTACCCCTTTACTGCGCTACTCCTCATTAGGGAAGATGCACACACCCTTTCTCTCCCAGTGTGTATTTCTGCCTTGCTTCTGTCTTAACTAAACAAACTGTTTCTCTGTGTGCTCTCCCACATGTTGTGCTGTGTCTCTAATAATAAACTTTGTACCTGTTTTTACAGTTTTTTGCCTCCTCGAGAAATTCATTTTTCAAATGGGGCAAGAGCCGGGGCAAGATCCAGGGCAACTTTGCCTCTAGCCCCTAGCCCCTGGTGGATTAGCAGTTAGCATTCCTGATTTTTCACCCAGGATACCCAGGTTCAATTGCTGGCCAGGGAACTAAGATCTTGCTTCAAGCCACCACTCTCTGCTGTCTCTCCAAGATCACAAGCACACATAGATAGTGAGCATACAGAAATGACCAAGATATAATCCCTCTTTCACAAGGATAAAAGCAGTGAGGAAAGACCTACAGGTGAACAGGCCGTCATTCTACCGTGTGATAAGTGGTAGGATTAAAGCAAGAACTGGAGAAGTGGGAGCCTAGAAGATGCAGACAATGACATGTGGGTAGGCCAATCAGAGTAAAGGAGACTTGACTGAGCTGAGCTTTGGAGGTTGAAGAGTTAGCCAGAGGATGTAGTAGGCGAATGGAGAGGATGTGCATAGATGTGTAAGAGTGCGTGTGTGCATGTGTGTCTGTGTGTGTGTGTGTGTGTGTGTGTGTGTGGTGACATTCCAATCAAAGGAAGCGGCTTATAGAAATAGAGACCAGAGGAAATATGTCCCATTAGGTGAATGGAGGTGGGGAAGGTATTGCAAACAGTTGATACGACTGAGGGGCAGAAGCAAAATGAGAGCAAAATATAAATAATCATGTAACCAAGCAGGACCCTATGGGGCCTTCCAGGGACAGCCCCCTCCCCTCATATCCTCTGCTTTCGCTCCTCTCTGAAGTACCTAGATAACAGTATCTGATGCACATTTCCTGAGTTGTTGTACAGATGTGAAAACCCCACCAAATGTAAGATGTTAACTACCTGATGACCATAAGCACACAGCCCTCAGGCCTCCTGGAGCCTCAGGATTGAAAATGTTAACCCCTGTGACATGGCCCTGTTACCTCACCATCAACCAGAGAATTGTGCACAAGCTGATCACATACCCTGCGACCCACCCCCGTCCACCTGGCCTTTAAAAATGCTTTGCTGAACCCCTTAGGGGAGCTGGGGGGTTTTTTGGGCATGAGCCACCTGTATCCTTGCATGGCCCTACAATAAACCTTTCTCTGCTCCAAACTCTACCATTTCGGTTTGTTTGGCCTTCACTGTGCTTTGGGCACATGAAGTTGCCTTAGGTAGCAATCATCATAATAGTGAATGTTTGTTGGGTGTTTGGCATATGTTAGAACTCATTTAATCCTCACAACAACCCTAAAGGATTCTATTATTACTATCATCTGTTTTACAGTTGAGGCAGCAGAAGCCCAGAAAGGTAAATAGTTTGCCTAAGGGTTCTCAGCTGGGAATCAGCACAGGCAAATCCTAACCCGGGAGGTGTGGCTCCACACCCACAGCCGCACACGGCCTCTCTCAACAAGCTTGCACCTCAGAGTTTGCAGTTTATCCTAAGGGCACTAGGCAGCCATTAAACAGATTCAAGCAAAGGAATGACTGGCCAGAGATTCGCCTTCTACAAAGATCCCACCCTGGCCCCAGTGAGGGAACGGAGGAGGTGGGGAGGCCAGTTCTGAGAGATGGTGGTGGTCCTGCTGAGATCAGCCCAAGGTGCCTGCACCAGGCTTGCACCAGCATGGACTAGGGTCACAGAGGATTTAGCAGCACATAAAGAAATCACTGACCCTCTCCCATCTCTTCCCACTTTCAATCAAGGGCTTTATTTAACGTCATAAATAATTTAACAAGTCTCTTTGCCTCCCCTTCTTCTAAAACATTGGTTGGCCCATCACTTCATTGAGGCCCAATGTAACTTGAAGGTCTGGCAGCCTATGAGCCCGGAGTCCAGCTCCCTTATCCGACATCAGGGAGCCAAGCTCAGATGCCAAACCTGGGCTGATTCAGGGGCCTCTTGGCTGGTTACCAGGTCTCAAAATGGTGTGCTTCAGATGCATTGTGGACTTTTGTCAAGTTACTGTTCTTTCTAAAATGGGCTCATAAGGAACCGACTTGTGGTTGCCAAGGGGGAAAGAGGGGTGGGGGAGGGAAGGGTGAGTCTTCTGTTGTTCACCTTTTGTTATGGAAATTCCCTTTTCCTCTTACACCAAACTTGATAATGGGATTCCTCCAGGACCCTATTTGGCTTCTGGGCTATCTGTGAAGGTTTTCTATCTTAGTCATTTCATTCAACCATTGAACAAATAATAACGGAACACCTACTAGGTGCCAGGCATCGTTCTGTCTCTTGGAATACATCAGTGAACAACACAAACATGGAGCTCTGTTCCAACAGGGAGAGAGAAACAATAATCAACACGCATTACAGGTAAGTAGATCGTATAGTGTGTCAGGGGATGGCGAGCGCTGGAGCAAGCAGAAAGAGTAGAGGGGGGAAAGGGAGATGGGTGGAGATGGTCAGGGTGAGTCTCATGTTGAAGGTGACCTCTGAGTCAAGACCTGAAGGAGATAAGGGAATGTGTGATACAAAAGTTTGGGGGAAGGCCAGAAGAAAGAAAGGAAGAGCCAGGTGACTTTTATAGGTGTCCCTCTGTACTATGAACTACTGCCCTGAACTGTCAAGTTCTCCAGCAACTCTGGACCTCTTTTCCAAGGTGTCACTATCCAACTCTCATGTCTCATCACAATGAAATATACCCATCTTTCCCGGTCGTCAAAACAAATGTGCAGGAGGACGGTGCTCTGCGGCGACCACCGTGAACCTTCCTTCAGAACACTCTTGATCTTCATCTTTCAGCTGGATGCCCCGAAGATCATTCTCTTTGAAGTCCAGGAAGAAACTCAAATAGCTGTTGTGTGGCTCTGCAGGAAACCGTGTTTATCCTCTTCCATTGCTAAAAAGCCTTCTTGGTAGCTTTCCCTTATTTTTAAGTCTTAACTAATCCTAGGCATTCCTAGCCATTACCATACCCTCCCAGTTCTGCAACGCCCCCGTGCTCTCACCCGTGGTCCTGAGCCCCTCCCTCCGTCCACACCTGCTGCGTTGCCATCTGGCTGACTCTCAAGCTCTTCCACAGTCAAACAGATGCATGGCAGCCCCCATTCTCTTCTGTCTTCTCCCACCCTCTGCCCCAAGATCTCGATTTCTCAGGAGTGAAACCTGAAAAATCACATCATAGGTAGGAAGCGTAGACAATGAAAATGATTTAAAATAATTACATGGCTTTAGGTTGAGAAGGACTGGGGACTTTAATATCCCTCCTTTTTACCTTCCTCAGAGGCAGATTTTTCCCTCCTTTTTAAAAGGACCTGATGAGGCTTTCAAAGCCACAGTATAAATAGCAGATCAAGCTTTCCTTTAGGCCAGCAGCCTGTGCAGGATTTAATGACATGGAGGAGGGGACACTTGCCTGCCTGTCACCGAAGCCAATAAGAAGAGAACCAAGAGGTTTGCTCTTAGATGACACTGACTCCTGAGCTGGATGCTCCTGACTCTTGAGTTCGCAGAACCCCCTAACTTTCGAAGTACAAAAGCTACAGAAAAAGTACTGGGACAAAGCCGCTATAATTAACCACCTCAGAAGCTGGTGTGACGTATGGGAACCACTGTTCCTTCCCCGCGCTGAAGGTCTGCGTGAGGACTCTGACTGTCCCCTTAAATGTTCACACCCTCAGCCAGTTCTACCATCATCTAGCAGATGCGGACACAGAGCTGCAGATGGTCAGAGTACCTAGAAGAGCACCCAATCTCTAGACAAAAGCTCTAGTTATTAACAACGTGAATAGCACCTTCAGCATCGCCAGAACAATCCTTCAGAATGAGCGAAGAAGAAATGAGAAGCTGACTGGAGTGGCTTCATCATAGGTAAGCGTTAACTTAAAATGTAGTCTCAGGAGGAATTCAGAAATGTGCCCTTTCACAGACTGTTACAGAAATTCACCTCCCTTCCTTCGAGAATACTTTGTGTCTATGCATCTCTACGTTATGGCTAGCAAAAGTATTAATTAACATCCTGATTATACTTCTATCACTAGAGATAACTTGGAGGGTAAGAAATTATTAAAGAAGGTAATCTATGCAAAGTGCCTGTTTTGCTTGACCCAAGAGCACAATCTGTAGGGTTGATGGGTACGGACAAATATGTGAGAGTATCAATTCAAGCACATAAAATTCCTACCTCAACTTTCAGAATTAGAGAATTTTAAAGCTGAGAAGGATTTTAAAGACCCTAATTCTAGTCCCTCTTTTAGCATTAAAGGAAACTGAGGCCCAATATGACAGCTTATTAGATGCCCTCTGGAAACACAAGACAACATAGGGCACGCAGTCTTTGATCCCATGGTCCAAGTGGCCCTGGGACATGAAGAGTTGCTGGTGGAAGAGGTCCACATGTCAGTTCTGCTGGGAGCCCCCAAGAAGGCAATTAAATAGCCCCTGTTCTTAAGCATCTGTGAACACAGGGATGAGGCCATAGCTCTGAGCGGATATGCCTGGTGAACAAGTCTACAGAGCCTGACCTGAACCCACAGAGAAGGACCATCCTCCGAGTGATCATATTCTGGAACTCTAACTGTGCCACATGTACTAGAGGGAGGAGTTCCTGTGTTAAAAGTCAAGCACACAGGTGTGTTCCTTATTCTCATTCCCATCTACGTCCTGGGCCCCCTCTTACACTGGGGGAGGTCTGGCCTCTTTGTTCTTTCTCCTTCCTCACTCACATTCTCACATACCCTCTTCTCTCTCTTGTTCTTCTTGAGTCACTTGACATGAGGCAAGACACTGAAGTTCAAGTTTGGGTCCAATAATGAGCAAAGAGACCCCAAAAACCACATCTTACTAGTACTCTGCACATAGCCATGACCCTGGACTTATTTGTAGACACTTCTAGGACCAGAGGAGAGAAAGGTTATTGGCAGGGCAGAGGTTTGCACATATGAGTATCCTTCCCAAATACCATTTGAGCATGTCCAAGGCAGGTTGATGGGGGCCCCACTGGCTAAGACTGGGACAATGTGAGCACTAAAAAATGAAGTACAGTAATAAATTATAAACCTCTGGAAAATAGTAAGTGGTGCAACTACACAGATAATAGTGAGTTAAACAAATGGGGGAGAGGCTGCTGTTTACAATAGAACACCAAGTGGCAACTGGTAAGCGCCAAAGTTGGAAAATCATCATTTTGCAATCACCACAGTGGAGACTGGCTCAGGCAACGATCACCCATAATGCTAAACCTGGGGGGAACGTCTTGAAGAAGAGCAGAATATTTGTATCATACTAAAGTGTCTCCTACAGAATGCTTATGAGTTACAAGGCCAAAAAAGTAGTATTAACTATACAGTAGATAAATCCTTATCTACTGCAGTGTTCAGTATTCGCTTCCAGGATGGTGAAAACTAACATCACCAATGAGATTGTTGCTCATGATCTGCCTCCAGATGTGATGCCCTAAATAGGACACAATCAGGACTTCCCTGGTATTGCAGTGGTTGGGAATCCGCCTGCCAATGCAGGAGACACGGGTTCGAGCCCTGGTCCAGGAAGATCCCACATGCCGCGGAGCAACTAAGCCCATGCGCCACAACTACTGAGCCTGCGCTCTAGAACCCATGAGCGACACCTACTGAGCCCATGTGCCACAACTACTGAAGCCCGCGCGCCTAGAGCCCATGCTCCGCAACAAGAGAAGCCACCACAATGAGAAGCCCACACACTGCAACGAAGAGTAGCCCCCGCTGGCTGCAACTAGAGAAAGCCCACGTGCAGCAACGAACACGCAACACAGCCAAAAATAAATAAATAAATGAATGAATGAATGAATAAATAAATTTTTTAAAAAGGACACAATCTAAATCTACTCACAAGAGAACAGCAGACAAATCCAAAATGGGGAATGTTCTATTAAATAAGGGGGAACCGGGCTTCCCTGGTGGCGCAGTGGTTGAGAATCTGCCTGCCAATGCAGGGGACACGGGTTCGAGCCCTGGTCTGGGAAGATCCCACATGCCGCGGAGCAACTAGGCCCGTGAGCCACAATTACTGAGCCTGCGCGTCTGGAGCCTGTGCTCCGCAACAAGAGAGGCCACGTTAATGAGAGGCCCGCGCACCGCGATGAAGAGTGGCCCCCACTTGCCGCAACTAGAGAAAGCCCTTGCACAGAAACGAAGACCCAACACAGCCAAAAATAAATAAATAAATAAATAAATAAAATTTAAAAAAAAAGAATCTCTACATTAAATGACTTACTGTTCCTCAGCCCCAGCTAAATTCACTAAGTTCATCCATAGACTCTACAGAATAAATAAATAAATAAATAAATTAATTAATTAATAAACCCAAAGTTTAAAAAAAAAATAGATGTAACACTCAAGATTTCAGCTTTAGAAAAATAAATAAATAAGGGGGAACTATACTCTTCAATGTCATAAAAGACAGAAGGGCTGTGGAAATCTTCCAGGTGTGAGGAAACCCTACAACCACAGCTCCATGGCAGCCCAGAACTTTCCACTCTCTCCTCTGAAAGACATCAGGCGTGGAATTTATAATAGGGTTTATCATTCCTATATGAATAATGAACGGGTGGAAAATCAGAAGTTGTTGGGGTTTTTTAAATTCACAGACCTCTTACATAACCTAGCCCACACTGAATCTTGCAAAAATAAAGTTAGCCCTCTCTTCGAAGATGAGCCTTCCAATCAGCCACAATCCCATTTTGCCTCTGGGCTTTGCTTCTTAACTCATTTTTTTTTTTTTTCTGAATTGTGAATTCACAGCATTCTGAACCCAGCTTTTGCTTTGTGGTAAAAAATGGATTTATCTTTATACTATAGAAATAGATTTATACTATAGAAAAAGGTGGATTTATACTTCTGTTATCTTACTTTGGTTGCTATGTCTTAATCCCTTTTCCAACTGAACTTTCAAAATGCAATACATTTGCAGATATACAGTACATGTAATACAAACAACTTTCTTCTGGGAGCTGAGGTCCTAGTTCATTTAGAAATCTAAAATACATCACTCCTTCAACTTTGTACTATAGAATTATTTATCTAGATCATGGTTATTGAACACAATCGGAAGCTTATCTATTTTTCACACCACTTCCCCTTGCCCCCCCACCCCCCACACACACAACCTAAAGCTGGAAGGAACCATTAGAAATCAAGCAGACCTCTCCCTGCCTTAGGATGAGAAGATATCAGGAGCCCCACATCACAGATGAGGCAATTACAGCTGACTTAAGTTCATGCAAGCAGGCAACACCAACGATGGGGTTAGGATCCACCAGAGGCTCCAAGAAGCATTCACTGTACTCTTCTAAACAAATTTATACAATCAGTATAAATTACTGCATTTCACAATCTAGCTCTCCAGCTCATCTTGAGAATCACTAATATGGTTTGATTCATTACTTTTAATTTCCCATCATTTGAACAGTCTCAGTGCTCTCCTCATAGCACTAGAAGTAAAGGTCTGTGGACTCGGTGCCAAAGTAACAGTAGAAAGATTCACAGTGACAAAGGGCCATGGAAACAGAAAACAGTGCTATTATTTGTGCATTAGTTAAATTTACTGGCAGTAAATCTACAAGAGGTGCATTCACATCAGACAATGTGGGTCAAAAACAGCCCACGCCACGGCCCCAGCGTCTAGAAGCACAAAAGTGGCTATACAATACAACACAGTATCTTTGGAAAATAACCCCTGGCTTTGAATCCAAGACGGGAAGCCGAGATCTGCTTGAGAGCGTGAGGAAATGAGGAGAGAGTGATGAAAAGCTACCGTTGTGAGCACATTACACCTTCTAAGCAGTGAGAAATTCATTTAATAAACCGACTGAAGCCTGAAATCAAATTAAATCTAAAAGAGGCATCAACCTGAAATGCTAATAAGTTCACACTTAAATTGTATACAAGGCAGCTCTGCCGTGCGTGCCTTTAATAATGCATTACCCAAAGTCTTTTCTGTATTCATTTGAGCCGTGCAGCAACGTGACGTGAATTATTTCTACACTCTACTCTGGGTACAAATATCTTCACGCAGGCAATCTGTCTGGCCACGTTCCCCTTCCCTGTCAAGGTGAATGAGATGTGGTTCTCAAGGGATGTGATTGTGGTTGTGAAAAGGAAAGTCAAAACAGTAAGGATACATCCGTACCATTCATTAAGAAAAACAATGGAGTATTTTTCTATCTAATTACTTGGCGTCCTGTATTTAATTTGAATGTGCAAGACTAAGAATGCAGATTGCCAAATTGCTTTATAGAAACTAAAGCTTCAATTAGTTCAATTTCAAGCTGGAGCACATCTTCAGACAGGCACCAGTAGCACTGGGTACAGCAATCCTGTGGTTCAGCTCTCTTTTAGTTCCTCCTGAGGCTGTGCTCCCTTTTTTAACCTGAGAGTGGTTTAGGGGCAGAGGAGGGGCTGGAAAGTTCTCGTAAGCTGTGAGCATCACAACGTCAAGGCCTGGCTCTGGGTTACTACAACACCCTCTTAACTGCTCACCACTCTTGCCCTTACCCCTAAGGCCTGGCCTCATAACACAGTACAGTGTCACTTCCAGCTCAAATCCTTTCCATGTCTGCCCATCTGTGATGGTTCATTTTATGTGTTGACTTGACTGGGCTAAGGGACGCCCAGATAGTTGGTAAAACATTATTTCTGGGTGTGCTCGTGAGGGTGTTTCCAGAAGAGATTAGCAATTGGAATCAGTAAACTGAGTAAAGAGGATCCACCCTCACCAGCGTGGGTGGGCATCACCCAATCCATGGAGGTCCTGAATAGAACAAAACGGCAGAGGAAGGGGGAACGCGCTCTCTGCTAGAGCTGGGACATCCGTCTTTTCCTGCCCTTGGCCATAGCTACTACTGATTCCCAGACCCTCTTACTCAGACCAGGATGTATACCATCAGCCCCGGATCCTCGAGCCTTTGGACTGGGACTTACACCATCGGCTCCCCTGGACTCAGGGCCCTTGGACCCAGACTAAATTATACCACCAGCTTTCCTGGGTCTCCAGCTTGCAGATGGTAGATAGTGGGACTTCTCAGCCTCCATAGTTACATGAGTCAATTCCTATAAAAAATCTCCTCATATATACAGTTGACCCTTGAACACTGTTGGGGTTAGGGGCTCCATCAACCCTCTGTGCAGTCGAAAATCCATGTATCACTTAAGAGTCAGCCCTCCGTATCCACAGATTCAACTGACTATGGATCGTGTAGTACTTTAGTATTTGCTGTAGAAAACCATCCATGTATAAACAGACCTGCACAGTTCAAACCTATGTTGTTCAAGGGTCAACTGCATATATTATTGGTTCTGTTTCTCTGGAGAACCCTAAATAGTAAACTATCTAACTCGGATAAAATGCACAATAGTTTACAAAGCCCTACCTGACACATATACATACACACACACATATATTTTATTTATATGTGTATGTGCATAATTATATATATACACATTTACACACACGTATACATATATATACGTGCACATATACATGCATATATATACACATATGTATACATACATATGTATATATACACACATATGTATAGATACACAGGCAACCCTTGAACAACATGGGGGTTAGGGGCACCAACTCACCACACAGTCAAAAATCCAGGTATAACTTACAGCTGTCCCTCTGTATATATGGCCCCTCTGTACCCACTAATTCAGCCAACTGCAGATCGTGTAGTACTGTAGTATTTACTACTGAAGAAAATCCACCTATTTAAGTGTACCTGCGCAATACAAACCCATGTTGTTTGAGGGTCAACTGCATTGATTACTGGTTCTGTTTCTCTGGAGAACTCTATCTAGTAAATCTTCTAACTGCGATAAAATGCACAACAGCTTACAAAGCCCTACGTGACCTGCCATCCCCCCTCACTCCCATCTCCTCTGATCACTCCGCACTCCATTGCAGCTGCCCTGGCCTCCTTGCTCCTCCTTGAGCACTTCGGGCATGTTTGCAGCCCGGGGCCTCTGCGCTGGCTGCACTCTCTTCCTGGAACCCTTCTCCGCATATCCATGTGATTCACATCGTCTCCTCCAAGTCTTCACCAAATGTCATCTTCTCAGTGAGGCCTACCCTGATCACCCCGTTTACAGTCAGTCCTCATTATTCTCTGATTCTGTATTTGCGAATTTGCCTACTCACTAAAATTTATTTGTAACCCCAAATCAATACTTGAGGTACTTTTGCAGTCATTCACAGACAAGCTCAGAGCAGAAAAAAATGTGAACCGCCCAACAGCCATGTGCCTGGCCAAGACGGAATGAGGCAGCACTCTGCCTTCTTGTTTCAGCTCTCAGACTGTAAACAAGTGTCCTTTTCATAGTCTGTCTGGTACCATGTGTTTTGTACTTTTGTGCTTTTTTTTTTTTTTTTTTTTGGTGATTTCACTGTTTAAAATGGCCCCCAAGAATACTGCTGAAGTTCTGTCTACTGTTCCTAAGCACAAGAAAGCTGTGATGTGCCTTACGGAGAAAACATGTATGTTAGACAACCTCACTCAGGCATGAGTTATAGTGCTGTTGGCCACGAGTTCAAGGCTAATGAATCAATAATATATATTAAATAAGTGCCCTTAAACAGAAACATACATTAAAACAAGGTTACATATTGACTAGCTGACAAAAATGTTGCAACCAGAGACTCACAGGAACCTAATCCTGTATCTCCCCAGGAGCGATGGCTCAGTATTCGCTGATTCAGTGTTCGCAGAACCTTTATTGACTGAATATTGCAATGCTTCCCTTGGAACTCCAGATCTCCCTTACCTGGCTCGAGTTATGCCACAGCATTTATTATGTCCTAACATGCCATATTACTTATTTATTATGTTGATTATTATCTGTCTCACCAGCTGGAAAGTAAACTCTGTGAGAGGGCATGCTTTCACTTGTTTTGTTTACTACTCTGTCCCTAGCACCTAGTACAGTTTTTGGTATAATAGGCACTCAGAAAATATTTGTTGGATCAATAAACGAATACACAAATCAACGGAGAGTCAGAACCTCCCCTGAAGCAGGGGTCTGGACAAGTAGGCTCCTGAAGGGTAAGTCACACACGAGGGCATCCAGGGAAACAAGGAATACGGTGGCGATTCTGGGCTGGATAGGGTTTATCAGAGGAAGGTGAGAGAAAACAGCTCAGGGTCAGCTGGGACTAACGGCGGTGGAGGCCAGATGGGACAGAAAAAGTTTGCCCGCAGGCTCTGAAGCTGAACCAGGTGGACAGTTAGGAGGTTTCTAAAGGTGGTGTACGCTGGGAAGGTGCAGATCACCCGGGACACAGAATCCAATGAGCTCCCAATGGAGGGGAACGGGGGCGCCAGGAGCACCCATAACGTTTCCTAGGTCTGTATATGGTCAACGCAGAACCGCTAAAAGGAATTATTAATAATCCTTGATAAATAAATTGCTGACGTTGGTTCCCCTGGAATAAGCTCCAGAGGTGCCCAGGTAGGAAGGACTGTCTCACCAATCAACAGCTGCAGGTCAGAGTGTCTGCCCGGGCAACTTTTGACTTGGGGCTCGACTCTGACAACTCAGCTTGTGTTCTGCCCGTGGAGTCTGAACCATACAGGCTACGCCTCTCCCAGTCCTCATTCACTCGCTGTCAGCACACCTGTAGGGTGACCGCAACCCATCCTGCCCCAAGTGAATTCTGATACGCTGTGCAGCTTATATTTTAAGTCAGCTCACTCCAACCACATACATCTTTAATGCCTGCATGATTCAGTAACAACCAGAACATGAACCTTATTTAACTTATAAAGAAAGATTAAACCCTCATTTCCACCCCAGCACGTACGCAGCATTAGCCCATTAACAGGTGGAGAAACTAAAACTTAGAGAGGTTAAAGAAACTTAAACAAGGTCACAGACCTACTAAGGAAAGAATGTGATGTCGGGTCTGTCAGACTCCAAAGCTCCACCCTATTCTCTGCACTATGTAATTCTTTAAATGCTTTTTAAACAAATTGATATAAAAATTGCTGTACTTTCTCAACAACTTTATGTCAATGGTCACATACTATTATCCAAACGAAATAACTTATTTTATATATTTTCAGGGAATTAGTGTAAATCAATTTATTTTTCATGGTGTCCATTAACTCTATGATATTTGCACCTTAAAGACATAACAGTTTAAACCTAATTATTGCTAAAATATTTTTTTTAAAAAGCTAACCTTAAGTAAATGAAGACATGTTATTGAGAAACGACATGGTGTGGTCCCAGCTCTACTACTTACCTCTTTGGGCAAATCATTTAACCTCTATGGCTTTTATTTTCCTTGTCATTAAAATGGGAATAATAAAAATAAGACCTTCTCTGACTAACTCACTGAACCCACAAATGAGACAACAGATGTGGAAGTATTTTTAAATGCTGACGTACTTTACAGGTTCAAGGATGGTCATGCCTGTCTTGGGATACATTACTTGTTGGCATTTAATTCCCTGAGGGCAGAGACTCCCCTACTCAGCTCTGTATGCATAAATTGGTGGCTGGCACATAGTAGGTTCTCAATAAATACTTACTGAACAAAGAGAATTTGGACTTTTGGTTATAATCCATTAAGAGGGCATTTACAATTTATTAAAATAGTCTGTAAGTGGAAGATAATAATAAAATCAATCATTTTAATATTTGAGAATCAAATATGAAGTTGCAGAATAATTTGGAAATAAGCCCATGCAACAGGGACACTCTGCTCAGTGAGATGCTGAAGAAACTTGCCTTGGAAAAGCAGACAGATTTTTTGCTGCCCTTGCTGCTGGGCACCTCCACCAGTGGTCCGAGCACTGAGCCATCAGTCATGAATTTAACCCCACACGGTCCAAGTGGCTTTGCAGACAGACCGCCCCATCCTGCTAATCCTCTCACAAATACCCTTCTCTCATTATGGAGGGAGGGGCTTCGGACAACTATTCTCGATACCAGAAAAACATCAAGGCACATTCCCTGCTGCCAGCAGTTCAGGTATCCATCTGTGTTTGGAGGAGCAGCATGTTTGAGAAACTCACAAGAACAGCCTGTGTGGAGTTCTTTGGGGCAGCTCTTGTACCTCTCTACATTGTGCTGACACAGCACTAAATCCCTGTAGCCCAGGCTCCATCAGGGAAGAGCTTTTATAGAGTGGGAGACAATCACTTTCCCCACCTCACCTCATACCCTCCCCTCTCCTCTGACTCCTCAGCCAGGAGACCTGGACCTCAGGTTACGAAGGATGTTCCCAGATTACAAGAGGTAGCCCTAACCCTCCCCTTTTGCCATGTCAAGGAGTCAAGGACCACAGTCAAATCCCTCAGGTCATTCAAGCCGAGGTCTCTCACTCAAACCCACAAGAGGTGATGGCACAGTTTCTTGGCTTTATTGATAGGACTTGAGGGACCAATGACCTTCAGAAAGTAAAGTGCACAGACCACATGGTAGTTGCTCATGATTTTGAGTCAAACACAAAATTCTGGCAGACGATCTTGCTAGCAACCTTTAGGAAATTAAATCTGCTGTCAAATTGGAAATGAAACACAGAAAACCTAACATACAAAACCAGTCCCTCGGATTTCTTTATGGACCAACCTCATGGAACTGAGTGACCACACAACTATTAGGAGAAAACACACCCTGTCTCAAATATACCACATCTCACCCTGTTGTCGAAACTCACTTGAGAAATCCTAGGGAATCTAAAATTTTGGCGCTCAGTTTTTGCAGTAAAACCACAGACTGCAAGAAGGGTACCTAATCCCAGCTGTAACAAAAATATAAGTAGTCTGGGAAATATATTGCTTTGACAATTACTGCTACCAATTAAGTCAGTTGCCAACTAGGCAAGTAATATCTTTGTATGCAGATTTATGTTATTGTAAGCAGCTCTTTACAGGAAACCGCCCTCAGCAGGAAGCCCCTTCTCTTGCCACTTTAGCAAAGCTATACTGTAACTAACTTTCAAACCAGGCACCTGCACGCTCTACTCATTTCCAGCCCAAGCACAGCTGTCAAATATTTTAATCACACAATACCTTGCCTAACTTGTCGGTTCTTTCCATAGATCAAAGAAGTGGAAACGAAGAATAAGTAGTTAACAGATGACCAGATCTCCTCCCTAGCTTCCCCTTCAGTAATCTCGGGAACAAGCCGTGAACAAACCGTGTGAACGAGATAGCATCTAGAGGAAGATCACCAGGAGTCGACAAGCCTGCACACATTGGCGGGTGGCGTCGACTCTGACCCCCATCTCAGTGCTTAACTGAAATTACTTCCCTGTTTCTCTTTAAACGCTTTCATGGCTGAGCAGAATCTTCAGAGGTTGTTTCTGGGGGACACTGAGTCTACCATCTCCCCAGATTGCTGGCATTCTGATTAAAGGCAACTTGCCTTTCTACCATTTGTGAGTCATGATTTTGCAAGCGGCGATCAGCGGGACCCCCATTCGATAACATTAGGATGACGGTGTATCATAATGGGATTTGGGCTACGTCACCACCAAGCCTCTGTGAGTCCATTTTCCTGTCCCCCTGATAACAACCCTGCTTCCCACCCACAGTGGAAGGACCTCAGCTGTAATGATGAAGCCAGCAACCTCGTCTGACTGCTGCTAACTCACTCACTGTTCACAACCCAGTTGGCACCTGTTGGCACCTGTAGGATACCCCACGATGTATATTTTAATTAACTTCTTAGCAAATCCTCTATACACTGCTGCTAGCAACATTTCCCAGAAACATAATGACTACTTGTATCTATCATCTCGACTTTAACAGTAAGGTCATGTCCACAGGCATTGCTTTCCAGAAGTCTGGTGGGCCAGAGAAAGGGAGAAGTCCACGTGAAGGAAAAACAAGTTGGAGGACAAACGCATCCTGGACAACAAATAGGGGCGGCTCACTGTTCCTGAGTTTTTGTGACTGTAGGTCAGTGGCCTCCATCTTGCTTGGGTGGCTTGACTGATTCCTTATCTCCCCATCAAGAGCTACCCCCCAGGCCCCTCCTTACCTTGGGGCTGATTGAGTTCACCCTCCCCCCCATCTCTTTAGTCCCTCTGTGGTCCCCTCCCCTGAGAACACCGGCAAAAGCTCCTGCTGGAGTTCTTCCGGGGCCCAGTCCCTGTGACCCATGTGAATGTAAGATACTGAACATTCACAGATACTTAGAGTCACCCAAGGCCATCCTCCAGGTAGTCTACGGTCATGGCATGTCAGCGACGAGGAGTCCTTAGGAGCCCTCTAGCCCAGCCCAGTGCCTCTTAAGTTTTAATATGCACACAATGTTCCTAGGAGATCTTGTTAAAAAGCAGATTCTGACTCAGTAGGTCTTGGGTGGGACCCAATATTCTGCATTTCTAACAAGCTCCCAGAAGAGGCTATTCCCCAGACAGTACTTGGGATAGCATGGCTCTTGCTAAATACAGACATTGGCTGTATTAAATACCAAAAAGACAAAATAAGTAAGGTATGGTAGTCCCTGGCCTCCAAAAGCTCAGTGAGCTAGACACAACGACTGCAAGAGCACGTATACATATTAAATAAAATACATGAACATACACGGTACCATGGAGTAAAGAGGAGAGAGCAATCCCTCTGCTGGAGGGTTGAGCACAGCTTGACAGACACTGAAGCTGGGACTGACTTGAAGACTAAGTGGTATCTTGCCTGATAGAAGGAGAAGCATGACAGCGAGCCCTGCAGTACTAGCACATCAGCACAAAGGTCATGAAGGTTTGTGAGAGAACTGGATGGGCTCGACTGAGGAACAGTGACCAGTTCTGCCCCATTGTCGTATAAGGTGAGTGAGAAGCATTTGAAATGGTAGGTTGGAGCCAGGTTTGTATGTCATGCTTAACAATGAAATATTATTAGAGAATTAGTCTTAACTTTACCCTGCAGGTTATCTATAGCTTACAGTACTCAGGAGGAGACAGTATTCATCTTGTTCATTAGGTAAGTAGTTGGACAGTATCAGAGAATTTTATTAGCACACCAAGAGAAAAATCTTTGAATGCCTACTATAGTCAGGTGGATCGAATAAAGATGGCAGGTAACATGTCTGGAGCTAAAGTAGTCTGAAATCTCAGGACTCACAAGGTGGATGACATCGAATATTTTTGCACTTCTTCTTGGTGTAACGGGAAAAGGAAACCTATTTACCCGTGGTGCTAGTGAAGGTATGAATTTTCACATACTCATCTACAAGCAAATGCATTATGCATCTAAACCTTTCTTATTAAGAGGATTAGGATTTAGATTTTAATGCAATTAGAATGTACTACCTATGTGACTCTGGAAACATTACTTACATCTCTAGTTCTTACATGGTGATGATGATATTTAAATCCTTATCCAACAATACTACTACAAGAAAAAATAAGTTAATGCTAACAGGGGACTTTTTAAAACTAAAACAATGTATTTTGTTCTCAGCAATCCCTACTTCCGGGTTGTGCAACTGCTCACAAATTTAGCACCAAGTCTAACTGAATTGGATCTTATTTTTCTCCATATTAATAAAGAGTACCCCCTTCTACCTATAATACCTGGGCCACAAGGCTCTCTGTCCTAGAGGAGAAGAATATGTCAGAAGAGAAGATAGAAAACCTGCCCCTTGTGACTCAGTGGACTCTGGGAAGGGGAGGAAGGGATGAAAGAGGAGGGAAGAATTCAGAAACCTGTCTCAGCTCCTCTTCCCATCAGCCCACCCCATGACACGCTAAAAGGGAAGTCCATTATACAGATGGAGATAAAAACCCAAGCAGAGAGACTCCGGCTTTCCTTTCTGGTTGGAACTCTGATAGACCACCTTTCAGGATGCTCTCTACAACAAAGAGTGGGCATATTGGAAGATATATAGTTAGGCAGAGTGAAGGAGAGAGCATAGCTGCATTGCTGAGCCTCCTTTAGCAACCTTATGGCAAAAGACATTCAGAAGTTCCACATGGAAGGTAGTAAGATGAGAGCCAATAAACCTGGTTTAGGGACACCTGTGATGAATGGCAAGGTGATTACACTGCAAAGTGTAGTGCACAGGCTTGCCAGGGCCTGGCCGAGACTCAAAGGGGTCTGCCTAGTGAAAAGAACTGGGATGAGGCCGAGTCAGGAAGAGAGGAAGTCTGGGCCAGCTTCACCAGCTTCTTCGCATTAGACTCTGCACAGGTTCCTGGGGCTCAGATAAGATCTGCATTCTCCTTTGAGTCCACTTTAATGGGGCTTTTGCCCCTACCACTTCACTAAAACTGCTTCTGTCAAGGTCACCAGTGACCTCCATAGGGGCAACTCCAGTGTCAATCCTCATCTTCCTTTACTACTTTAGGTAGGGATATGAAGAAGCAGACTGGACACAACAGAAGAAAGGAGCAAGGAACTTAAAGATAAGCCAACAGAAAGTATCCAAATCAAAACACAGAAAGGAAAAAAAAAAAAAAAAGAATTGGGAGGCAAAAAGACAAACCAAGCATCAAAGAATTGTGGGATAATACCAGACAGTCCAACTGGAATGCCAGCAGGAAAAGAGAAAATGGTAGGAAAGAAATATTTGAAGAGATAATGCCAAGAATTTTTCAAAATTAATGAAAGAAAATAAACCATAGATCCAAGCTCAGAGAACTCCAGGCAGAAAACAAAGAAAACTATACCTAAGCACATCACAGTCAAACTGCTGAAACCAAAGATAAAGGGAAAATCTTGAAGTCAGCCAGAGGGAAAAAAAAGAAACATAACATACAGAGGAATTATATGAGACTTCTTGTCAGAAACTATGCAAGCCAGCAGATAATGGAAAGACATCTTTAAGACACTGAAAGAAAAAAATAACTGTCAACATAAAATTCCATATCCAGTAAAAATATCTTTCCAAAATGAAGACAAAATAAGAACATTTTCCCCCCAAAAAGAAATAAAAGTTTATATAATTCATTGCCAGCAGACCAGAAGGCTATGGAAGTTCTTCAGGCAGAAAGAAATATAATACCAAACGGAATATTTGGATTTATACAAAGAAATTAATAGTACCAGAAATGGGCTGGGGGAGGAGAGTTATCGTTTAGTGGGTCTGGAGTTTGTGTTTGGGAAGATGAAAAAGTTGCACAGATGGATGGTGGTGATGATCATGGAATAATATGAATGTACTTAATGCCACTGAACTGTACACTGTAAAATGGTTAAGGGACTTCCCTGGCGGTCCAGTAGTTAAGACTCTGCACTTCCAATGCAGGGGGACATGGGTTTGATCCCTGGTCAGGGAATTAAGATCCCACATGCTGCACGGTGCAGCCAAAATAAAATAAAATAAAATGATTAAAATGGTAAATTTTCCCATCTCGTTAAGGGAAAAAATGTAGATACTTCAGTAACTGAAGGGCATCATAATATCACAGAAAAGGAAAGTACTGATAAGAGCTCAGATGATGCTATTGACCTGATCTGCATTCAAGTTCACATTAGTATAGTGACCTTAGGTGATAAACTTTATAAACTCCAAATCACTTACTTGTTCATTAGGGAAATAAACTCTTCTTCAGAGATATATTGTGGGCATTGATATAACCTTTGAACAATACATAGCTCTATATAGTGACATGGAGTAAACCTTCAATAAATGTGAGCTCCTCATACTACAAAAAAAGTAAATTTTATATTAAATTGTGTATGTTACCATGATAGATAGATAGACAGACAGACAGACAGATGGGTAGATACGAAGGCATAAAAAAAGAACAAATAACAAATGGGATAAACAGAAAACAATTATCAAGATGGTAGATTTAAATGCAGCCACACCAATAATTACATTAATTCTAAATGATCTAAATGCCCCAGTGGCAGAGACTGTCAGTTTGGATAAAAAAGTAAAACTCAACTCTATACTGTCTACAAAAAAACTTATTTTAATTTTAAAAACACACAAGGTTAAAAGTAAAAGGATGGAATAAGATATGCCGTGAAAACACACACACAAAAAAAAGCTAGATTCACTATATTAATATTAGACAAAATAAACCTCAGAACAAGAAATATTAACAATAAAGAGGATCATTATAAAATGATAAAGTTGTTCCTTCATCAAGAAAGTATAATACTCCCAAATGATTGCACACGCAGTAGCAGAGCTTAAGATTCATAAAGCAAACGTAAAATCCAAAGCCCTTAAAATGGCCCCCTGTTCTCTTGGCCACCCATTTGCCTCTACATTTACTCTTGCTCATTCTGCCCCACCGCACTGGCAGCCCTGCCACGCCTTCCACACCGAGGCTCACGCTCTGTCCTCCATGTACGTTCTGCTGGGAATGCTCTGTTCAGCCACCAATGTGGCCGCTCCCTCATTTCGTCCAAGGCTCTGCTCAGATGGCGCCTCCTCAGTGAAGCTTCCTCGTCCACCACATTTCACACTGCAACCCCTGCCACTCCCCATCCCCTTCACCTGGCTTATCTTTCTCTATAGTTATGAATTTCTAACACACTACCTAGTTTACTTATTTTGCTTATTATCTTCCTCCTATCATTATTATGGAAGTTCCATAAGGGGCAGGATGTTCTGCTTTTTTTCTCACTACTTTACGTCATGAGCCTAAAACAGCATCTCCCACATAGGCACTCAACATTTACTGACTGGCTTTTAAAACTGAAATGCCCCTGTCCAAACCCATTCCCAGATATCGTAATGAGGAAGAGTGGATAAACTGTCTGAAATAGAGAGATTATATTTATTTGGTATATTAGGGTGATAACACATGAACTACACTCCATGACGTGAAGAATATGAAAATGACCAGCCCAGTACCTGGCACATGTGATCACTTGCTCAGCCCTCTTGCTCCACTCCTTTCCCAACCCTCCAAGAGTTTTGGGACTTTATCACATACACTTTTGTACAGCCGAAACCTAACAGAGCCTGGTTCATGGGAGACATGATGATAAATGAATAAATGAGCCCTCCTCTTTATTTTTTTTAAAACACCTTTATTGGAGTATAATTGCTTTACAATGTGTTAGTTTCTGCTGTATAACAAAGTGAATCAGCTATACATATACATATATCCCCATATCCCCTCCCTCTTGCGTCTGCCTCCCTCCCACCCTCCCTATCCCACCCCTCTAGGTGGTCACAAAGCACTGAGCTGATCTCCCTGTGCTATGTGGCTGCTTCCCACTAGCTATCTATTTTACATTTGGTAATGTACATATGTCCATGCCACTCTCTCACTTCGTCCCAGCTTCCCCTTCCCCCTCCCCGTGTCCTCAAGTCCATTATCTACGTCTGAGTCTTTATTCCTGTCCTGCCCCTAGGTTCCTCAGAACCTTTTTTTTTAGATTCCGTATATATGTATTAGCATACGGTATTTGTTTTTCTCTTTCTGACTTCACTCTGTATGACAGACTCTAGGTGGATGGACCTGAGCCCTCCTCTTAATGCCAGCTCATTCAGAACATCTTGCTTGATAAGCCCAGCTGCAAGTAATCTCCGTTGCCCCTGTACTCCATATACACTCACTGCCTAAATTAGTCTTTAAGCCTTGTCATATTCTGCCATGTATTTGATATTTAAGCATGTGTCCTCAGAGGGCAAACAAAATTCACATTTCTTTATTTCCCTCTGTTCTTCTTAGCACACGGGATATACTCAATAGTTACGTGTTAAGTGAATGGAAGTAGTATTAGGAAAGACGGGAACCACGGTACGTTTCACTTCTATAAAGAAGAGTCCTGAATGGCTAAGAGCACGCGTATTACCAGCTATATAACAATGGTATATTGTCATATAGTCAGTAACAATATGTTATATATGATGGGGGTATACATGATAATGATCCTACCACAGACATCACTCTAGCCATAACTGAATTATACGCTCATTCATTCATTCACTGTTCATTCCACAAACATTTACTGAATGCCTCCTAACTGCTCAGCGATGCAAAAGGCGTATGTGATATGATAGGAGCACAGTGCTGGCCCTGCCTTGAGGAGCTCACAGCCCAACAGAAAGAGACAGGCAAGTTGACAAGTGATTATAATGCCCATGTGTACAAACCATGGTCATAGTGAAAGTACAGCGAGTACCATGGAAGCACAGCAAAAGGGTACCTAATTCAACCTTAGAGAACCAGGTATCCCAGAAAAGATGCAGTGTGAGGTAAGAGCAGAAGATGCAGAAGTAGGAGGGAACAGAGAATGGGGGGAGGAGGAGCCAAATGGGCAAAGGCTCTCAGTGAAGAGATAGCTGATGGCCTTGGAGGACAACAAACAGTCCGACAGAGCCAGAACATCGAATTGAGGGAGGGACTGTAAGGAGATAAGGGCTCCCTCCCCTCTCACACTGCAACCCCTCACATCCAGCCCCCAGCCCCTTTGCTCCACTGAAGCAAGCTCTCTTGATAAGGTTAGTAATAACCTCCAGTTGACAAACCCCAAAAGGCTTCATCACCCTCAACCTCTCAGAAGCACTGGGCTCTGGTAACCGCTTCCTCCTTTCTCAAAACAGTCTTTGTTCTTCTTGGTAAAATATGCTCCCTAGTTGTTCTTTTTCACTTACCAAGAGAAGTTGGCCTTCTCTAGCCAATCCTTTTTTTATCTGCTTTACAGGCTCAAACCTGTCCACCCAGGCTGAAAGTGCTGAAGTCCTAAAATCTCAGTCCTTGTTTGAAGACTAAATTCCTCCCTGGGCCTACAAGGTCATCTTTGGTCAGAGACCCCACCTGTATGCAATCTCATCTCGACCCCCCAAACATGTGCTCTCTGCACACCACACAGTGGCCTTCTTCGGGCCAGAGAACTGCCACATTCTCCTACCAGAGGGCCTTTGGACATGCCATTTCCTCCTCCTGGAAAACTCTTTCCCCTCCTACTCAACTTTCAGACCTCAGGTCAATCCATATCTCAGCAGAGGAGCTTTCTATGATGAGAACAAATCCCTCTACACAGGTTCTAAGAGCACCGTGGATCTCCCCTTCACAGCATCTGTCTCAGTGCAATTCTATTAGTCTTTGAATTTGTATCTCTCTTCCCCATTAGACTATCACATGGCAAGTGCTCAGAATAAAGAGAATGAAAGACAGTAGCTGGGGCCAGATCAGGAAAGGCTCTGCAGGAATCTGTTCTCCTTCCTAAGGCTAAGGGTGACGGTAGCAAATGTTTCTTAAAGTGTGGTCCGTGGACCACAGATCACTTTAGTTGCTTGACAAAATTCAGATTACTGGGCCCTACTCCAAACTACTCAAACAGAATCTAGACATGGACTCCTATTCTGCCATTTAACAAGCCTTGCAGATGATTCTAATACATACTATCATCTGAGGCCTACTCCTCAGTCCACTAGTAATAGTAATGTGGAATCTGACCACGGTTTAGACCAATTTTCCAAGGGAACATGCACTCAGGGGGGCAACCTGGGATGCTAGGAGCAATCTTCACTCAAAGCAAAGAAGCAAGGGCCTGCCTGCCTTCCCCTCGACTGATAAGTAATCAAGCTGGTGCTACTCCTCCCAAGCCCAGGCCCAGGCAGGAGATGTTATATCATGTAAAACAGGGAGAGAGGACAGAGAGGAGAAGCAATGGATGGAAAGCTCCAGGAGGTCCAAGGAGGAGAATCTGAGGTCCAGTTACTCAGACCCCCCAGAGGGCATAATTTTCCCATCCCAGATGACACTTACTCAGCCCCTTTCTTTCCCTCAGGAGGCTCCAAATTTGACCCTTATCCTTTGCTTCTGCACAAACACCACTGATTGTCCATGATGAGAGTTTCACTCCTTCCCACCCACTGCGGAAAAGAGGACAGCCTCTCCCTAGTCTGTTGTCCCTGAAATAATGAAAGTCCTTTAAATTTTTCTTTTTTTGTTGTTGTGGTGGTGATGGTGATGGTGGCTGGCTGGTTTGCTGGTTTGGGGCCTTTAATGAGGAGGAATAAAAGAGTTATTTTCTTTACTCACTCCCTGCTCTTTTTTGCACCAGACCCAACAAAGAAACACAAATTCCCTCTTGGATTCTAATGGCAAGCCGTTCAATACAGAAAAGATAGAAACATTCACATTTGAAAGAAACACAGAATCTAGAATGCACGCTGTAGGAGGGGGGGCCCAGAAAGAGCCTCACGTACAACATAGGAAACAGATTATACGGAAGCAGGTGGCATTGTATAAATGCACCATAAATGCGGTCAGGATGGCAGGTTAGCCACTGGGAATAATTAAGTTCGACCCATACTTCACATGTAAGCCAATTTCCCTTTTATCTCTTAAAGGAGTGGGAGGCATGGGGGATCATCTTTCTTTACTTGGGAAATATCTGTTTGTTGAGGGCCTACTATGTGCCAGGCCCAGTGCTAGGTGATGCAGAGACTATGGAGAGCGGGTTTCTGAGAATCTACAGAAAAACTCTTTCAGTAGCTTACGGATCCCCAAATGAAGGATTCTTGCCTTATATAAAAGTTAGTAAATGTCAAATGGACTTCCTCAGATTATCACCAAAGGCAGAAACTACACAGGAAAATAAGAAGAGACCTGACCGCATACGAATGTAAAACTGATACATCAAAATACCTATAAACATTTCAGAGAAACAGCAGGTTGTACTTTGAATTTAATCCTCAGAACGGAGGTGGGGCAAAAAGCAACACGGGTTTGCTAAAGGGAGGGTGTGAATTAGGAACAAGATAGTGCTAAGTGCCCATAAGGTTACCGGCTGGCAGATGTGGGACAATTCTCCATCCTTGTTGACAAAGAGGGTCTGACCCAGCCTGATGTAAGACAAAGAAACAGAGCAGGAGGAGGAGGACAGCCTTCAAGGTGGCCACGTGCCAGGGGACACAGGAGGAGGAGACACTGGCAGGAGAAACAAAGTCCAGTTTTTATGTGGGCACCAGGTGAAGCCCCCTTCCCCCCTCCACTGAGGCAGCCGTTTCTGGATTGCCATTTGTAACATAAGGGATGTAACGTAAGAACAGAAACCCCATGGACCCCACACCATTCCCTTGGTCAGCTACTCAGGGTTAAATGGCAACTCCGTCTCCTCATCCCTTTGGTACATAGAGGCCGACCCACTGCCCAACTGCCCCCTCCCCTCACCCCCGAACCATCTCCCTTTCTAGGGAGTGAGTACAAAAGCCATCGTCATTCTCAAGTACCCCTAAGTTCCAGAGCCTGTCACACAAGCCTTACATTCCAGACCCTGGAGGAGGAATCCACTTCAGCTCCATTTCACTGGAGACAGTGAAAGGCAGTGATTATGAGCACAGATGCTACAGCCATGTGCTTGGGTTCAAATCCCAGCTCCACCACTAACTAGCAGTGTGATTTAAGGATTTAAGGTGTGTGATTCCATCAGTTTCATCATTTGTAAAGTGGGGATAATAGAACCTACACCGTAGGAGTTTTGTGAGGATTAAATAAATTAAATCTATAAAAGCGTTTAGAAGTGTGCCTGGCATGATGTATGCACTGTTTGCTGCCACTGCCTCTATTATTATTATTACTCCTGCCATAACTGTTGACCCTTGAACAACACGGGTTTGAACTGTGTGGGTCCACTTATACTCGGATTTCTTTCAATAGTAAATACTACAGTACTATTTGGTCCGAGGCTGACTGAATCCAAGGATGTGGAACCACGGAACCATGGATACAGAGGACCGACCATAAATTATACGTGGATTTCCAACTGTCAGGAGGGTCGGCGCCCCAACCCCTGAGCTGCTCAGGGATCAACTAACTGTATTTGTTGTGAGGACGTGTTTTCAAAGCACTTCCCTCCAAGTCCTGTTCCATGTTCTCCATCTTCCATCGTAGCCCCTCCCTTGGAAAAATCCTATCTCCAAAGAGAAACAGTTATCAAACTCCTCTCTCACATCAAAGTCTGAATGGAATCTCTTTTCTTCCTGTAAGTTTGCAACGTTCTCCCTCACCTGGTATCAAGGACGTGGCACAATGTCAGATAAAATAATGATAGTAATTAAGTGAGAAAGGCGTACATCCCTCATTCCTCACAAGGCAGATTCATTCTCAGGAAAACTGCAAGCAGACACAATATTTTGACAAGCCATGTACACACATTTAACGATAAAAACAGGGAGATAGAGAGGGTGGGGTATTGACAGTGGTCACGGTGTGTGTACGTGAGCAAGGACATGTCAGTGCCAGCGACACAGAGCAACTGCTCAGCCGCCAGATCAAACTATTTGAAAAATCTGGCTCTTCAGACCTAATGTCCAAAATTACAGAGAAGAGTGACTATTCACCCATTCAGCACATATTTCCTGGGTGCCCACTACATGCTGGGAACCAGGGAGGGTGCTGGGGACACAGCACTGAACAAAACAAGATCTGATCATTGCCCTCAAAGAGCTTATAGTCTGCTGGGATATGAACAAGTACAGAGACAACTACAGTGGAGCACAGCTGCTGCATGACAAGTACAGGGTCTTAGCTCCCAGAGGTGAGTATTATAATATCCCCATTTTCCAGAGGAGGAAACTAAGGCACAGAGGGGGTCACTGGGTAATAAGGAACAGAGCCAGGATTCAAATGCAGGCAGTCGGTCTCTGGTGACCGGTGACCAACGAAAGCCTTCTGTTTGAAGATGCCCTGGTGCTTCCTGCATCAAAGCGCTTCGTACTCTAAAAAGTTTGAGGGTTCGCTCAGTGATATGTGAACTGAAAACACTCTCCACACAGGGAGAAATGGAGAGAGGAGCAGAGCAACTGTCTTTGAAGTAAACATAAATCCGGGAAGCAAAACATAATGATGGCTCACAAAATCTGCCTCAGCTTGACATCCCATTTCTGCTTTGATTTACAGAAGTCTGTGTTTGGAGGAAAAGGTAAGAGGATTTTTGAAATATGAATGGAAGAAGAAAGAAAACAGGTTTTCTGAGTCTGTTGGAATGGGAATCAGAAAAGAGAAGGGTAGACTAAGAGAGGTATCCAAAATGTGAGGTAATACGAATGGCCAGCGGCTGGAAACGATTTGCAAAAAGAATTCCCGCAGGGGTGAGGGGGAGGTCGCGATGGTCTAGATTTCGGGGACCCCCGTGCTTCCATTTTGAAATCCACGCCTCCCACATATTGCCCTCCACCCCCACTTTCCACCTCCTCAACCAGCCACCCGATCAGGCCTTTCTTTTCTGAGAAATTAAAAAACAAACAGTGCAGCCTTTACTCTCCTGTCCGCAATTCTGATTATTAGCTAATGTGTTGATGTCTACAGTGTGCCTGCCTGTGTTCACTGCTTCAGTACATGGTCTCACTTAACCCTCGCACCTCCCCAGTGAGGCAAACACTATGATTCGCCCCATTTTGATACCTCAGAAAACACAGGCATAACGAGGTTAAATCGCCTGCCCAATTACACAGGTGGGGGAGGGGTGGGAGTATTTTAGCACCAGGATACTGGTGGTCATCTCCATCCAATGGGGCTGGGGCTAATATAATGGTAGAACTGCAAGGAACCATAGATGTCATCTAGTGACAAGAGTCTGTCTTTCATTTAACAGATGAGGAAACTGAGGTAAAAGTAACCTGATCAAGCTCCCTCCTGAGGGCAGAGCCCGTCTCTTTTCCACCACAGTCTGTATCTCTGAATTGTCACATCTCAGGCTCAGAGCTGGACCAGAGCCTCTCCTCAGCCAGTCTCAACACTGCCCACTGCTTCCCCAACCTGGCCCATCTCTCAGTCACCTCTGGCTTTGTTAGATTTTCAAGTGCAAAAAAGTAAGAAGCTACCACTTTCTGAGGAACGACTATACCCCAGGCTCAATCAACCCTCATGTCACCACTAGGAGGCAAGGGCTATTATTATCTCCATTTTAGAAACAAAAAGGTTGACCCAGAGACTTTTAATTATTTGCCCAAATCACACAGCTAGTATGTGGCGTAGCAAACTCTTAGTTACTACGTTGCCTCCAAAACACAAGTGAACTCTTATTAACAGCGCCTGTTAATAAGCATCTTTTCTCCTTTATGTTCATAAATTCCCTGCTTTCCCCCCAACAATGCTGGTAGATACGGTGTGTATTTCACAAACTCCATGCTTGCCATCCTGCCCTGCAACTTGAGGTTAAACATGATTCAAAGGCAGGACTCACACAAAGCCAGGACTCATACAAAGCCGGCAGTTTGTGTAGCTGGTTTTTATCATCTACCGCAGGCCCGGACCAACTCTCCATCTGGGGACCTAAATTCTTCTATTGACCTAACAGTTCATGCAATCAATGCCCCACTGAAAAAGGGGGCTCGGGTTCCTCCCATCCCCAGCCCAAAGATGTCTCCATACGTTAAGGTCTAGTAGCCACCAACAGCACCCAGATCCCTCTGGGATAAGCAGTGATGCATGAATTTGCCTGTGAAGACCTGAGAGCATCATAATTCAAGAAATGCAGAGGGCAAGCCGTGCGAGATTCCTGAGATAATTGAAATTGACCCATAACTCACCAGCCACCATGGGAAATTCTATCACTTTGCTTCCATAGCTAGAAATCAAATCAGAAGAACATGATCAGATTTCTAATTTGGAACCTCGGACACGCAATGTCATCTTTAATGACTCCTGGAAAAAGATGCTCATTACAGATCTCAGCCTACCTAAATTAAAACCTGAAACCCCCCAAATTAAGCAGAAAATTCTCAATTTCTCATCTCTGTACAGCCACAGAAAAATCACACAAGCGGGAATACACACACCCCTTAGGGGTTTGTTCTGCCTGCAAATATCTGAGCAAGAATTACACGAAACAGAAGAGCTAGTAGGAAAAAAAAATAATAAACACATCAGGTCCTAACTTTTACGTTTGGGCCATCTGGGCGAATAGCAATTTTTCATGATCAATTTGAACTATCCTGTCAGGGAACATTATCTCTCTGCTGATGGCCAGTTTCATCTCTTCTGTGATGTAGAGCTCAGATTCCTCTGATACGGTAAGCTGCCGGCTTCAAGTCTTCTCTCACTGCTAAGTGGACTGAAAGATGGTGCAATCAGTCAGCACAGTGTTCAGGTGTGTAAGGCTCCTTTCAAATAGGAGGCTAAAAATCCATCTCTCACCCTCAGTTGTAAACCTCATTCAGTGTGGATTTTGTAGAAGCTCAGGCAGCCATTAAACGATCTCCGGAGATTGTTTTTAAATCTCTTCCCTCCACTTCCCATCCACCTTGCCCTTTGTGTCACTGTATGAGTGGCTGCCACAGCCCAGCAGAACGATCTGCATCACCAGCTTTCACATCTGCTCATGACTCAATTCTTCTCGAACCTTAACCCAAGAAGGGGGAGCAATGCCCTGTCTACGGCAACGCCTCAATGATGGCCCAGAAATATTAGATATAAATAGAAACTACAGATTGGAAATTTTATTTTCCTTTGGCATGCCTTCTTACGGAGAAAAGTTAGAGAATGGGGACCAGGACCACTGCAGGGTTATGCGACCAGATCCTGACTATGAGCATGGTAAACTAAGGGTGGAGGAACATCATAAATAGTGCAAAGGAGGGGGCTTCCCTGGTGGCGCAGTGGTTGAGAATCTGCCTGCCAATGCAGGGGACACGGGTTCGAGCCCTGGTCCGGGAAGATCCCACATGCCGCAGAGCAACTAGGCCCATGAGCCACAGCTACTGAGCCTGCGCGTCTGGAGCCTGTGCTCCGCAACAAGAGAGGCCGCGATAGTGAGAGGCCCGCGCACCGTGATGAAGAGTGGCCCCCGCTCGCCGCAACTAGAGAAAGCCCTCGCACAGAAACGAAGACCCAACACAGCCAAAAATAAATAAATAAATAAAAAATAAAGGAATTCCTTTAAAAAAAAATAGTGCAAAGGAGAATCTACAATTTTTATTTTTATTTTTTTCACTTAAAAAACTACCTCTTCTGAACCTTAAATTGGGCACCGAATTGCTCAGAAAGAGTTCATCTCCCTTCCTAAATTCATCTACTTAATGTGGAACAGTTATTGTACAAAGAATGAAGGCCCAAGTGTTTCTACATATAACTGGCAAACCAGAAAACCCTTCGAGAAACTGAAACAAACATGAAGGGGCAGATCTACACCCATGCCTGCTAAAGGAAGCCAGGATACAAGTTTAGGTCACCCCCAGGAAAGACCATGTCTGCTGCTTCATCCCACGCCCTTGTGAGCACCGTGCTTTAGAATCACATCACTCCAAGCAGTCACCCCAGAGCCCCCCCTCAGAGTAACTTTTCATTATTACTCTCTTGCCCGCACAGTAACTGAGAGGGAGGAGGGAGGGTTTCAACAAGCTGGGGTCTACACTATTTGAGTCTGGTTCCAAACAAGAATGACAAAGGTCTTGGCAGACATACTCTCTCCACCTCAGTGGTTTGTCTACAACAGAGGATCCTGGACAAAAAATAAAATAATTAATTCACTCGCCTGGAGCCAGCATGCCTGCCAAGAGTCAAGGTTTTTTTTAATTATCCCAGCCAACAGTGGAGAAGCCCTTTAGGAGAATGTGCTTCCCAAGAAATGCATGAGAGCAAGCATTCACACCAAGGAGGAAGAGGAACCGCGCTGGGTGCCCACAAGGCATTCATCACATGTCCCCCAAGCCATGCTAGGTCCCAACCCGTCTATTCAGTAAATTACTTTTATGAGCAGGTCAAAAGTGAACAGGGCCTTCCAACCAGGCTCACCTTTCAAACAGAACCACTTCCTGGCCCCCTAGCTAGAGAGGGAGCCCCTTTCCTAAACCTGCCATTAAAGGCGGGCAACCTATGATATTTGATGAAATAATTAAAGACAAATCAAAGCAATTACTTGACATTCCTTACAATAATCACATGACATTTCTAATCCCAAGAAGCAAACTGGACCAAAAATAAAATGTGTACAAGAGGCTTAGATCAATTCAGCCTCCATAATAAATTACTATGGAAAACCAGGATGTTTGTTGCATGCTGTCTACCCCCTTTCCAAGAGCAGCATTAGATATAACAATATTCACTGAGCTCAGAGACGAAATATAAGACTGGATGAGCCAGGATGGATTTTCTGAGCAGGCCCAGGACTCAGGTGAGGCAAATGGACGCTTCTAAAGAGCACAGTTTAAGTAGACATTGCCTCCCACAGACGTGCAAGTCCTCAGCCTGAGGTTCTTACATTAGCTTTCCAATTTCAAAAGCCAGCCTGCCACTTGTTCCACACGGGAAGCGATAATAAAACACAGTGGCAAGCAAGCCCATCTGGAGAACAACAATCAGAAATGGCAGGGGGAGCTGAGGGATCTTTTAGAACAAAGACGCTAGGGCAACTATATGTTTATGGGGCAAAATCAAGAAGACTAAGAAAACTGAGAAGAAGCACCTGTGTAGCCAAGTGCATGAGTGTAGGAATAATATAAGGATAGGGACTTCCCTGGTGGCGCAGTGGTTAAGAATCTGCCTGCCAATGCAGGGGACACAGGTTCGATCCCGGGTCCGGGAAGATCCCACATGCTGCAGAGCAACTAAGCCCGTGCGCCACAACTACTGAACCTGTGCTCTAGAGCCCGCGAGTCACAGCTACTGAAACCTGTGCAACCTAGAGCCCATGCTCCACAACCACTGAGCCCACATGCTGCAACTACTGAAGCCCGCACACTTAGAGCCCGTGCTCCGCAACAAGAGAAACCACCGCAATGAGAAGCCCACGCACCGCAACGAAGAGTAGCCCCTGCCCGCTGCAACTAGAGAAAGCCCTCGTGCAGCAATGAAGACCCAACACAGCCAATAAATAAAGAAAGAAAGAAAGAAAGAAGGATGAAAGCTAAACACCTACTATGTGCCAGATGCTTTCAATGTACATATTAGCTTATTTAATCTTCAAAACAGCTTTTAGAGATGAGTATTATTATTATCATTATCATTATTATTACCATGTAAGAGATAAGAAAACTGAAACTTAGACTTAGTAAGTTGCCCTGGATCTGAGAGCTAGTAAATGCCCTGGCCTGTGCTATTAACCTAAGTCTATTTTTTTAATCTACAGTCCCACATACAAAGATGTTATTTTCAAGAAAGACAGACAGCGATAAAATCATCAAAATATACATCATGGGGGCTTCCCTGGTGGCACAGTGGTTATGAGTCTGCCTGCCAGTGCAGAGGACACGAGTTTGAGCCCTGGTCTGGGAAGATCCCACGTGCCGCGGAGCAACTAGGCCCGTGCACCACGACTGCTGGGCCTGCGCTCTGGAGCCCGCGAGCCACAGCTACTGAGGCCTGCGAGCCTGGAGCCCGTGCTCCGCAGCGGGAGAGGCCACTGCAGTGAGAGGCCCGTGCACCGCAACGAAGAGTAGCCCCTACTCACTGCAACTAGAGAAAGCCCGAGCGCAGCAACAAAGACCCAACGCAGCCAAAAATAAATTAATTAATTATTTAAAAAAAATATATATATATATATATACGTCATGTCCCAAGTTAGTAAAAACCCTTTTAGACATAACTCTTTGTGTATCTGTACACAAACTTGGTGAGAAACTTTCTTATTCACAATTTTCGTAGCCTGACAATATTTTTGAGGTTCAGACAACATGGATTGTCATCCTGTTAGATTAAAAAAACCGAAGTGCCAAACGCGGCTCGAGTGAAGGGCAGAGAAAGGATGGTGGCCCAGGCGCTCTGAAGCCGGCCAAGCCATGGGTCCTCCCACGGGATGTCCCTGAAGGGCCTTAATAAACCAAGCCACTGACCTCCACATCCCCGTGAAACTGAACATGGTGCTCACACAGCGAGGGAGGGGCGGTGGCGTGAGTCCATCCAGGCGCATGAGCAGAGCTGGGACCCCAAAGAGCACCAAGTACTTCACATAGAAGAAGAGCACTTGGGCCAACGCCAGTCCTCCTGAAAGACAGAGGGACCCGTTAGACACAGCGACGAGAAGTGGAGCAGTCTCCTGGGAAAGATGCAAGGCTCCAGAAACACACTGCCTGCTCCCGCTTCTCCGACCACTCCCCGCCCCTCCCCGCAACTCACACATTTAACAAGTCTCCCATGTCGGTTCTGGGCAATGATATTTGGGGATTAACAAATATTGAAATCTCCTTTATTATTGTGACAGGCAACAGGACCTCTTAGCAGCCATGCTTTTACAAATGCTAGAAAAGGGCACACTTTAAAAACATATAGATGTGTAAATATATATGGCATTAAAAACTATTAGAAAGGAAAAATCCTTCCCAAATCCTTTCAAAACCTCACATGAGTTCACACCCACTAGGATGGTTAGAAGCATAAAGTCAGATCAACAAGGGGGCAAAGATGTGGAGAAACTGGAACCATCATACACTGTTGGTAGGAATGTAAAATGATGTGGCCACTTTTTTTTTTTGGCCATGCCACACAGCATGGGGGATCTTAGTTCCCCGACCAGGGATCAAACCCATGCACCCTGCAGTGGAAGTGTAGAGTCTTAACCACTGGACCGCCAGGGAAGTCCTGATGCGGCCACTTTAGAAAACATTTGGCAGTTCCTAAATGATTAAACATACAGTTACCATATGACCCAGCAATTCCACCCTTGGGTATATACCCAAGAGAAATGAAAACAGGTGTCCACATAGAAACCTGTACCCGAATGTTCATAGCAGCATTACTCACAAGAGCCAAAAGTTGGAAATAACCCGAATGCCCACTGACAGATGAATGGATAAATAAAACATAGTATAGCCATATGGTAGAAAATTATTCAGCCATAAAAAGAAATGAAGGGCTTCCCTGGTGGCACAGTGGTTAATAATCCACCTGCCAATGCAGAGGACATGGGTTCGAGCCCTAGTCCAGGAAGATCCCACATGCCCTGGAGCAACTAAGCCCGTGCGCCACAACAAGTGAGCCTGAGCTCTAGAGCCCGTGAGCCATACCTACTGAGCCCGCGTGCTGCAACTACCGAAGCCCATGCACCTAGAGCCCGTGCTCCGCGACAAGAGAAGCCACTGCAATGAGAAGCCCACGCACCGCAACAAAGAGTAGCCCCCGCTCGCTGCAAATAGAGAAAGGCCGTGCGCAGCAATGAAGACCCAATGCAGTCAAAAATAAATTAATTAATTAAAAAAAAAGAAAGAAATGAAGTACTGATACATGCTGCAACATGAATCTTGAAAACAACATGCTAAGTGAAGTGAGCCACAAAAGGCCACATATTATATGATTCCATTCAAATGGAAGTCCAGAAGAGGGAAACAAAAACGGAAATAGAGACAGAAAGTTGATTACTAGTTCCTTAGCACTGAGGGGCTGGAGAGCAAGATTATGGGGGGTGGTGGCTAAATGGTAGGGGTTTTTTCTGAGGTGATGAAAATGTTCTAAAATTGGTGGTGGTGATAGTTGCACATATCTGTGATATACTAAAAGCCATTGAGTTGTACACTTTAAATGGATGGATTGCATAATATGTGAACTCTATCACAATAAATCTATTAAAAAAAATAAATAAATAAGGTCCCCAAGCTGTAAGAATCAGCAGCTTCTTGGCCACAATTGTGTCTTTCTGGAGCAAAAGGAATGCAGGGTGTGGGCGCAGGGTGAGTTCTGAGGCCGAGACACATACTCTGGCATCACAGGCCTCCACCTCTGAGGGTGACGCATGTCTCCAGCTGGAGCTCAGGATGCTCTACTGATTGACACACCCCTGTGGGCTTCTGGGCCAGTTGCTTCCAACCTCTTCACCCTGAGAGGAGGATGGGGCATCTGGGCTATAGGTCTACGGGGCACCACAAACCTGGGCAAACTGCTGGCCTCAGCAGCGGGGTGAGGAGGTGAAACGAGTCTGCCAGAGCAGTCAGTGCCCATAAGGAGAAGGCCACGGGCAAAGTGCACGAGGAAACCCTGGAGTAGATGGCCAGTGGCCACGTGCTGTCCAACCTCCAAACTCACCTTCCCCAGCGTGCAGGGAAATAATGCAGGGCAGGCTGATGCCACTGATCAGCTTATCTGTGGGACAGTTGAAGGAAATAACTAAGCCTTAAAGAAGTACCAGCAGAAGATATTACTATCTGGTCCTTTTGATGTTACATGAGGATCTTTGAAAGAATATCACTACCATGGAATGTGTGTCTATAAATAGTAACTCTGTGCCAGAAGAAACACATAAGCCATTTTCTGAATATACAATTTGGGCAAAGGCAAACAGTGGTTCCAATTCAACAGCCATATGTCCTACAAGGAGAAAACCCCAGCAATCACCATGTCTCAGTCCCACTCAGGAATGGTCAAACAGGTTCTTTTTAGAAACCAGACTACAGTCATATCTGTTGGAAGGGCTGGTATATAATGGTAGCCTTCTTGGATGTATCTCATAAGAGACAAGAAAAAAGCTGATGTGTGTGCATGTGTGTGTGTGAATACATATATATGTGTGTGTGGGTGTGTATGTACAAATTCATCAAGAAGAGGGATATATATGCTAACAATACTATCTTAAAAGCATTTGCTGGGGGGCACAGGACTACCCTGAATGGTGGAGAAATCAGTTCCATTGGCTGAGATGGCAGTGAGGGAGACTATAAAATATTTCAAAATGAACCACCAGGCTCTAGTCAGAAAAGTCTCAGAGCTACCAAAAGGCAGGACATAAGTAAGAATGACTAATTAAAAGGCACAAAGCTTCCAGAGCTGACAATGATCAGCCTGAAGAACTGAAGGTATCAAAGGATCTATGGAGGACTGTACATGGATGGTCAAGGCCGCCCAGAGCTCTTTTACAGATGAAGCATCAGAGATTTCTTTCCCTTGGTAACGGGTACCGGATCAGGGAGAACAGGCTGCTCCTTGTCTCCAATGCTGCCTTTAATTTGACATTATTTTTGTACAGCTGTTATATATGAGGCATATGAATTAAAATCCATAACTGAATCTACATTTTTATGAATCACCATTTGCATACAACCATCACCATTTGTTAGTACTTTCATATGGAACTAGGCTAAGGAAAGGGTTGATTTTGTACAGGTATTTAATAGAATTCTGTGGCTAGATCTAATTGAAGATAACATAATTGGGGATTTTTTTCCCCCAATATGGATGGAAAGCACAAGAAGCCACATATTTATCAATATGCAACAAGTGCCCCATTTACCTGATATTGAGTATTCTTTTATGGATTAAGATACAAAAGGCTTAACTTTTTCCTTGACATTTTAGTAACTGGTTCATAAGCTTATAGAATAAGAAATGATGCATAGTGGTTGTTGAAACATTATAATTGTGATTTCTGTATTGTTTAGTCTTTCTGAAAAAAAAGTGTGTTTATACCCATGAGTTTAACAATTCTGCTCTCTTGCTGTTGATTTCCATCATCCCTATGAAAGACGCATGGCTCATTCTTCTTTCCCCTTGACCTGAAGATTAGTCTTTCCCTTTTAAGATTTGGCCCAAGGTTTCAGGGTTAACCCTAAGGATTAACAATCTCCCACTAGGAATATGATATGCTGGAAGGCAACATAAGAAAGGCAAATATCATATGATATCACTTATATGTGGAATCTAAAAAATGGTACAAATGTACTTATTTACAAAACAGAAATAGAGTCACAGATGTAAAAAAAACAAACTTATGGTTACCAGGGGGGAAAGGGGGGAGGAGGAATAAATTGGGAGATTGGGATTGACATATATAAAATAGATAACTAAGAAGGACCTACTGTATAGCACAGGGAACTCTACTCAATAATCTGTAACGACCCGTATGGGAAAAGAATCTAAAAAAGAGTGGATGTATGTATATGTATAACTGATTCACTTTGCTGTACAGCAGAAACTAATACAACACTGTAAATCAACTATATTCCAAAAAAAATTCAAAAAAAAGAATACAAGTGACTCTACTCTGATTGAAAGTTATTTGACATACATAAATTGAACTCACTTTCATTATATTTAAAAATACAAAATTTAGCTATTTTTTTAATACTTTAAAACATTTTTGCCAGGATTATATTTAAAAGATCTTCTTACTAGCAGGAGTTATGATTGGTTTTTACCTAACCCAACACCTTCCTCCCAAAAAAGTCATAGATGAGTTCATACGTTACACTCATTCATTCAACAAGCATGTTCCAAGCACCTGACCACTGAATCACTAGTTAGTTGCTATGGGAAGTAGACTAGTGGTCAGACCAGGTGGGGACCCAGGCTTCAGGGAGCTCACAGGTCAGTTTCATTACAGTTCCATTTATCTCTCCCCTTGGCACTTGGTGTTTTCTTCTGCCTTTATGCCCTATCCCACCGTTTCCTGGCAAAATTCCATTTATCCTTCAGGCCCCAATTCCAATATGGCCTCTTCTTAACTTCCCTATGCTTCAAGCGGAATCAATAACTTATTCTGCATTAATTCAGTATATAAATATTGAGCACCAACTGCTTACCAGATACTGAGCCATACAGTGTTCAATAAAGACATGAGATCCCTGCTTTATAGAGTATACAGTGCGTTAAAAGTGACAGAAACTTAAAACTATTAAACTTAAAACTATTAAACTATTCGTTGTAATTATTATGTGCCTAGTATGGTGTAGATGCTTGGTATACATCAGTGGGCATTCCTGCCTTCATGGGGCTTACATCCTAACAGGACTCAACAAAAAACAGACATAAAAATAAATAAATTCTATATGGATACTAAGGAAGTATGGCAGAACATATTCCCCAACAGTGGCTGCAATGATATCTTCCATCCCACATGCCCTTCTGTAATGTAATCTTGCCACTCTCCCCATCAAAAGTAAATCTGGGCAGATCCTAGGACCAAGAGATTCAGAAAAAGTGATGCTGTTCCAATTCCAAGTGTAGCCTGTCATTGGCCTGGCATCTTCTGCTTCCTGCCCTTTGGAACACTCACTCTTGGATCCAGCTGTCAGGCTGCGAGATGCCTGAGCCACGTAGAGAGGCCACATGAAGATGCGCTAGAGGACAGCACCCGCTGAGCTCCCAGCCAAGTCAGCCTCAACTGCCAACCGTGTGAGAAGCCACCTTCGATGTCCTGCCCAGCAGAACCTTCAGATGCCTGCAGCACGAGCTGATATCTGGCAGCAACCACAGGAGAGACCCCAAGCAAGAACTACCCAACCAAGTCCTGTCAACCAACGGAACAGTGAGAGAGAGGAAATCACTGTTTTCAACTAAGTTTGGGGATGGTTTGTTTTTCAGCAACAGCCAACTGGGACAGAGGGTGATAAATGCAATGGAAAAAGAAATAAAAATTGTTGAGCAGGGTAAGGGAACTCAGAATGCAGAGGTGGCAGGTGCTGCTATTTTTTAAAAGGGGAGTCAGGGTGGTCCTCATTGAAGAGAGGATATTTGAGCAAACACTTGAAGGTAAGGGGGTGGGCTATGCAGCCCCCCGGCTCTCTCCAGGCTGTCATCATACTTTGTTCTACGGTTTGTGCTGTGATTATCACAACAGACCATAGTTGTACCCATCCTGTGAGACCACAAGTTTTTCAAGATCAGGAATTCTATCTTATGCCTCTTGTATTCCCAGCACCTAATATCTGACCTATAATTAAAGCTTAATAAATGTTTCCTTGAAAAGTAACTAAATTGATAATTCACCCTGTAGTATGAAAACTATTTGTATCAGGGTTTTTCTGGGAAGTATACTGATATTCTAAAATCTTAATCTTCTATTCTGAGGACTAAGTCACTACTGAAGTTCAGACCTGCCACCAGATAAAAGAATCCTCTGCGGGTCTGGGACCTCCCAGCATCAAGAACAAAGCCGGGAAAGGGAGACAGAAACAGAAGACCTAGGTCTATGCTTGCCATTGCTTCCAAGTGACTGAATGTGCAGTGAATTCTACCACCTGTGGGCCACCTCCAACTGGAAGGGCCTCAAACTCAACTTGTCCAAAGAGAATGAGGCTTTCTCTCCCTCAAAACCAGAAACAGAGCAGACTTTCGAGACAGGAGGAGATTAGTTCTACAAAGAGTTCTAGGAGAATGGGGACTGAGAAAAAACCCCAAATGTTGGGGTTCCCTTGAGTTCAGCCCTTCCTCCATTGGCATCCCTACCTACCCAGCCCTCCATACTCTCTCTGCATTTGACATGACCTCACCATAATTTGAACTGATCTAAAGCAGCTGGTGATGGGCTCCCATTTGGCTTTCCCCCTCCTCTCAACTCTGGTCCTCAAACAAGTAGCTGAAGAATTTCATATTGGCTGGTGGGGGGGGGGGGGGGGAGGGTGGGTAGGTGTGAAGGGGAAAGTGAGTCAGGCCCAACTCACTTTTCCTCCCTGAAACTACTCATTTTACCGAATCGCACCCTTCACTCTCTCTTTGCTCACTCATTCCTCTGCCTAAAGGTCTTCCCCTCTCCATTTTGTCTGCTGAAACTGTATCCTTCTTTAAGGCCCCACCTAAGGCCATTATTTCACAAAGTCTTCCCAAAAGCTCCAGCCAAAACAGTCACATGCTTCCTTGCAAGTACATAACGTGGGACAGCTTTCTGTGAAGTCCAGTCACTGTGAGCTCTATGGGGCAGGGGCCACAGCTGTCCTCTCTACCTCCATCCCCTTAGCCCCAAGCAGTGTCTGACACAGCATGGATATGACCAATGGGTATTTGCTGAATGAAGAAATGCACTGAAAAAAATAAATGTACTTTCATGTATATTAACCCACTGCTATTTTTTATTCAACCCTGGGTCGTAAGTATTACTCCCATTGTCAGATTTAAAAAAACAAACATTTGTAAGAATTATGACCTCCTCGAGTCTCAGGGGTCATCAACACTGGATCTTAAAACCCAGGTCTCTTGTTTCCAAAATCAATGACCTCTCTCTCTAGTGAAAAGCCTTCACTAACCAGAGAATGGGTCAAGTCACGTCTTATGCCACAGTTTGCCGAGGATTGAAGAGAGACGTCCCTCGGCTCTGCTGGCCTGCTGCAGAGCTGCCATCTTTGCATGCCTGAGCCCTGTTCGTGTGATGCCAACAGTCAGTGAAAGCCACTGGCTCCAGCTTCACTCCGCTTCAGGAGGCATTTTGTCTCTGCACTATCATACTGTCGTATCTGTCCTCACCAGCTTGTGCCACCCTGACCCACCACTATACTCCCATCTCCAGCCTGTCCTAGGCTTCTGCCTCAGTCCATACCCTGACCTCAACCCTGGACCTTTTCTGCTCCAAGGCAAATGACTCCAGTCACTTTCATCTTGCCTACATCTAACCTATTCTAGATTTTGTGACCCATTCTGTGATTGCCTGTTCGGATTAGGAAGCCTAGATATTTTATAAAAGTTTCCTCACACATAAAGTTCTTTATAAGAATTTTCATGCCTACAGTGAACAATACTGTAGTTTACACTTAAAAATGTGGTAAGAGCATAGATCTCATGTTAAGTATTCTTACCACAATAATAAAAAAAAAAGAACCTTTCCTATATAAGATCAGGGTAAGTACTAGAAGTATAAAGATTAGTCATTAAGAATACAGATCAGGAACCACAACCTAAATAGAAGTAGTGCCATGATAGAACTGGCAATTCTTCCCTTCTCGCTGGGGGTATTAGGAGGAAGAGGAGCTCATGTCTTGGGAAGGTCAACACCAGTGGTCAGAATTACCATGATTTCACAGGTTCCCATTGAGACATTAAAGAAGAGGTAGCTATTGCCTTGCAGTGATTATATAACACTCTTTGTCAGGAGGCGAAGATGGATCGGTGCCGAGAAAACAAAGTCAGTAAACGTGATTGATGGGGGAAGGGCATGAGATAATAAAACTGAGGAATTGCTACCAGGGGCTCCAGAAGAGCAAGCACTGAAGTCAGGAAGGAAAGAACGGCGTGCTGGTGAGAGATGCCGCCGACAGAGCTCATGAACCTTGTCCAGCCTGCCGAGGCCAAGGAGATAAAAGAAATTCAATAAGTAACTACAGCAAATTCTGTAGTTTCAACCTAAACCTAAGGATTTAGAAGTTGAACCTGCAGCTCCACCAGGTAGGAGACAGTGTCTCACCTTCTGGGCTCAACAGGATAACTGACCCACTTAAGGAGAAACCAGCTGGAACCCAGTAATGAGTTCAGACTCATCCACTACATCATCTTGAGCTGAATCTCTAACTAACGTGAATACCTGTCATTCATCTACCAGGGCATGGTTTGTATCACAAGATTCCCTGCTCATACTATAGTAATAATATGCTCTAAACAACTGGCTGTACATGTAGATGACAAGGTCACCCATGCCCAGCAGTTGACCCTCCAGGGCTCAAAAAGGAGGGACGGTGGTCCCAGCACCCAGGCTGCATCTCCCCCATGAGCAGTTCAGAGAAGGCTGCTTCTTAGAAATGCAAATACTGAGTATTCAGTGCAAGTAATGCCAAACCAAGGAGCTGGGAGGAGTCAAAAAAAAAAAAAAAAAAAAGGCAATGAGTTGGAGAGGCTAGAGGAATGGTAATCAAAGTGCCCAAACCCCCAAACTAGAGGTGAGCCAAGAGGGTGGATGACAAATGAAACAAGAACACACTCAAGTTGTTCAAGAGTGATCCTGGAGATGTAACTTTCTGGCCACACAATTTCTTTCTAAGTGACGTACAGCAGAGGACAGAGAGGCCAGGCTGTAGTCCTCAGGTGGGTCCCCATTCCGGCGGGGGGCGGGGCAGCAGCCAAGCAAGGGGACCAAGGCCTGGGCTCTCCTGACAGGGCGTAAGTCAGAGCTCTGCCCTTTCTTCTCTCCCTATGACTGTGAGGGTGGGACCCACCACATCCTTTACATGAGGCTCCTCAAACAACTCTAGTTCATTTTCCACGTGCCCTATTAGTTACCAACAGCCATTTAAAACAATAGTCACATACGTAGTGAAAGTGTAAAGAAACACATGAGAGCAAAAATCACCGAACTCGGGATAGTGGTTACCATTTAGAAGGAGGAAGGGAAAGGCAATCAGGAGGGGTCTGCACAGGGGCTTCAACTATGTTGGTAATACTTTACTTTTTAAACTAAGTGATGGATAAACACATATTCACTATATTTTTAATGACTTTTTAAATATCTCAAGAGTGTGTGTGTGTGTGTGTATAAAATATAGTCTCACTGCCAGGACAAGTTTACCAACAAACTAGTTTCTGAGAATACATTCTGGCATAATAGCAGCAGCTACTGATTATTAAGCACTTGCTCTCTATATATACCGAGCAGTATGCATCATCATTTTTAATTCTCACAACATACCCCTCTGTGGGCATGGGTATTATTACGACCCACATTTTATAGACAGGAACCTGGGCACAAAAAAAGGTTACAATACTTGCTTAAGATCACACACTAAAGTAGCAGAGTCAGGACTTGAACCTGGATCTGCTGCTTCCAAGTTACCACGTTTACTAGATTCACATACAACTCTGAGACCAGACTCGGAACAGAGGCTGTGTGAGGTAGACCAGATGACAGGACAACAAGGGAGCTGCTAAAGGGAGTTGAAGGAGGTATTCCAAGCAGAATAAAACAGCCAGGGACCAAGCTCTAAAGATCCTCAGGAAGCCAGCCTCAAGGAGCACACAGTAAGTAAAGATGTGCAAAAAACAAATGTGCTGTGGTGAGCAGCTCTGGATTCACAGATTTGAGAATTCTGATCCTCATAGTATCAAAATAAGTAGTTATTAACTCAGAAACTAAGAGAGTTTACCTTCCAAAATGCTTAATCTTTGGGCATACTAGTTAATGCAAAATCTAGTTTTCAAAACTTTCTTCTTGTTAGAGTTTAAAGCACCAAAACGCCTCTCTTCAAAGAAAAGGTATGTTGCTAGGGGGAAAAAAAGTTATCTGGGTAGAATATTAAATCTTATTTTCCCATCCTCTTTAATTATAAATTGTTAACATCTTTAGGGAAAAGGCTATAAGCCACAATAAATCACACTTAACATCAAATTATAATTTTCCAATAAAAATATTAAATACATCACAAAATATATCTTAAAGTAAAATCAAAGTGTTCCAGAAGCATTTTTAAATGGTAAAATAAATTTTAAATCTTTTTAAAAAATGACTATTGTCATGTAACAGAATAGACATGCTGAATTAAGAGTTTATATAAGTCTGCAAAGGCCCTTCCCCATCCAAAAATTGTGAAGGAAGAAGAACCCACGCAGCAGAAGCAAAGTAATACTACACACACAGCTATGTAAGACTTAATGAAGTTATGTGGGAAAAGGAGGGAGATTTACACGGGGCTGAGTGACCTGAAAACTCTAAAAAGCAAATCTGCAGGTAGAGACCAGGTGTAGATTATTGTTTGAATTTTGATGCTTCAGTGTAACTCATTTTGCCCAGAAGAAGTGGTCTGTAAAATCTATGTGCAAAAAGAATTGGAAATTAACTACTAATTATTCTATTGCAAATCCTCAAGAAACCACAAAATCCCTTTAGGAAGCAAATAATTGCTTCCCCAAAGTATCCAACAAATTTAGATTTCCATATATCAACTTTGCTTAAGAGAAAAATACGCCTATTTTATGTTATCTAAAAAGTTAGCTGTACACTAAGCTACCTGAGCACAATAATGGGTTAGGTAGGGATCAACAAAGATCACAGTATTCTGAGGGATACTGGGGAGGGAAAGGGAGGGCAAGGGAGAGTTAGTGTTTTAAATAACTGTGGTGCAACTTGCTACCCTTTATGACCCCGCATGGAGCAGGCATCTCTCCTATTCTGCAAGCATGCACCATGAAATTATCCTCACACCACACGGAGCACCTGTAATTGAACAGTCAAGTCCCACAGTACTAAATCCCAGTGTAGCTATGGGTTCACACTGTATTAATTTTAAATAACCTCAGGATTCTAATCCAAGGAGAGAATTTATAAAAATTAAAATTTTTCTATTGTATCTTAACAAACCTTGGCATATTTAATGCCTCCAAAGGGTGAAAAAACAAAGAGACTCTTATGCTATCTGACATATGTTTGTGTCCCTAGTTTTCAAGACAGACATCAGATGTCAAACGTCTGATCCCTCTTCCCTCACTGTGATGTTGTAGAAGGAGAAAAAGCCAATGGATGGCTTTGTTAGCATTTCATTAGCATTTAGGCAGGTGCACAGACATTATTTCAACAACAGCTAGTGCTTAAACAATGAGTTACAAAACTACATGTACTTAGGAGATGGGGCTCTAAAGTCCAACCAGTGAACAGTTAAGATTTCAAAAGACTCTAATGTACATTCCGCAGAGCTTCATTGTATCTTTACCTATGAGGTAAGAACAACTCATTTGCAATTATTTTCACCACCCCACCCCTTCAATCACTCTCAAATCCCTTGCCAAAGCTCTCTTTTATCCCCATAACCTCATATACCTGGATTTACCATGGTGAAACACTATTCAATAATGAACTCAAGAAATGTGATCTTTTTGAGGTCTTTTAAAGAAAAGCCATAAGTTACTGTCTTTGCCCTCCTTAATCCTAAACTCCTAAACTCAAATTCAGGTATAGTTTCAGGATGCCATATTTTGTCTTCTTATAAGATTCTGATGTTCAAAAGAAAATGAGGATACATGTCATTGTACATTTGTCCAAAGCCCTAGAATGTACAACACCAAGAGTGAACCCCTATTGTAAACTATGGACTTTGGGTGATAATGATGTATCAATGTAGGTTCATCAATTTTAGCTGATATACCCTCTCTGATAGGGGATATTTACAGTGGGCAGGCAGGGGGAACAGGAGGTATATAGGAAATCTCTGTACCTTCCTCTCAATTTTGCTGTGAACCTGAAACTGCTGTAAAAAAAAATAAAGTCTTTTTAAAAAAGAATGAAAGAAAAGAAAATGAGAGTTATTATCTTTTAGAGATACTACTGAAATGTTTGTGTATAGTGAAAAGACATCTGGGATTTGCTTCCAAACAGTAGTATCAGAGAGAGTACAGATGAAAGAAAAAATGGCCATGAGTTGATAATTGTTGAACCTGGGTGATGAATATATGGGGGTTAATTATATGCTTATGCTTTTATTTTTCCAAAGTATGAACTTTTAAAATGGGAGGCATTAAGAGCCCCCACCAGAACGCTGAATTTTAGCCAGAAATATTCAACTTCCTCTTTACCCACCAACCAAACACATCTGCAGGGGATAGTGAACAAAATGGACTAATACTGGCACAATTCCACCTCCTTCTCACACTGTGAGCACAGAAAGTCTGAAAAGGGTAAAATGGAGAGGCCAATTACAGGAAGGAGAAGGGAGAGAATGCCATGAGGCGGAATAATGAACCTGCTTATCAGTCCCTGAATCACTGGGAACTGGCAGCCCAGGAAGAAGCATGTCTCCATGTAGGAAGATGCCCCACTGCGATCTTCATCAATAACCATGTTTCTCAAGTTTATTTGGCCCTAAGAATCACCTAGGATAACAGGTAATCACAGAGATTCCCAGGCCTCTCCTTGACAGATTCTGGTTCAGTAGGTTTGGGTCAGAGCCCTGAAATCTGAATGCAGAACAAGTCCTGGGAAGTTATGTTCAGTCAAGTTTGAGAAATTCTGACTTAGAAGATCCACACCCTATTCCCTTTCCCCATGTTTAAAAACATACATCAAAGTGTAAACAGCAATTTTCCTGGGGAAAGTAAGGTTACCTTTCTGCTGCTGTTCATTCATATTTTCTGATTTTCATATATAGAAAAGAGACACCTCTCTTGCTCACTCTGTTGGTTCTATGACAGAACTTCAAAGGTAATGTTTCAGACTCATTCTGACACTCATGGCCGAGTTACCAAAAAAGGGAACATGCAGGGAATTTCAAAGGGAAATCTGAGCCACAGGACAGACCTTTAATCTTCTTAGCTAAAGATTGCTATAATTTTGATAACAGCAACTTACCTGTGAAGAAACAATATTCTGCTACCTTGAGAGGGAAGATCAGTGGTCTCCTGGGCCCAATCTGATACCCTCCATTAGAGAAAGGAAGCCACAAATTTCTCTGCAAAGAGTTCTGCTAAAACAAATACATCCACAAAAAGTCGTGCTACTCTATTTACAACACCCAAGCAACCTAAGCATCCATCAACAGACGAACAGATAAAGAAGATGTGGTGTATATATACAATGGAATATTACTCAACCATAAAAAAGAATGAAATAATGTCATTTGCAGCAACATGGATGGACCTAGAGATTATCATATTAAGTGAAGCAAGTCAGACAGAGGAAGACAAATATCATATAATATCACTTATATGTAGAATCTTAAAAAATGATACAAATGAATCTATATACAAAAGAGAAATAGAGGATTTGGTTCAAGGTAGTGGAGTAGAAGGAGGTGCTCTTACTCCCTCTTGTGAGAGCACTGGAATCACAACTAACTGCTGAACAATCATCAACAGGAAGACACAGGAACTCACCAAAACAGATACCCCACATCCAAGGACAAAGGAGAAGCCACAATGAGATGGTAGGAAGGGCGAAATCACAATAAAATCAAATCCCATAACTGCTGGGTGGGTGACTCACAAACTGGAGAATACTTATATCACAGAAGTCCACCCACCGGAGTGAAGGTTCTGAGCCCCACATCAGTCTTCCCAACCTGCGGGTCTGGCAACAGCAGGAGGAATTCCTAGAGAATCAGACTTTGAAGGCTAGCGGGATTTGATTGCAGGACTTCGACAGGACTAGGGAAACACAGACTCCACTCTTGGAGGGCACACACAAAGTAGTGTGCTCATCAGGACACAGAGGAAGGAGCAGTGACCCCATAGAACTGAACCAGACCTACCTGCTAGTGCTGGAGGGTCTCCTGCAGAGGCAGGGGGTGGCTGTGTCTCACCATGAGGACAAGAACACTGACCGCAGAAGTTCTGGGAAGTACACCTTGGTGTGAGCCCTCCCACAGTCCGCCATCAGCCCCACCAAAGAGCCAGGTAGGCTCCAGTGTTGGGTCACCTCAGGCCAAACAACCAACAGGGAGGGAACTCAGCACCACCCATCAGCAGACAAGCAGATTAAAGTCTAACTGAGCTCTGCTCACCAGAGGAACAGCCAGCTCTACCCACCACCAGTCCCTCCCATCAGGAAACTTGAACAAGCCTCTTAGATAGCCTCATCCACCAGAGGGCAGACAGCAGAAGCAAGAAGAACTACAATCCTACAGCCTGTGGAACAAAAACCACATTCACAGAAAGTGAGACAAGATGAAAAGGCAGAGGGCTATGTACCAGATGAAGAAACAAGATAAAACCCCAGAAAAACAACTAAATGAAGTGGAGATAGACAACCTTCCAGAAAAAGAATTCAGAATAATGATAGTGAAGATGATCCAGGACCTCGGAAAAAGAATGGAGGCAAAGATCGAGAAGATGCAAGAAATGTTTAATGAAGACCTAGAAGAATTAAAGAACAAACAAACAGAGATGAACAATACAATAACTGAAATGAAAACTACACTCGAAGGAATCAATAGCAAAATAACTGAGGCAGAAGAACGGATAAGTGACCTGGAAGACAGAATAGTGGAATTCACTGCTGTGGAACAGAATAAAGAGAAAAGAATGAAAAGAAATGAAGACAGCCTAAGAGACCTCTGGGACAACATTAAACGCAACAACATTCACATTATAGGGGTCTCAGAAGGAGAAGAGAGAGAGAAAGGACCCGAGAAAATATTTGAAGAGATTATAGTCGAAAACTTCCCTAACGTGGGAAAGGAAATAGCCACCAAGTCCAGGAAGCGCAGAGAGCCCCATACAGGATAAACCCAAGGAGAAACATGCCGAGAAACATAGTAATCAAATTGGCAAAAATTAAAGACAAAGAAAAATTATTGAAAGCAACAAGGGAAAACGACAAATAACAAAAATGGGAACTGCCATAAGGTTAACAGCTGATTTCTCAGCAGAAACTCTGCAAGCCAGAAGGGAGTGGCATGACATATTTAAAGTGATGAAAGGGAAAAACCTACAACCAAGATTACTCTACCCGGCAAGGATCTCATTCAGATCTGATGGAGAAATCAAAAACTTTACAGACAAGCAAAAGCTAAGAGAAATCAGCACAACCAAACCAGCTCTACAACAAATGCTAAAGAAACTTCTCTAAGTGGGAAATGCAAGAGAAGAAAAGCACCTACAAAAACAAACCCAAAACGATAAAGAAAATGGTCATAGGAATATACATATCGATAATTACCTTAAACATGAATGGATTAAATGCTCCAACCAAAAGACACAGGCTTGCTGAATGGATACAAAAACAAGACCCATATATATGCTGGGTACAAGAGACCCACGTCAGACCTAAGGACACATACAGACTGAAACTGAGGGGATGCAAAAAGATATTCCATGCAAATGGAAATCAAAAGAAAGCTGGAGTAGCAATACTCATATCAGATAAACTAGATTTTAAAATAAAGAATGTTACAAGAGACAAGGAAGGACACTACAAAATGATCAAGAGATCAAACCAAGAAGAAGATATAACAATTATAAATATATATGCACCCAACATAGGAGCACCTCAATACATAAAGCAACTGCTAACAGCTACAAGAGAGGAAACCGACAAATAACACAATAATAGTGGGGGACTTTAACACCTCACTTACACCAATGGACAGATCATCCAAAATGAAAATAAATAAGGAAACAGAAGCTTTAAACAATATAATAGACCAGATAGATTTAATTGATATTTATAGGACTTTCCATCCAGAAACAGCAGATTACACTTTCTTCTCAAGTGTGCACGGAACATTCTCCAGGATAGATCACATCGTGGGTCGCAAATCAAGACACAGTAAATTTAAGAAAATTGAAATCATGTCAAGCATCTTTTCTGACCACAATGCTATGAGATTAGAAGTCAATTACAGGGAAAAAAACGTAAAAAACACAAACACATGGAGGCTAAACAATACGTTACTAAATAACCAAGAGATCACTGAAGAAATCAAAGAGGAAATCAAAAAATACCTAGTGACAAATGACAATGAAAACACGACGAACCAAAACCTATGGGATACAGCAAAAGCAGTTCTAAGAGAGAAGTTTATAGCTATACAATCCTACCTCAAGAAACAACAAACATCTCAAATAAACAATTTAACCTTACACCTAAAGGACCTAGAGAAAGAAGAACAAACAAAGCCCAAACTTAGTAGAAGGAAAGAAATCATAAAGATCAGAGCAGAAATAAATGAAATAGAAACAAAGAAAACAATAGCAAAGATAAATAAAACTAAAAGCTGGTTCTTTGAGAAGATAAACAAAATTGATAAACCATTAGCCAGACTCATCAAGAAAAAGATGGATAGGACTCAAATCAATAAAATTAGAAATGGAAAAGGAGAAGTTACAACAGACACCGCAGAAATACAAAGCATCCTAAGAGACTACTATAAGCAACTCTATGCCAAAAAAATGGACAACCTAGAAGAAATGGACAAATTCTTAGAATGGTATAACCTTCCAAGACTGAACCAGGAAGAAATAGAAAATATGAACAGACCAATCACAAGTAATGAAATTGAAACTGTGATTAAAAAATCTTCCAACAAACAAAAGTCCAGGACCAGATGGCTTCACAGGTGAATTCTATCAAACATTTAGAGAAGAGCTAACACCCATACTTCTCAAACTCTTACAAAAAATTGCAGAGGAAGGAACACTCCCAAAATCATTCTATGAGGCCACCATCACCCTGATACCAAAACTAGACAAAGATACTACAAAAAAAGAAAATTACACGCCAATATAACTCATGAATATAGATGCAAAAATCCTCAACAAAATACTAGCAAAGAGAATCCAACAACACATTAAAAGGATCATACACCATGATCAAGTGGGATTTATCCCAGGGATGCAAGGATTCTTCAGTATATGCAAATCAATCAATGTGATACACCATATTAACAAACTGAAGAAGAAAAACCGTATGATGATCTCAGTAGATGCAGAAAAAGCTTTTGACAAAATTCAACACCCGTTTATGATAAAAACTCTCCAGGAAGTGGGCATAGAGGGAACTTACCTCAACATAATAAAGGCCATATACGACAAACCCACAGCAAACATCATTCTCAATGGTGAAAAACTGAAAGCATTTCCTCTAAGATCAGGAACAAGACAAGGATGTCCACTCTCACCACTATTATTCAACACAGTTGTGGAAGTCCTAGCCATGGCAATCAGAGTAGAAAAAGAAATAAAACAAATACAAATTGGAAAAGAAGAAGTAAAACTGTCACTGCTTGCAGATGACATGATACTATACATAGAAAAACCTAAAGATGCCACCAGAAAACTACTAAAGCTAATCAATGAATTTGGTAAAGTTGCAGGATACAAAATTAATGCACAGAAATCTCTTGCATTCCTATACACTAATGATGGAAAATCTGAAAGAGAAATTAAGGAAACACTCCCACTTACCATTGCAACATAAAGAATAAAATACCTAGGAATAAACTTACCTAGGGAGACAAAAGACCTTTATGCAGAAAACTATAAGACACTTATGAAAGAAATTAAAGATGATACAAGTAGATGGAGAGATATACCACGTTCTTGGATTGGAAGAATCAATATTGTGAAAATGACTATACAACCCAAAGCAATCTACAGATTCAACGCAATCCCTATCAAATTACCAATGGCATTTTTTGCAGAACTAGAACAAAAAATCTTAAAATTTGTATGGAGACACAAAAGACCCCAAATAGCCAAAGTGGTCTTGAGGGAAAAAAATGGAGCTGGAGGAATCAGATTCCCTGAATTCAGACTATACTACAAAGCTACAGTAATCAAGACAATATGGTACTGGCACAAAAACAGAAATATAGCTCAATGGAACAGGATAGAAAGCCCAGAGATAAACCCACACACCTATGGTCAACTAATCTATGACAAAAGAGGCAAGGATATACAATGGAGAAAAGACAGTCTCTTCAATAAGTGGTGCTGGGAAAACTGGACAGCTACATGTATAAGAATGAAATTAGAACACTCCCTAACACCATATACAGAAATAAACTCAAGATGGATTAGAGACCTAAATTTAAGACCAGGGCACTCTAAAACTCTTAGAAGAAAACATAGGCAGAACACTCTTTGACATAAATCACAGCAAGATCTTTTTTGATCCACCTCCTAGAGTAATGGAAATAAAAACAAAAATAAACAAATGGGACCTAATGAAACCTAAAAGCTTTTGCACAGCAAAGGAAACTAAAAACAAGACGAAAGGACAACCCTCAGAATGGGAGAAAATATTTGCAAACGAATCAACGGACAAAGGATTAATCTCCAAAATATAGAAACAGCTCATGCAGCTCAATATTAAAAAAACAAACAACCCAATCCAAAACTGGGCAGAAGACCTAAATAGACATTTCTCCAAAGAAGACATACAGATGGCCAAGAAGCACATGAAAAGCTGCTCAACATCACTAATTATTAGAGAAATGCAAATCAAAACTACAATGAGGTATCACCTCACACCAGTTAGAATGGGCTTCATCAGAAAATCTACAAACAACAAATGCTGGAGTGGGTGTGGAGAAAAGGGATCCCTCTTGCACTGTTGGCGGGAATGTAAATTGATACAGCCACTATAGAGAACAGTATGGAGGTTCCTTTAAAAACTAAAAACAGAATTACCATATGACCCAGCAATCCCACTACTGGGCATATACCCAGAGAAAACCAGAATCAAAAAGACACATGCACCCCAGTGTTCATTGCAGCACTGTTTACAATAGCCAGGTCATGGAAGCAACCTAAATGCCCATCAACAGACAAATGGGTAAAGAAGATGTGGTACATATATACAATGGAATATTACTCAGCCATAAAAAGGAACGAAATTGGGTCATTTGTTGAGACGTGGATGGACCTAGAGACTGTCATACAGAGTGAAGTAAGTCAGAAAGAGAAAAACAGATATCGTATATTAACGCATATATGTGGAACCTAGAAAAATGGTACAGATGAACCGGTTTGCAGGGCAGAAATAGAGATCCAGATATAGAGAACAAACGTATGGACACCAAGGGGGGAAAGTGGCGGGGGGGTGGGGGTGGGGGTGTGCTGAATTGGGAGATTGGGATTGACATGTATACACTGATGTGTATAAAACTGATGACTAATAAGAACCTGCTGTATAAAAAAATAAAAATAAAATTAAAAAAACTTAACACCATTCTATTCCATAGTGTAAGGAGTCACTGCAGGTATCAAAGCTCCCCTCAAAGGGTAAATCATCAGGTAATTGGTAAGTCTGCTAGAATTTCAGGAAAAAAAAGTTTATAGATTTTATCTATGTGTTTGTTTAACCTATAGTTTCATCACAGTACGTTCCCTCTGCTATTGTGATAGTCCTTAAGGTACATGAAAATGATTTAAAATGTACCAGAGATAAAAGATATACAATGATTTCTTTTAATCTTTCAGAAAACGGAAGTTACACTCTGGGCACCTTTCCTTTCACAGGAAGAGAAATGTCTGAAAAGCAAGCTGTGCCCAACACCCCAGCGATCTATGTGGACTACATTTTCCCCACCTGGTATCATCTGCTCCCACAGCTTTAATGGCCACCCATTCGCTATGAAACCCAAACACATATCGCTAACACCGATATTTCTCTTGAATTCCAAAACTGTAGATGCAATCACCCCTGGACACCTCCACTTCATCTCCATACCTCTGGTCCCCACACAGTATTTGGCATCCAACATGCGCCTAATGAAGGTCTGGAGAATGAGTGAGCAGATAGTGACTCCCTTCTGGAGGCTTAATGAAACCTTGTTGAATTGATTTGAATGAAACGACCATCAATTTTTCATTGACCACAACTAGATCTGAGGAAGCTTAGCACTTAAATAACACTTCACAATCATTGAGCCCATCTCAACTCCCTTAATATGCCCAGTATTGCAAAGTTGGTGAAAATTCAGGACGAGGACACTCAACTTTGCTCTCCTAACCAAAAGTAATTCATCACAGTCGTTGGGGGTGAAGGGAGGCATCACCAGAACCTGAGCAATGGGGGAAGTAGCCCAGAAGTGAGATGTTTTGAGGGAGGAGTTAGACAAAGGAAACCTCAAGCAATGACGTGTACAAAGCATGAGGATATGAAACGGTCCAACAAACGAACCTATCTACAAAATAGAAACAGACTCACAGACATAGAGACCAGACTCATGGTTGCTAAGGGTGGAGGAGGGAAGGATTGGGAGTTTGGGGTTAGCAGATGCAAGCTGTTATATATAGGATGGATAAACAACAAGGTCCTACTGTATAGCCCAGGGAACTATATTCAATATCCTGTGATAATATGGAAAAGAATATTAAAAAGAATGTATCTATGTAAAATCAAATCACTTTGCTGTACAGCAGAGATAAACACAACATTGCAAATCAACTATACTTAAATAAAATAATTTTTTTAAAAAACCGGTTCAATATGCCAAAAGGAAAAGCATTTGCGGGAATGGTACTGCAGCTTCAGTGACACGAGAGGCATGATCAGAAAGGGTCATCTGTCAGTTAAGAAGCACAACTTTACAGTAAAAGGCCTGAGAAACCAATAAGGAAAGTAAGATGATCTGTTTTGTTTTATTTTATTTTATTTTAGGCTGTGTTGTGTCTCCGTTGCTGCGCGGGCTTTCTCTAGCCGCAGAGAGTGGAGGCTACTCTTCGTTGTGGTGCTCAGGCTTCTCATTGCAGTGGCTTCTCTTGTTGCAGAGCTTGAGCTCTAGGTACACGGGTTTCAGTAGTTGTGGCGTGCGGGCTCAGTAGTTGTGGCGCACAGGCTTAGTTTCTCCGCAGCATGTGGGATCTTCCTGGACCAGGGCTCGGACCCGTGTCCCCTGCGTTGGCAGGCGGATTCTTAACCACTGCGCCATCAGGGAAGCCCTGTTTTATTTTAGAAAGCTCTATAAGAAAACGGGGGATGGTTTTGTTCCCGAGAGGAGAAGGGCAGAAAGAGGAGGAGGACAGAGAAAAGGATGGAGCAGCGGGGCTTCCCTGGTGGCGCAGTGGTTGAGAATCTGCCTGCCAACGCAGGGGACACGGGTTCGAGCCCTGGTCTGGGAAGATCCCACATGCCGCAGAGCAACTAGGCCCGTGAGCCACAATTACTGAGCCTGCGCGTCTGGAGCCTGTGCTCCGCAACAAGAGAGGCCGCGATAGTGGCAGGCCCGTGCACCACGATGAAGAGTGGCCCCCGCTTGCCACAACTAGAGAAAGCCCTTGCACAGAAACGAAGACCCAACACAGCCATAAATTAATTAATTAATTAATTAATTAAAAAAAAAAAAAAAAGGATGGAGCAGCATAGCCGGGACCTGAGCCTGAGTTCCGACGTGGCGGAGGAGCCAGGGAGCTCCAGTTGTCTATTTCAAGTCGTTAGTGTGGCTGTCTGCCAAACCTTTACTAAAGTCCTCTAACACACACAAAGGCTTTACCCGAACAGATTTCAGTTCGTGTGTGTGTGTGTGTGTGTGTGTGTACGTAGTAGTCAAGAAAAAGAACCAAGTACCATGTGATAATGAGGGCAATGCCCAGTGGGGACAGCACAAGATCCCTAAACAGAACAAACTCCGCAAAAGCAAGAGATGAGACAGAGGAGGCCACGAACTGAGTCTCAGAAAAGCACTGGACTCTGCTCAGTCCAACGACAGTCAGTTCAATGACTTGAACAAGAAGTCAAGTTCACGTTATCTAGAAATTAAGGGGCTGGGAGACGCTCACAGCTAAAATCCAGTGAAATCTGATCGACAGCCTGTATATAAAAACATGTTCCACAAAAAATCTGAAAATTAGAGTACATTAAGATTTTTTATTATTATTTTACAGAATTTCATAAAAAGAACCTAGAGTGGTAAGACTCAGGGATATTGTGATAACTGAGATGAGAATGGCCACTATGGTAGACCACCTCTCTCTGGTCCAGCAGCAGTACCACCACCTTACCCCCACTTCAAAACTTTGAAAACTGCCCAGGAGAGGCTGAAATGAGATTAATAAAATGTTGTCTAATTGGAATTGCTCAGATGACTGCCTAGCTTTTACTGCCACCTCCTGGCCCTTTCTGGTATGTCTCCCCTGAGTCAGTGGTGCTGAAAACCACACACACACAAAATCCATTACCACATTCACGCATCTCCAGCTAGATAGAGCATCAAATTAAACCATGATCACACTGCAACTGTAAAGCTGTGATATCGAGTGGGAGCCCCTGAATAAGGCAGCTGTACACTGATAAGGTCACCCCAGCCAGGCTGACTACCCCCTGGTCCCCGATCTGTCAGCACGCTGAGGGCAGATCTGTGTCTAGGGGCAGATGCACATTCACCAAGCTCACGGAGACAGATCTCTAATACATAAACACCAATGTACCAATTTAGAGTGAGAATCATCACCTCCAAGGTAACCCAGGCCTCATATTTTCCTACAAGAACCACTTTTCTCTCTAGGTCAGGCACACTGGAAATCAAATCATGCACTCATGAGAATTGCTTAGCGAGGAGGAAATCAGGGCCAGGGCACTGGCCAGAGAACATGAACTTTTAAAGGCATCCGGCTCTGAGAGATGGGGTCGTCTGCCCCACAACTGGAATATTCTGCCACTGGACACAACAACACAAATCTCTGGAACAGCGTATCTATCCTTCTCCCGTCAATGCTTGAATGGGAATTATCAGGCCTTGCCTTTGAGATGTTTCCCTGTCCAGTTCTGGCCAATCCACCTCCCTTTCTGGTTGGCAGGATGTTTTCATGGGGACGATGAAGCCTCCAGTGAAGCTTCCATCAGTCAAGTGCTGACCGAAATCTGTGTCTCTGCTCCACTGTGCACTGATACCATAGTCGGCTGTCTGTAACGGGCTCTACTGTCCCTATTTCCAAGCTTTTGGAGGCACCACGGTAGTTCCATGGACTTCCAATAAACAGGTAATGATAATTTCCATTTGTTGAATGATTAGAAGTTTACACAGAGTTTGTACATCCCTTATTGGAGCTAGTCCTCTCAAGCACCCTTTGGGGTTCTTTGGGTAAATATTATGATTCTTATTTTACAGATAAAGACACTGAGATTCAGAGATGGTAAGTGGTTTTTCCAAGGTTGCAGAATTAGTGAATATAGGGTTAAGACTACAACTTACATCGTTGAATCCCAGGTGAGTCTACTGAGGAAGCCAGCTCTTAACAGTAAACATAAAGGAACTCTGCCTGACTGACTGACCTACTCCTATATAACAACTAGTTATGGACTGTCAGTTATCAGCTACCTATTGTTCTAGGCACTTTGGAACACCAGGATGATGAATTTTTTTTTTTTTTCATGCTACAACGTGGATGGATCCTTTTTGGGTTTTTTGATCTAAGATTTCTACTTTACTTTTCTTAAAACTTTTATTGGAGAACAGTTGATTTACAATGTTATGTTAGTTTCAGGTGTATGGCAAAGTAATTCAGTTATACACATACATATTTTCATTCTTTTTCAGATTCTTTTCTCATATAGGTAAAGGATGATGAATTTAAATAAGGTTCCTATTCCATGGAACATATATTCAGTGGTGAGAGACAAACAAGGAAAGATTCAGATGGTGATAAGCCCTGTGCAGAGAATAAAAGTCGGGGATGTCAAATGCTGATTGGCTATTTCCGTTTGGGTCACCAGGGAAAGCTTCTCTGGGAAAGGACATTTAAGCTGAGGTGGAAATTCCAAGAAGACATACAATGATGAAGGGGAAGAGCATTCTAACCGGAAGGGACAGCTAAGACCACAGCGTGGTCCCCTGAGATGGGCCCATACTGGCTACGTCTGAAAAAGAACAAGAAGTCCAGTGCGCTGGGGAACAGAGGGCAAACGGGGTGGTAAAAGGCTAGTCAGGAGGTGGGTGGGAGCCAAACCACATGGCCTTTTGTTAAGGAGGATCAGTCAGATTTTATTCAAAGCACAATGGAAAGCCACCACGCTACTACGGAAATGTGCCACTTTTCAAAGAAGTCACAGCATTCTAGAATAGGTTTTACACCTCAATTCCAAAGTCTCAATCAGCTCACTATTCCTACGGCACAACGATTCAAGTCTTTGATGAACTTACAATGCTTCCCATAAACAAGCAAGAGGTACTTGAAAAACTCAGAACACAAGTTATCTGGGGAGAAGGAGAAAGGTTTGTCCTGATAAAAGAAATTTTTATAGACTGAGGTCTGGGGAAGCCATTCTGGCTTATACTTGAATTTTATGCTAAGTAAAATAGCCTGTTTGTGGCTTATCAAACACACATTGCACATCTGCTTTAATTATTAAAGAAATGGGCACACTGATCAGAAGTAAAGAATATCATGTTAAAAATAAAGATGAAATGCCTCCCTTCCTGGGATGCCCGTGCTGGTACTCCTTCAATGATAAGACTCCCTTTCCAGGTACCAAAGCCATGCTGACTCACTGTGTATGTGTTGATCTGTTGGTTTCTGGTTTGGGGTTTTTTTTGAAACCTTGAAGAAATGTATCCCTGACTTATTTGACGTTCTTTGTTCTGACAAGATATAAAACTGTGTTGAAAACCATGCTTCTCTGGAGCAGCTTCTCAGAGTAATCTGGGAAGCTGTCTTCTGGGCTATGGTCCTCAGTGTGGCTCAAATAAAACTCTTTTCTGTTCCTATTATAGGTTGTTTGTTGATTATTTTCATTGGGAATCCTATCTATGAAAACCCGTACTTAGAAGTGGTGGATTCATGGCCTCTGCGCTCCAGAAAGCCCAGCGAGGCTCCCAGGAGGCACTGACTGCCTTCTAGAAGAGCTCAATTCAGAAACACGGGTGTGGGGGGGGGGGGGCGGGGGGGGAACCTGCCTGACTCCTCCTCTCACCCACCCGGAAAGCAGTGTCTCCCTCAGGCCCAAGGCCATCCTGCTTTGCCACAGCTCACTGCTCAGATGGCAGCCTGACAACTGCTTTCTCCGCAACTCTAAGATAAAACCTATAGCTGTCCCATAGCAAAGAGATGTTCAAAAACACCCCAAGAGGCGAGCAGGGAAGGAGAGTCAAGAAAAGAGAATGGCGGGGAGAGAAAGAGAGAGAGAATGGGGGGGAGGAGCGGTGAGGGGTAGGGAAGAGGGTAAGATAGGGAGGATACATGCCTTCTACATAGAAGTTCATTGCATAAAAAAATCACTGCCCTCCACACCCACTCTTAAACACTGTTGACACGGGGAAAGAAAAACGGCCCTATCTTTCTTTCCAAAGACTGGTTTGGCAACAAACAGTAGCCTTTGACCTAGGAAATCACCCTCAGGACGTCATGAGGGATGAGCTCAAAAAGGCTTACACAAATATGCTCGCTGAAGGTTTATTTACAACAGGGCAAAATTTTAAACAGTGGTCAACAACAGAGAATCCGTCAACTCAGTTACAGCCAAGTCATAGGAAGGAACATGATAAAACTAGTAAAAATCATACTCTAAGGGAATTAGAATCTAAAAGACTCTTTCAACACATAAGGAAAAATTCAGAATATATTCAGTTAAAAAGTTGGAAGGTAAACAGGGGAACACACAAATCTTTGTAAATAATCTGGACAAGAAACAAAAGGGCAATGGGGAAAGTAGAGGGCGGCTGGGAAGACTTTCGCAGTTTTAACTCTCTGAACTGCTAGTACACTCGCCGGAGAGCATGTGACTGTTAGAAACTCATTTGGGTAAGAGTTTGGCATCCAGAGGGTGCAGAGAAAGATCAACCAGAGAAGGGCGCAAGGTCTCTTTTCGAAAGAACTTTGGGCCTGCAGCTCTGTGAAAACTACCACCGAGCTCCCTGCCTGTGGAGGGCCCAGCAGGCTTGAGATTGCCTAGTAACCCCCAGGAGGCCTCAGTGGCAACTCTTAGATTCTCAGGCCATGCAACAACAAGCTGCTGTTGTCTGAAATCGACACTACACTTGCAAAACTTGACTACAGTCCCCTTCCTCGTCCTCATTCCTTACCATCCATCCACATCACCCAGGCAGAGACATCAATGGTTTGCATTCTTACCCCTTTCACAGGAAGACGCCCACATCAGCCCTGACTGGCAACACTCACGCACCCGGTGATGCAACAGGACCAGATGAGAGGGAGTGAAGGCCACAGAAAGAACAGGGGCCTGGAAATGGACACACTTGGCTCCCATCTATGCTTGGCCACCAACCAACCGTGACCCTGGAAAGGCCACTGAGTTTCTCTGAGACTCCATTCCTAATCTGCAGAATAAATGTTAGACAATCTGTGAGGTCTAATTTGGCTCTAAAATTTCAGAGTTCAAAATCTCCCAAATATTTCACTTCCAAAGAAATCCCTGGACCATGGGAAACAGATGGCCCAATGTACCTGGAGGCCAGGGGATCTTCTCAAACAATTCCATTTTACAGTAAGTGTCACTGCACAAATCTGGACTCTGCAAAACCAGTTTGGGTGCCTCCTCTATGGGCCTCTTGGGGAAGCCATTCTTTACAGCACTTCTTTTTTAAACATGCATTTACTTGATCATGCAAAAGCACCCCTTCATCTGCTCTGTATTTGGCTCTGAGTTCTCATATAGGGGAACCAAGCATCCCAGTTTGCCCAGGACTGGGGAGTTTCCCAGGATAAAACTCTCAGTGCCAAATCCAGGACAGTCTCTGGCAAACCATGTCAGTCGGGTCACTCTATCTCTCAACATGCTCTCTGTTTGGTTTGCTTCCCCCCAGACATCCTCTACACTCTGCGTCAGAACAAAATATAACACTTTTTTGACTTGTACTCACACTGCTGCTCAAATCAACACCATCTGCAGATCACCGGTAATGGATGCCTTGGGTTGCCTCAAGGACACTTACGTCCTTAATTAAAAGTGCCTTTAGGGCTTCCCTGGTGGCGCAGTGGTTGAGAATCTGCCTGCTAATGCAGGGGACACGGGTTTGAGCCCTGGCCTGGGAAGATCCCACATGCCGCGGAGCGGCTGGGCCCGTGAGCCACAGCTGCTGAGCCTGCGCGTCTGGAGCCTGTGCCCCGCAACGGGAGAGGCCGCGATGGTGAAAGGCCCGCGCACCGCGATGAAGAGTGGCCCCCGCTTGCCGCAACTGGAGAAAGCCCTCGCACGAACTGAAGACCCAGCACAGCCAAAAATAAATAAATAAATAAAAATAAAAGTAGCTATAAAAAAAATTAAAAAAAAAAAAATTCATTAAAAAAAAAAAGTGCCTTTATTCACCTTGTCCCATTAGGTGCTCTTAGTTTGGCAGGATTTTTTTATAATCAATAAAACACATAACACACACAGAGGAATTTTTGTAAGTATTCAACAAAAGTCATATGAATAAGAAAAATTCCTTATTTTAGCATTGAACCATCACCGTACATTATTTCACTGCATCATTAATGTCTTAAAGAAAATCAACTAAAAAACAAAGAAAACATATGGCTGACAACAGAAGAGTCAACAAAGGAATCCATTTGTTCACTTGCTGATCCTCTTGACAAATATGTACGGAGCACTTATTCTACACCAGGCAAACAATGACGAAAGAGAGACACAGTCACATGGAGGTCACGATCTATGTCTGCTGATCATTAATGGATATTAACCAAAACATTTAACAAACAGATTTCTCAAATGGACTCCAGTCTGGTTACCTATAATAAAAGTTAAAACATTAACTATTTTACCCTTAAGATTACAGAAAAACAGGAGTATTACCAGAATATCCACCTGTTTGTCTCTTCCAAAACATTGTATATTCATAGATGACAGACATTGTGTCTTTTTGTAACCCTTCAGAGCACCTAACAAAATTTATGAAATTGACCTGAAATTTTCAAAAAGAGTCAAAGAACAAAGGATAAGAATGTCTGAAGCCAAAAGACAGAAAGGAAGCTGTTCTACTGCCTGTGATTAATCAGCTGTACCCAGTCACCCCTTAGACTCAGCCAGAATTCAGAAGCACCGGAGTAACTGTGAGCTCACACCCAATCTTAAATGCAGAGAAATCTTAGAACCAGAACAAAAGAAAAATAAGTGTCCTGCACTCAGTTTTCAGAAATTCTCTACATACTCAGGCAATGGCTAGTTTAATCTCAGCCATGTCTTTAAAAAACCAACACATGCATTCATGCAGCGTGCCACCTCCAGAGAAGTTGATAGTGGTTGCTTGCAATCATCAACCTGTCACAGGAGAGTTGGGAAGACATGTTTAGTTGCAAGAATGTCTGGGTAGAGTCTCAGAACGTGTGGGTTAAAAGGCTGATGGCACCTCACCTGCCAGGTTTCCAAGGCAGAATCCCAGCCTTCATCCCTGACTCCGCCCTCTCTCCCTCACTCCCACCACCAGCTGTTTAGTAATGCCAGTCAATTCCACCTCATGAATGTCCCCAATTTGCCTTTATGTTCATTATCATAGATCTTGAAACTTTCCATCACCTCTTGTCTGCCTGCCTTCACTTCAATCTTGCTTTCCACCAAAACACACACATGTACATATCACAGGAGCTTCTAACCATGCTGAACTTCTCTCTTTTCCCCAAACATGCCCTTAGATGTTTCCTCTTTGGACTTTTGGATGTGTTGGTGCCTCTGCCTAGAGCATCCTTCCCCCAATCTTCATTCCCTCGTCTACCTATTATCTGCTTAATTCCTAATCATCCTTCAGGTTTCCTCTTAGACATCACTTCCTCTGAGAAACCTTTCCAGGCTCCCCTCGACCGAGCTACTTATTTCTTGACACTTGCACAGCACCTTGGACTCCCACGATCACAGGACTTATTGTCCTGCATTGTTATTGCTTTTTTTGTTTTTCCTTTATTTTGTTTTTCTTTTAAACAACTCTTTAAACCACGCATTATGCCAGGACAGAGGCTGAACTTGCCTGTTCACCTTTACATCCTTGTTACCTAACCAAAAAAGGTGTGAATCAATTAGTTCATTTGTGAATGAGTACAGCACAGTTCTTTACCTGTCAGTGTCTTTGCCACAAGGCTCCACCTCCTGGCCAGACTCTCTGACCCAAGGTGGGTTGTGACCTGCTTTCTGTCTGTCTCCTAAGCTAGACCTATGCAAAAGACCAATGCACTGATAGGTAGCACCTTGAGAGGAGACAGTGTTACATAAATGAGCCAAAATTGGCTTCTGTGTACTGGCTCCTAAACTGTTTATTCTTCACATCAGGCTGAGACCCATTAGTTCAAAACCCTACTAGTGGCAAACTCAAATTTTTATACATCCAGTTTTTTAAAACACAGACCAAATAAGCAGACTTTTTTGCCACCTAGAACCTGCCTGCTTTGCATACCCTGTGAAACTGTGCCCAACATCTACTAGCCATGGACAAGACAAACCTCAGGGCTACAAAGACCCACACCACTGCTGCTCTTTGGCGCTCTCTGACTCAAAGACTCCAAGCCATGGTGCTGAGCGACGTCACCTAGACACCCTCTCCTCTCTGATTCCACTCTCCCCAGGGAGTTCCCTTGCCCTCCTCCCCTTCTGAGTGGGGACCCACACCATATAGCCTCTGGAGGGACTCATACTGTGAAGGACTTCCCCTGAACGCAACCTGTCAAAGCATCACCCAAATAAAGCTTGCGTGTGCTACTGCCACTTTGTGCTCATGTCTTCTTCCTTGATCAGCCATGGAACCCCCTGAACCCCCTACAGGTAGATATCTGAGGAATTCTGCATATTTATAATTTCTATGTAGTCCCAGTTTGATAACTTTTAACCTGTCTTGTAACCCTAGCTTTAAATTCATCATCTGGTTTAGTCAGGATTGCTTCTAAAACCAAATCTTCACCGGCAGAGTTCCATTCCAGCAATTCAGGACAGCCTCCTAGCTCTCATGACCCTGGTCACCCATCTCAAATCTTACTGGACTTTCTATCTCTAGCTTCTATTCTCCTGCCTTGGACAGTAATCTGCGACTGGCTTTATTAGTCCAATCCATCTTTCTAGCCTGCACTCCTGGCAAACAGCCCTGGAATTATACCTTTTATCCATGGATGCTATAAGAAGGTCTTGAACTGAAGCTCTATAAAATTTCTAGTTTCCATCCCTAAGATTCCAATGTCCATACTTTTGCAACAGAACTTACAGTAAGGTGGCTGGAGATAAACTCGAGGGTAATAAGCACAGGAGCAAATGGCATTTATGTTCTTGTTCACAGGTCTACAGACAAGGAAAGAGATTTGTTAGCATGACAGGATCTTGTGTCTTGATTTTTTTTTTTAGTATAAATTTATTTATTTATTTATTTTTATTTTTGGCTGCATTGGGTCTTTGTTGCTGCACGCGGGCTTTCTCTAGTTGTGGTGAGCGGGGGCTACTCTTTGTTGCAGTGTGCGGGGTTCTCATTGTGGTGTCTTCTCTTGTTGAGGAGCACGGGCTCTAGGCACATGGGCTTCAGTAGTTGTGGCTCGTGGGTTCTAGAGCACAGGCTCAGTAGTTGTGGCGCACGGGCTTAGTTGCTCTACGGCATGTGGGATCTTCCCGGACCAGGGCTCGAACCTGTGTCCCCTGCACTGGCAGGTGAATTTTTAAACACTGCGCCACCAGGGAAGTCCCGTGTCTTGATTTTTTTTTAAGTTATTTGTTAGGACACTGAGTGAGCCTGAGATCCTACTAAGAAATGCTGGAAGGAAATAATTCATCATCCACGCTTCTGAAGGCCAAGTACATTTTCTTACTGAATTTTAACTATCCAAAAATATCCAGAAGTAAGGTCTCACTTCCCACAAATAAACAGTGCAGTGGATAAGAAATGTTAACACACCTAATCTAATCATTTTTCCCTTAGGGATATCAGCCCAAGTTCAGGCTTTAACCACACAGAACTCTTGGCTAGGAAGAATGACCAAGAATCTAAAGAGAATGCCACAGGAGATGGGATAATTAGAGAGGCAATATAACTACAAAGGTTAGAAGTGATAGTAGTCTCAGATGACTTATTCTAGGGGCCTGTTGATTTGAGTGGTTCGATCTGCCTATCCTCCAGGCTGCATAATAAATTTCTGCAGAGCAAGGTACTCTAATCTTTGCATCTCTTGCTCTGGCTTCAGAGTTATCAACATCTGAAAAATACGTGCACAGAAGCATTTGCTGCTGGGGAAGAATTCTCAGGTGGTGTCTATGGTATCTATCAGATAAGTCCCCCTGCCTCGCAAAAAAAAACTTAACAATGAACATCTGGCCTCCATTTTTCAGTAGGCACTCAAAAGTCTTTTTCTTCCCTTTTTCTCAAAAGTCTGGGGCCTAAAAGAAAGTGCAGCCTCGAGCAAAGGGAGATGCCACAAAGAAATAGCCTCAGAGCGTGAGAGGAGACCTTTTCCTAACACCAGGATCTTCACTGTCATCTCTCTTGTCCCCAACAGAAAGCCTCAGGTAGACACCCAGTTCACATGGCACCACATTCAGGACATACAGAAGATGTTCTTAGCTTCTCACAGGTCTGCTCAAAATATTTAGATGCACTAGAACCAGCATACAGGTATGAAATACTCAAATAGCACATATGTGTACACATTCATACAAATACAACACGCATGCACACACACACACACAAACACACACACACACACACACACACACACACACACTCCAACTTATGAGAAAGCAATAAGCCATATCATCATGGAGAAGTTAGGTCTGAGAGTGGAGCCTGGGCAAGAAAGAACATAATTGGGAAATGAGGATTTGGAAAAATGAGAACGAGAAAGTCATAGAAAGACAGGCTCTTAGTTCAGAGAAAACCAACAGTTCTCCCATTTTAGTTCCTGGGACAGAACTGTGCATCCTAGCAATGCCAGATTACTTGACTTCTGATCTAAGGGACAAAACTGGCCCTATTTTTCTACAGTTATGGCATTTTCCAAGAGAATCCACTCATTTTTATTTATAGTTGCAAAAACACAAAGAATTCTTAATTATCTCACAATTAACCCCACATGTCTACTTTTTTTTTTTTTGGCTGTGTTGGGTCTTCGTTTCTATGTGAGGGCTTTCTCTAGTTGCGGCAAGCGGGGTCCACTCTTCATCATGGTGTGTGGGTCTCTCACTGTCGCGGCCTCTCTTGTTGCGGAGCACAGGCTCCCGACGCGCAGGCTCAGTAATTGTGGCTCACGGGCCCAGTTGCTCCGCGGCATGTGGTATCTTCCCAGACCAGGGCTTGAACCCGTGTCCCCTGAATTAGCAGGCAGATTCTCAACCACTGCGCCACCAGGGAAGCCCCACATGTCTACTTTTAAATGTCTCGGTTTCTTGGCACATACGTGTCTGTGCTCTGTAGATTTGTCTCATTCTTCATTTGTCCATTCAACAGATATTGATGTGCCAGATATTGTGCTTGGTGTGGAAGACACTGCCACTCGCCTATCCAATATCCATTTGCCCTTTCTTCCTAATAGAATCTTGACTTTGCTCAAGTAGCAATGTGCCCTCTTAAAAATAATCACCTTCCCAGGATGCTTAGCACCTAGGAGTGGCCATGACCCATATCTGTCCCATGAGAATATAATAAGCACTTTTCCATTCCATCGGGCTTTTGGGAAAATGACTGTTTTTCCAACAAAAGGTAGAGCATGATTTGAAACTCATCTTTAACCTTTCTGTCTTCCTACATTTTCCTTCTTATAATGCCTAAGTGAGGCCACCTTGAGACCACAAGCTACAGAGAGCTGGAAGGAGCCCAGGTCACTTGTAACTCCCTAGAGCAGCTACACCAGCACTGACCTGCTCATCCTTCCATTTCTTGTTCTGTGAGAAAAATAAATGCCTATGTGATTGTGCTACTACAGTCAGGCTTCCGTTATGTGCAACCTAACTGGGGATACAACAGTCAGCAAAAAAGAAACTCTGCTCCTACCTTTAAGAGCCTCACTCTCAAAAGTAAAGGGCCAAGTGTCACCAGTCATTTATTAACACGAAAGACAGACCAACAAAACAAAGGAGAAAATAGGAACCTGGAAAAAGGAGCAATGCGAAGAGAAGAACCCCCCGCCCAAAGACATAAGTAACATCACCAGTGAAATAAGAAAAGATACCATGATCCATGAAAACAGAAGGCTAGGGAATACCAACGTTTGAAGAACAAAAGGAACTCATGAAAATTAAAACTGTGAAAGCCAAAATTTTTTTTAAATATATTAAATAGACAGATTAGAGACAGTTGAAAAAAATATCCCAGAAAACAGAGAAAAAAAAAAAAAAAGGTGAAAAAAATAAAGGAAAAAGTATTAGAAAATAAGAGGTCCTGTCCAGGAGGTCCAACAACTGAATGAAAGGCATCAAAGAGAGAGAACTAAAAAATTAAAATTAAAATATGGAGGTAAGGAAAGCATTAGCAAAATAATTCAAGAATATTAGCCAGAATTAAAGAAAATCAGCTCCTTTTTTTGAAAGGGCCTCTGACTATCCAGTTCAATGGATGAAAATAGTCCCAAACCAGGACATATCGTTATGAAATTTTAGAACATTCTGGACAAAAAGAAGACCTTAAAAGCTTCCAGAAAGGAGGCTCAAAAAAGTCGAATTTCATACACAAGATCCAGAAAATGAATGATGTCAGACTCAACTGTAGCACCACAAGCCAGAAAATAATGGGGCAATGTTCTCAAAACTCTGGTGAGGAAAAATGATTTCCAACTCTGAATTCTATACCTCGCCACCTTATAGAGCATGAAGAGGGCAGAATAAAAACATTTTAGATATGTAGACTATCAAAAATTGACCTTCCCTGCCTCCTTTTTCAGAAAGATACTGGAGGATATACTTTGTCTAAATGAGGGAGAAACTCAAAGAACAAGTGTATTCCAGGAAACAGGGCTCCCATGCTCAAAAGCAGCAAAAGGAATCCCCAGGATAATGGAGAAAGGAATTTCCCTGGACAACAGTTATGCAGCAGGCCTGGAAATCAACAAACCCAGATGGCGACAGGACAGAAGACTCCAGAAAAGGCTTAAAGATAAAATTCATATATACCCAATCTCTGTGAATACCTTCAAAGGACATGTATGTAGCTGGGGGAGAATGTGGGAGTAGATTAATGATGAATATATAGAAAAGCAAATAAACAAACAAAAATTATTAACTTCAGGGAAGCTGAAAAACTATTCAGTAAAAGAAAAATAATGATGGTAAATACCTAATTCAGATTGTCATGTAATGAAAGCATTACCTGATCTAACCAGAATTGAAAATAACTATATGGGAAGGATGGGAGGGTGGGAAGTATGCATTTGTATAGTGGTGGTGGGGTATAAAAAATTAAATTATCATCTTCTAGAGTGCAAATGTAAGCAATAGCTTATTGCTGTTGTGCTGGGGGGAAAAGAGACAGAATGGTGACTATGTAAGGAATTAGTGGTCAAGTTTGTTTGTTTCAAATGATACAGTGAACATTTATAATGACTTTTGGCTGCCTAGCATCTACCCTCTTGTGTTCAGGGAATTCCCCATCTTACAAGTCTTTGTAGTTGGTGCAGTCTTCCTCCTACTATAAAAGTAGACCATGTCAGACACGTGCTTCCCCAGATTCCCTTGCACTTTACTTAGACTCTGCCAATCAGACAGGGACACTCTGGGGGCAGTGACATTAATGGTGGCACCCAGCAGTCAGTGCTGGTATTGACAGTATGGGCTACAGAGACGGGTGCCAGCAGTGGCTGTGATGAGGGCAATGGTACCCTCACAGATCAGTTCTGTGGCATAGTTTGGGGTTTGATTCCTGGATGCATGCCCTGAATTCAGCTCTCCAGCCCTTCCTGTGATTCTATGAACTACCCATTTTCCTTTTAATGCATTTGATTTTCTGCATGAATCACCCAGAGCTGGTTTTTGCTACTTCCAAGGAAGAAACTGACCGATTAAGAAACTGATACCAGAGTAGCTATAGACATCACACCCTTGGTGAAAGCCAGGAAATATGGTGTGGGCTGCTTGCTTCCAACAGCCATGGAGAGCTTTAACAGGAGAGTAAGAAGAGGATGACAGGCTCACATTCCTAAATTCTCAGCTCAAGCAACGGATTAAAATCCAGGGACCTTTTATTACTCTGCTTTTAAAAAAAATCTCATTTCCTGCAGTCATAGGTCTGAGAGTGCCAAAAGCAACCCAAAAGTTTGATCCTTAGGTTTATCGAATTACAGCATTAACTGAATTCTCACCCGTGCCTTTAATGCAAACATCAGGCACCAATCTTTAAAGGGTGGGACCCCTAAGAACTACAGTGGAGACTACCCAGAATACCCTGAACCCCCAAGCCTTAGTGAGCATCCCTTGCCAGTAGAAGCAGTCCTTCTTCCCCTGTGAGATAAGGCTGATCTAGCCTTGACTGAAGACTCCTTTAGTGAAGTCACTTGAGGGAATTCCTGTGCCAGTGAAGCCCATTTTCCTCGTTCCTTCTGCCTACCACTCTTTACCAGCTAGGATGGACCCCAGCATGACCCAGGGGGCCTACTTCAAGGCTTTCACTCCAAAAGAACGGTAAGAGTTTGTCATCTTATATTGACAAAAATTGTGGAAATGGATTCTGAGGATTCTAGATGGAGGAGAAAAGAACAAACGCTACATTGGGTGGAATTATCAGTATGAGTGCACTTACCAGCAACTCGGGATTCCTTATGTCAGCTGTAGCAGCTGGGAATGGTGCTAATCGTTTGAGAGTTTAGAAACCCAGCCACCACAATTGCCCATACTTATGGGACTGACATGCCAGAAATTCTTTAGGAAATCATAAAGGAAGTAATAGAATCATTTCAGGAGATAAGAGTGTTCGGGTAGATTTATCACGTGTGACCTGCTAACCCACCCCTAACTATGTCCCCAAGAGAGCTCAGAAGATACTCCCTTCACTAAGACTTTGAGATTATACAGTAGTGAGGAGAGCAGGAACATCTCTGAAATGCGTTGCCAAGGCCGTTCTCTGTGGGCTGGGGAGGCTGTTTAGGGAAAATGAGATCCCACCTTTCAATGCAGAGACCATGTTAAGTGATAAAGACTCAATAGCAGTGCCTTACCCTCAAGGCAAAGTGAGCATAATTATGACAATAAGGCATGTGGCCAGCTTGGTAGTCACAATGCTCTGACCCACAGGCATCTCTGGTGAAGGGTAACTGACCATGAGGTCCCTGGACCTTAAATCAATGGGGATTCTCATCACTTACTTTGGACAAACTTCTTCACTTACTAAATTTCTCTGTGTCTGTTTCCCCACCTGTAATATAGGTATAGACCTACTACCTACTCATAGGACTGCTGTGAAGATTATATATGTCGATATATGTAAAGGTTTTAAGGAAATGTCTGGCACAGAGTAAGTGCTCAATAAATGTTAGATATCATTATTACCACTACCGTTATTATTATATGAATAGCCAGGGGAAAAAATCAAGTCTTAATGAACAGAGACCAGACCTAAGCCACCATGACAGTTATAGCTCTTCAACCTAATCCAAGACCTGAGTCAATTCATAGACCTAGAGTCCCTTGAATGAAGGGGAGGCCAAGTTACTATGAGGGAAAAAATTCTACAACAATATCACAAGTACACAGTATGACTCATCTCTTCTTCCTAGCACTCCCTAAAGAGACGAGGTCATTTACTGGGATGACTGGGCTTGCAGAGAAAGTAAAATATCCAGAATTTGGGGGTCTTTGAACACTGTCCCTAAGCTAACACTAATATGTAGGAACCCCAATGCTATTCTGGTCCATGAATCCGAGTAGGAACAAATGGGGGCAAGTGGCAAATGGACTTTGGACCTGACTTTGTTTCACAGTAGCCCCAGTGGGACCCAAAATCCATCTGTAGTTATCTTCTGAGTTCTTGAGGAAAGAACTAGAAGAATCCCTACCCTTGCTCCCAGGTCTACGAATTAAAGTCTATTATTAGGAAGTAAAGATACAGGCACACTCTCCCTATCAAAATAGTAACTCAAGAGCAACATGGCATCTCTGGTGAAATTACAGAGGTAAAAGACTAACATCCAAAGACCCAAAAGATGTAGGTAAAATGATTCTAATCACATTGTCATTTAACTTGCCAATCTCTCAAGTATAGGAGATAGATGAGCCTTAGAGAATGACTATGCATTACTGTATATTTAATACAGTTAGGGACTCCAATTACAGATTTAGAAGGTGTTCTTCTAGCTGTAATATGTTGGGGCAAATTCACACAGCCCCCGGCACCTGATTTTCAGCTCTTAACCTGGAAATTTTTTCTCTTTCCTAATAAGAAAAAGTATCAAAAGTAGAATACTTTAACTTGGTTAGGACAAAAGGACACCTCTACAGTGTTGTCTGAGGGGTAACATTACCTCTCCAGTTCTGTGTCCCTAATTCATCTGTAGGAAACAAGTTTGTCTCTTCCCTCACGGAAGACCTGAAGTTGATTTGGTACTTTAATAGGATCATGCTAATAAGACCTATAAACCTAGAAGTTCCAGGTATACCAGATGTAAGATACAAGCAAACCAGAAATGAAAGAGAATATAGGGTTGAGTTATCGTAGAGAAATTTCTGTGGGGGACCTTGAGGTCCAAGTAAAGGACAAGTAGATTCACCTTGTGCTACTTAGTCCTAATAAAGAGGTATAACTGTTGGTAAGCCTCTTGGGACTTTGGAAGCACTATATACACAGTTGGGCATGCTGCTTTGACTCATCATTTACTAGATGAACTACGCCTAACCACAGGATACCAGAAGACCATGCTACCCGAGTTGTCTTTTATCCACTGGGATTTATCTGATCCACCTAGCCATAAAATCAGGTATGCCTGGTAGCACTCCATCATCAATGGATACACACACATGGATACACACACATATATACACACACATATTCATACACGTGCGCGCACACACACACACACACACACACACACACACACACACACAAAGAAAGAGGATCTTGAAGTCACAAATATGTTGCAGGAAAAGGGACCTCACCTTCCCAGCACGTTGACTCCTGCTAATTGCCATCTTTCTCTCATCCCACACCTAAGGCCCCATGAGGATTTGATAAAGGAGGGAAAAAATGAGCTCTGTTCACTGATGGCTGTCTATGGTAAGCTTGGAAATGTTGATAAGGAGATTTTGAAGAAGAGATGTGTAAGTGAACACCTTAGAATGAAGCCAATGAGAAGATTGTAACCCATGTAAATACTCAACCAAAGGGCCCTACTGCTCTCAACAACAAGGTGATGTGCCCTGTACATACCAGCCAGCCTCTTTCCACAGCCATTCCAATGATTTTCAAGGGTTCCACGACCAAAGTGGCCACAGTGGCAGCAATGAAGGCTTTGCATGGGATCAACAATACGGACTGCCCCTCACCAAAATTAACCTATCACTGCTGCTGAGCATCTAACTTTCCAGCCTCCATACTCTGGTGTCAGGTTGATTACACTGAACCTCTTCCACCCTGGAGGGGCCAGAGAACTATTCTTATTCTGGATGTGAAATTGCTTTCCCCAATGCTCATTCCAGTACTGCCATCCATGGACTTATTGACTGTCTTATTCACTGCCATGTTATCAGACCTAACACAGCTTCTGACTGGTGACCTGACTGCGTCAAATGGAGTGAGACAATGAGCTACATCCATGGGATTCACTGGTCTTATGCCATCACCCCTACACATTGGAGGCAGGAAGGAATACAGAGGGAACTTGTGGGGTGCTTCTCAGTATTGCGGTTTCTACTGGTTAGTTAATGGAAGACTACAGCAGCCAAACATACATAGAAGCATCTAGGGCTTAGAGTCCTCAGGAATGGAGATTTCGATCACATCACTGGGCAAAGAACCCCAAACAACAAAGGTACTGATTGAAGGCAAAGAGAACATGGAATGGAAAGTAGAGAACAAAAGTCATAAGTCCTCTGATTAGAATTAGCTCTAAAATGTTTACCATTTTTCTTATTTGCTGTGCACTGTATTCACATATAAATTTTAACTAATATTCCTCTTCACTCCTGGCCCATTCCCCTACTATTTAACATAAAGTGTGTTGTTGGTGGTGGTGAACTCTACAACTGAGCCCACAGTTATAGAATGTTATCATTACGACAGAACTCAAGGAGACACAGACACCCCCCTGAGAGCCTGGACTTGGACTTGGAGGCAGTTGCTGATGGGTTGTCCCTCTCCGGGGAAGGATGTGAATGTTTCCCGCCCTGTGAGGGATAGCTGTGTACCTTCTTGAAGAAGGTCAGTCTGTGGCAAAGCACTTGAGGACCATATCTAACAAGGTCTCCTCGCTTTAACTTAAATCTTGTTTGAACTCAACAGACATGAAGAGGAGCTGGTCAGCATCCTCTTCCTATAAATTCCTGCGTTTTGACAGAATTCATCCTCCTGTTGGCCTTCAGAAAGGTACAATTACTATCACTGTTCCCACTTGTGTCTGCCCTTCTGATGGCTTTTATTTGGTCTCAACAGACACATTAAAAGTTACCCTCAAACTGCTTCTATGTTCTCACTGCCGCCTTATTCTACAACCCTGGTTTATACTCCTCCAAAATGACCAAAGAGAACAATGACTTCTTAACTGCCAAATGAAACAGAATCCCTTCAAGTGCCCTCTTACTTGACCTCTCTTCAAATTCTGATCAATGTAGCACTGCTTTCTTCTTGAAACCTTCACAAAACCATTTGCTTTCTTCTTCATTTATTAACATTCCTTCTCATGTCACTGGATCCTCCTTTTCTACCCGTCTCTTAAATGTTGATATTTTCTAAAGTTCTATCCTTCCAGTAAGATATGTCTAATGGAGGTGCTGGAATAGCCCCACAGCTCCACAGGGGGCAGAGGTAGCCCTATGAGGGCATGCACAACCCTGACATGGGCACCACCCATAGCCCCTAAAGCTCTGTCTACTCTTTGCTCATGTAGCAAATCTTCCTAGAGTCTGGTCTCCACCTGAGAATCTGATTATAGCAGCTCTAAGCCTCACTGGAAATTGAAGTAGAAGGGAAAAGAAACCAACATCTCACTGAGAAGAGATAAAATACATGGGAAGAAAATTTTATTTTGACATCTCTAGGAGAGTATGAAAGGGTATGAAAGAAAAGCAAATGTCACCTGTTGCCATGGAGTTCCTAAAGTCCTCTTAATTAGTGAGGCACACTTGAGCTCTGATGGCCAAGCCAGCCACCAGTGCTTTTTCCATCTCCACCAGGAGAGGATTTAATACCTTCCACAGAGTTTGTGAATATCTTCATTGTTGGATTAACCAAACCAAATGAATCCCATAGTAAACAACCTCTATTTACACCCTTATTCCTGTTAACTTTGCAGTCATCACTTTTTTTAAATTGAAGTACAGTTGATTTACAATATTATATTACTTTCAGGTATACAACATGGTGATCCAATAATTTCATAGATTATACTCCATTTAAGGTTATTATAAAGTAATGGTTATATTTCCCTGTGCTTGTACAATATATCTTTGTTGCTTACTTATTTTATACATAGTAGTTTGTGTCTCTTAATTCCCTACCACTATCTTGCCCTCCCCCCTTCCCTCTCCAAACTGGTAACCACTAGTTTGTTCTCTGTAACTGTGCATCTGTTTTTATGTGCTTATATCCATTCATTTTATTTTTCAGATTCCACACATAAGTGATAACAGATTATTTCTCTTTCTCTAACTTACTTCACTAAAGCATAATACCCTCTAGGTCCAACCATGTTGTTGCAAATGACAAAATTTCATTCTTTTATGGTTAATATTCCATTTTATGTATATATATATATATATATATATATATATATATATATATATATCACATCTTCTTTATTTATTCATCAGCTGATGGAATTTAGATGGCTTTCATATCTTGGCTACTGTAAATAGTGCTGCTATGAACACTGGGGTGCATGTATCTTTTTGAATTAGTGTTTTCATTTTCTTCAGATATATGCCCAGGAGTGGAATTGTTGGATCATATGGTAGTTCTAGCTCCAGTTTTTTAGGAACCTCCATACTGTTTTCATAGTGACTGCACCAATTTACATTCCCACCAACAGTGTACGAGGGTTCCCTTTTCTCCACACCCTCTCCAGCATTTGTTATTTGTAGACTTTTTAATGATAGCCATTCTGACTGGTGTGAGGTAATGTCTCATTGTGATTTTGATTTGCATTTTTCTGATGATTAACTATTTTGAGCATCTTTTCATGTGCTGTTGGCTATCTGTATATCTTCTTTGGAAAAATGTCTATTCAGGCCTTCTGCTCACTTTTTAAACAAGTTTTTTATGTACTGAGTTGTACAAACTGTTTATAAATTTTGGACATTAACCCCTTAACAGTCATATCATTTGCAAATGTTTTATTCCATTCAATAGACTGTTTATTTGTTTTGTTGATAGTTTCCTTTGCTGTGCAAAAGCTTTTAAGTTTAATTAGGTCCCAATTGTTTATTTTTGCTTTTGTTTCTTTTGCCTTACCCTTAAGATCCAAAAAAATATTGCTACAATTTACATCAAAGATTGTTCCACCCATGTTCTCTTCTAGGAGTTTTATGATTTCTGGTCTTACAGTTAGGTCTTTAATCCACTTTGAGTTTATTTTTGTATATGGTATGTATAAAAAGCTATAATAGACTTCTGTATTTAATCTGTATCCTGCAACTTCACTGAATTCATTTATTAATTCTAATAGTTTTGTGGTGGGTTTTCTACATGTAGCATCACGTCATCTGCAAATAGTGACAGTTTTACTTCTTCCCTTCCAACTTGGATGCCTCTTGTTTCTTTTTCTTGCCTGATTGTTGTGGCTAGGACTTCCAATACTACGTTAAATAGAAGTGGCGAGAGTGTACATCCTTGCTTTCTTCCTGATTTTAGAGGAAAAGCTTTTAACTTTTCACTATTCAGTATGATGTTAGTAGCAGGTTAGTCATAAATGGCCTTTATTATGTTGAGGTAGTTATGTTCCCTCTATAACACTTTGATGAGAGTTTTCATCGTGAATGGGTGTTGAATTTTGTCAAATGCTTTTTCCGCATCTTTTGAGATGATCATGTAATCTTTATCCTTCCTTTTGTTAATGTGGTGTATCACATTGATTGATTTGCATATGTTGAACCATCCTTCCATTCCTGGAATAAATTTCACTTGATCATGGTGTATGATCCTTTTTATATATTGTTGGATTCAGTTTACTAATATGTTGTTGAGGATTTTTGCATCTATGTTCATCAAAGATATTAGCCTGTAATTTTCCTGTTTTGTATTGTCCTTGTCTGGTTTTTGTACCAGGGTAATGGTGGGATCACCAAATGTATTTGGGAGTGTTCCTCTCCCCTTCAATTTTTTGGAATAGTTTGAGAAAGATAGGTACTAAGCTCTTCTTTATATGTTTGGTAGAATTCCACTGTGAAGCTGTCTGGTCCTGGACTTTAGTTTGCTGGGAGTTTTTTTATTACAGATTCAGTTTAATTACTAGTCGTCAGTCTGTTCAGATTGTCTATTTCTTCCTGATTCAGATGTAGAAGGTGTATGTGTCTAGAAAGTTGTCCATCTCTTCTAGGTTGTCCAATTTGTTGCCAAATAATGGTTCATAGTATTCTCTTATAATTTTTTGTGGTACAGTTATTTCTCCTTTCATTTTTAGTTTTTAAATTTTGGTCTTCTCTCTTTTCTTCTTGATAAGCCTGACAAAAGGTTTATCAATTTTGTTTATCTTTTAAAAAAAACTAGCTCTTGGTTTCATTGATCTTTTTTAACAGTTTTCGGTTTCTATTTTATTTATTTATTTATTTCCTTTCTGTCTTTAATTTTTCCTCTTTCCTGCTGACTTTGGGCTTTTTTCATTGTTCTTTTTCTAATTTGTTAGACGGTAGGTTAGGGTATTTGAGATTTTTCTTACTTCTTGAGGTAGGCCTGTATCTCTGTACACATCCTTCTTAAAATTATTTTTGCTGCATTCCATAGGTTTTGGAAAGTTGTGTTTCCATTTTCATTTGTCTTGAGGTATTTTCTGATTTCCTCTTTGATTTCTTCACTGACCCATTAGTTTTTTAGTTTCATGTGTTTGTGTTTTTCCTATTTTTCTCCCTATAATTGATTTCAATTATAGTTTCATACCATTGTGGTCAGAAAAAAATGCTTGATATAATTTCTATCCTCTTAAATTTGTTGAGACATGTTTTGTGACCTAGAATGTGGTCTACCTTAGAGAATGTTCCATGTACACTTGAAAAGAATGTGTTTCTTCTGTTTTGGGATGGAATGTCCTGTAGATATCTATTAAGTCCAACTGATCTAATATGTCATTTAGGGCCAATGTTTCCTTACTGATTTTCTTTCTGGGTGATCTGTCCATAGATGTCAGTGGGGTGTTAAAGTCCCCTGCTATCAATGATTATTGTAAATTTCTCCCTTTATGTCTGTTAATATTTGCTTTATATATTTAGATGCTCCTTATTGAGTACATATATGATAAGGAGTGTTATATACTCTTCTTATACTGATACCTTTATCATTATAGAATGCCCTTCTTTGTCTTTTGTTATAAACTTTGTTTTAAATCTATTTTGTCTGATATGAGCATAGCTACCCCCACTTTCTTGTCATTTATTTTTGCATGAAATATCTTTTTCCATCCCCTCACTTTAATCTGTGTGTGTCTTTAGATCTGAAGTGCGTCTCTTGTAAGTAGCATATAAATGGGTCTTGTTTTTTTATCCAATCAGCCACCATATATCTTTTGATTAGAAACTGACATTTGAAGTGATTACTGATAGGTATGTACTTATTGCCATTTTGTTACCTGTTTTCTGGTTGTTTTTGTAGTCCTTCTCTGTTCTTCTTTTAGTTTCTTTCCTTGTGATTTGATGATTTTCTTTCATGGTATGCTTGTGTTCCTTTCTCTAGTTTTTGTTATCTATTGTAGGTTTTTGATTTGTGGTTACCATGGTGTTCATAAATGTTGACCTATAACTGTATCTACTTGTTTTAAACTGGTAGTCATTTAAGTTCAAATACGTTCTAAAAGATCTACATTTTTTACTCCCCTCCCCCACATTTTGTGTTTTTGATGTCATGTTTTACATCTTCATGTTTATCCCTTTACTATTTATTGTGGTTATAGATTTTAAAATTTTTTGTCTTTTAATCTTTGTACTAGCTTATTTAAGTAGTTGATCCTCAGCCCTTAACATATATTTGCCTTTACTATATAACGGGATTTTCCCCTTATCTACTGATCCTTGCTATAGCCTTTTCTTTTCCATTTAGATAAGATGCTTTAACATTTCTTTTAGGGTAGGTTTAGTATTGATGAACTTTTAGTTTTTGCTTTATCTGAGAAGTTCTTTATCTCTCCTTCCATTCTAAATGATAATCTTGCTGGGTAGATTACCCTATGTTGCAGGTTTTTTCCTTTCAGCATTTTAAATATATCATGTCACTCCCTTCCAGCCTGCAAAGTTTCTGCAGAAAACTCAGCTGACAACATTATGGGGGTTCCCCTGTATATGACTCTTTGTTCTTCTCTTGCTGCCTTTAGAATTCTCTCTTTAACTTTTGCCATTGGTGCACTTGATGTTGTTCAAGAGGTCCCTTAAACCGTTCTCAGTTTTTTTAATTTGTTTTTCTTTTTGCTGTTCTGATTGGGTAATTTCCATTATTCTATCTTCCAGATCACTTGTGTATTCTTCTGTGTCACCTGGTCTGCTATTAATTCCTTCTAATGTGTTTCTCATTTCAGTTATTGTATTCTTCAGTTCTGACTGGTTCTTTTTTATATTTTCTAGTTCCTTGTTAAAATTCTCACTGCGTTCATCTATTCTTTTCCCTATATCAGTTAACATTCTTTTTATTAATGTTTTGAATTCTTTATCGGGTAAATTATTTATTTTTGTTTCATTAGTTGTTTTTTCAGGGGTTTTCTCTTGTTTTTACAATGAAACAAATTCTTCTGTCTTCTCATTTTGCTTAACTTTCTCTGTCTGTATAAAATTAGGTGAAATAGTTACCTATCCCAGTCTTGAAGGTGTGCTCTTGTGTGGGAGTCTCCCTATACAGTCTGCGTGTGCCCAGTGCCTGGATCTGACAGTGGGAGAGCTGGATCTGATGTGAGCAGGAGTCATGTCTTTCCCCAGGGTGTGCTGGCAGTTATCACCTTGGTAGGAGGTGGGGCTGGAGATGGAGCAGATAGGGACAGAGCCAGGTGTGAGCTGGGGCTTCTCCTCTGCTCAGTGGCCACCACCACCCTACGAGTGGCAGGGGTGGGCCCCAAGCTGCTGGAGCAGAAGCTCTGAGGGTTGGGTCCAAGATGGTTCCATTCCCTTTAAGTGTGTGCTCTCCCCACTCCTAGCACTGGCACCCTTGCCCCAGAGCAGAGCAGTGCTGGAGCAAGAGGGCCTGGAGCAGGGGCTGGAGCAGGCGCTCAGCATGGGTCAGGGCTCAGGCTGTGGCAGCCCTGGCCCTAGAGTCCAAGACCACTTCTGATGCGCTGCCTCCATAAGGACCAGTACGGCTGTCCCCACACTGTTCAGATGTCATTCCAGGTCCAAGCAGGCTCTATCCCTCACAACTAAGCACTCCGCTCAGCTGCAACAGCCCTTACCCTAGTGTGGAGCTGCATCACGAAGCAAGTGGGGCCAGAGTGGACACTCAGTGCAGGCTGGGGTGCATGCGAGGGTGGTCACAGAAAACCAGCCAGAGTCCCATGCAGTTTCAATCTACTTTCTCCACCTTGTTCCCAGGAGTAAGCAAGTGTGTGCATGCTCTTCCTGAGTGGAGTCTAGGTTTCTTACAGTCCTCCTGGTAGTCCCACTGGCTTTCTAACCAGCTAAGGAGACTCGTCTTCCTGGTGTTGGACCCCAGGGCTGGGACACCCAACATGTGGCTCAAACCTCTCACTTCTAAGGGAGGACCTCCACCTCTGTAACCCCCCGCCTCTTCTGAGTCCCCTCCCAGGGGCACAGGTCCCAAACCTAATCGCTTCTATTCCCTTCCTACCCAACTCCATGTGGATCTTTCTTACAGCCTTGGTTGTGCAAGAGTCTTTCTGCCAGTCTCCAGTTAGTTTTCAGTGGGAATTGCTCTGCATGTAGATGTATTTTTGATGTTTTCATGGAGGGAGGTGAGCTCTGTGCCCTCCTACTCCACCATCATCATTTGAATCTGCACTCATCACTTTTTGGATGATTTCCCTTTGGCACCTTATTCAGAATCTTGAATTGATCACTGGTTTGAATGCCTGATCACTCACATTCACTAGGCAGAATTCCTATAAGATTTATTTCATTCACCTGAACGTGTACGTGAGTATTCATTAAGCACCTGTGCAGTGCACTGTTCTTTAGTGAGCGCTGAGGGGGAAAGACACCAAAGGTAGTGGCATAGTTCCTTCTCTAAAGCAGCTTTCACCCTACTTAGTGGTGCTCAGAGGGAGTCATCTCTGGGCAGAGTAGAACGTTACTCAGTCCTGAGATCCTTGGGGATGAAAACCCAGTTGTATATCTTCTTGCAAGTAAGACAAAGAGGCACCTTTTATTCTGCCTGCGCTGCTGCCTCACACTCAACTGCAACTTTAGGGTGGGGAAAAAAGGCCATCACAGAAGAAGAGAGAACCCTTTCATCGAGAGAATAAAAGCCTAACAGAATAAAAAAATAAAAGTATTTCTTTACTATATCAGAAGGAAATCAGAAATTGCAGACCAGGGCCCAAGGGCCTTTGTAAGCCTTATACTCCCTGATGCTTATTTTCTTTATCTCTCTGAACGTCCCAAGAGGGATTAGCCCCCAAACCCCGAGGCTGGGGAAATCCTGTGCACTGTAAAGAAAGGGGATGCTTGTCAGGCTCTACTCCAATCCCATGGCAGCCAGGAGGAAGGGAAACCCCGAGGAGAGACACAGGGGTGGCAGGTCTGCCACAAGAAAGTGAGAAGCCGCCAGGCCATCTGAGCTTCCTTGACAGGGAGACAGAACACAACAGGCATTATCATTTAACACCATTAAAGCAGCATGTTAGCTACTGCCTCTATTTTCTCACTTCTGATTATTCTACTACCCTGGTTTATACTGCTTAAAAATGACCAAATCAACAACAAAAAAAGTCAAACGTGGCCAAAGTCAACAATGACTTTCAGAATGAAACACTCTCTTCAGTCCCCTCTTCCTTGGCCTCTCTTCAACTTCTGATAAATTGAGCCTCCCTTTCTTATCAAAACCTTCACAAAACCATCTGCTTCCTCCTTCATTTATTAATATTCCTTCTCACTTGTTGCTGGCTCTTCCTTTTCTGCCTGCCTCTGAAATGTTGGCATTCCTTCAAGTTCTATAGTTGGCCCTCCTTTATTCTCACTCCACACATTTTTCTAGGAAATCCCTTCACTCCCATGGACTCAACTATCACATATATGTGATGGCTTTCAAATGTCTGTCTGCATTCTCAATCCCTCTCCTGAGCTCCAGTGCCATCTAACTGTAGCAGAGATGTCTCCACCTGGATGTTCAGTTTTCGGCATAACTTGTCAAAAACTGGACTCTTTATTCTTCCCTAAAACCTGCTCCCAGTCCTCCTATGTTCCCTGCTCTTGGTAAATGGAAGTGTCAATCATCACCTAAACTCTAAACCAGAAGATTCCCTAGATCTTCCCTCTCTCAATTTCCCTGTCTCATTGGTGAGCAGAGCCTATTGACTATGCCTCCATCCTTCTCATCACTCCCTTCTTCTCCAACCTCCCTGCTTCACTCAAGTCATCATCACCTTGCTCCTGACTTAGTCTAATGTTCCATCATGTAAAGCACGGTCTGGCTCTTTAATATTTGTTGAATAAAGACATGGACCTTTTTCTATCAGATTTTCCTATTTCTAGTTTTACTCCACTCTGATTCATATTCTACACTGCAAGCAGAATATTTCTAAACCCCAAATCTAATCCTGTTTCCTCTCCCCTTAAATACTTTCTGGTTTTCACTCTTTGGGTATTTAAATTACTTAAAGTATATAAATACGTCCATGGGTCCCATCACCTAAAAGGTAGAACAAATCCTCCTTAGCATGATCCAGAAGCTCTTCCTAATAAAAACCCTTCATGTCTTTCTGGAAGAATCTCTCACTATACCTTAGACTCTGCGTCCAGCTCTTCTTTTTTTTTAAAATTTATTTAATTAATTAATTAATTAATTTTATTTTTGGCTGTGTTGGGTCTTCGTGTCTGTGCGAGGGCTTTCTCTAGTTGCAGCGAGTGGGGCCCACTCTTCATTGCGGTGCACGGGCCTCTCACTGTCGAGGCCTCTCTTGTTGCAGAGCACAGGCTCCAGACGCGCAGGCTCAGTAATTGTGGTGCACGGGCCCAGTTGCTCCGCGGCATGTGGGATCTTCCCAGACCAGGGCTCGAACCCGTGTCCCCCGCATCGGCAGGCAGACTCTCAACCACTGCGCCACCAGGGAAGCCCCCGGCTCTTCTTACAACTCACAGTTCTCTGAGTACAGCAGAGTAACCCATACCAAGCAGGACCTTTATTTATGCTGCAGTCCAACCCCTCCCCCTCAGCCCTGTCCATATGTTCTTCTTAACAAGGACTGCCCTCCTTGTTAAGACAAACTATTTTACCAGAGCCTAACCTACTGGGATTTTATCAGAGCTTTACCAACTTGGGGGAAGGAAAATTCCCAACTCTAGTCTGCTATAGCCTTCCACATGAATGGAAAAAATACCCAACTCCAGTACCCCTTAGTCATCCTATACTACCAAAGAGGATAGGGGGAAAAAAACCTGAGACTCATTTGTGAAGTTTACATCACAGGGGCATAGACTCACTGAAAGTCTGAGACCTAATCACAGAACTAAAGAACACTTCCCCTCTCCCAACACCTTATATACTAAAGTTCTTTTTACTCAGCACATCACGTCCACCTTTCCAAAATACATTACAAAGCATACTAAAAGGCAAAAAGCAAACAAACAAACAAACCAAAGCACAGACAAAGCAGCAGATCCAGACCTAGATATGGCAGGGAGGTAGGAATTATCGAATTGGGAATTTAAAACAACTATTATTAATATATGAAGAGTTTTAACGGAAAAGGTAGACAACATGCAAGAATAATGTAAGCAGAGAGATGGAAATGCTAAGAATCAAAGAAATGCTAGAACTCAGAAACACTGAACAGAAATGAAGAAAGCCTTTGAAGAGCTTATCAGTAGACTGCATACAGCTGAGGAAAAAACCTCTGAGCTTGAGGATTTGTCAATAAAAACTTCTAAACATGAAAAGCAAATAGAAAAAAGACTGAAGGAAATAAAACACAGAATGGAGTACCCAAGAACTGTGGGACAATTAAAAAAGGTGTAACATAAATGTAATGGGAATACCAGAAGGAGAAGAACAGAAGCAATATTTGAAGCAATAATGACTAAGAATTTCCCCAAATTAACATGAGACACCAAACCAAAGATCCAGGAGCTCAGGGAACACCAAGCAGGATAAATGCCCCCAAAACTGCACCTATGCGTATCATATTCAAACTTCAGAAAACCAAAGACGAAGAAAAAACACTGAAAGAAGCAAGGTGGTGGAGGTGGGAAACATCTAACCTGTAGAGGAACAAAGATAAGAATTACCTCCCGCTTCTCCTAGAAACGTGCAAGCAAAGAGAGTAGAAGAAAACATTTAAAGTACTGACAGGAGAAAAAACAACCACCTAGAACACTGTGGTCCTGTGAAAGTATCCTTCAAAAGTGAATGACAAATAAAGCCTTCCTCAGACAAACAAAAATGGTGGAATTTGTTTCCAGTAGACTTGACTTGCAGGAAATGTTAAAAGAAATTCTTCAGAGAGAAGGAAAATGATATAGGTTAGAAACTTGGATCTATATAAAGAAGGGAAGAGCTAATAAATGAAGGTAAAATAAAACCTTTGCTAATTCTTTTCTATTCTTGATCTAACAAATAACAGTTTGTTCAAAATAATAAAAGCAACAATGTATTTACCACTACAGTTTACATATAAGTAAAATGAACGACAGTAATGACATGAACGACAGGAGGGAGGAATTAGGAATATTTTATTATAAGGAACAATCAGGAATATTTTAAGGTACTTGCAGTACCTGTTAAGTGATATTGTGTTATCTGAAAATAGATTCGGAGTAGTTGTAAACGTATACTGCAAATTTTACGGCAACTACTAAGAAAGTTAAGAAAGAAGTATACTTGATATGCTAAGAAAATAAAGAAAATGGAATGATATAAAATGTTTAATTAAAAACAAAAAAGGCAAAGAATGAAACATAAAAATAGGAACAAAAATCAAGGGCGATGAATAGAAAAGAGTAACAAACATGACAGATAATAAGCCAATCATATCAATAATCACTTTAAACATCAATGGTCTAAATACATCCAATAAAAGACAGAGATTATCAGAGTGGATCAAAAAATAGGACCCAACCATATATTGTCTAAAAGAAACCCACTTTAAATATAAAGATACAGTTAAGTTAAAAATAAAGGCATAGAGAAAGATATACCATACTAAGACTAATCAAAGCTGGAGTAGATATATTTCAGACACGTCAGACCTCCAAGCAAGGAAAATTATCAGAGATAAAAAGGAGCATTACACCAGTGAGGGCTCAGGAGGAAGTGAAGAACACAGTAGAGAAAGACTCTATCATCTTAGAGAATACACATATCATAATAGAATGTTGGCAGAAATATGAACATTAAAGGTGTTGTCATTGAAGGCTCAGAAGGAAATAAGGAAAATGTTCTTGGAAACTGGAGTAAAAAGAGACCTTTGTTATATTGTGGCCAAAAAAGTCTAATTGAATTGTGTCCTACCATTGTTGAAAAGCAGAATTTGTAAGTAATAAACTTGGATGTTTAGCTGAAAAAAAAAAAGGGGGCATTACATAATGATAAAGGGGTCACTTCTCTAAAAAGACATAATAATATATAATACGTATGTGCATAACAACAGAGGGTCAAAATATGTGAGGCAAAAACTGATAGAAAAGCAAGGGGAAACAGATGAATCCAACTATTGTAATTAGAGATTTCACCACCCCTCTAACAGAAATGGACAGATCTGTCAGGCAGAAAATCAGTAAGGACATGGTTGAACTCAACAGCACCATCAGTCAAGTGGATATAATTGACATCTATAGGCTATTTTATCCAACAACAGAACACACAGTCTTCTCAAGCTCACATGGAACATTCTCCAAGACAGACCACATTCTGGACCATACAACACACCAAAATAAATTTAAGAGAACAGAAATCATACAATGTCTGCTCTCAGAGAATAATGGATAATAATGGAATTAAATTAGAAATCAACAATAGATAGCTAGGAAATCTCAAAATACTTGGAGATTAAACAGGAAAAAAGGTAAGGATGTCCCCTCTCACCACTCCTTTTCAATATCATACTGGAAGTCTTAGCTAATTCAATGAAAGAAGAAAATGAAACAAAAAACATACTTTGGGAAGGAAAAAATTACTTTTCCTTGCAGATGACATGACTGTCTATGTAGAAAATCCCAAAGAAACAACAATAACAAAAAAACCTCCTGGAATAAGAGATTGTAGCAAGGTTGTACAAAATAAGGTTAATATAGTAAAGTCAATCACTTTTCTATTTACCAGCAATAAACAAGTGGAATTTGAAACTAAAAACACAGTATCATTTACATTAGTACTCCCTCAAAAAAATTCAGGTATACATATAAATATAACAAAATATGTGCAAGTTGTATATGAGGAAAACTAAAAAAGTCTGATGAAAGAAATAAGAACTAAATAAATGGAGAGCCAGCCATATTCATGGATAGAAAGACTCAAGATAACAAGATATCAATTCTTCCATACTCCGTCTATAGACTCAATGCAATCCAAATCAAAATCCTAGCAAGTTATTTAGTGGATATCGACAAACTGATTCTAAAGTTTACATGGAGAGGCAAAAGACCCAGAATAACCAGCACAACATTGGAAAAGAAGAAGAAAGTCAGAGGCCTGCCACTATCTGACTTCAAGACTTACTTTAAAGCTACATTAATCAAGACAGTGTGACACTGGTGAAAGAATAGACAAAAAGATCAATGGCACAAAACAGAGAGCCAAGAAATAGACTCATAAATATAAATAAAGTCGACCAATCTTTGACAAAGGAGCAAAGGCAACATAATGGAGCAAAGACAGTCTTTTTAACAAATGGTGCTGGAAGAAATTCATGTCTAATTTCTTATACCTTTCACAAAAATTAACTCGAAGTAGATCACAGACCTAAACATAAAACACACAACTCTAAAACTCTTAGAAGATGACACAGGAGAAAACCTAGGTGACATTGGGGATGGTGGATTTTTTAGATACAACACCAAATGCACAATCCATGAAAGAAATAATTGATAAGCTGGATTTCATTAAAATTAAAAACTTTTGCTCTGTTAAAGACACTGTCAAGAGAAAGAGAAGATAAGCCACAGACTGGGAGAAAATATTTGCGAAAGACACACCTGATAAAGTACTGTTATAGTGGCAAGTATGTGGAATAGCAGGCACTCATAACTTGCAGGTAAGAAAAAAAAAAAAAAAGCCAGCTTGAAAAATGTCAGTTTGGCAGTTTCTTACGAAAATAAACATGTTCTTACCATATAATCACTCCCTGGTATTTATTCAAAGGAGTTGAAAACTTATGGCCACATAAAACTCTGCACGTGGATATCTATAGCAAATTTATTCATAATTGCAAAACTTAGAATCAACTGAGATGTACTTCAGTAGGCAAACAGATAAATGAACTGTGGAACATCCAGACAATGTAATATTATTCGGCACTAAAAACAAATGATCTATAAAACCATAAAAAGACATGGAGGAACCTTAGATGCGCATATCACTAAATGAAAGATGTCAATCTGAAAAAGCTACATACCGTATGATTCCAACTATACGACAACATTCTGGAAAATGTAAAACTATGGAGATGGTAAAAAGATCAGTGGTTGCCAGGGATTAAAGGGGAGAGAGGGATGAATAGAGCACAGAGAATTTTTAGGGCTGTGAAACTACTCTGTCTCATATTATAGGAGTGGATACACGTCATTACACATCTGTCAAAACCCACAGACTGTACAACACTGAGTAAATGCTAATATAAAGAGGGACTTCGGGTGATAACGACGTGTCATTGTAGGTTTATCAATTGTAACAAATGTACCACACTGGTGGGAACGTTGATACTGGCGGAGGCTGTGTACGTGTGGGGCAGGGGATATATGGGAAATCTCTGTACTTTGCTCTCAGTTTTGCTATAAATCCAAAATCGCTCTAAAAATAAAGTCTATTTTTTTTTTAAAAGATTTTATGAAAAGGGAATGATAAACCCAAAAGTCAGGTTATCTTTGTGGAGGGGGTGAAAGGAGGTGATGGGGTTATGGGTGCAAACAAAGGGCTTGTAGGATTCTGGTTAGTTCTTAAGCTGAGTGGTTGGTACCCAAATGGACCCCTAATGACTTTTCTTTGTCACTGGATTTACCACCCTTAGTGCTGACCTTAGGAGTAATAGCTGTCTGAGATAACTTTTCCTTTTTGTTTAAGCCCCATTTTCAGTTTTGCTTTCCAGTTTTCATAGTTAAAATCACCGAAACGGATACAATCTCTTAATTTGGATGTAGTACAACTGGGATCTGATTTAGCATAAGCCATCACTTAATCCTATTTTGTTTGCCTAAGTGTGTCATTAAAGCCTTACATTATTAGTTACCTCCAACTACGAAAAAAGATTTTGTCTGGGAAGAAGAGACTGTCATTAAAACAACTCAGCATTTTTCCAATCCTAAAAGGCATCTTCCTTGAAAACATTCTGATTAAGCATGTGTGATAACAAGGGCAATCAAGATTTTTTTTAAAAAAAATCTATAAATCACCAAACAGATAAGGAGTCAGGCTATTACTCTTGCCCTCGGCAGGGAGCAGCTTAATCTGGCCGGAAGATCACACATTTCCCATTGGAGCCACAGGCTGGAGGTCAGACCACGGGGCTGAATTTCAGTTCTTGAAAGGAGTGAAAAGAAATGAGAAGATTTCGTTCAGAAAGGAGCACGTTCTCTGCTGTTTCGGCCAGAGGAATAAAGAACGATGGCATCTCCACAGAAAAGTCTTATACTGGAGACTGTGTCCTGCTAAGGAAATAAGACCTGCAGCCCACCTACTTGCAGACAGAAAGAAATGGGTAGACAAGAAAAAGGGGCCAACAGAGGGGCCTACATAAGAACACACCATTAATTCTATCTATCAGACATTTTACGAGGTAAGCCCTTCACCTTCATGGTTTCACTTAATCCTCCAAACAACCCTGCAAATGTGAGTCTGCTCATTTGACAGGTGAACATGCAGACAGTTGTAGTAAGCTGCCAAAGATTGCCCACTAGCGACTGGTGGAGCCGAGGTTCAAGCCTATATCTGCTGTGAATGGATAAAGAAGATGTGGTACATATATACAACGGAATATTACTCAGCCATAAAAAAGAATGAAATAATGCCATTCGCACCAAAACAGATGGACCTAGATTTTATCATACTACGTGAAGTAAGCCAAACAGAGAAAGACAAATATCATATGCTACCACTTATATGTGGAATCTAAAAAAATGATATGAATGAACTTATTTACAAGACAGAAGTAGACCCACAGACATAGAAAACAAACTTATGGTTACCAAAGGGGAAAGTGAGTGGGGTGGGGGAGGGATAAATTAGGAGTTTGGGATTAACAGATACACACTACTATATATAAAATAGATAACCAACAAGGACCTACTGTATAGCACAGGGAACTATACTCAATATTTTGTAATAACCTATAAGGGAAAAGAATCTGAAAAAGAAAATATATATATATATATATATACACACACACATATGTACGTGTGTGTGTGTGTATATATATACACATATATGTATGTATAACTGAATCACTTGCTGTACACCTGAAACTAACACAACATTGTAAATCAACTACACTTCAATAAAAAAAAAAAAAAAAAATACCTGTATCTGTCTGACTCTAAAGCTCATACTCTTTGCTTTATATCATACAGGAAAACAACAAGGATTACTGCAGAACTCGGTCATAAAGCCTTACCTCTTAGCAGGGACTAAGAGGCTGCACCCAGCATCTCTTGCCTTCTCCTGTCAAGTGCAATGCTGGCCACACCAGGAAGACGCGGACCCAGCTGAACTTCGCAGGATTCCATTAGGAAGAGGGATTGCTACCATCCTTGGTTCCAAGACCACCAAGCCTGACCCTCCCCTCTGTCAACCACCTCACACATGCGTCATCTCGGCCACAAGAGGAACAAGGTGAAAAAAAGGAGGGTTTGCTCAAGGCGACTACACCCCTGTCTGCCCCTGGTCCAGCTTCGCCGTGAAGCTACCTGTCTCCATGCTTGTTCTACCGCCAGTGATTTCCAACATTACCTAAGGTCCAACATGAGACGGCCCTCAGCAGGGAGGTGCTGCTGTAGATGGCGTGCATGTACATAAGATGAATCATCAGCTCCGCCAGCCACCAACAGGAGAGGAGGCGGCCCAGCCCCAGGGCAAGGATGGAAAGGCTGGCCTTCGGCGAGCCCTGCTCCTGCTGCTGCATCTGAAGTAGAAACAGAAGAAGTCATTAGATGGCACCTCCATTTTTAAAAGCTTTCAGAGTCCCCTAGACAACGTTTTTATAAATTTTCATCTTCGCTCTATCTTCTAAGGGAGGGCTGGTTTAGTTTGCCTTGGGAACACTCGGCGTTCTCGGGTAAAAACACCCTGCCCGACAAATACCATATGATATCACATATATGTGGAATCTAAAAATTATGAGACAAATGAACTTATTTACAAAACAGAAATAGACCCACAGACATAGAAAGCAAACTTATGGTGACCAAAGGGAAAAGGGGGTAGGGATAAATTGGGAGTTTGGGATTAACAGATACAAACTACTGTATATAAGACAGATAACCAACAAGGACCTACTGTAGAGCACAGTAATATATTACAAGATGTTCAATATCTTGTAATAACCTATAATGGAAAAGAATCTAAAAAAAGAATAGATAGATAGGTAACTGAATCACTTTGCTGTACAACTGAAACTAACAGAACATTGTAAATCAACTATATTTCAATTAAAAAAAATTTTTTGAGTCATGTCCAAACTAGAAAACTCTGTCCAAGAGCAAGAATAGGGTGGAGGCCACAAGCTAGCCCAGTGCCGAGAACCAAGGAGGGGTTCTGCATCCCTTCACCCCAGCAGCAGCCCTGCCAAAACCCAGGATGGAGGGCAGTTCCTGATGTATCCTACCTAGACAAACACAGAAAAACAAGAGAGCGCGTATAAGTTTTCCAGATCTTACACTGACACGATTTTATTACACTGAAGGCTGCCTGGAAATGCAGAGGTGAATTGATCGCCTTAATTATGAAGTTGTATCTGCACACATTAGCTGGCAGAGGATATGGACTTTGTTCAGCAAGGGCTTGACAATGAGGGCTCCAGACACTACATGAACAAGAGAGGCCCATCCCTAGGGGAAGGTGATCCTGACACGCTTCTTTAATTTCTCCTCTCCTCTAACCATCAAGGTGCAGTGGGTCCCACGGCAGCCAGGAGGGGCGGCAGGCACTGCCCTTAGAGGTGATGGGCTATCTACACTCCAAGGAATTAATTTCTATTCCATTCTTGAGCATCTATTCTACCACGGTCTCAAACGGTCCTCTTACAGCAAGAAACCAGACCGAGAAATTCTGGCTGGCACAGTGAAATTCCAATAAGCTGCATAAATGGCTTTCCCCCTTTTGCCATCTGCTTGGTTAGCTACGCCCAGGAAAGCTGTTGGTTTAAATTTTTTTAATGTAAGCTGATCACATTAATAGGAATTTCCTTTCATTTTCTTCAGGTCACCTCAGAAAGATATTTATTAGGAAACAGAAGTAACTGCTTTGAAGGATCCACCCAGCCAAGTTTGACAGGGGAAGCGCTAGCTGGGAAGGTTATCCAGGAAGGAAGGTGGGGCACAGGGGGATTTGCAGTCCTGCAGGGACCGCAGCTCACTGCAATTATAGCCGCAGCACAGGAACCCAATGCAGACCCCTTTCCCTCTCTAGGCATAACTGAGGGTGGTTTTCATATGAATCCTTACGTCAAGCATGCATGCTACATGCTACAAAGTCTGGAGCAGAGCATCGACAAGCCAGTGGATGGCGAAATCCTCAGTGAGAGACGCCCTACCTGTCCGATCCCTCGTGTCTGCATTATATAATTGAGAAGAAAAAGGAAATAACCCAAACTTCCAACAGTAGGGGCTTGGGGCTTGGTTAAATGCATGAGTGCACCTCAATCTTACGTAGCCATGAAAACTATTTTTTGATATAAATGTGCATAAATAAAGACAGACTGGAGAGACAGACACCAAAATGGCAGCAGTGATGGTAACCTTTGGATGGTAAGATTCTTAAGTTATTTTTTAACAATTATTATTTTTGCAATCAGAGCAAAAAGTAATATAACTTTACCATATTGTGAAGACTTTGGTACTCTCTGTTAGAGAGGCAAGCCCTCTGTTTCTGCAGCCTTCTTGTAAAAAATGCCAAGTCTCAGGACCTCCCCAGGGGAGCCCACCATCCTCTCTATGAGCAAGCAAGCCTCTCTCTCTTTTGTGCTACCCATCTTTATTTCTCCTTACCTTCCCACCTCACTCGGAGACTTTCTTAGTTACACGCTGAGTTGCCCTTTGTTCATTCTCAACCCTTTTCCAGCTCTCTAAAGCAAACTCATTTTGACCAAATGACCATCAGCAAATGAAGAAACAATTACGAATACAGTGTCCATCAGACTATGGAGGCTAAAACCGTTCACACCAAGGCAACAGGGGAAGCTAAGACATGAAGAGGCACCTAAAACCATTCCAGACCAACAGAAGGGGCCTTTCTTGGTGCCAGACTCTTGGAGGAAAGCAGATTCCCTGACTGAATGTGATAACGACCTCAAAAGCAGTGTTGACAAAAGACAATCTTTGCACAACTGTCTCCAGTGTTCCCAAATAAGCAACTATGCACATGGCCTGCAGGACCCTGAGCAGTTGCCTAACCCCAAGCTCAGGTCCCCTGAAGACCAGACCTGCACCCGAGGCCTTGGAGCATCACTGGGTGTGCAGCCCCGTCCCAGGGAGAGAAGCATCTAGACGGGAGGGAAGCCACTGTGAAATCAGAACAAACAGCCACGCCAGGCAATCAGGAAAATAAGTCTGTCCAATCACCTCCAGCTCCAGGCCACCACATTTCAAGGTCAGTCCAGAGGCCCTCCTTTCCTTCCCCTAACAATGCACAGTCTAAAATGACACGAGTATCTGTAATTAAGAAGAAACATGAGGTGCATTTTGTGACTGACTGGCTTCCCAGTAATGACTTTCCTACTTTCCCCAGGGCCAAACTTGCTCTCCAGGTTTAACAAGGCATACTTATGTGTCACCACTGGACCAGAAGGGCTGGGCTTTTCTCTGCAATCCTCCCTTTTTGATGCTGGATGCCTCCCCATTCAGAGTAAGAGAAACGTCTATTCCTTAACTGCACAAGTAAACACAGCAGAAGGAAAACAATCCGATTTTTCATTCTCTTTGCTTTTACTTAAAAACATGGTTATTAGTCTTTCTGCAGAGTTGTACTGTTATTACAGCCCATTTATATTTGCCCCTTGTCAATTCAGCAAGGAGGAAAAGACACACCATACACAGCTCACCTAATGAGCAACTATTCAACCTCTGCATGCAAAGCGTTTCACTTGAGATATTTCAAACTGAGGGGAGTGCCAATCTTAAGACCACTGGCAACTGCCATCAATGGGAATTTTTAGTTAAGGCTCCCCTAAAAAATACACACTAATTCATCTGCGAAGTGCATTTTAAAACACGTTATTTTTTAAAACCTCATTTCATGCAAATTGCATAAAAAGGAATATCGAAGCCCTTCAAAGATATTCTAATGATTAAAGATGACAGTTCTCAAAGATGAAAGGTTCTTTTCTTTCACATACGAATAATACCCATGTTGGAGAGCACCAAACAGAAGCCTTCCCCAGAGGCAACTGTTCAGCTGAGTTACCTCTGCTCCAACCTCCACGCGTGGGTCAAGGGCACTGTAGCCCGAGTCTTGTTCCTTTGTAACGCGGGAGCTTCTCTCCAGCCCAGGGTCATAGACCGAACCCCTACTCCCAGGAAATCGTTCCCTAATCAGGCCCTCACTACCCCTCCCCAGCACCCAGACCAAGGCCGCTAGTACCAAGTGGTCTCTGGCAGAACAGCAAGTGGGGCCTGCAGTCGGCGTAGCTGCCACAGGACTGGGACCTGGTCTGGCCAGCTTGAGCCTCCAGACCCGCACGTCCACGAGGCCACACTGCTTCCTCCCGCCAACTCCTGTGAGGCTCACCGAGCTGGTGACAAGGCTCTGTCTGGTCTTTGTCCCTCCCACCCCGACGCGCATTGCGTTAGCCGGTCCTTGCCTCTGCGTTACCATCTGTGAAGTGGGAGTAACGACAGGGCCTCTCCCCTGGGGTTGTTGCCAGGATGAAAGGCATCAGAACATGGAAAGCCTGGTTAGGAGTAAGTGCTCGGTTAGGGTTACTTCTCACAGTTGGCATCGTTCCAGATGCGCCCTAGAACCAGAGCCCACCCCATACCCCTAGTGGTTTCTCTGGGACACTGACTGCCAGCCCTGGTCCTTCAGGGGCTGGGCCCTCCCCTGCACCTGCAGCCACTGCCTGCATCTGTCTTCCGCTGGCCTCCTCTAAGATCAAGGATGGTCCCTGCCCAGAATGGCCCCTGCTGCTGCCCTCACCTATCAGCCTGGACACCCAGGGCCTCGGTTCTGGCATAAACTTATGTTAGTTCTCACCCTCGGGAGCTTCCCTGGGTGAAATCTGAAACTGGCCCCTTGTACACAGGGGGCAAGGAGAGACCAAAGAAACAGCCAGACCATTCCGGATTGGCAGGTGGCAGGTTTAATAAGCAAGGGAGCTTACAGATGAGCCTTGTCTTGGGCGCTGAAAGGCAAGTAGATCTCTGCATCCACCGGCCAGAATTTTAAAGTTTAAATAGAGGCCTTACCTGGGTTTAGTCACATAGTCAGTCCAGATGGTCTCAACAACACCTTCCTCTTTCAAGGTCAAGGCTATGTCCCTGAAATGGCTCCCAGTGTGGGAATGGCAGGCAGAACGTATATTCCAAGCACAGGGGAGGGGTGAGGAGCCTCCAACTGCCCAGGTCCAGACTGCGGGTCAACCGGTGGTCACATCCTTTCAATGCCCTCCTCCAACAGCTTACCCCAGAAATGCCCCCGCTTTTGGATAACAATAACAACAATAATAGTAATAGTTAACACATCATAGTGTTAGATGTCAAGCTCCACTATCTATACAAAATCATTTAATCCTTATAACAACCCTATGAGGGAGGTATTATTACTTTTCCCATTTCATTGATAAGGAAACTGAGTCACAAATAAGGTGAGTAACTCACCAAAAGCTCTCAAGCCAAAGCAGAGCAGGGATTCAAACCCTGTAACAACAGGATTGGGCGCAAGAGTCTTTGCTCTTAACCACCAACCTAGCTCCCTATTTGAGCGCTGGCTCCTCCCCTCGGGGCAGGAGCACAGCCCTCAGGCAGGAAAAGCCCCCTGGTCCTCCCACACCCAGGCTCACCGTCCTCCCCCATATCAGCTCCTCCCTCACTGCATGATTCAACCTGCTCAGAGTTAAGATGTGGTGGCCCCCGGCTCCAAGCTCAGCAAATAAACAGCATTTCCTGCCTTTCCCTAGACCTCCCCGACCCTGTCCCCCGACCTCGTCCCCGGCTCCGTATCTGAGTTCCATAGAACCCTGGGAGAAAAATAAACGGGGCCCATATTCCTGAAACTCCAAATGCCATCAGAGATGGCCTTCAAGTTAAGGCACTGAGGCCTGTTGACAGGCACATTTTCCCCTGTTCATGATTGATGTGTACAAATTTCACATGCCATACGTTACAGAGGCACCTCTTCTATACTTGCCTCATCTTGGATATGCAAATTTACACACTAAAAAAAAAAAAACAAACTGGGTGAAAGAGAACATTCTCCCAGGGTGGACCTAGTACTGTAAATTTATGGACTGTGGTTTGCCCAGCTGGGTTCGTCTCCATGGTGAGGCTCTGCCGCCCCCTGGTGGCAAGTCTCTGCCTGCTCTTTAGAGTTTGTGAGCGTTGACCTGAGAAGCTAAGAGCCAAAATTTCAATACTACCATTTCCTATTACATTTATTCATTCACACAAGCACTCGTTCAGAGCAAACCTTACTTACAAGCTCTTCCAGTTGGCTTTCTTCCTCCCCCTCCCGGCTTCTCTGAAGGAGCCCTTTCACTACTAGATTAGCTCCCTAGTTTAACTGCTCTCCTTTTAGACCCATTTTTCTCATAGGAGGTTAAGTGCCCCATAGACACCCCCAGCAACTGCAGAAACCACCTGGCTTGTTTTTATTGCCCTGTAGCTTATTAAACATTTTGCCTCTTCTAGACTGACTTTTCTATGAATCTTCTCAGACCATAGAGAAAGGTTTCAACTTGCCTATTTGAGTTCCCTGCTTTCGGCAATTGCTACCATTTTGAAAGGGGTAAAAGAAACAGAGAGAGGGGACATAGATGCTACCTGCAGTCTCCAGACCTGACTCCCTACAGGGAGAAACCCCTTCATTTCCCCAGGCTGAAACTCGAGAGCAAGAGCCTTTGGCTAAGGATTTAGGTGAGCGACAGTCTCAAAGCTCGCCTCTGTGTAACATATTCAGGACCCTGAGACACGCCTCTCATATTCCCTCAAGACCCTACAGGGTACAATCAGAAAGGAGACGACAGACGAGAACTAAGAAGAATGATGATTTGCCTAACAACGAAGTACAGATCCCATAGGGCTAAGCTCCTTGATGGATAAGAGGCAGTTAGGAAAATAATGTGTTTCCTCTTTTTTTATGTATACAAATTTATTTATTTAATTTTTGGCTGCATTGGGTCTTCGCTGCTGCACGCTGGCTTCCTCTAGTTGCAGCGAGCGGGGGCTACTCTTCGTTGCGGTGCGCAGGCTTCTCATTGAGGAGGCTTCTCTTGTTGCGGAGCACGGGCTCTAGGCGTGGGGGCTTCAGTAGTTGTGGCACACAGGCTCAGTAGTTGTGGCTCGCGGGCTCTAGAGCGCTGGCTCAGTAGTCATGGCGCACGGGCTTAGTTGCTCCACGGCATGTGGGATCTTCCCGGACCAGGGCTCGAACCCATGTCCCCTGCACTGGCAGGTGGATTCTTAACCACTGCGCCACCAGGGAAGTCCCAATTTGTTTCCTCTTAATGGGTTTAGTCTATATTTCTCTGAGAATTATCTGCCTTCAAGAGAGGGGTGGGGGTGTGCTTGTGGATGTTTAGTCCAAAAGTTATTGACTGCAATGTTAGAATTAAAAACTTACAGTGGCAAGGAGGTTGTAAAGGAGACAAAATTCGGAGGACCTGAACCCACCCTACCTTGGGTCTACCCCACCCTCACCCCACCCCCTGCTCTTCTAAGAACTTCGGATAGTGGTTCTCTACCTCTAACAGCATCAGGAACACGTTGCTGGGCCCCGCCCCCCGGTTCCTGATTCATTAGGTCTGGGGTGGGGCCTGAGAATGTGCATTTCTGACAACTTCCCAGGTGATACTGTAGCTGCTGGTCCAGGGACCACACTTTGAGAATCTCTGAGTTAGAAGATCAGCTGCCATCACTAAACCACCTCTTTCTTTTACACAGCAATTTTAACCATGATTTTCAAACACAGATTTTAAATTCCTTCATGGCAAAAGAACGATCCTAGGTAACCCAAACTGAGGTATGAGAAACCACATACTAAACATACATCTGCCCAGAATATCAATTTCACTTAAAGATTTGCAGAGGGGAAAACATTCAATGATTTAACTGGCAATTTTTAAACATTAAGTTATTGTTATAATGCAGAAATATACTTCTGAGTACAATGTGTAACTCAGTGAAATTTTTAAGACAAAATAAGGGATTTCTAAGAACCCTCCTATTTGTGCAGGGGGCACCTTTCGGGTTGCCCTCCGGAAATGTCAAACACTGCTGCTGGCCCTGCTCTTCGAACTACGTGTCCAGGCCCCAGTGTGTGTGCACATGTGTACATATGTGTGCTTGCTCATGTGTGCACTGTGTGTGCATACGTGTTACTCATGTGTTCTCACCTCCATGGGGACTGTTCTGTTGGGGGGAGGGAGGCAGGAATGTCCTTTGAGAAACACTGTTTTTAGGGATCATCAATTGATTACTCACACTTTAGGTGAATTAACTTAGTACACGTGTTCCACGAGGCTAGCTGTGGAATGAGGAAAAAAATCCGAACTAGGAGGAAAAGTGAGGTGGCAATGACGAAGGTGGCTTCCCATGAGCTTCAGACAAGGCTGCTGTCCAGACAAGGCTGCCGTCCAGAAGTAGGCAGGCGAGATCCTGGGCAGAAACAGGCACCCAGACCCGAAAACACACCATTGCTTTCAAACCCTCTTCAACTCCACTCTGTTATCCCATCCAGATCGCCCTGAACAATTCCCAGGCCACGGCAGAGCTGTTTCAGAAGCAGTTTGTGAAAATAAAAGGGCACCTATTATTTGCCAGCTAAGAGCTCAGCCAGTTCCTCCTTCCACTTTGCAAGTACTACCATGAGAAGCCAGTTTTCTTTCTCTGGGACTTCCCTGCGGGGCATGCCTACCCCCAAGTTCCTGGCTGTGCCCAGTTATTATTTCTGGCTGCCACAGTCCACAGAGAATCCGGGTGGGAGCTCCTACAACCAACCTGCACAAGAGATATGCTGACCTTCATTTTGAAGGCTTATTTCCCCGAAGTATTTCATTCATGATCAGAAATCATGACAATAATGTGTGCTCTAAACTTGTGGGCGCCCCTGTATGAAAAGACTCACGGATGACCACAGCAGCAAAGACAGAAGCATCATCTGCAGAAACACCCATCCAATCCCCGAAAGGCTCTCACCTGTGCGATGAACTCCGGGAAGCTGAGGATGGGCCCGTTGTGGAAGACTGGGTAGTAGAAGACATAGGCCACCAACCAGGGAAAGAAGCAGAATGTGCGCTCAGCCGGCGGCTGCTGCCAGCAAAGCTCCAGGCTGAAGCTGGTGTAGTACAGGCAGCGAACGGTCAGTGTGAACTGCAGCAAGTAGTACTCATTTTCCGTCTGGTACCACCCTCTCTGCAAAGTCACAAGGAGACAATAACCCTGAGTGTCAAGGAGGAACGTCATCCAGTCTCCCAGGAAGGAGATCTCTTCCACAGGCAGAGCAGCTGTCCCATCCAGGGAGTCGAGAACCACTGAACAGCAGGTAAACATCATTGATCATCAAAACAAGCAATTAATGAGCAACGGGCAGGACAGTGTCCCTAACATCAGCCATAAGCGTCACATTAAGCCTGATGCAACACAGAGTGAAGGTTTTCCCAGATATGCATCTGTCAGATACACCAGCGGACAGCATGGAGATCAGCTACATCCAATGGGTACTCTAACAGCTCCTTCAACAACTCTGAAGACAAAGAGAGACTTATACAGGCAGACCTCAGGGTACTGCAGGTTCGGTTCCAGACCACCGCATTAAAGCGAACACCGCAATAAAATGAGTCACACAGTTTTTTGCTTTCCCAGTGCACATAAAAGTTATGTTTACACTATACTGTAGTCTATTAAACTGTGCAACAGCATTATGTCTAAAAAGACAAAGAACATAGCTTAATTTAAAAATACTTTATCGCTGAAAAAAAGAAACAATGCTGTTGATCATCTGACAACGCAGGGTTGCCACAAACCTTCAATTTGTTAAAAAAAAATGCAATATCCGCAAAGTGCAATAAAATGGGGTGTATCTGGAAATGTCACGTGGGATTTATGTGTTCAGCATATCTTTCCTTCTGTTCTTCTATCATTAATTTGGCTCCACATGTAGTTGAAGACTATTTTCCAAATAAGTTTTAGAGAAACATCGTCAAAAGAAATAGTCCCTGTCCTCAATGTACCTAAATTCTCATACCGGAGATAGGTATGTAAAAGTATAATTACAACACAGCATGAAATAATAACAAGCACGTACAAAATTAGGTATGGAACAAAAGACTAAGAGCAAATGTGGTAAAATCTTAATATTGGGGGAATAAAATTATGGATCATTTTATAATCCTTATATTTTTCTATATTTTCCATATTTTCTATAATACATATGTATTGCTTTTTTAATGAGAAAACAGGTTATGGAAATAGATACAAGAAATAAAACTGGGACAAAGGAAAGAGTTGTTCACTTGATCCATGAGGGTCTTTTAAGGCTTTACACTGAAAAACTAAGTACCGAACAGAGTTTCTATTCCACGTCCAGGACTTCAGCAGCCACCAAGAAAAACCAAGAAAACTGCATGTGTGAAAGTATGGAAACCCAGGGCAACTAGTTTCTGGTCATTTGCTCGCTCCCCTTCAGCAATATTTTTCACACCACCAGCTTACATAACAAATGGAATACTTATTTACCACCAACACCCATAACTGATGCTAACAGTCACCAATTAAAGGATAATTACAACTGGAGACCGTCTTTGAACATTTGCCAGGTCCCCCAAAAGTTAGGTGTGAATTTGTTTTTATTTTTATCGCAAATCTATTTTTAAGCACACTTATTTAAGTGATCACCTAGTTTAATCATTCTGGGAAGTTACGTATCTTTGTTAGGAGAGAGACGCTATGCTACCCTACTTTTTCTCTTAAGTCCACGTTTTGAGACAAGTGCTTGAAGTATTCGCTCCAGTCCATTGGTAAGAGTGAAGAAAAATTAAGGTAGCCTAACAACAGCAAGAATTCTTGAATTTTCAAAATGCTACCATTTTTACAAAATTGCTTAACACGTATTATCTTGTTGGATCCTTAGAACAACTCCATGAGGAAGGCAGAGCAGCTATTACCTCCATTTTCCAAATGACGAAATTAAGACTCAGAGGTTAAACACCGCCTCCAGTTTCAAGAGCAGGAGAGACAGTGAATAGAAGAGACTAGAAAACCACTGGCTCATCCTTCCCGTTGCATTCTTTCCCATGACTGTGCGGATCCAGGGCTCACCAATTCTAAGTGCCATCACTTAAATCAATGAAAAGGTGAACGAATGAATGAACAAAAATAAAGACACCACGGGAAGCCCAGTTCCACATGACTAAAGAAAGAATATCAAAAGCTTCCCAAGATGTTCTGTGCAAGGAAAATACCTGCCTTATCTGTTCAGGGACTATTGTGGGCTTCTGATGAGACAAGGAATGTGAGAGTTCCCTATAAACCGTGCAGCACTCTACAGATGATTGTTTTATTAAATGCATAGGGGATTATTGCTTTTTTCCCCCTTTGTTCCTGTGACATCTGGTACCATCCATGCCTGCCCAAACTGGGAGAAAAGGTACAAGGTCAGCGCTGGGCAACCTCCAAGGACTAAGACATAGTCAGATACAAAAGACTGCAGAATGCAACACCAGGGTTCACATGCATCAACCCCCTGTGGCCACTAGAGGGAGCGCCACCACAGTTCTTCAATTGACTCTTGTCTGAAAACAAAGGCATCTACCTGGATAAAGGCATTGCCAAAGGGGCCTTCTCCTTCCCAATGGTAAAACGGAGACTCTTACCTTAACTTCCTCCACATCTTGAAGCCTCAGTGTAGAGAGCAGGAAGAGAGAACAGAGCCATGACAGGAACAGCGACCGGAACTGGGCAACACAGAAGGAGATGGTGGTGTGAATAAGAACCATGGCTGTGCCTTGGGTCCCCAGTACACACCAGCAGGCCCACATTCCATAGGCTGTGAGGATCCAGGGTTTGTGCTGCAGACAGGGAGGGACCCAGTGAGAAAGACATGGGTGGGGGGCGGGGGAGGAAGGAAGAAAAAAGAGAAGGGTAAGTTAACAGGCATTGCTATTGAAGGTTCTACATAAAAGAGGGTAATGTCTTGTGACCCGTTAACCAAACTGTTCTCACTGGCCTGGGGATTTAGTGTAACACAGACAAAGAGGATTCAGAGGGACTTTCCACATTAACCCCAGAGTGATGGCTGCCTACCTCCAGGTCCCCAGAACTCCACCAGATCCACCCAGAGAAAGGAGCCACTTTCCTGCCTTCAGCCAAAACCACCCAGACCACTGGATCCCACAACAATAAGATTTATGGCTGACTTTCAGCAGACATTATGGGAGCCTGAAGACAGTTGGAAAAGCTGCCAACCTGGCACACTAGCCCCTGCGTACACTATTCTGCCAAACGAAGGCAAGATAAAATATTGGTGCACATTTCTCGGGAGTCTTACTGAGAAAACTGGACCATCCAAACCACAAAAGGCTTTCTAAAGTTTAAACCAGAGACTTACAAGTAAATCTCTAATTACATTTTTATTTCATTAGCATATTATTTACAGTCAAGTTTGTGTCACAGAAAAAGTATAGCTTACCTGCTTTCAGTGATATTGAGGCCTTTGCATAGTCAATCCAATTAATACATTTATTCCCATTTTAGGAGAGAATTTTTCTATTTCATTATCAAGTTTTATAGTTATTGACACTGAATAACTAAACAGATAAATTAACATGTCTTTGCTTTTACAATATACTCTTGGTCATATCTGGCTGGTAAATCCTTACTTAAAAAAACCACAATAATGTTTTAACATTGTTTGAGAGGCAACATATCTTAGTGGTGTAATTACTCAAGCTTTGAAGTCCAACTGCCTAAATAAATCCTGGTATCCCCATTAACTAGCTGTGTGACCCTCGGCAACTTACTTAATCTCTCTGTGCCTCGGTTTTCTCAGATACAAAATTAGGATAATAACAGTATCTACTTAATGAGGTTGTCGTGAGGATTAAGTTAAGTTAATGCATGTAAAATGCTTACAACGGTGTCTGCATACACAGGAAGGACAAGGCAAATACTAGTTATTATTCCTATAGGAAAATATGATGTGGCTTTTTGGTGAGCATTCAAAAATAGGATTTCCAGGAATACACTGAGTTGAAAAGTAGGGGCTGCTTGAAATTAGGTCTTCCTGTGAAAACAAGACTTCTTTAAGGGAAAGACAGATGTGGACTGCACACTGTAAATCCCATCCTTCAGTGCTAACTCTCCCAAAATACTGCCTTAGTACAATTCCTTACCAAACTTATACTCCAGCCTAAGAGAGAACATTTTAAATGAGGGACTAGGTCAGCCACTTTGAAGTTCCAAGAAAATCAGAGAAATCTGCAGTTCATTTTTACTATTTTTCCATCCTACTACCCACATTAAACAGCCACATAAATTTGCTTCAAACTTTCCCCCAAGCACTCACCTCTGGACAGAGTTCAATTATAAGGAACAAGGTCACCAGAGACTATTTTAAGAAGTAGTTCTAATGAACGAAAAAAGGGAAGGGGTGTCTTTTCCAACTTGATCTACAGCATTTACCACTTGGAATCTTTTTCCATGTGTGCATGGCTACACACATATACACATAACACAGCTACATTTTTATTGAGTGCTATTTGATCCACTTGGAAAAAGCCTGTTTGTTGGGATTCATTTGGGAACTTAACCACAGACTTAAGCTGCTTCAACTTGAAAAAGTTGGAGGAACCTTCAGGAACTACTTAATAGTGCTGTGCAAACCCCATCTGCTCCAGAGATTCTCTGATGAATTTACCTGTGCTCACAAATGATACCATGGGGGCACACAAGGTTGTCCTATACTCTCATCCCTCACCATCTTCCTCCTGCCGAAGAGTACAGGCAGACAACGTCTAATTTTCTCTAAGACATCACAGAAAATGCACCCACGTGAACCTCATATTCTCTGCTATCCCTTCTATTACCCACTCATCCTCCCCAATGGGCAAAGACAACTCCGCTATACACATTCACAGCGAGCAGGTGATAAAAAGGGAAAGATGTGAACAATGCAAAAAATAATCACCTATTTTAAAACATAAATTAGAACCCGACTAACATATTGATTTTTTTCATTCTATAAAGTGAATGCAATTGGAATCCCATCCTTGAAAACACCACTAAGATGCTGATACAGCATGATTAGTCTTCCATGCCTTGTTCTCTGACTGGCATCAGAGGAACAGTCCCCCACTATCAATGCAGCCCTTAGGGCACACCTCCTCCAACCGCTATCCCCCCCTACCACACACACACACACACACACACACGCCTAGACCAGCAAGAAGCAGGGCAGAGAGGCCGAGAAGTAGAAATGTGACACTGCCTAACGGTGCAGGCAGCAGCATAGAAGGTCTGCTGCTCTGAGGAGGAGGAGGGCTTTGCCCAAGTGTTTCAAAGACCATTTTCATATGCAAAGGCCTAAAGACAGCCCTGTCCCACCTATTTCTACTCCAAAAGTGCTTAGGTATTTAATTTATCAAACTTGTGTCCACCTCTTTAGCAAAAATGCTTAAATATCAGATATTGAGCCTCTGACATCAAATATGCCAGGAATCTTTTAACTTTTCAAAACTAAAAAAGAAAGTGTGTTATGTTTTATTCCAAAACAATACTTCTGATTCATCACTAGAAGGGCTTTAAAAACTTTTCCTGCAAGTTCTCAGGGCAATCTGGGCAGATACGCACAGTTTTGGTCACAGACATAATCTATGTCAAGTTCAAGATTTAAAAATCTGCCTAGGGAATTCCCTGGCAGTCCAGTGGTTAGGACTCTGTGCTTTCACTGCTGAGAGCCTGGGTTCAATCCCTGGTCGGGGAACTAAGATCCCACAAGCCGGGCAGCACAGCCAATATAATTAATTAATTAAAATCAATTAGTTAATTTTAATTAATTGATTAAAGATCTGCCTAAAAGTCAGAATAGCCCAATTCATTTAAGTTAAGAGGTTCAAATGACGATTATGATTGGAAACTGCTGTTCACTTGAAATGAGGCACAAAGAATCATGTTGATCAAGTAACATGTACACATAAAACAATCTTAATTTAATGTTGGGCTGTGATGTTTCTAATTTAGAGATTCAAATTCTAATCAAGTATTACTTTTATATGATGCTTTTTTTTTAATTGAGATTTTTATTGAGACAGTTGTAGACTCACCTGCAGTTATAAGAAATAACACAGAGAGATCCCATGGACACTTTACCCAATTTCCCCCTATGGTAACATTTTGCAAAACCAGAATATATCACAACCAGGATGGTGACATTGCAACAATCCACAGACATTCAGGTTTCCCCAGTTTTACCTGTACTCGTATGTGTGCATGTGTGTTTTAGTTCTATACGGTTTTATCACATAAAAGGCTTTATCACATATAGGTTCAGTGTCCACCACAGTAAAGATACTGAACAGCTCCATCACCCCAAGCATCTCTTGCATTGCCCTTTTATAACCACACCCACCTTTTTCCTGCTTCCTTTACCCCACATCCTTAATCCCTGGAAACCACTAATATCCTCTCCGTTTCTAAAATTTTGTCATTTCAAAAAGTCATACAGTATGTAACCTTTAGGACTGGCGTTTTTTTTTTTTTTTTAATAAATTTCCTTGTTTTTTATTTTTTGGCTGTGTTGGGTTTCGTTGCTGGGTGCAGGCTTTCTCTAGTTGTGGCGAGCGGGGGCTACTCTTCATCGCAGTGCGTGGGCTTCTCATTGCGGTGGCTTCTTTTGTTGCGGAGCATGGGCTCTAGGCACACGGGCTCAGTAGTTGTGGCTCACGGGCTCTAGAGCGCAGGCTCAGGAGTTGTGGCGCACGGGCTTAGCTGCTCCGCGGCATGTGGGATCTTCCCGGACCAGGGCTCGAACCCGTGTCCCCTGCACTGGCAGGCGGATTCTTAACCACTGCACCACCAGGGAAGTCCCAGGACTGGCTTTTTTTCACTCAGCATAATTCCCTGAAATCCACCCAAGTTGTGACAGGTATCAAAGGACTGCCCCCTTTTTATTGCTGTGTAGTTTCCATGGTGTGGATGGACCACAGTTTCTTTAACCATTCACCTGTTGAAGGACATCTGGGCTGTTTTCCAGCTTGGGGCTATTATGAATAAAACTGAAATGAACATACGTGTACAGGTTTTTATGTAAATATGTTTTCATTTCTCTAGGATAAATGCCCAAGAGTGAGCTTGCTGGGCTGCATGGTAGTTGCATGTTTAGAGCTCTATAAAAACTGCCCAACAGGGCTTCCCTGGTGGCGCAGTGGTTGGGGGTCTGCCTGCCAATGCAGGGGACACGGGTTCGAGCCCTGGTCTGGGAGGATCCCACATGCCACTGAGCAACTAGGCCCGTGAGCCACAACTGCTGAGCCTGCGCGTCTGGAGCCTGTGCTCCTCAACAAGAGAGGCTGCAATAATGAAAGGCCCGCGCACCGCGATGAAGAGTGGCCCCCACTTGCCGCAACTAGAGAGAGCCCTCGCGCGGAAACGAAGACCCAACACAACAATAAATAAATAAATAAATAAATAAATAAATAAATAAATAAATAAATAAATTGTATAACTTAAAAAAAAAAGAAAAAAAAAAAGAAATGCAAATTCTCTAAAAAAAAAAACAAAAACAAAAAAAAAAACTGCCCAACAGTTTCCCAGAGGGGCCATTTTACATTTCCACCAGCAACATAACAAGGGATCCAAATGCTGCATCCTCACCAGCATTTGGTGTTGTTACTATTTTTTACCTGATCAACTCTGGTAGTTGGACAGGGGTATCCCACTGTGGCTTTAACTTGCATTTATCATGCTCTTTTAAAGGGTATCAAAGTGTGAGCAACCTGAACCTTGCATCAATAAGATGGGCTGAGTGAACTTCGCTGGGGCACAAGATGCCAGCCCATCAGAACTATCCTGACCCCCTTAACTCTCTTTATTCCAGGTTCTTCAGTTCCTGATAGGAGACAAAAAGGAAGGCAGGGGAAGAGGAGAAACTTTTAAAAGTTTAACAAACAATAAGAAACTGTACTCTGTTTTCGTGGCAGCTGAGATAAAGCCAGACTAAATACTATGGCCTTTCTGATGGAATTAGGCCAGACTGAACTGGGTAGGCAAACTTGCCCTCTGCTCCCATTGTTCCTTGTGTTTATACTGAACCACTTCTCAAAACAGGGCATAACTGTCTCTCTTTCTGATAGGCTCCCTTAACAAATTAATATCCTGTCTTGTTCATGATATAATAATGTAAGTATCTTACATAGTACCTAGCATATAGCAAGTGTTTCATAAACACTGGATAAATGAATGGTTAGAATAGTTGGATGGATAGATGGGTGGATGGATGGGTGGATGGATAGATGGATATGCTTCCCCAGGTATTGGGATTTAACCTGGCCGTTATGACTAAGAACAAGAAATTAGCACCAAAATTTTGGGCTTTTTAGTCACTAATGTGAAAACCTGCTGATTTCCAAAGTCTCTGCTTGTACACCTAACCCCTTATGAACAGACTGCTTTGCCAATGCAGATAGGATAAAAAGGTGTTATTTCACATCTCACTGCCTACTGCCTGTTTTCACTCACAGGGATCTCTTACAATCTTGTGTTGGGGGAAGCCTCAAATAGTGCACAACTGATAGGGTACAGGCACCAACCTTTGAAAGCAGACTCTCTGATAGAACCTGATTCCTGTCACCCCAGGGAAGGCTTCCGAGAGATCAACAAATTCAGCTGGCGTGTTTCAAAGGCTGAAATCAGCACCCATGAGAAATGACCATGGACTTGTGGCCTTTTCTTTTGCAAATCTATATGCTTCAAATCTTCCTCATAGGGAGCCAGGACCCAGCCACAGGAAGAGCTGGCTGGCCATGCCCCCCTCACACCATCTCTTCTTCCCTTCTGCTTTAGCTTGTTCTGTGCTGTGGACGCTGAGAGATAACATGATGTGCCTGAGTGGTTCCCCTCATTAGCTCATCTCTTTAGGGAGGAACCAAAGTGCAAAGGCTTGGTGAAGACCCCTGCTGGCAACTGGACCAGACTTTGCTGTGTATTAATTCTTTTTGTACATCTGCCCAGAAACCACTCAGTGGGGGGCATAATTTATTACATACTACATAATCAACTGCAGTTGCTACTGAAAAACAAAATATATATATGTGTGTGTGTGTGTGTGTGTGTGTGTGTGTGTGTGTGTGTGTGTGTATCGCCACACAAACAAAAAGGGAAAATAACCAAAACCATCCCAGAGTCCACACAACGGCATTCTAGCCTCCTTTTCCTGGGAGTAAAGGCCAGTGGGCCCAAATAAAGCCAATTTCATCCCTCCTTAGAGATGCAGTGATGGAGGTGGAAGAGTCTGATTCCAGGAAAACCATTAATGCATGAGATTCCTATCAGGTGTGTGGTTTCGATAATACGCTGGAAGGGAGCGCCTGTTCACCACGGCCTTCCAGAGGTTAGTTTACTTGTCTCAGCCAGAGCCGTGGGACCACGCTTTTCAGCCTGCGGCCAATGAGCTCAGCCAGCCGGGGCCCAGCGCTAGTAACGCAGGTGCTGCCAGTCAGAGGTCAGGTGAGAACGCACCCTGCGGTCAGCAGCAGCACCCAGCCTCGGCCCCCCGCGCGGTCAGCCTTCTCAGAAAGTTTGCACAGGGGTATTTTTGGTTCTAAGGGCAGGGGACGCAACGTCTCAGGTGGTGACGGTGTTCAAGAAAGGAGGCCACTGTCTGACCCACCCCACATACGTTCCAATCGTAACAAACCCGGAGCCAAATCTCAGAGCCGTTACTCAGCCTCCGCTCCCTCCCAGGGCACTGCCCGCGATGTAGTCTTGCCAAATCCCAGAGAGAGCCCTACCCAGAGAAAAGGTGTTTAACCTTGGCCGAGGAGCTCAGTGGAAAGTTTTATTACTTGTCATGGCAAAAAAAAAAAAAAAAAAAAAAGGAAGAAAAAGAAAATCCCACTTTTGAAAATAAACTCTTCTTTGCCTCTCTCTGGGAGGAGGTAGGGCCACAAAGGCAGAGATGGGATCAGATAGTAGATGAAGGCGGGAAGCATCCTTCAGGGTCCAAGGGTTGTAACCGCAAGAAGTGATAACGCCTAACCCTCTGCACAGCATCGTCCACAGTTCATGATGCCCCCGAGCATGGGGAAACAACAGACAACTGCAACCCAAATCTTCCACCCTGAATAAGTATCAAAAACATCCACCCAAATTAAGGCCACCTGGAACACTCAGTCCAGGTGGTGAAAGCATGGAACTAATGGGGCCAAAGTTGTGGTTCATGCTTACATAAGGACCAAGCGGACTAAAAGAGCACACTGTGCCCCAGCCCGACCAGAACCCTGCCCACCAGCTGTTGCACAAATCAAACCTGTGGTCACAAAGAGATGGGAGACCACACACACACACACACACACACACACGGCTCAGTGCGAACTCTGCCACATTCCAAGAAAAATGCAAACAAAACCTCCTACTGAGTTTGGATAAGATGTGCTCTGCAGATAAAAAGACAAGTCCACCTATCCACGCATGCCTGGTAATGAGATGCAGGAAGCTGAAATAAGCAGATGATTCCACTCCCTTCAAGGCACAGCTCGCAAGCCACCTCCTCGGGGGCCTTCCCTGACACCCCCAGGCAGATGTGGCCCACTCCTCCCAGGATTTGGTTTCCTCTGTCACTTCTCACTCAGCTCCTGGGGGAGGGACTGTGTCTCCCCATCCTTTCTCCCACAGCCCAGCTCAAGCTTGAAACAGGGTCAGAGAAAGACATGCAGGAGAGGAAGCTAGGTATGGCTGGACAGACAGCCTCTGCCCTCTGGGGTTTCAGCATTTCTGACAGTCGCCTCCTTTTTGAACACCACAGAGGGAACTGCTCCCAGGAGCACACACAGACCGCGGTCACGGCGCACAGCAAAGGCCAGCGGACCTCAGCAGCAGCCGCCTCTTACTTGGCTGTCATCGTATGCCAGCACAACCTTGAAAACCATCGGACTCTCACCACTACCCCAGGAAGCAAGCGGTACCATCCCTGTTGTGCAAATGAGGAGAAAGGCTTCAAGATGTTAATTAACTGGCTTAAGACTGCATCACTAAAAAGCGACAAAGCCGGGTTTCAGCCAGGAGCTCTTAGCCACCCTGAATGTGGGCTCCTAACAGGAAGAGACTTAACTCAAAGTTACAAGCAAATTAACCCGAGGAACATCTATATCCTAACCTAGGTAGATTTCTGATGGTGGTAGGTGCAAAATAGGAGCTGAAAACGGAGGAAATTTGGAAAGAGGGAGGAATATCCACTCATGAGCAGAGGGTGAATCTACATCTTGCACTGTCTACTGGGGCTACATCTGCTCCAAGGGAAGGGGGGAATTGGTTCTTGCAGACAAGAAAACCTTCCTCTATGCATAAACACAGGCAGGTACACAGTACATAAACAGACAGTACATCTGTGGTATTAAAATGTCATAAAGAGGAAGTGACAATTGGGGAAAAACAGCTAAAAATGCTCCTGGGGGAGAAATAATGAAAAAAAAAAAAGAAAGCTAGAGAAACACTGATCTACAGGAAGCAAACAAGAGGTAGCAAGACAAATAGTGGGAAGCAAAGGAGACCAGTCAGATGGGGCCATGTTGGGCCTGACGCACATGGCAGAACGGTGAGGAAGGGAGGGGACGAAAACTCAGTGTGCCCAGGGCAGCGTCATCTTTCCTTCTCCCTGCCACACCATTCTTCCACATGTTCAGTTAAAAATACATCACATATCAAACACAGGGAAAGGAATATTTATAAAGTTTATAAGGTATAAAGAATAATGAAATAACACCTGCATACCCAGCACCAGCTTAAGAAAGATAAAGCTATCAGTGCTTTAAAGGGCCCCTGAGCATATGTCAAATACATCTCAATTTTAAAAATGTCAATTATACCTCAATAAAAATAAATAAATACATAATCAAAGCAAAAACAAACAAACCAAAAAAGGGCCCTGGTTATCTCTCCTCTGATTCTTTTTTCAGCTTTTTTTTGGCTGCGTTGGGTCTTCGTTGTTGCACGTGGGCTTTCTCTAGTTGTGGCGAGCGGGGGCTACTCTTCGTTGCAGTGCACGGGCTTCTCATTGCGGTGGCGTCTCTTACTGCGAAGCATGGGCTCTAGGTACACAGGCTTCAGTAGCTGCAGCACATGGGCTCAGTAGTTGCGGCACACAGGCCCTAAAGCATGCGGGCTTCAGTAGTTGTGGCGCACAGGCTTAGTTGCTCCATGGCATGTGGGATCTTCCTGGACCAGGGATTGAACCCATGTTCCCTGAATTGGCAGGAGGATTCTTCACCTGTGTGCCACCAGGGGAGTCCCTCTCCCCCCTGATTCTATCTCCCCAACCAGATGTGACCACTATCCTGAATTTATTTTCATGGCTATCTCATCTTTGTGATCATACACGTGAATGTATCATTTAGTCTGTACAGCTCTACGTGCATAGGATCATATCTGATAGATTCCTCTGCAACTTGCCTTATTAGCTCAATGTCGTGATCCAGAAATTCAGCCACGTTGACAATTACAATTATAATTCATTCCTTTCCATGGAATAAATTCACTACAATTCATCCATTTCCCCATAATGAATATTTGGATTGCTTCTGGCTCTTTGTTACTACAATCCCATTGCTGCAATGAACGTCCTGGCTCATGTCCCCTGATTGGCAGAGAAGAGCTTCTGCAGGGACCATGTCCGAGTTAGCACCGGTAGCTGTGGAATTTGCACCTCTTTGACTTCACTAGGTAATGTAATACAAAGAAGCCATACCAACACATACTCACAACCTCTCTGTATGAGTTCAGGTGGCCAGTACTTGATATCATCAGGGGATTTTTGTTTTGTTTATCTTTGCCAAACTGAAAGTATGAAATGGTATCTTGTAGTTTTAAGGTACACTTTCTTGACTACTAATAAAGTTGAACACATTTTCATAAGTTTATTGGTCATTTGTGTTTCCTCTTCTGCAAATTCCTTTTCCCATATTGAGCCCTTTTTCTATCGGGTGACTTTTTTCCTTTTGAAATTTCTTTATATATTCCAAATACCAAACCTCTGTCAGGTTGCAAATAACTTCTCAATTAGTGACTCGCCTTTTCACTTTCTTCACTGTGTTTCTGGATACATACAAAGATGTACACTGATTATTATACATTGATAAGTTCTTGGTTTTAATGTGGTTAAACTTATCAATTTTTTCCTCTACAAGTTATGCTTTTTGTGTCTTAATTAAGAAATCTTTCTCTATCCTACCGTCAAGAAGTATTCTCCTCCTACATCATGCTTTCGAAAAATTTCATACTCGTTTTTTTTTTTTTAGTCCTTTTTTTTTTTTTCTGGCTGCGTTGGGTCTTCGTTGCTGCGCACGGGCTTTCTCTAGTTGTGGCAAGTGGGGGAAACTCTTCGCTGCGGTGCGTGGGCTTCTCTTGTTACGAAGCGTGGGCTCTAGGCACACGGGCTTCAGTAGTTGTGGCACAAAAGCTCAGTAGTTGTGACTCTCGGGCTTCGCTGCTCTGCTTCATGTGGGATCTTCTTGGACCAGGGATCAAACCTGTGTCCCCTGCACTGGCAGGCGGATTCTTAACCACTGCACCACCATGGAAGTCCTATTTTAAGGACTTAATTCACCTTGAAAATGATTATGAATGGTATGAGGTAAGTATTCGTTTCTTTTTAATATGACTAAACAATTGTGTCAGCACTGTTTATTGAACAGTTTATCTTTTCCATGCAGATCTGAAATGCCACATCTGTCAAAATCAAGTTTCCATCTATGTACAAGTATTTTCTAAACCCTATTCTGTTACATTGGTCTATTTATCTATCCTGGTGCCAATACAACAATGTCCTAATTATTATATCTTTATTAAGTCATAGTATCTGGTAGGGCACATAGTCTGATTTTGGTATTAATTTTATGCTCTCTTCTTCATAAAATGAATGTTTCCTCTTTTTCTATTTTCTGAAAAAGCCTGGAAAAGATTTAAATAATTTGTGCTTTGAATGTTTGGAAGAAGTGGTGTGTTAGACTATTGTTTTCTTTACAAATAGATTTTTAACTACTTATTCAACTTCTTTTCATGGTTATAGTACTATTCAGTCTTTCTATTTCTTCTTGAGTCAGTTTTGGTAAGTTATATTTTCTAGAAATGTGTCTGCTTTGCCAAAGTTTTCAAAATTATTGTCATAAAGTTGTGCAAAATATCTTCTTACTATATTTTTTCATCCTCTTGTCCACAGCTAATATTGGTTATTTGTGCAGTTTTTTCTTGACCAATCATGCCGCTGATTGTTTCATTAATGTCTACTCTTATTTTTGTTCTTTCCTTCCTTTTTCTTTTTTGTTGCTATTTTCTGTTCTTTCCTAATTTCTTAAGTTGTATGCTTAGCTCATTAACTTTCAGCTTTTCTTTTGTTTTAATAGGAGCATGTAACGTTATGCACTTACATAAACTTAAAATTATCCAAGTAGCACCCTACAAGTATTGATATGTAATATATTTTTCATTTCTAACTATTTTCTAATTTCCAGTATGATCTCTTTTTTTACCTATTGTTATTTTAAAGTTTGCTTTCTTTTTTAATTTCTAAATGAATTAGATTTTTCAGGTCATTGTGTTACTGGTTTCCAACTTAATTACACTGGGATTAGAGAAGGTAACCTATTTAAAACACAGCCTTTGAAATTCATTGAAAATTACTTTATGGTTAAGATGTGGTCAGTTTTTATAAATATTCTATGTGTTCTTTAAGAGGATGTGAATTCTCCAGTTGTTAGATGTAATCATTTACGTTTCTTTTTTTTTTTTTTTTAAGTTCAGTGGATTCCTGCTTCCCAAACTATAGTACTTAAGATCCTTTATAGCCCGCTTACAAACTACCTTTTAATTAATTAATTAATTAATTTGGCTGTGCCAGGTCTTAGTTGCGGCATGTGGGATCTAGTTCCCCGACCAGGGATCGAACCCAGGCCCCCCACATTGGGAGCGCAGAGTCCCAGCCACTGGACCGCCAGGGAAGTCCCCATTTATGTTTCGTATATCAAGCTTATTAATTGTATTATTTGTTTTCTTCTATCTGATATACCAATTAGTGATAAAATTATGTTAAAATCTCTCCCTAAAATCACAGATATATCTATTTATCTTTATGGTATTGATCAACTTTTGCTTTCTATATTTGGAAGCAAAATAAACAAACTTAGAATTATAATATCTTCCTAATGAAATGAACTTTTTATCATTAAACAAGAACCCTCTTTGTCACAAATAATGTTCTTTGCCAGCTGTTAATGAAACTGCACTAGTATCTAGGTGGACGGGACAAAGATGAGTCTTATATTAGCTGGAACACCTTTTTCCATCCTTTCGCTTTCAAACACTCTGTGTCCTTGCGTCCTTCCATTTTAAGTATATCTTGCTAGGAAGCACCCCTGTGGATGCTGTTTTACTTCTTTATTTTCCTTTTTTTCTGTTTTACTTTTATCCAGTCTGACAATCCTTTTCTGGGGTTGGGGGATGGACTGGGTCCATTCACACTGATTGTGACTACTGATATATTTGCATTTATTTCTGCCCTTTCTTTGGTGCTTTCTCTTTGTCCTACCTTTTCCATGTTTCATCCTTACTTTTTAATGAAATTTCGAACAAATGAAGCCCACCATTTTTTTAAAATTTATTTTACTGAAGTACAGTTGATTTATAATGTTGTGTTAATTCCTGCTGTACAGCAAATTGATTCAGTTATACATATATATACATTATTTTTCATATTCTTTTCCATTATGGTTTATCACAGGATACTGAATATAGTTAGGACATTGTTGTTTATCCATTCTACATATAATAGTTTGCATCTGCTAATCCCAAATTCCCAATCCATCCCTCCCCCACCCCTCTCCCCCTTGGCAACCACAAGTCTGTTCTCTATGTCTGTGAGTCTGTTTCTGTTTCATAGATAAGTTCATTTGGGTCATACTTTAGATTCCACATATAAGTGATAGCATATGGTATTTGTCTTTCTGACCTACTTCACTTAGTATGATAATTTCTAGGTCCACCCATGTTGCTGCAAATGACATTATTTCATTTTTTTTTTATGGCTGAGTAGTATTCCACAGTATATATGTCCCACATCTTCTTTATCCATTCATCTGTCGATGGACATTTAGGTTGCTTCCATGTTTTGGCTATTGTGAATAGTGACAAGCCCACCATGTTTTAAAAGGAGGAAAAGAAAAAGAATAATACTATCTCACCAACCCTACTTTACAGAAAATGATAAATTAAGATTCAGTGGTGAAAAGCCTTTCTAAGGTCAGAAAGCTAACAAGTGAGAAAGCCCAGGACCTAATCCATCACCCAGCACTCTTCCACTCCACGACAGCTGACCCTTTCCCACAGCAGCAGTAGTGAGACTGGCTGAATTTCACAGATACTCCTCAAAATAGTTCATCTTCCCCCCCACAGAGATAGAAAATACAAGTATTAAGCTATTTATTTTACAGATGGGAAAACTAAGACCTAGGGGCAGTAAGTCATTTACCTAGGGGCAGAGAAGCTTTGTGTTAGAAACAAAAATGTTAAATTTCTAGAAACACTGATGTCTTAGCAAATACCAAACAAATTTGTGGAAGAAAAGAAACACATTAATGAAGGCTGAGGTGGATATATTCGTAACTAGTTTAGGAATACAAAAAAAAATGGATTACTTATTATTAGGTTTGCTCAGAAGGTTATACAAAATTGAATGAAGGTGATCAAAAGGTACAAACTTCCAGTTATAAGAAAAATAAGTACTAAGAATATAATGTACAACATGATGACTATGGTTAACACTGCTGTATGGTATATTTGAAAGCCGCTAAGAGAATAGAATAGATCCTAAAAGTTCTCATGACAAGGAAAACACATTCTTTTCTTTTTTCTCATTTTTTCTTTGTATCTATATTAGACAGTGGATATTAACTAAGCTTACTGTGGTAATCATTTCACAATATGTGTATGTTAAGTCATTATGCTGTATACCTTACTTATACAGTGCCATATGTCAATTACATCTCAATAAAACTGAAAAAAAGAAAGTTGTATGAAATTTTAAAATATATTCAGATCTGACATCATCTAAAATTTTTAATCTTTTGCTACTTTAGAAGATGGAAACCACTTGACTACAAAAAAGTCATCATTATCATATTTAAAACAAAGAAAGTTAGTGTGCTACTGGGATTTTCTGTATTCCAGGATGAGAAGCAGGCCCAGAAAGTACCGATTTTCAGGAAAGAGCTGAAAAGTAACCCAAGTCCGGTGACATCTCTAAGCACATGGCACTGTTTTCTCAGTTCACGTCCGGGTCCCTCGAGCCCAGAGGCTCCTGCTTCTTCTGTCCCTTCAGTTTCTTCACCTCCATGAACCTCTAAGAATCTAACATTTCTCCTGGGCTGACTTCCAAGTCCATTTTTGGCTGTGCTTTGTTTTTACTGGGTAGATATCCAAGCACAGACTCATTTTTTTTCAGACTAGGAAACCACAGAGGCAAGATGCATATATGAGAGGATGCTGGACTAAGCCTGGCCCCTACACTAGAGAAAGATCCTCCTGGCACTATCTCAGGCCCCGTATTAGCTACAATATAAAGAGGTTCTCAATCCCACCTCTTGCAAAAGCACTTTTCAAACATCTGCTTGGAAGAATCTCTTGTTCTCGAAACCAGGCCAAGGAAAGAGCAAAATACTAGGATTCTGATCTACAACAGCTACTGTAGCATAAATTACTTGACGTGAAAATCATTCCCACTTCTTAATGAAATCATTCTCTTTCTTCTGAACTGAAATCACATAGATTCTCAACAGGTGGTTTTTATAAGATCATGTGATTAAGAATGGTCTTAAAGAATACCATCTGAAGTTAGTTTTACTCTAAAACCTTCATATTCATTGGTTTGAAAAACGACTTGGAGGAAGTAAGCACAGGATAAGCATGTATGAAATTTTTATCTTATCAACATCATTAACAATTTATCTTATCTTTATCTTTTATTTTTATCTTTTTATCTGATAATCTATCTTATTGACCAGTAACAATTCTTTCTCATCTTTTCCAGTCTTCCAAGGCTTAATATCCATGTCTCCTGATTTCCTAGCTCAGGTCTCTTTCTTCACAAAAAGCAAAGGAGAAAGAAGCTTAAACGGAAATGATGCACATAACCGTACCTTCCTTGCAAGCAGGTTGGCTACTTGAGACACACCCATGTGGCCAAGGAGAAGCCACACCAGCCGCTGCTTGCCCCACTCCATCCAGAAGCTCCACTCAAAGTCAGTTGGGTCCTAAATTGGCCAAAACAGCAGTTTATCAGAGGGATCTTGGTACGTGTTTGAGGCAGAACACAAACTCCAGTTAATAAAACAATTGCAAGAAGAAGGCCAATGTGAGTCCAAATGCTATAAAACGGCATTTACACAACATTTCCAGCATCTACCCCACCACACACCGCACCTACTTATACCCTCCCCTCCAGCTTAGCTGGTTTCATTGCCATTCCCCCATTGAATGTCTTTGTTAAAGCTGATCCCCCAACCTCTGGACCCTCTATGGGATAGAAACTATTATTGACCCCACATTATAAAATATGAAACAGAGACTTAAAAAATTCAGTTCATTTACCCAGCATCACATAAATAGTACAAATAACAACTTAGCATATCTCAGTTTCATCACCTAGATGCTTTCACCAGCAAGAGAAATGTACACTGGACACTAATAAAATCGTGTAAGGTCAGTCATGTTAAATCTTGCTGTCACTTACAGGCAGGAGGATAATTTGATAGAGAAATTAACTAATTCCCTGTAAGATTACAAGGAAAGAATGAAAGATATACTTCCCTTCACCTTGGGAAGCTATGTCCATCAGTGCCCTTTGTCTGCATCTGTACCAGGCTCTGTGTCTGTATGGCTCCCTGACAAGGGCAGGTGAAAACCTCTGGCAAGATTGGACCCGTGGACACCTGGGGGCTCACACCTAAAAGCTTCGGCCTCAGGAGCCCTGGGGAGATCATGGCAGCCAAGCTGAGCATGGAGGGAAAAAGCACAGTGATTGGCCACTCTCAAACGGATAATGCGGGCTTGGCCCATGAGCATCTCGGCACCACCAGGATGGAGTGCAGATTTGAGGCCCTCAGAATTTTCTAGCCAAATCGTGTGGGGGACAAAGGAATCCCCCGCTGACTATTGATCTATCGATACTGAACATCTCATCAGTCTCTACAAGTGAAACTTTGAGTCAAATTTTTAACTGGGTTTAAAGGAAAATAGGATTTTTTTTCTATCTTTTTTTTCTTTTTTTTTTTTGCACCTGAGGATTGAGGGGCAATTTCACACAAGTTACACATATTACAAAACTCTTTCTTTCAGAAGGTAAAATATAGATTGAAGTGATCTTGATTCATATCAGACTATGGATGTAGAGGTAGCAAATGTAGCAGCTTAGGCTGCCGATTCATCTTGGGTTTGGATCCCAGATCTACCTACATACTGGCTGTGATGACCTTGAGTGAGACACTTCACCTTTCCGCTGTCTGCTCATATGATAACAGGACTGATTTTCTAGGAATTTGTGAAGTTTAACTGAAAATACACGCATGTCAAAATTTTAAAACAGTACCCAGCACACAGTACTCAATAAAAATTGTTACTTGCCACTAACTGCTAGTCCCATGTGCTTTCCATCCTGTGTTAACCAGCTAAGATTGTATCATGCTTTACATGTTGCCTCTTGTTAAAAAAAAAAAAAAAAAAAAGTTTTTCTATTTTCCAAATGAAGAAAGACAGCAGTACTGTGCTTCTCAAACAACACGTTTTCCCCACAACCAAGATCCTGATACACACACAACCTGATCATAGAGTCCCCATCCCATGAAAATCACAGATCTGGTCCAATTCCTTCCATTCAAAGACTGACTACATCAGAGCCTAGGACGTGCCCACGCTGCAAACCCAGGCAGCAGCAGAGCAGAGAACTCAAGTCGTTAACCTGGCTTCATCCCTGTTCCAGAGCTCACTTCCCCATCTTAAAAATGTCAAATTAGTGGAGAGTCACTCAGCTGATTAAAGGTGCAAAGGTCATGTGATGAGGCCATGCTAGTAAAATGCCACTTTGTAACATGGATGCAGACACTAAAAATCAAGATTGAATTTTTTTACCCCCCTCAAAATAAAAATCCCAACATTTTAGCTTTTTAAATATAAATAATGTTTTTGAACATTCAGAATTACATTAGAATTCATCACCTCAGACTTATACCTATGTTTCAAAACTTTTCCAAGTTTAATTTCTAGGGGGGAAAAATGAAATAATATCTCATAACATTCAAGAAACCAAAAAAATCTTTATGCTTCATCCTAAGGCCCAGAACTACTGAAAACCCTGTGCTGGTAAAATCCCATCAACAGGGCTTCCCTGGTGGCGCAGTGGTTAAGAATCCGCCTGCCAATGCAGGGGACACAGGTTCGAGCCCTGGTCCGGGAAGATCCCACATGCCGCGGAGCAACTAAGCCTGTGCGCCACAACTACTGAGCCTGCGCTCTAGACCCCATGAGCCACAACTACTGAGCCTGCGTGCCACAACTACTGAAGCCCACGCACCTAGAGCCTGTGCTTTGCAACAAGAGAAGCCACCGCAATGAGAAGCCCGTGCACCTCAACGAAGCGGAGTCCCTGCTCGCCGCAACTAGAGAAAGCCCGCGCGCAGCAATGAAGACCCAACGCAGCCAAATATAAATAAGTTAAATAAATAAATTTTTTAAAAAAATCCCATCAACAAAACTACACAGTCTCTCATCACTAATTATTTCAGAAAAGGGCCATTTAAAGGAAATAAAAACATTCTTATGTTTATTCTTCTCCATTTAAAATATTTACCTAAAGGAAATAACCAGACAGAAAAGCTGAATTAATGAATAGAAGATGGCCAATAAGTAGCAGTTACTGATTTGGGGAAGAAAAATGTTGACTTGCCTGATTTCATAAGCAAAAGCCTTATAGACCCTGAGCTCACTCATTTCAAGGTAAATCTTTTTTTTTTTTTAATAGTACATTTATTTATTTATTTATTTATTCATTCTTGGCTGTGTTGGGTCTTCGTTTCTGTGCGAGGGCTTTCTCCAGTTGCGGCAAGTGGGGACCACTGTTCATCGTGGTGCGCGGGCCTCTCACTATCGTGGCCTCTCTTGTGGAGCACAGGCTCCAGACGCGCAGGCTCAGTAGTTGTGGCTCACGGGCCTAGCTGCTCCGTGTCATGTGGGATCTTCCCAGACCAGGGCTCGAACCCGTGTCCCCTGCATTGGCAGGCAGATTCTCAACCACTGCGCCACCAGGGAAGCCCTCAAGGTAAATCTTAAAGTCTCAAATCAAGAACAACTTTTTCATGTTCTGTTCCCTCCCCATTTCCTTTCTCGATCCTGTAATTCTTAGTCAATTAGAAGCCTCTTCTTTGGTTCTGTAAGGAAGTCAAATATAAACCGGGGATAAATTCTAGCTGGACAGAACCAGGAAGGCTCCCCCGTGGAGAAAGGGGAGGCTGAACTCCAAGACTCACATCCAGTCTTCTACATCAGCGCTTCTCAAACCTCAGTGGACACACAAATCACCTACAGATTTTGCTAAAATGCAGATTCTGATCCAAGAAGTCTGGGATAGGGCCTGGGATTATGTCTTTCATCAAAGCTCTCAGGGGATGCCATGCTGCTGGCCTGGGGACCGCATTTCAAGTAGTAGAGATTGACATCATCCATCATGATTCCCTACATTGTTCAAAAGCCCAGAGAACCCTTAACAGCTCACGCCACCCCACGCCATTCCCAGGCAGGGACACACTAAAGCTGACCACCTAATATTCACAAACAGAGCGACCATCATCCTGCTCACCATGGAAAGCTCTGAGCGCCGAGATGTGAGAATTTAATAAACTGAGTGAGTTAAGCATGGTTATTCATTCTGAGGCTTTCAGTGTGCAATGAGGCAAGAACAGAGAACTCTAAGGACATGATGATTCTGGGTCTCTTAAATAGTGACTCTAACTTCCTGGTGAAACATTATTTCTCCTACTCTTAACAAGGAAAAGGATCTGGGCCTCTTGTCCCATAGAGAGCAGAGTTCTACACTAGGTACGGGGCCGGGGTGGGGGGAAATGTAGAATTCCTCACCATGGAGGAGGTCAGGGTACCAACACTAACACCCCGGACTCTGAAAACCACTGTAAAACAAGACAGGTAACAGTGGTGTCATTCATCTACATATACTAGAGATACAACTGAGACCTTTCCCTTTTTTTAATCCATGTTACAGATGAGTTAACTGGAGGTCAGAGCAGGCAAAACTAGAGGCGGCAGAGCTGGGTTTCAAACCCAGTCCTGTCTGATACCAAAGAGGAAGAAGCCCTTTTCCAAGATGTTTCTACTTGTGCTGACGCTCTACCTGGATTCCCCCACCACTCCCAGACACATACACACACCCCACTATCCGACCAAACCGTTTCCAACCCCGGGGATGCCTCCTTAATGCCCCGTATCCACAGACATGTCAGCTCCGGTGTGAAGCCTTCTCCACCCTTCCAGGTGGACCTTACTGCATCCCTTTCTCTGTCAATTCACAACTCAATTCTAGCACTTTTACAATAGCACATCTTACTATAGCATATTTATTATAGCACTTTTCATTCTAGCTATTTCATGTATTTTCTCTCTAGAGGGAAAAAATAGTAAGTTCCTGAGAGCAAAAACCTTGACTTAACCACAAATTTCTATCAGGATTACCCAACAATCAGTAGGCCTTGAAAATGGTGGGGAAGTGAAATCAGGTGACCTAAGTTCTCATCACATTTCTCCCCCTGTGTAAACTTGGACGAGTCACTTAACTATCTGGCCCTGAGCCTTCCTGTATGTAAGATGAAGGGCAGATTGCTTTCAAAGGGTGGAAAAAAAGTTATTTTTTTCCTAAAGGAAAAAATACTAAAGGAAAGAAGTACTAAGAGAACAGCTAGTCACCCGCCTACAAACAGCGTCCTGACTGAGTGCCCATGATTCGGGGGGTAGGGGGGAGAGATCCCCCCTCACACTCCCATGGCACCAACCCAGGCCTCCAAGTTCCACATCCACACTGTCAGCCTGCTCTGTTCCAGAAAATTCCCCAGTCATCCAGCCTCTTCCCCAGATTGGGAAGAAACTACAGCATACAGACTGACTATGTGCTATGATTCTGCCTATAGCAAGATAAGAAAAAGAAAACTATCCTCAGAAAGGTTAAATATCACATCCAAGGTCCCACAGCTAATATATGCCAGAGCTTGACTTTAAAACCCCAGGTCCTCAGGCTGCAAAGTCTGTGCCTCATGTAGTAAAATATATGTAACATACAATTTACCATCTTAACCATTTTTAAGTGTGCAGCTTAGTGGCATTAAGTACATTCACGCTGTGATACAACCATCACCACCATCCACCTCCAGAACTCTTTGTTTTGTAAAACTGAAATTCTGTACCCATTAGACGGTAACTCCCCGTTCATACCTCACCCTCACCCCTGACAACCACCATTCTACTTCTTTCTCTATGGATTTGACTACTCTGGGTACCTCATGTAAGTGGAATCATACAGCATTTGTCCTTTTGTGTCTGGCTTGTTCCACTTGACACAATGTCCTCAAGGTTCATCCATGCTGCAGCATACTGCAGAATTCCCCTCCTTTTTGAAGCTGAATAATATTCCACCACTGTATGGATACCCCACATTTTATTTATCCATTCATCTGTCAATGGACATTTGGGTTGCTTCCACTTCTTGGCTGTTGTGAATAATGCTGTTATGAACATGGGTGTGCTAAAGGTTTACTTTTTAGTATTTTGAATTTTAAATGATTTCCTAATGTTGCCAAATGACCTTTTTTTTTTTTTTTTAAACATGTGCACTCATATCTGGTGGTTCATATCTCTTTCAAAATCATCTAGTACTTCAAGGGCAGAAAGTTAAAAGAAAAAACTCCTGGCAAATGAAGATCTTATGTTGCCAACTCACCACTGAGTAAATTTTTCCTTATTCTAGCCATGAATTCCCATCAGCCCTGAAGCTCACCAGATGACAGCACCCTCACTCCTGGCCTCTTAGCTGGAGTCCTGCAGTGTTATCACAGGGGGATGGCCAAAACTCTCCTTCTCTGCTTTTTTCCTGCATTCCTCAGACCATGTTGAATTAACACTGGCTGAAGATAACAATCCCATGGCTAATATGGCCAGGCCGCTGGACTCAAATGTTGTTAAAGCACCCGGTACCAAGTACAACCCCAAGCCACCTACCAAGACACCCCAAGGGAGGCTGAGAAAGTCATCCCACAGATAAAATCAGTTACACCAAGTCCACCACTGGTTTTTTAACCCAGACTCTCCCAAGACCTTGCCTACTTTCCAGTAAATCACTGCTCTTACCAGTAGCTGAAACTTTAACTCAAATATTATTAGAAGGTTATTTGTCAGGATTTAACAGAACTGAAACTCCACAACTTAGGGATTCTGAAAAAGCTTGAGTTTGGGGGAATTTGTTGTTTTGCTGCTGTTGGTTTAAGGTAAATTCACATAGCATAGAATTAATCACATTAAATTCAACTCAGTGGCATCTACACTTCCAGTGTTGTGTAACCACCACCTCTATCTAGTTCCAAACATTTCCATCACCCCAAAAGGAAGCTCTGTACCCATTAATTGGTCACTCCCCATTCCACCCTCCTCCCCCAGGCTTCGACAATCATGAACCTGCTTTCTATCTCTATGGATTTAGCTACGCTGGGTATTTCATATAAATGGAGTCCTGCAATGTGTGACTTGGCTTCTTTTACTCAGCATAATGTTGCTAAGGTTGATCCACATTGTAACACGTACGAGTACGCCGTTCTGTGTTATGGCTAAATCACATCCCATTATAGGGATATACCACATTTTGTTTATCTATTCATCCATTAATGGATATTTCAGCTGTTTCCCCCTTTTGTCTACTGTGACTAAAGCTATAAATATCTGTGTACAAGTGTTTGTTAAAATACCCATTTTCAATTCTTTTAGGTCTATACCTAGGAGTAGTACTGTTGGGTCATATCATGATTCTATGTGTAATGTTTTGAGCAACCTGCAAACTGTTTTCCACAGTGGCTACACCATTTTACATTCCAAGTTTGAGTTTTTAAGGCCAAAAAAACTAACCCTCTGCCCAAAGGGAGTTTTACTAGCATCACAGAGAACTCAGCTCTTTCAACAAGGCCTCTTCCTGCTCTGAGCCTGCTTACCTCCTGGGCAGACACTTGAGGAATCTGCTGTTTTAACATTCCAATTTCATCCTGGGGGCAAACGTCAGCAGTTGCTGGAAATAACGGGGTAAAAATTGGCTTTGGGATATATCTTATTACATAAAGTGCTCCCTGAAAAGTTAATCCTGCCAGTCTGCAGGATTTTGCATCTGAATTTTTTAAATTCAATAATTCTTTCGGTTTGTATGAAAGAATTATTTTTTTGTTAAGATCGATACAAAGGCTAAAATGGCTATTTACTTAATGATGAAATCTGCTCTGACCAGCAAATTTATTACCATCCATAAACGCGATCAGGAACTGAAAGAACGTGATAGAAATCTCCCGGGTGCAGACAGTCTTGGCTCAGTACCCACCAGAAGGAGGGTTCAGGACCTTAGAATTGTAAAATTCAATTCCTCAGGGTTCAGGAAGAGCTGCAGCCTAACTGGAATGTTCAGCTACTTCCATTGACTCAATAGAGTTAAATCTGACCTTCATTTCTACACTCTTCTGGGGCCTTGAAGGGAGCACGGGTGGAGATTCCCACAGAGTTAACGGAGGGAATTAACATCACTAATGAGGAGATCGTGGGCTTTAACATCCCTCCTAGTAAAGGACACCAAGAACACAGAGGAAAGTGATTGTAATGGATGGCCTCAGAGGAAGGCCTGCCTGTTTCCCAGAGATACTATTCTCACCTCGAATTTGCGTCTATCACAATGCAGGGAAAGTGACCTTATTCTCGAAGTGGCTGATGGAGCCAGTGGTCTGCTGTGTGCGGCAGAGACTGGACTTGTGCTCACGTTCAGGAGGCCCAGGCTTGAGTCTCAGTTCTGTCACCTACCCTTATGTGACCTCAGGCTGGTCAGTCCTCCTTTATATAATTAGAATGTTTTAAAATTTATTTTATTGAAGTATAGTTGATTTACAATGTTAATTTATGCTGTATAGCAAAGTGACTCAGTTATACATATATGTATGTATATATACATACATTCGTTTTCATATTCTTTCCCATTATGGATTATCACAGGATATTGAATGTAGTTCCCTGTGCTATACAGTAGACCTTGTTGTTTATCCATTGTATACGTAATAGTTTGCATCTGCTAATCCGAAACTCCCAGTCCATCCATCCCTCCCACCTCTCTGGCAACCACAAGTCTGTTCTTTATGTCTGTGAGTCTGTTTCTGTCTTGTAGATAAGTTCATTTGTGTCATATTTTAGATTCCACATATAAATGATATCATATGATATTTGTCTTTGTCTGACTTACTTCACATAGTATGATAACCTCTAGGTCCATCCATGTTGCTGCAAATGGCATTTATATAATTAGAGTTTAAAGTGATCATAAAAGCTAAAGGGATTGATTGGTGAAGTGCAAAGTCTAAAGTTAAAAACTGTTAATGCCTCTAAAATTGAACTCATCCCTCCAAATCCATCCTGCTTATTGCTATCAAAATAATCACACTGAAACAAGGGCTAGCAAACTTTAATAAAGGGCTGGATGGTAAATATTTTCAGCTTTGTGAGCTATAGAGTCTCTGTGGCAACTACTCAACTCTGATGGTGTAGCCCAAAGGCAGTCATAGTAAGACATAAACAAATGGGAGCAGCTGTGCTCCAAAAAAACTGTACCCACAAAAACAGGTGGAGGGCCAAATTTGGTACAAAGGCCCTGGTTTGCAGGCCCCTCTTCTAAGGGATTACCATTTCTCCTAGACCCACCACTTACCTCCTAGTGAGAGTAGGTCAGGAACATTGTCTTATTACACATATGGATGGCATTTTTAGGTAATTTACTATCAGCTCTGAAGTCTACATCTACAGATGAAGCAGATTCTACGAAGGCCACAGAAGCCTCAGCCGCAGCACACCCATTACCCTTCGTTATCCAGGAAAAACTCGGAGCTACTGCACATCTTTTTCCTCCCAGTACTCTGCGCTGGACGTACTTCAAAGGTGGGGATTATTCTCTGCACAATTGGTCTTGTTCCCCCCATTCTGTTCCCTCTTCACAGCACCAAAGTAATATTTTTAAGACCACACCTGATCAAGTCTCTCTCTCACTTAATATTCTTCAGGTTTCCCCCTTAGCATACCAGAGAAACATTCTCAGCAAGATGCATTCAGCTCTTCCTATCTGGCTCTGCCCAGCCTTCATCATCCTACCCAACTTTTCTCCCCAGTTCTGCAACATGGCCGTGCTGACCACCCAAATGTGCTGTGTTCATATGGCCGAAACTTCCCACCCTTTGCTCCCTTTACTTGGAGAAACCGGTCCCTCAAATATCAGGATGATGACCTATCTTTCAGGCCTCAGGTCAGGCAAGCCCTCTCCCAGGAAGCTTTACCTAATCTATCCATTTAGAGTCCAGACAGATTGTTCCTTGTCTATGCTCCCTCAATGTACGATGGTTACCCATATCATGGCAATTTACCACATTGTACTTTAACTGTAGGTTACTGAGCTGCCTCTCCACTAAACTGTGACCTCTCCCCCCGCCCCAAAAGGGACTACATGTACATTCAGCATTGTATCCTCCAAGAAACCAACACATACTAGACACTCAATAAAAGCTTGTTGAATAAACTGAATGACATATGGGTCAAATCATTTTTAAATTTATTTATTTTATTTATTTTTATGGCTGTGTTGGGTCTTCGTTTCTGTGTGAAGGCTTTCTCTAGTTGTGGCAAGCAGGGGCCACTCTTCATCGCGGTGCGCGGGCCTCTCACTGTCGCGGCCTCTCTTGTTGCGGAGCACAGGCTCCAGACGTGCAGGCTCAGTAATTGTGGCTCACGGGCCCAGTTGCTCCCTGGCATGTGGGATCTTCCCAGACCATGGCACGAATCCGTGTCCCCTGCATTGGCAGGCAGATTCTCAACCACTGCGCCACCAGGGAAGCCCCCCCAATCATTTTTAAGAACCTAGTGTAAGCACAGTCTACCGGGAAAAGGGAATAAGAGACACAAAAAGTGGAGAACCTGGCACCTATCCTTGAATGCCTTTATAATCACAGTTAGAGAACAGAAACTCATGGAATATTTCTAGTGCATGATGTGCTCTGCAGATTATCTTCACCAACTCAAGGCCCACCCTCTGGTTATATCAATTACTTGCTCTAAAGAGATGGACAAAATAGAGTACTGTCATAATAGAGGGTCTATGTCATGATTTAATTATAAGACTTAAATAAATTAAAATATGGAAAACACTTGGAATAGTGCCTAGTACTTATTAAGTACTATGTGTGTGTTTGTTAAGTAAATATACAAACAAAAAAACAAACAACACACTCTATTTTATTCTGATAGCCCCAGAAACATAAATCCGAGAGTTTTCAAGCTGTATATCCTGAAACAGATAGAGATACTCATAGATATGGAGACAGATAGAGGTAGAGAGAGGACCTGCTCAAGATTCCCTCAAACCCAGTCAAAAGAAAGGAAAGCAGAAAGGTTCTAGAAACTGGACTGGAAAGGAGTGAATCCACGATTAACAAAAGGGGAACATCTGCATTCAGAAAAGCTGAAACATCTAAAATGCCTTGGGAAAGCAACCATCTTAACCTTCTTCTCAAAATAAAATATCTGCTCTGCGTGGCTGATACTGCCAATTGCCTCAATCAACACTCCTCCGACCACTTCTAGCTTGACTTCCTATACATTAGAGGTTAGAAGGCCAAAAACTACATTTCCCAGAATTCCCTGTAGCTAGCATGTTCCCTTTGGACCTAGCTTCTGATGAAAAAATACACACACGCAGACCTGAAGGTGAAAGAACGAACATAAAAATGTATGGGCTTTGAGACTTCTGACAGGATGGTGGCAGAGGCTCTTGTTATTCTGCAGCAGCCACAGTGGAGGCTCCAGGGTCCAGTCAGTCCAGAGGTGCTGTAGCTTCCTGGTGTGGCAGCTTTTGCTAGTGCACCATAGCACTGCATTCTCCAGCCAGGGGCTGGGCAGCAGCCACGGTTTTACAGGGTGGCTCTGGGAATTGCTCCAGGAACCTTACTTAGTGCCCATCCCTATAGTCCTTTCGACTATTCTGAAATCTCCTTAAATCCCTGCAATAAAGTCCTTTCTGCTTAAATTGACTGGGGTGGATTCTGTTGTCTGCAATGGAGCCTTGATCAACATACTTTGGAAAGGATTTTTCTTCTGACTGCAGTAGAGCTCTAGCTGTATTATAGAAGCATTATGAAAATAATTCACTTTGAAGAACATTATTCTGAAATAAGTCTATTCGGTGGAGAAAAATAAATGGAGAAAAAAACACCAGGTAGATCACTCCAAGGAGTGTTCTAGAACTGGATAATGAAGGCAGTGAGTGTTTCACATTCATAAGTGCACAAATTTATGGATTTCAAAACCAAATAGAAAATTATCTACCTTACCCACTGGTCTATATTTTTCATTACCGTAGCTATTTTCTCCTTGGGTAGGGAAAACAAGGAGAGCTGTATATATTTACTGTTTTCCTTACCTCATATCCAACATTTTGCAAAAAAAGCAATACAACAGAAACACTAAACACTTTTGCATATCTATTTCCTAAACAGCATTTGTGCATATTATTTACTTTGAGACCATACCTAATTCCCAAACACACTGAGCAAAAGTTATCTATGAATAGAGAAAACCTTTATAAGATACTTGAATCCAGAAATGTTTCCCTACACATTCAAAGGCAGCAAGCTCACCTTAATGGTCTATAATTCTCCAAAGGGGAAGGAAAAAAAAGATGACTAATTTGTAGGGATTTTGCACAGAAGCAGCACTGCTCTCTGGATGAACTCAGGCTAATGATTCATTTAGCAATTATTGGAAGAGTTTTCTTTATCTTTCAACAGATGCTTTGCTATTTCTAAAATAATTTCAACTAAATTATTTTACTGCTCACAATTTCCAGAGAGAACACTTTCCCCAACATTTCCTCAAACATAAAATATTTTCACTAACAAAACTTTTTTTTTTTTTTCTGTAAATAACAAGCCTCTGCTTAAACGTCTTTACCACCCTGCCCAGGTAAAGAAGATGCTCACAAGGGTGGAGACACCATCAACAGGACTAGCACAAACAGTGCAAAAGGGAAGAGCCAATTCTGACTCCATGTTGGATCTGCTTCTTTTATTTTAACCTTTGCTTTTCACTGCTTTTGTTATTATAATCACTGTCTATGGCTCTAAGCATACATAATGGCCTGCCACAAGGAACCCTGCCCCTCTGCCTGTTAAACTAAAAGGTTTTTGTTCAGCTCACAGAGAGACATTCTGACCCTGCCCACCTGTGAATGGCTGCAGAACATCCCATCCTATTTTACAAGATAAATGGCCTTTTTACTGTACTTCCTCACCTCCTCCCCCTCTGTTCTATAAAAGAAACTGTCATCCAGACCCTGTAAGATGGTTTTTTGGGGACCCTAGTCCGCCATCTTCTCAGTCTGCCAACTTTCTGAATAAACTCGCTATTCGTTGCCTCAACGCCTCGTCTCCCGATTTATTGGCCTGTCGTGCGGCAAGCAGAGCAAGCTTGGACTCGGTAACAACAGTGCTGTTTAACATGTACCATCCAGTCTCTTAACTGGCCCTCAGGATCTAAGCCTTGCAAATAGGTCCAGGGTATAATGGGGGTGGGAGGTGTTCTGCACAAGAAGGAAAGAGAAAACCTCTCAAAATGACTGAATTCATCAAGGGGACCTAATTAATGTGGGTGGATTCTTTGAATCTCTTCAACCCAACTGCCAACCCAAACTCAGTAACATCCTCGGGCTATACCTCTACCTCCCTGCTTTCTAGAAGTTGCTCCAGATTATTCAAGATATGTGCAATATATGTAATCAAACATATATAGATTCTCTCTCCATACTTTGTCAGTTCCATATTTCTCCCTTTCTTTCTTCCTAAAGCTAACAAAGAATCAATTTTTTTAAAGAAATATTAAATTCTGGTATGAAATCAAAGGCACAAAAACTATATTATAGTCTCTATATCTCTCAAACTGGAAAAACACTAACTATATTTTCTATAAGGTATGTGGAGAAATGAGCTATAAACAATTAATAAAACTGCTAAATAAGTTAGGGGTCATGACCAAAAAAAAAAAAAAAAAGTAATAGAATGGGATGGCTAGACAGCAAGTTATACAAGCTCATAAGATTTCCCAGCTACAAACTATGCTAATGAATCATGCATCTCATTAGTGTCACTCATCCAGAACACCAAAAAGACTAATCACAGTAACATGGAGAAAAAAAATGATCCCCAGTCCTTTGGAAGCCACGGCCCCTAAAATGGCCCTCACGCTCAGAGAATTTGCTTTCTTCTTAGGAAGTCTTCACACATTCAAGAAAACTCATTAACATGTAACGTCTCTGTGGTGGGCAAATACTAGCAAACTGCAACTCCAGATGGAATCCCAAAATGTTGAAGGTCTCCAGGGCAGAAGGCCAATTAAGAAAGATAAGAATAATACAAGAGAGAGAAAGGAAAAACGGACATTTTTGCCATCCATCCACGGGGGAGGAGGGGAGCTTTTCATAATCCCACATACCATTTCTCTCCTTGAATTTTACACACTGCATGAAAGACCAGGAAAGTGAGCAATCAGAGTATGTGGAAGGATTCTCCCATGTATCTTTTCAATCTGTCCCCTTTGCCCATTAGCTGGCTGCCCAAGCTCTCAAAGAGAGACCTCCCTGTGAAATAATAGAAAATGTATATTGTTGACTGCCCATGGTGCCTAGCACAGAACTTCTGAAACCTTGTAATTTCCTGTGATAAGAGCACTAGGAACACCTTTTGTTTGAATATTTGGTCTTTGACCCTGGTTCCTGACACAAAGCTTCTAAATCCCCTGGAATTTCCTGAGTAACAGCAGTGTCTTTTGTTCTAATAAGGTGACTTTCAGTGGGCTACTGGATGCGGGTTGGTCACCAGAAAGACCAGGCCGGGATTAGAAGCTTGGAATTTTCAGCCCCACTCCCCATTGTCCAGAGAAGGGAGAAGGCCTAGAAATGAAGTTAATAATCGATCCTGCCTACATGAGGAAGCCTCCATAAAAATCCCAAAAGGACAGGGTTCAGAGAGCTTCCGGATTGGTGAACACATAGAGGTACTGGGAGAGTGATGCTCTTGGAGAGGGCATGAAAACTCCATGCCTTTTCCCACATACCCTGCCCTATGCATTTCTTCCATTTGGATGATCATCTGTGTGCTTTATTATATCCTTTTATAATAAACCAGTAAACAGTAAGCTAACTATTTTCCTGAGTTCTGTGAGCTGCTCTAGCAAATTAATTGAACCCGAGGAAGGGGTGGTGGGAAGCTCCAATTTAAAACCAGTTGGTCAGAAACACAGGTAACAAACTGGACTTGCAGTTGGCATCTTAAGGGAGGTAGGGGGAGCAGTCTTGTGGGGTTGAGCCCTTAACCTGTGGGATCTGATGCTATCTCCAGGTAGTGTCAGAATTGAGTTAAACTGTAGGACACCCAGCTGTTTTGCAGAACTGCTTGGTGTGGGGAAACCACACACACAGCTGGTGTCAGAAGTACTGTAAGTGTGGTAGTAGTATGAGAGTAAAGGAGAAACACACAGGAGAAGGGAGGTTTTCTATACCTTTCCCTCCCAAAGCATCCCTTAGACTTGTCAGCCATCACAGTAGCTGAGATACCTCCAAGGCCAGGAATGGAGACAAACAAGAACAAGATCCAAGGCTCACCACATCTTCCGGGCACATCTCCACCAACCATTCCCCCACAGTGCATTGCCTCAACGATCTCTCTGCAGAAACTTATTTGTTATTAAAATGACTTATCTTTTTTTTATCATGTCTGAACTTATTTTAAATACTTCAACACAGAGACTTCTAGTTCCAGTCAAGATACAGTGCACACATTTCTCCCTAACCCTCCCACTAAGGACAGCTAAAAGCCCTGGATGTAATTATAAAACAAACATAAGAAGATTCTGAAAGATGGAAAGAAGAAGGCAGACTGGCTAGGGACCTCAGGACTTGAGGAATAAATAAAATAAAATAACTCATTGGATGGACTTAATAGCAGAGGTAGATGACAGAGGAAAGAATCACTGAGCCTAAAGATATGTCAACAAATATTACACAGTCTGAATAACAGAGAAAAAAAATAGGCTGAAAAAAATAAACAGAGCCTCAGGGACCTGTAACACGGTTATAAAAGGTCTAACATTTGTGTCATTGGAATCCTAGAAAGAAAGGAGAAAAATGTGGGGATGAAAAAATATTCAAAGAAATAAAAACTAAAAATTTCCCAAATTTGCAAAAGGAATAAACCTGAAGATTCAAGAATCTGAACCCAATCAAATTAAATATACCAATTAAAAGACAGAGATTGGCAGAATGGACTTTTAAGAAGCAATCCAACTCTATGCCGTCTACAAGAAATTCACTTCAAAATAACGATATAGGTAGGTTGAAAATAAAAGGTTAGGAAAGGATATGGCCTACAAATCTTAATCAAAAGAAAGCAGTAGTGACTATATTAATATCAGATAAAGTAGATTTCAGTGAAAGAAAATCGCCAGCATCAGAAACGATCATAAAGTTATGATAAAACAGTCAATCCATCAAGAAGACATAACAATCCTAAATGTGTATGCACCAAACAACAGAGCTGTAAAACATATGAAGCAAAAACTGATAGAACAGATAAAAATAGACAAATCCACAACTATAGTTGGAGGCTTTAACACCTCTCTCTCAGCAACTGATAAAACTACCAGACAGAAAATCATTAAGGATACAAAAAAACTTACCACTACCAACCAGCAGGATCTAATCAACATTTGTAGAACATGCCATTCAACAACGTCAGAATACGCATTCTTTTCAAGTACCCATGGAACATTCATTAAGATAGACTATATCCTGGGCCATAAAACAAATCCCAACAAATTTAAAAGAATTTCATGATACAGAGTATATTCTCTGACAACAATGGAATCAAACTAGAAATCAGTATCAGAAAGATAATAGGAAAATCTCCAAACACTTTTCTAAACAACACGAGTCAAAGAGGAAGTCTTGAGGGAAATAAAAAATAAATATAACTGAATAAAAACGAAAGGACAGGGACTTCCCAGATGGCGCAGTTGTTAAGAATCCACCTGCCAATGCAGGGGACACAGGTTCGAGCCTTAGTCCGGGAAGATCCCACATGCCATGGAGCAACTACTGAGCCTGCATGCCGCAACTACTGAAGGCCTCACACCTAGAGCCCGTGCTCTGCAACAAAGAGAAGCCACCACAATGAGAAGCCCGCGCACCAAAACAAAAAGTAGACCCCGCTCGCCACAACTAGAGAAAGCCCCCACGCAGCAACGAAGACCCAACGCAGCCAAAAATTAATTCACTTTTTAAAAAATGAAAAGACAATTTATCAAAATGTATACCTAAAGCAATGCTGAAGAAAATACAAAACACTTAACAGTTACGTTAGAGTAAAAATCTCAAAACTCTAAGCTACCACCACAAGAAACTAGAAAATGAGGAGCAAAACGAACACAGAGCAAGCAAGAAGAAAGACATAAAGAGCAGAAATCAATGAAATCAAAAACAGAAAAATAGAGAAAACTCATGAAACAAAAAGCTGGTTCTCTGTAAAAATCAATACGCTCACAAATTTCCAGAAAACAAGCAAAAAATAAAGAACAAGATGACCCAAATTACCAAAATCAGGAATAAAAAGGGGGATATCACTACAAAGTCCACAGACATTATGAGGATAATAAGGCATACTAAGAAAAACTCTATATACATAAATTTGACAACTCAGATTAAATGGCGTAATTCCTCAAAAAGCACAAGCTACCAAAATTCACCCAAAAAAAATATATCATTTTGGCCTCCCCTTAGCTTCTCAGCCCCTCTCAGACAAATCACAGGGCAGGCCCTGAACCAAGATGCTGGAGTAGAAGGACGTGCTCTCACTCCCTCTTGCGAGAACACCAGAATCACAGCTAGCTGCTGGACAATCATCGATAGGAAAACACTGGAACTCACCAAAAAAGATACCCCACATCCAAAGACAAAGGAGAAGCCACAATGAGACAGTAGGAGGGACGCAATCACAGTAAAATCAAATCCCATAACTGCTGGGTGGGTGACTCACAGACTGCAGAACACTTATACCACAGAAGTCCACCCACTGGAGTGAAGGATCTGAGCCCCAAGTCATGCTTCCCAACCTGGGGGTCCAGCAACGGTAGGAGGAATTTCTAGAGAATCAGACTTTAAAGGCTAGTGGGATTTGATTGCAGGACTTCGACAGGACTGAGGGAAACAGAGACTCCACTCTTGGAGGGCACACACAAAGTAGTGTGCACATCGGGACACAGGGGAAGGAGCAGTGACCCCAGCGGAGCCTGAACCAGACCTGCCTGCTAGTGTTGGAGGGTCTCCTGCAGAAGCACAGGAAGGCTGTGGCTCACCGTGGGGACAAGGACACTGGCATCAGAAGTTCTGGGAAGTACTCCTTGGCGTGAGACCTCCCAGAGTCTGCCATTAGCCCCACCAAAGAGCCCAGGTAAGCTCCAGTGTTGGGTTCCCTCAGGCCAAACAACCAACAGGGAGGGAACCCAGCCCCACCCATCAGCAGACAAGCAGATTAAAGTTTTACTGAGCTCTGCCCACCAGAGCAACAGCCAGCTCTACTGCACCACCAGTCCCTCCCAACAGGAAACTTACACAAGCCTCTTAGATAGCCTCATCCACCAGAAGGCAGACAGCAGAAGCAAGAAGAACTACAATCCTGCAGCCTGTGGAACAAAAACCACATTCATAGAAACAGAGACAAGATGAAAAGGCAGAGGGCTATGTACCAGATGAAGGAACAAGATAAAACCCCAGAAAAACAACTAAATGAAGTGGAGATAGGCACCTTCCAGAAAAAGAATTCAGAATAATGATAGTGAAGATGATCCAGGACCTCGGAAAAAGAATGGAGGAGAAGATTGAGAAGATGCAAGAAATGTTTAACAAAGACCTAGAAGAATTAAAGAACAAACAAACAGAGATGAACAATACAATAACTGAAATGAAAACTACACTAGAAGGAATCAATAGCAGAATAACTGAGGCAGAAGAACGGATAAGTGACCTGGAAGACAGAATGGTGGAATTCATGGCTGCGGAACAGACTAAAGAAAAAAGAATGAAAAGAAATGAAGACAGCCTAAGAGACCTCTGGGACAACATTAAACGCAACAACATTCGCATTATAAGGGTCCCAGAAGGAGAAGAGAGAGAGAAAGGACCCGAGAAAATATTTGAAGAGATTATAGTCGAAAACTTCCCTAACATGGGTAAGGAAATAGCCACCCAAGTGCAGGAGGCTCAGAGAGTCCCATACAGGATAAACCCAAGGAGAAACATGCCGAGACACATGGTAATCAAATTGGCAAAAATTAAAGACAAAGAAAAATTATTGAAAGCAGCAAGGGAAAAACGACAAATAACATACAAGGGAACTCCCATAAGGTTAACAGCTGATTTCTCAGCAGAAACTCTACAAGCCAAAAGGGAGTGGCAGGATATACTTAAAGTGATGAAAGGGAAGAACCTACAACCAAGATTACTCAACCTGGCAAGGATCTCATTCAGATTCGATGGAGAAATCAAAAGCTCTACAGACAAGCAAAAGCTAAGAGAATTCAGCACCACCAAACCAGCTCTACAACAAATGCTAAAGAAACTTCTCTAAGTGGGAAACACAAAAGAAGAAAAGGACCTACAGCAACAAACCCAAAACAATAAAGAAAATGGTCATAGGAACATACATATTGATAATTACCTTAAACGTAAATGGATTAAATGCTCCAACCAAAAGACACAGGCTTGCCGAATAGATACAAAAACAAGACCCATATATATGTTGTCTACAAGAGACCCACGTCAGACCTAAGGACACATACAGATGGAAAGTGAGGGGATGGAAAAAGATATTCCATGCAAATGGAAATCAAAAGAAAGCTGGAGTAGCAATACTCATATCAGATAAAATAGACTTTCAAATAATGAATGTTACAAGAGACAAGGAATGACACTATATAATGATCAAGGGATCAATCCAAGAAGAAGATATAACAATTATAAATATATATGCACCCAACATAGGAGGACCTCAATACATAAGGCAACTGCTAACAGCTCTAAAAGAGGAAACTGCCAGTAACACAATAATAGTGGGGGACTTTAACACCTCACTTACACCAATGGACAGATCATCCACAATGAAAATAAATAAGGAAACAGAAGCTTTAAATAACACAATAGACCAGAGAGATTTAATTGATATTTACAGGACTTTCCATCCAGAAACAGCAGATTACACTTTCTCCTCAAGTACGCACAGAACATCCTCCAGGATAGACCACATCTTGGGTCACAAATCAAGCCTCAGTAAATTTAAGAAAACTGAAATCATATCAAGCATCTTTTCTAACCACAATGCTATGAGATTAGAAACGAATTACAGGGAAATAAACGTAAAAAACACAAACACATGGAGGCTAAACAATACATTACTAACTAACCAAGAGATCACTGAAGAAATCAAAGAGGAAATCAAAAAATACCTAGAGACAAATGACAATGAAAACATGATGATCCAAAACCTACGGGATGCAGCAAAAGCAGTTCTAAGAGGGAAGTTAACAGCTATACAAGCCTACCTCAGAAAACAACAAACATCTCAAATAAACAATCTAACCTTACACCTAAAGTAACTAGAGAAAGAAGAACAAACAAAACCCAAAGTTACCAGAAGGAAAGAAATCATAAAGATCAAAGCAGAAATAAATGAAATAGAAACAAAGAAAACAAGAACAAAGATCAATAAAACTAAAAGCTGATTTTTTGAGAAGGTAAACAAAATTGATAAATCATTAGCCAGACTCATCAAGAAAAAGTGTGATAGGACTCAAGTCAATAAAATTAGAAATGAAACAAGAGAAGTTACAACAGACACCGCAGAAATATAAAACATCCTAAGAGACTACTATAAGCAACTCTATACCAATAAAATGGACAACCTGGAAGAAATGGACAAATTCTTAGAAAGGTATAACCTTCCAAGACTGAACCAGGAAGAAATAGGAAATATGAAGAGACCAATCACAAGTAATGAAATTGAAACTGTGATTAAAAATCTTCCAACAAACAAAAGTGAATTCTATCAAACATTTAGAGAAGAGCTAACACCCATCCTTCTCAAACTCTTCCAAAAAACTGCAGAGGAAGGAACACTCCCAAACTCATTCTATGAGGCCACCATCACCCTGATACCAAAACCAGACAAAGACACTACAAAAAAGCAAAAATACACACCAATATCACTCATGAATATAGATGCAAAAATCCTCAACAAAATACTAGCAAACAGAATCCAACAACACATTAAAAGGATCATACACCATGATCAAGTGGGATTTATCCCAGGGATGCAAGGATTCTTCAGTATATGCAAATCAATCAATGTGATACACCATATTAACAAACTGAAGAATAAAAACCACATGATCATCTCAATAGATGCAGAGAAAGCTTTTGACAAAATTCAACACCCATTTATGATAAAAACTCTCCAGAAAGTGGGCATAGAGGGAACCTACCTCAACATAATAAAGGCCATATATGACAAACCCACAGCAAACATCATTCTCAATGGTGAAAAACTGAAAGCATTTCCTCTAAGATCAGGAACAAGACAAGGATGTCCACTCTCACCACTATTATTCAACATGGTTTTGGAAGTCCTAGCCATGGCAATCAGAGAAGAAAAAGAAATAAAAGGAATACAAATTGGAAAAGAAGAAGTAAAACTGTCACTGTTTGCAGATGACATGATACTATACACAGAGAATCCTAAAGATGCCACCAGAAAACTACTAGAGCTAATCCATGAATTTGGTAAAGTTGCAGGATACAAAATTAATGCACAGAAATCTCTTGCATTCCTATACACTAATGATGGAAAATCTGAAAGAGAAATTAAGGAAACACTCCCATTTGCCATTGCAACAAAAAGAATAAAATACCTAGGAATAAACCTACCTAGGGAAACAAAAGACCTGTGTGCAAAGAACTACAAGACACTGATGAAAGAAATTAAAGATGATACCAACAGATGGAGAGATATACCATGTTGTAGGATTGCAAGAATCAATATTGTGAAAATGACTATACTACCCAAAGCAATCTACAGATTCAATGCAATCCCTAACAAATTACCAATGGCATTTTTTACGGAAGTAGAACAAAAAATCTTAAAATTTGTATGGAGACACAAAAGACCCCGAATAGCCAAAGCAGTCTTGAGAGAAAAAAACAGAGCTGGAGGAATCAGACTCCCTGACTTCAGACTATACTACAAAGCTATAGTAATCAAGACAATATGGTACTGGCACAAAAACAGAAACATAGATCAATGGAACAAGATAGAAAGCCCAGAGATAAACCCACTCACCTATGGTCAACTAATCTATGACAAAGGAGGCAAGGATATACAATGGAGAAAAGACAGTCTCTTCAGTAAGTGGTGCTGGGAAAACTGGACAGCTACATGTAAAAGAATGAAATTAGAACACTCCCTAACACCATACACAAAAATAAACTCAAAAGGGATTCGAGACCTAAATGTAAGACTGGACACTATAAAACTCTTAGAAGAAAACAAAGGCAGAACACTCTTTGACATAAATCACAGCAAGATCTTCTTTGATCCACCTCCTAGAGTAATGGAAATAAAAACGGAAATAAACAAATGGGACCTAATGAAACTTAAAAGCTTTTGCACAGCAAAGGAAACCATAAACAAGACGAAAAGACAACCCTCAGAATGGGAGAAAATATTTGCAAACGAATCAACGGACAAAGGATTAATCTCCAAAATATACAAACAGCTCATGCAGCTCAATATTAAAAAAACAAACAACCCGATCCAAAAATGGGCAGAAGACCTAAATAGACACTTCTCCAAAGAAGACATACAGATGGCCAAGAAGCACATGAAAAGCTGCTCAACATCACTAATTATTAGAGAAATGCAAATCAAAACTACAATGAGCTATCACCTCACACCAGTTAGAATGGGCATTATCAGAAAATCTACAAACAACAAATGCTGGAGAGGGTGTGGAGAAAAGGGAACCCTCTTGCACTGTTGGTGGGAATGTAAATTGATACAGCCACTATGGAGAACAATATGGAGGTTCCTTAAAAAACTAAAAATAGAATTACCATATGACCCAGCAATCCCACTACTGGGCATATACCCAGAGAAAACCATAATTCAAAAAGATACATGCACCCGAATGTTCATTGCAGCACTATTTACAATAGCCAGGTCATGGAAGCAACCTAAATGCCCATCGACAGACAAATGGATGAAGAAGATGTGGTACATATATACAATGGAATATTACTCAGCCATAAAAAGGAACGAAATTGAGTCATTTGTTGAGACATGGACGGATCTAGAGACTGTCATACAGAGTGAAGTAAGTCAGAAAAAGAAAAACAAATATCATATATTACCGCATATATGTGGTACCTAGAAAAATGGTACAGATGAACTGGTTTGCAGGGCAGAAATTGAGACACAGATGTAGAGAACAAACGTATGGACACCAAGGGGGAAAAGCGGCAGGGGGCATGGGGGTAGGGGTGTGAAGAATTGGGCGATTGGGGTTGACATGTATACACTGATGTGTATAAAATTGATGACTAACAAGAACGTGCTGTATAAAAAAATAAATTAAATTAAATTAAAAAATATATATATATATCATTTTAACCATCAAACAAATTGAATTCATAGTTTTAAAATCCCTAAAAAGAAATCTCCAGTCCCACGTGGTTTCACTAAAGAATTCTACCTGACACCTAAAGAACCTCTCTTTAAGTGGAGAGATACTCCCCAACTCATTTTCTAAGTCTAGTAATAAACACATGAAATCTGAAATTAAAAATACAAGACCATATATAATCAGTCAAAAATCAGACATAGGGGCTTCCCTGGTGGCGCAGTGGTTGAGAATCTGCCTGCCAATGCAGGGGACACGGGTTCGAGCCCTGGTCTGGGAAGATCGCACATGACGCGGAGCAACTGGGCCCATGAGCCACAACTACTGAGCCTGCGCGTCTGGAGCCTGTCCTCCGCAACAAGAGAGGCCGCGATAGTGAGAAGCCCGTGCACCGCGATGAAGAGTGGCCCCCACTTGCCGCAACTAGAGAAAGCCCTCGCACAGAAACGAAGACCCAACACAGCCATAAATAAATAAATAAATAAATAAATAAATAATCAGACATAGACAGTACTCAGAGAGAAAGAGAGAAATACAGGCTAATATCCCTCATGAACACAGACAAGAAAAATCTCAGCAGAATAGCAGCAAGTGTAGTCCAGCTACATATATAAAAAAATTATACACCATGACCAAGTGGAGTTTATCCCAGGGATGCAAGGCTGGTTCAATACTCAAAAATGAATCAAAGTAATCCAACATATTAACATTTTCTTAATTAAAGAAGAAAAATCGTATCATCATATCAATTGATGCTGAAAAAACATCAAACAAAATTCAATACTAATTCATAAAAATTCTCAGAAAACTAGGAATAGAGGGAAACTTCCTCTCATTTGATAAAGAACATCTACAGAAAGACCTACAGAAACATCATACTTAATGGTGAAAGACTGATCTTAATGGTTAAGACTGGGAAAAAGACAAGGATGTACACTCTCATAACTCTTATTCAACATAATACTAGAAATCCTAGCCAGCACAATAAGAAAAGAAAAGAAGAGACGTATAGATTGAAAAGGAAGACATGAAAATGTCCCGATTTGCAGGTGACATGATTGTTTACACAGAAAAACTCAACAAGTCTGTCCAAAAAGAAAGGAAAAAAAACTCTCCAATAAGGAATAAATGAGCTCAGAAAAGCCATAGGATATAAGATCAACATATAAAAGCCAACTGTACTTCTATATACTAGCAATGAACATGTGGAAATTGAAATTTAAAATGTAAAACCATTTATAATCACTCAAAAAATAAAATACTTAGGCATAAATGTAACAAAACATGTATAGAATTTGTCTCCTAAAAACTACAAAATACTAATGAAATAAATCCAAAAAGATGTAAATAAATCTAAAGACACACTGTGTTCATGGATTGGAAAATTCAATATAGTGAAGACATCAATTTTCCAAATTGATCTATAAATTTAACAGAATTCTATCAAAATCCCAGCAAAAAGTCTTGTAGATATAGAAAAGCTTATTCTAAAGCATATTTGGAAAGACAAAGGAACTAAATGAGCTAAAACAATTTTGAAAAAAAAGAATAAAGTTAGATTACATTACTTGATTTTAAGACTCAACAGTAATCAAGAAAATGTGGCATTAGTGTAAAGACAGATACATATATCAATGGAACAGAAATGAAAACCCAGAAATAGAGCCACACAAGTTTGGCCAATTGATTTATGACAAAGGTGCGAAACAATTCAATAGAGGAAGACAGCCTTTTCAACAAAAGGTGCTGTAGCAATTGGACATCCATAAGCAAAAAAATAATAATAATAAACCTCTACCTAAATTAACACAAAAATTAACCCAAAAGGGATCATAGACTTAAAGGTAAAATGCAAAACTAGGAAACTTTGGGGGAAAAAAAAAAAGAAAATCTTTGGGTCATAAAACTAGGCCAAGAGTGCTTAGACATGACACTAAAAGCACAGTTCTTGGGGCTTCCCTGGTGGCGCAGTGGTTAAGAATCTGCCTGCCAATGCAAGGGACACGGGTTCAAGCCCTGGTCTGGGAAGATCCCACATGCTGCGGAGCAACTAAGCCCGTGAGCCACAACTACTGAGCCTGCGTGTCTGGAGCCTGTGCTCCGCAACAGGAGAGGCCGCGACAGTGAGAGGCCCACACACTGCGATGAAGAGTGGCCCCCGCTCGCCGCAACTGGAGAAAGCCCTCGCACAGAAACGAAGACCCAACACAGCCAAAAATAAAATAAAAATAAATTTAAAAAAAAAAAAAAAGGCACAGTTCTTAAGAGAAAAAAAAAATTAATAAACTGAATTTCTGTGAAAGACCCTACCAAGAGGATGAAAAGTCAAGCTACTGCCTGAGAAATAATATTTGCAAACCACCTACCTGACAAAGAACTAGTATCTAGACTATACAGAGAACTCTCTGAACTCAACAGTAAAAATAAACCAAACAATCCAAGTAAAAATGGGCAAAAGATATGAACAGAATTTCACCAAAGAGTATATAGAGATGAGAAATAAGCGCATGAAAATATGTTCAACATCTTTAACTATTAGGGAAATGCAAATTAAAACCATGATGAGATATCACTACCCACCTATCAGAATAGCTGAAATTTAAAATGTTAATAAGGTCAGATGCTAGCAAGTATGCAGAGAAACTGAGTATCTCATACATTTTTTTGGTGGGAATGTAAAATGGTAGAGCCATTTTGGAAAACAATTCATACAGTTTTTCATAAAACCAAACATGTATTTATCATACAATCCAGCAATCAAACCCCTGGGTATTTATCCCTGAGAAAATAAAACTTAAGTTCACACGAAAACCTGTACACAAATATTCACATCAGATTTAGTTATAATAGCCAAAAACTGGAAACAACCGAAATGTCCTTCACGGGCCAAGTGGTTAAACAAACTGCGGTCCATCCATATCATTAACTAATACCCTGCAAAGAAAAGGAATAAATTACTGATACACACAACTTGTATGAATCTCAAGGGCATTAAGCTGGGGGCGGGGGAGGGAGCCAGTCTCAGAAGGTTATAATACTGTATGACTCCATTTATATAACATTCTCAAATGACAAAATCATGAGATGGAAAAACAAAACTGGCTTCCATGGGTTAGGGATGGCGAGAGCAGGATGGGTGTGACTAGAAAGAGGCAGCAAGGGAGTTCTTTCGGGTTCTGTATTTTAACTGTGCTGGTGGCTAGGGAAAGGAAAGGAATAAAACCACACTCAAAGTCCCAATATACCACATACAAAAACTGCAGTTTCCGTGGTTGAACCAGGACGGGGTTTAAAGCCCAGCCACGTAGACATCTGCTTCGCCCCCTAATGGTGGTTCCTGAGGCATGCTAGGAATACTATGGTATTGGCAGAATCTCAAAGTTGATGAGTCAGACTTCTCATTTGCATACCCACAGTACCCTGCATAGAGTACGATCCTTTCAAGTTTAAAAGAATATTCCTTTCAACTCAACATTTCTAACTATGAGAAGTTTGCTTACAAAATTCCTTGTACAAACTTTAAGCAGGAAGTGCCCTTGGGGACAAATAGCCACCATCAGTCCAGTAGGAGCTGCGGTTACTGGAGAAATGAGCTTAGTAAGCCAGTCTTACACTCTGGTTTCTCTTCAAATAGACTAAATCTTTTGCCTTTTACTAAAGATTTCCATGAAGAGAACTAAGTCTGAGTGTTCAACAAATTTTTTGAGGCCTTGCTTTGGCAGAGCTGACGTCTGATGTTGTAATAAAAGACGATTTCTCTGAAATAACCCATCTTCCTGCCATTTTTAACATGCCGTTATTCCTCTTAACCTATGAAGTTTAGTATTATAAGTAAGAAGCTTATAGGCTAAGGTTTTATTTGTTTTTCTACCTGAACTGTTCTGGTTAACCTACACAGTTTAGTATTATAAATAAGAAACTTATAGACAGGTTTTATTGGTTTTCTACCTGAACTGTTCCAGTAAAATGTCATACATTTATGTGAAATGAATTTCCACTGATGAAGTCTTGACTTGCCAGAAACATTGGCTAAAACAACTGAACTGTTCCCCTTCCCTCTCTTACATAATGAAGAATCTAAAATGTTGAAAACATATATCCTAAGTGATGACCCTGAAGCCCCACTCAAAGGTCCTGTATTCAGCTACAAGTTGGAAAGTATCTGGTGGTCTGACGCCAGGTTGTCCAGAATCCCCAGTGCATGATGTCATAGCCATGAAAGCAACCTTCAATGCACGGTAGTGGTACCAGCTCCTAAAGGACAAAGAGCCTCCTGAAACTTCATCCAGCCCAGCAAACAGGCTGGTATGAACTGGTTTCTACTGCTTGCCTAATAAATGTCTACATGTGTGATCAAATTTAGCTGGAGAACTGCCTTCATAGAACCCAGAAGCAAAATTATAATGGACGAACCCTCACCAATTTGAACTTTTCAGCAGATACTGTGATCCTGAAAGCAGCTCCAGTCAGTTCCCCACACAAAGACACCGCCCTTCACATCTCCCAAGGGCCCATGATCTTACTCTTATCCTGCAGCTGCTTCTAATTTCTTTTTAACAGAGACTGATCAACTGTCATGTCATGATTTTAAAAGGTAATAACCTTTTAAAGAATGGTGACAGGCACCACTTTCAGGGAATGTACTGGGAAAAGGAAGTGTTTCCCCTCCTCCCCACTCCCCCATGTCTCTCCCCAAATTTCAGCTCTAAGCCACTGCTGAACTCTACTCCTTCTACTCTCAGAATCCTATCTGTTGGAGCACTTACATAGGATGTGTTGTGTAAACAACCCCCTCTACCCCGAGGGACTGTTCTTGACAATAAAAGTGCCCAAATGCAGAGTCCACATTCCAGAAGGAATGAGTTAGCATCTGAAGGGTCCCAGTCAGAAATCCAGTTCCAGACATGGCTACAATTCAAATGATTTCAATATTGGTATTGAAAGCTGCACCTGAGAATTTATTAGCATTAAGAATGTTAGAAATAAGTAATTTACAAATGAAAGAAGTGTTGTTCAACATAGGCAGTGGGTTAGAAACCTTCTCAGCCTCCAATAACCTCATAAGGGTGAGGCATCAGAATCCCTGGAGCAGGCACCCAGAGCTTCAGAGAAAACAGCCCTCCTTCTAGCACCCCTGTGCTTCTGTGTCCCTTTACTTCATAAGGTTCCGTTCCCCCTGTCAGACTAGCAGGGTGTCTGCTCCAGCCCACAGAGTAGAACTGCCTCAGCCTCAGATGAATCCTTCCTGCAGGGTGCTTGTTGGAGAACCCAAAGACAGAGAACAGGTTCAGTGGCAGATTTTGTACCTGCCACTGAAGAAATAAATAATAAGTGTTTGCACACGTGGCAGAATTCAGATCTGAACTCTTTCCCTATGACGTACCACTTGGTAGTGAGGTTACAGGAAAGGAAGATATTTAACTCCTACCCACCTCCAACTACCAGAAGCTAATAAGAGTAAAACCAAAGAATGTGATTTTTGTTCAACAATCACACAGACTCGGGTCAGTTCAAAACACTATCCTTCTGTTCAAGGCTCAGCTCAGATCCACCTCCTCTGGGGAGCCTTCCCTGGTCATTCCAAGGTTGGAAACTCACCTGGCAATTTTTGGCTATACCAACCAGGGACACTCATAAAAATGGAAACACTCTGTTAAATGTAATGCCGATTTTCAGGCAGGACACACAAACAGGGTCAGTTGCCCTGGCTGTGTACACCTGCTACCTCTTCAGCTTGACTGACGCTGCTGCCCTTCGTTAAATAATTCGAGCATCATCCCTACTAAACCACATGGCAGCCTGGCATTCTCAGGTGGAGTATTAGCTTCTTGAGGAGAGAAACTATGCTTCTTACTTCCCTTAACCCACAGCACCTATAGAAAAGCCGTTGATGAGCAAAGAATTACTTGTAAACTGACTGGCTTGTGGCTGAGAAGTGTCTCACCACTCCAAACCTATAACATCACCTCAAGGTTTTACTAAGTATTCATGGGGAACCTCTCTCTCTCTCAATCTGTTTCTCTTTCTCTCTTCTCTCCCTCCATACGTGCGCATGCACACATACACACGCCTGATTTTTCAGTCCTGCAGGGCTAAACCCTGGGTTCTAACTTCACCTTATCTTCTCCTGGCTCCTTCAAGAACCTTTACAACAAAATAAACAATATTTGGGGGGACTTCCCTGGTGGCACAGTGGTTAAGAATCCGCCTGCCAATGCAGGGGACACAGGTTCGATCCCTGGTCCAGGAAGGTCCCACATGCCGCGGAGCAACTAAGCCCGTGCACCACAACTACTGAATCCTGCGCGACTAGAGCCCGTACTCTGCACCAAGAGAAGCCACCGTAATGAGAAGCCCGTGCACCGCAACGAAGAGTAGCGCCCGCTCGCCGCAACTAGAGAAAGCCCGCGTGCAGCAACGAAGACCCAACGCAGACAAAAATCAATCAATCATTAATTAATTTTTTTTAAAAAAACAATATTTTGCATGAGTTAGTAGATATAAAAGAGAGAGGAGGGCCAAGCAGGGGCCTTAGTGGCTGAGCTAATAAGCAAATTTGATACTTATCCATCTGCATTACAGACCCTATTTTCACATAAGGCAGAGAGCTTCCCTTTCCTGTGCTCCCCAGGAAATCAGTACCGCCTCACTTTTCCCCCCGCCTAGTTGCACATCTCCTACGTATCAGGACGGACATCCAGCAGGGATGAGACTAGATAAGAGACATCGTACTGGCGGGTTAAGGGCAGGAGTTCTTCGTGTTAACGAGAGGGAATCTAGCCCAACGTGTGCTCAGGAGGCTTCCCTCCATTACTAGTCTGTGGGCTTCTTGCCCCGACCATTTGGAGACTCCTCAGCCCACACCCTCTCTGCCTGGAGGGGCTGGCCCAGGACGCAAGAATCTACGTCTGCTGAGCAGCCCCACTGTGAAGGCGCAAAGCTGCATCAAATCCAATCCTCTGTTAATAAGGACGGGCTGAAAAGTCACACAAACAGCCAAACCACACATTCACCTGTTCCCATCAGATGGAGGAAGGCAGACACGACCGGAACACCGGAATCATCTTCGAGGAGCTACGGCTTAATGAAAATGAGGTAAGGCCTACACTCTCTAAACCTGCCAGAGTTTAGACACGTGAAACAAAGCAAACCTTGCCAAGGGGCCAGTGATCCTTCACTATAAGTGCCCAACCAGACAGCCATGTCTACCTTAATCCAACTGCCACTACTAAATGCCTGCTCCAGTGAGGCAGGGATGAAAGATCCTCTTACATCCAGAACAGGTAACTGCTCTATAACACAGGCTCGGGGAGGAGTCCTGGGAATGGAGCTCATAGGAGGGAGAAATCAATGCCAACAGGGGGAGGAGCCGGGGGAGAGGCATCAGGAAAGGTTCCACGTGGGCTGTTCCTTGAGCCGCAGGGAAGTGTGCCCAGTCTGCATGAGGATCACGGGGAGGAAACCTCAAGGCATCCTTGGGGAATGGCAGACGATCCTGTTATGTAGTAGCACATGGTTACTACAGGGAGCTGAGGCTGCTAAAACAAGGTAGGGCCAGTGGACAAATGGGGCTGAATGTCAGCCTCCGAGTCTGGACTTTACACTGTAAGAGATGGGGAGCCATGCATGGGTTTTGAGGGACACTATGAGATATACATTCCAGGACGTTAACTCCAGGGATGCACAAACCTTGAGTGGGGGAGATCGGGAGAGGCGGGCAAGGCAGGAAAATCCCAAGGCTCCTCAAAGAGTCCTCAGAAGAAATGGCAATGGCCTCAACCCCTTCAGTAACCGTCCCTTGCCTTCTGAATAAAGTCCAGACTCCACCTATGGTACCCAATGGCCTTTATGATCCAGCCCCTGTCTATCTCGTATCATCCCTTCCTCTCACTCAACCTCCCAGCCAAACTGAATGACTCTCTCAAATCCAGTCCTTAGGCCTGCTACTCCCTTCACCCATCGTTCCCCAATACCTCAGCCCTAATTTCTGTGCATCTGGGTTACAGGCACCTTCTGTTTCTGCATGCCCCGTGAGCAGCTGCATCACTTACCTCACCGTCTCGGCATCAATGTCCCCCGAATTCAGGGCCCAGCGAAGACAGAGCCTGGAAGGTCACAGCCTCCCAGCACCCAGCCTAGAAGCCTCTCACACAGCAGCCACTCAACGAATATTTGTTAAATGATTCAACATAGGGCTTGCTGAGGTGTTTTTTTTTAAGTATCAAAATACAGAGGAATTTATAAATAAGTTGAATATCAAAATCTTTATAGGTAAAATCTGTGTAGCTAAAAATTGTATCTTTACTTTAGAAACGACCTCTTCTCTCTTAACATTCAAAGACATAAGTGATCAAGCTTCCCTTCTCTCATCTGATCTTCTCTTTCTGACTTTCTTGGCAGGCAATGAAAATTCCTCTCTGATTCTACTTCTGAAAGAACGTCTCATTTACAAGTGGGCCCCAATTTCAGAACTGTCACAGGAAGAGGTGCCCTCAGTAAAGAAATGAGTAATTGATTACATGTAAAATTCTTCATAATGCATTAGGCTTTTGAGAGCTCCTTTCAGCAGCAATCCATCCCCTTCTAGATTTAAATGTTTCTCTGTAGAACATTATCTCCTTGCCAGACAGGGGGAATCAACAAATCTTAGCTCTAAAGCAAGGACGTCTTCATCCATGGAAGGACAAAATAATGGCCACAGCAGCATGGACTAAGGATCCATTCTGTACCAACCACATACATGCTGGGTGTTTTATCATCATCTCTTTATCCACAATGAGACCTCCGGTTCCCATATTCCAAAAAATAAAACTAAGGCTCAAATGAGATGAATGATTTTCCAAAATGGAGCAAACTGCATTTTGAACCCAAGTCCACCCAACTCCACACCTGTGCTCTTTACATTATAACAACTATCTTGAATCAGAAATAAAAGGAAAACAAATTCATGATAATACAACCCAACATGGAGCTTCATTCATGTCAGTCTGATTCAGAACCTACTATCTAGAAATATCAAGCAAGGAACATGGCCACTAAAAAGTTTCCTTCATATTCTTGGGACATCTAGCAAGAACACTAGGCAAGAGAAAAGGGAACCACCAAACACCGAGACAGATGGCCAGAACTGCAAAGGCATCGGGCTCAACCCGTCCCTGGCCACACACAGGTTCCCAGCGCAGGACTGCTCCAAGAGGCCACTGGAGCCCATGCAGGGAGGCACTTTCAAGCCTGGAAAAAGAGACATCACAAAACAGGATGCAAACGTCACAGCATATGTAACCTGAACACTCCTTGAGAGCTACACCTATGCAATCTCCCCCACCACAACTGGCATCTCGGCAGAAACAAGCAGCTTTACACCAAAGGAATGATAAGACCCAAAGGTATTTCTGATTTGGGCTCTAATTCTCCCTACCATCATCGGCAACCAGAGGACCGTGGTCAGGCCCAGCACCCTTTCACTGTCCTAAGGGAAGCTTCCCCTTGAGTCACCGTCACCCTGATACATTCGTCCCCTTTCCAACCACACTGAGCCCCTCTGGAAGAGCATCTTCTCTACCGATGACCTTGCCAAATCCCACCCATTCTGTGGAGCTCAGCTGAAGGTCTGCCCCCAGAAGCAGTGTGGGATTGCTTGTGCCCACGGTGGTCTCTCCCTGCTCTGACTGTCAACACTGTCCCACTTGGCATTCACGTACATGCCAATCCAGGTGAACTTAGGACTGATGCATTTTACGCCAATTTTGCCACCTGGCACGGTGTTACTCACTCTTTCCTGCAGTTAAATTCAGCAAAATACTCACCTACTCTGTCCCAGGCACTGAAGATACAGGACTTATTAAATCCCAGCCCTGCCCCTGTGAGATTCACAGTCCGGTGGAGGATGGATACTACAAGATAACACTGTACAAATATATTTATCATAATAGGGTACAAGATTCAATCCAAAGCATGACTACACATCACCCTGTTCATCTCCTTCATATCATTTAGCTCAATCTGTGGCTGTTACATTTATCCATTTACTTACTGTTGGTTTGTCCCCACTAGGAGACACTGGGACAGGAATTTTGTCTGTCTGGTTCACTACTACGTCCCTAGCACTCCACATGGACTTGGGCTCAGAAACACATTCATTAAAAGCTGTATTTGTGGAAGGAGATAAAAAGAGAAGCAGAGAAGTGTCAGGAACTACGAGCATTAAGCCCAAATTACAGGTCCAGGCAATGCTTCCGTGACAGGAGACAGCTGGGCTCAGATGTGAAGTGTGAGTGAGGACCAGATAGGGAAGAGGTGAAGCACAATCCAGAGGAGGAAACAGGAGGAGCAAAGGTAGGAAATGGCCAAGTCAGCATGACAAAGCCCTTAAATATTACTGCAGGCCGGCTGTTCTCAAAGAGAGGCGGTTTTGTCCTTAGGGGGCATGTGGCGATGCCTGGAGACACTTGTGACTGTCATGACTTGGAGCAGCAAGTGCTACTGGCATCTACGAGGTGGGGTCCAGGGATGCTGCTAAACACCCTACAATGTACAGAACAGGCCCCCAAACAAAGGAGGCCAGCAGTGCTGAGGTTTAGCGACATGTAAAGGATGCACTGGTCAGAGAACATAAAAGCTTCCTTCTAAAGTTCACGATTTCTACTCATGCCTAATTTCACCTTTTGATTAGAATTTAGACCAGAATAGCATTTGCTTGCCACCTCCCATAACCTCCAAAGGAAATACTCAGAACCTATTAGGCTTCTGTTTTAGCTGAAATAAGACTTTCAGCAGACATCAATAAACTTCCTGTCACTACATACGGCCCCGGGTCTATTTTATGATCTTCACCAAGGACACAGAATCAATTTCCTTCAGCTGTTGGCTATCCACCCTGGCTCATCATTTTCCCTCTAAATTCTAGGACTCCAAACTACTCATCCCCTATGCAGGGTAATGAGATACAGAAAGATGAGGACAAGAGGTTCTCAATAGCATCAGATGAATGGATGGAAGGATGGTCAGCAGGACAGAGGAACAGAGATTTTTCAGAATAGAAAAAGTCCTTGGAGCTTTTATCTGAGCCTTGTGCACTGTTCCACAAAGGCAGGGTCGACCTAAACGTTGACACCCACTGCCTGTGCCCGTCACTACGGGGGGCTGTCACGGAGAATGCACAGAAGAGGTCACGTCCCCAGGATTCTGGAGCCTTGGCAGGGAGTCAAGCAGCTGAACGTGATGGAGTGGTGGGAGCTGGGAAGTCAGCGAAGACAAAGCCCCTTTGTCTAGAAGTAGCAACACCCAGCAGGGCTGAGCCTGCAACAATGAAATCCACGGGAGCTCCACACCTGGCGGGGCCTGATCCTCATTCAGCTTCTCAAACTGCCTCACAGTTGCTTCTCTTCAGCGAAAAGTCTCTTAGTCTAAAATGAGTTTGCTTATTTTTGCCCCTGGCAAACAATTCAGTATTACCTGAAATGCCTGAATTATGACTCTAAAAATTTTTTTAAATCACCATTTTTTTCTGTTGTAAGAGATCCAATAGCAGTATATTTCTGAAGAGTAGATCCCAGACACTCACAAGGGCTATCTGCTGTTTTAACCAGAGCAAGATCCAATGGGGCCTTCCCAGGACAAACACCCCCCCGCCCACTGTCCTCTGCCTGGCTCGTCTGCAGAAAAACTGTAGTCAAAGAGTAAGTTTAATCAGAGAAATGAGAAAATGCAAAAACAAAGGAAAAAGTCAAACAAGGCAAAATAATAATAGTTTAGCCACTAAACGAAGTCAAGGACCTTTAGTTTCTCCTCAGGGGCTATAGATATATTCTGAGCCATGTCCTTTGAGCTGTTTTGCAGATACTGAAACCCCCACCGGGCGGAAGAAGTTAACTATATGCTGCCCACAAGCACGTAGACCCCAGACCAATCAGAACCAGGAGGTTGATGATGTTGACTTCTGGTTGCCTCACCACCAACCAAGAATGTCCATGAGCTGATCATGCACCTCACAACCCTCTCCTCAGCACATAGCCCCTTCCTCTTTTCCCTATATAATTTCTGGGCAAAACTTGGGGAGTTGGTTCTTTGGGACATGAGTCCACCTTCTCGCCAGGATTGACAGCTACCTCAATAAAGCTACCTTTCCTTTTACCCAACACTTATCTCTCAGTATTGGATTCCTGAGCAATGAGCAGCTCAACCTGAGTTCTGTAACACTGTTACAACTCAAATTCCACTGTGACATAAAGCTTCCCAGATTTCCTCATCTCTGAAGTGGGCACAATACCACCCACATTACATGTCTCACTAATAATCCTAAAAAGGGCTTATTTAGATCAGAAACATTTACAAGTGGATTCGATGAACGAAAATTAAATTTATATCCAACTTTTCACAGAAATGTCTGGTGAGTAGAACAACTGGGAAGAGCATCACGCAGGGCAGGACATTCTTCCCAGCCCCAGACAAACATGGGCCATGTATTTAATATGGTGGCTCTGTACAGAGCCAGAGCTGGAAGAAAAGGGACAGGTTACCCTAGAAAATCAAATGGAAATTGAAGCCCATTTTCTTCAATTCTAAGTAAGATCTGCAACTCTCAAAGTAGGAAGATATCAATACAGGCAGTATTGGAAACGAATTGTTTGGAAACGAATTGTCTTCCAAAGTTCATTTGTAAGTCAGGTGCTCAGAACCTGGAGTGCAAGCATCATTCTATGTCCCAAGCCAACCATCGAAAGCTGATTAAACTTACAATATACCTGGCACACTACACACTTAGAGCAAAAATAGTAAAAAGCAATGTTGGGATATCATTTTTTAAACATATCCAAATGCCCAGAAAAACAAATACACAGCTCCTCACTAGGGTTGACCTGAACCCCAAACTATGAGCTGAAGCTGGACGTCGTGTGATCCAAGTCATTACTGAAACGGGGTCCTGGAAAACTGAAAGGGGAAGAATGAGAAAAACTCTAGACTCAAGAGGAAAGGGGTTCTGGTGGGACACAGAAAGTAGTCTAACATCTTGCAATCAAAAGAGGAGGGTCTGGTACGTACCCATGACATACTCTGAAGAACAGAAGTGCTAACCGTCACCACTAGGAGAGCAACAGCGGCCACCCTGCCCGCGATCTAAGCAGGCACAATGAGCTGCAGTGGAGGATAAATGGCCCACTGCCACCCGGAACCAGGGAGCAGAGGGGCGGGGGATTCCCAGCATGCTCTGCAGGGTGTGGACAGCCAGGGGCAGTAGAGGCAGGAAGGAAACAGTTCCACAGTTGCCATGAGTTGGTACAGGGAGTGTCCAGGAGCCACATTTGATTCCAATAGCTATGGCTAGGTCAGGAAGGAACTTCCTAAACTGTACAAAAGTGAAATTTGCATGAACCGATAAGGTTACCGATCCACATCTCTAGTATCTTGAGAGGAGAACATGGGACGAGATAAAGACAAAGCATGGGGAATGCCTTTCTCCACACGGCACACTCGCACCTTTTACAGCAGGAAAGGTACTTAATGTCCAGTCGTTGCTGAGTACTATGGCTGGGTCAACGCCAAATACAAAAGTGATACAAAACACTGAAACCAGGTTTGAAAATTGAAAAGGTTTATCACTGATCCACTCTGTACCTTCTTTAATCCTCCAAATAAAGTGCCAGTCTCCAGGTCAAATTCTTGGTCCAGTTCCTCTTCATGTTCTGACAAGAAAAACAGTGTGCATTAGTCACGAATCCAAATGAAACCGGGCTTGGTTTAACAGGAGAGGTACCAAAGGAAACTGGAATACGTCCTGGAAAAGCTGCCCATGGACTGAGCTACAGGCATGGAAACATGTCATGCTCCTTCATTTCTGTGACCTCAGTTCCTGGAAATACATGGTGGGGCTGATGGAAATGTCCCTTTAATATTTCATAAGGGTCACAAAAGGAGAGGGATTAAGCTCAAAAGCTTCCAACACAAGGAAGCACAGGAGGGATGAGGGCAAATGCCCCACTTGTACAGATGATGAAAAAAATTTTTAAACAGACCATGCCACAAAATGATGGTGATCATAGCCCTGTGATATAAAGCTAACAAGATTATTGATGGAATTGTATAATGGTAATACATATGCTTATAAGTAAACAGTACAATTGGTTTAAAACAAAAAATACTAAAAAATCTTATTCAAATACTTCCTAAGCGTGAACAATAACCAGGCACAGTGTGAAATAGCAGGAGTGACGCAGAACACGACTGGCAAGGCTTTTGCTCTCCTGGGACTTACTGTACACTGGATGAGAGAGACCAACAAATAATAAGAAATTACAGTGGTGCTGAAGAATGCCATGATATGGTGGTAAGGAGTGCTATGGGGGCTGAGTCTGGGGGTGTCTATGTGATGTCAATAGGCAGCTGGATGGGCATGGATGGAGCTCAAAACAGCGCCTCAGTTGGAGGTAAAGACTTAGGAGTCCCCAGTATAAGGGTAGTAATGAAGCCTCCAGAATGGCTGAAATCACCCAAAAGGGCACAGACTGCATAGACAAGAAAAGAAAAATCCAGTGCTCATCGGACCAACGAACATACAAAAAACACAGAGGACCACAAAGGAGCTACCCAGAAAGATCAAAGGAAAAGCAGGAGAGAGCGTGTCACTAAAACATAATCATGAAATGATGCTGGTTTCAGAGTAGGATCAAAGGGCAGATTTACACACACTAGATGCAAACAGCAGCCCCAGCCTCAAACCCCAGGCAACACTGCCCCCAGGAAAAGCAGAAAAGGGAGGCTCATCGAGTACTGGGGCCCAGTGTGCGACAGGGCGCAACGCCAGGACACATTCACACTGAATTCCATAGGGTCCAGGAGGTGCTGCAGCGGTGTGTGATTGCCCTGGTCCTTTCCGTTACAGCTGCACACAGGTCACATTGTGTGTGTGTGTGTGTGTGTCTGTGTGTCTGTGTGTGTGCACTGTGCTGTACACAGACTCAAGTTCCAAGGGAACAACTCACAAACAAGCAGCAAGCTACTACAATCCAACAAAGTAACAGGTCTCTCTGAACGCTAACAAAAACAAGGGGGAAAACCTCTCTGCTTTCTTGCCTCTTCTGTTTTGGCTTCACTTTCCTACAAAGGGCAACCTCCAGAAACAACAGAATTATGCAGAATTGAAACAAAGCAAAAACTTGAGTGCTTCTTTTTTAAAAGGGTACATTCCAAAGCAGTGAAGTTTACAAGCTAAGCAGCTGACTCCCCCAAATGAGGACACATCTCCCTCTAGTGGGAAAAAGGAATCATATGCAGACATGAGAATTAAGATGAAATCCTGTCTGGCGCTGTCCAGTTGAAATACTATCTGAGACACATTTATAATTTTAAAATTTCTAGTAGCCACACTTGAAAAAAATAATTTTTCAAAGTGAAATTAATTTTAGAATATTTTATTTATCCTAATATGTCCCAACATTATTTCAACATGGAATCAATATTAAACAATTATTAATGAATTATTTTACATTCCTTTTTCTTACTAATTCTTCAAAATTCCATGGACACATTATCCTTACAGCACATCTCAATTTGAAATGGCCACATTCCAAGAGCTAATTAGCCCCATGCGGCTATAGCAACGGACAGTATCGTTCTACACCAAAACCCTCCCTCAGCTTTTGGAGAATTCCTACCAATCACCCTTGTCTGATTTCTTGACACAAACAAATGCTGTATGACATACATTTAAATTACAACTTAAATCCATTCATGATACTTTGGTGATCACTGTCTTCAGACCATCTTGAGTCAGCTGAAATGCATTGCTATAGAATTTGGTAGAGTTCTACCAAAGTTTGGTTGAATTCTACCAAATTTGGTAGAATTTGGTAGAACGGAAGCTGAGAAACTGTAGCAGGAGATCTTTCCGTGAAGGGGGACGACCCTCAGAACTTCTCTGATTATCCTGCTTAGGTGAGGACCCCACACCCTCACCCTTTGGGCAAGAACAAGATTTCATCATAACTCACATTCCCTCAAGCAAGAGGACGCTGCAAATAGAGAGAAGCCTTCTCTACCTGAGCACTTTTCTCCACACCACACAGGCCTGTGGGCAGAGCCAGCCCTTTCTTCTAGGTGCCCTGGTTCCATTTCCCCAAGTTCAGCACTCCACAAAACTGCCTGAGAGCAGAGAAATTAAGCAGTTTCTGCTGATGAGCCCTCAATACTACGTCAGCTGTTGATTCTTCCCCTGCCCTCCGCCACCAACCACCACCCAACAACGGGATACATCAAAGCCCCATTCCACCTGCTGAGTGAGAGGGTTTGCATTTCAATCGTCGCCAATGAGCTGTGGTGGTAAACCGTTCACTTAAAGCCTCTAACCTACCTACCCTTTCACCCTCAACAGTTTGATGGGAAATCAATTCCGGAGTGGGGTAGGGGTAATTAGAGGGAAGGGGAGGGAAAAACACACACACACACACACCCTCGTCTGATACAAGCCGCTGTCGGGGACATGCACACCCAACCGTGGCCTAACTGTCCTGCTGTTTCTATGCATTTGAAAAATTCCAATCAACTCCTATGGATTCTTTATTTCTCTAGGAAGCCGGAGGATATAGCAGACCGTGGTAGTAAATGAGAGTAGGGGAAGGGAGCCGAAAAGATGGGCTTCTAAAGACAAGAGAATTTAATAGTAAGCAACTCTCAAATATGCACAAGTACATGATCATATACAAGAGGGATGAAAAGGTGCTGATTTTTCCATGAGATTCTTGAAGTACATGGGCTCCTTCTCCTTTCTCTTCCAGTTCCCACTCAGTGGTTTAGAACTAGCCCAAGCAAAAACAAATCATATATGTAAATAGGATGCAAAGCGATATACACATAAATGACCTTCAAATCTCCCTGGAAGAGCTGCTCATCTGTGACTCCTTAGGAATTCTGGGGTCTATCAAGGCAGGCCACCAAGCACACAGTTTGCATGGGAATCCTTAGGGCTCCCTGGAGAGCCAGAAGCCCCAGACTAAGATGGAAACGCTCCAGTAAAGAAAAAGCTGTAAGCTTTGATGCAACACAGAGCAAAGGCTGGGGGAGCAGGGGGCCTGAGGAGTGAGGCGCTGTAGAGTCTAACACTGAGGGTTGCCTTCAAATGCCCTCCAGCCCGGGGCCTGGTCCCGAGTCATTGTGAGAGGTTAATCACAGGCTTTAAGAAAGCAGACTCTCTGGAAGCCAACAAGCCCCTCCCTTGAGGATCAGTGTCAATCTAGGAAGAAAACACCAGTGCAAGCCTGAGAGGAAGGGGTGGGCCAGGAGACTTGCAATTCCAGTAGGAAGGCAGCGACTTGATGGTTTCCTATGACCCTGGCCATAGGTAACATGGAAAAAAAAAGATCAAATATAACACGAAGCCCTGCCAAATAGAACACTCAGAGTCTTAGCTGCACCACAGCACACACTATTAATGCTGGCTATCTAGACAGGCTGTCCAGACCTTGCCTCCTGCACTTGGGTCCTTCCACAAGGCTGTATTAACTGAAGGGGCCCTAGTGGTTCTGTCCATGGGCAGCCAGCTGACCTGGTTCCAAGGGCATAGGCCACCTGTACAAACACAGGACTGGTAGCCTTTGTTTCCCTACCCTGAACTGGGGCCCCCAGATAAGTACCCAGCCATCTTGCAACCAAACTCCTCTAATCACAGAAGCAAGTGGGAAAAATTACCTCCGGATTGACAAAGCCTGTCCCCCATGACAGGTTAGTATTGCATGAACGACATAAAAGAACTAATCTATAGATGAGCTGCTATATCCTTTTCTCGTAAGCTGGGATTAGTGACAAGTGATAAGAACAGGCATGTAAAGGAACAAACAAAAGCCAAAAGATGAATATGCTCAACTATATTTGCATCCCACTTTAAGAACACCTATTATATAAAAAAAAAAAAAAGCAAAAAGAAACTGGAGGCGGCAATTCAAATGATTTGCTCCATATTTGCTTAAATATCAGGGCTCTCTGGTGTCACAGAGTTTATTTAGAGAAACATTAACTGCTTGTCACTGAAGATTAAAGAAATGAAAATAAAATACCTGTGAAATAAAAACTCAAATCAATGGAAAGCACAGTTCCTTTTATAGAAATGTCTCTAACTGCAAATTTTCAGGAAGATAGCTACTCCATGAAAGGTGAGCCTGGGCTCTGTAAAGGCAAAAAGATCTAGGGTGGCTGCTGTTCATCAGGAAGTAATCACAGAGAACAGAAAAATGGTGGGATTTATAAATAAATCCAAGAGCTTGTTCTTCGAAAAAGAGAATCAACCTACCAAATAGACAAAACCTTTTTAAATTTCCTAAAACAAGGGACACACGTAGAATTCAAAACATTTTAAGAATATGATATACAACTGTACATTAATACATCTGAAAATTTCAATGAAATCGAAAAATATAAATTACTCACACTGACTTAAGAAGAAAAGCTAAGTATACCAAGAATCCTGAAAGATACTGAAAAGTTTTCGATAAGTCTACTTCCAAAGAGACTCTGTGGCTAGACAAACTTACAAGCGAATGATATCAAACTTTGATGCCGACACTTCATATACTACTTAAACAGTTCCATAATATTGGCGGAGACAGTGGGGGAGCTTCCCCATTCATTTCGAAAACTTAACACAATGTTGATACTGAAATCTGAGGATGAAACAATAAAACTACAGGCCAGTTAATCTCACTTAGAAGTTATTAATATTTTTTTAAACACAGAAACAAGCAGTGTATTTAAAAATAGCATAGTCACAGTAGGTTTGTTGTAGGAAACCATATAAACTATATTGGAAATATGATTACAATATCAATAGGTTGAGAAAGGAAAACTATGTAATCATCTGAATAGCTACTTTAAAAAATGGATAAAATTCAACATGTATTGCTGATTTTAAAATTTTAGTAAAAGGGAGCTAGACATATTCCTTAACATGTTTTTTTCCCAAAGAAAAGCTTATTCAGCGTTTCACTAATGGTAAAACAATACAGGGATTTCCATTAAAGTTAGGGATAACAAAATAAGGATAGCATTCTTTTCCAACTAGTATATTGTTCTAGAAGTCCTGGCTAAGTAATAATAGATGAAGCAAAACCATTATCATTATGTGTGGATATTATCTAAATACAAAAACCAGGAGAATCAAATGATAAAAGCCAATGGAACCCTAAGAGAATTCAATAATTTTTGGAACATAAAATAGAGATACCAAAATAAACAACTTTACTATAGACCAGAAATAATCAGCTAGAAATTATAGAAAATATAATTGGAAAGTATTCCAATTATAAAACGAAGAAAAAGACTTATAAATAATCTTAGGAATTTTAACAGGGCCTATTATGAAGACAACCGTGAACTTCTTTTAAGGGAAGTAACAGAAAACTTGAGAAAAAAATACCATACTCCTGGATGCAATATTATAAGATTGTCAATTATTTACAAATTAATTTCTAGGCTTATTGTAATTCTGATTAAAACCCTAAAGAGATTTTTTTGGAACCTGCCAATTTCAAACATATCTCGAAGAATAAACCAGTAAGAATAGCTAAGAAAAGAATGGAAATAAAGAACAAGGAGTGGTAACTTACTCCACCACATATTCAGACATTTAAAAAGCAAAAATAATTAAAACAGCACAGTACTGATGTAAGAATTGATTGAGAAATCAATGAAACAGAAAAGACAGCCCCCATACTGTGTGTGTATGCATGTGTGCATATCCATAAAAGAATTTAGTAGATATAATAATTTAGTACATGATCAAGATTGCATTATAATTCAATAAAGACAGACTTATTAAATAGTGTTTGGTTACCTATTTGGGAAAAAAGTAATTTAACTCTTCACACTTCTTATCAATATACCAAATACATGTGAGGTGGATTGAAGAATAAAGGCTAAACTTACTGAGACTACAGTAAGATGGACATTCTCCAATAGAAAACGTGTTAATTGGCACAGCCTTCCTGGAGAACAGTCTGGGTATATCTATCAAGAACCTTAAAAACATTCATGTAGTTTGACTCTATACTTCCTCTTCTGGAAATCCTTCTGAGAAGAACAATCAGGTACAATAAAACAGTACAAATAGATTCCTCACAAAATAAATGAGCTAAGCATTCAACTCACGAAGTTGGAATGAAGGAACAGAGCAAACCCAGAGAAACAATAAGGAAGGGAATAATCAGATAAGGGCAGAAATCAATGAATTGGAGAACAAAAAGAAACAATTGAGAAATCTAACAAAGCCAAAGCTGAAAAGATTAATAAGATCTCTAGCACAATTGATCAAAGGAAAAAAAAGTAGGAGGGAGGGAGTGAAGGAGAAGATGTAAATAACAAAATACACAATGAGAGAAAAGCCAACTAGAGAAACAACAAATTTTTTCTAAGATAAGTATTATGATCCACAATATACTAATCAAGTTGAAAATCTTCATAAAATGCATAGATCAAAATGTTGAAATAGGTACAAGAAGAAATAGAAATTTTGAATACAAATCAATAGTTAGTAAGCTGAAACAGTAGGCCATGACTTCCCTTTCCAGATGCTTTTCCAGGTGACCTCCTATCACCAATGGTTTTCACTGATGAGAATTCAACTGTTTTCATTCCAAGAACTGCATTAAGCTGATATGAACAACAAAAATACATGGCCCTCTTTTAGGCAGAGGCATTAATTCTTTCAAGGTTACTGCATGACACATTGTATCTTTCCTCAAATTAAGTGCAATCAGAGAGACATACAAGTATTTCTACATGTTCTAAACCATAAGACACAAACTTAATGTAGCAGGTTTAGATTAGCCACAATACTGCAGAATGCCAGGGGAGAGGTCACCAAGCATAGAAGATCACCACTACCACCACCCCCCACTCCCAAGCATTTCCATATGACTTTGGCACACTCTGTGTAGACTCTTGGAAGAGCTGAGTGGAAGAAGGGCTGTTCTGTTCAGTCCCTGCTGTGGATTTACCAAGAGATCCCTTGTGACTAGGGCTGTTATAATCAGTCTGCTGTCCCTAATGGTCAGACCACCCTGCTACTGCTGATGGGGAAGAGAGCAGTGAATAAGACGCCTGCTCTGTGCCCAGAGAAAGCAGCCGTGTAAGTGCCCACCCGCGGCATTCCACTTAACAAATAAGTTCTGAGCCTCTAGTATGTTCTAGGCCCCATATTTGCTCCAGAAACAAACATTCCAAAAAAGTTCACAGAAGAGACAGTTTTCCCAGTGGATCCACTTCCATAATATGGGTTAAGTGGCACTTTTCCCTGAATTAGATTGTAAGACGTGGAGCCAAAAAGACTCAACATGGCGTTAAACACGCTTTGGCAAGGCAGGGGGATCTGGCTTCCATGAGCTGAATGGAAAAAGGAATAGAGAAATAAGACATTTCTTGGGAGTGGCCACTTTGGCACTGATATTAAGAGAAAAAGCCTGAAGGATAAAAGAAGCTCCAGGCTAGGGTGAGGTCAGTAATAAATCAAACAGGATGACAGCCGCTGGATCAACTGAGGTGCCGAAAAGTTTTGTATTCTCCGCAGAAGGATCCCCTCCCACCTCCATCCCAGTAGCTTTCACCACATAGGAAGGAAAAATTTTATTCCAGTGGGATAAAATTTTAAGGTTTGAAGTTTTACAGTACAATGGATAAAAGGGCTTCTCCTGTAAAGCAAGCTGCTTTAGGAAATTAAATTACCAATAAATACAAGTGGCAGAATAGAATAAAATATTGGGTCTAGAGTTGGACAAACCTGTTCCATTATTTATTAGATGTGTGGCCTTGGACAAGTTATATTTTTCAACCTCAATATCCCCATCTGGGTAAAGAAGTATAACACCCATTGTGGTAGAGAGACTCCAAAGATGGCCACCATCAATTCCTTGTCTCCGTGTCTATGTGCACTGCTCCAGCCGTAAAAAGCCATAGTCTTTCCTCCCCTTGAATCTGGACTGGCCCTATGATTTGCTTTGACCAATAAATGAGGCAGAAGTGACCTACTCAACTTCCCAGGTTGGGCTTTAAGAGATCTGCAGCTTCTGGTTTTACACACATGCGATACTCCTTCTTCAAAGCCATGTGGAGAACCACGTACAGAGAACCACAGCATTCCAGTTGACAGCCTCCAGCTGAGCTCTTGGCTGATAGCGAGTCATGTGAGTCAGCCATCTTGGACATTTCAGCCTAGCTGAGCCACCAGATAATTGCAGCCCAGCAACAACACACAAAGCAGAAGAACTGCCCAGCTAAGTCCAATCCAGATTTATTAAAAACAAAGTCTCACAGAACATGAAACTCGATCCATGTAATCCATCAAAACAACAGGCTAAAGAAAAATTACATGATCATATCAGTAGATGCACAAAAAGCGTTCAAAAAAATCCAACACCCATTTATGATTCAAAACTCCCAGTAAACTAGAAATAGAGAGGACCCTGAGGACCCTCCTCAACTGGGTAAAGAACACCCACAAAAACCTACAGCTAACATCATCCTGAATGGTGAGTAACTAGAAGCTTTCCTGCTCAGATCAGGAAAAAGGTAAGGATGTTCCCTCTTATCACTCCTTCTCAACACTGTACTGGAAATCCTAGCTAATGCAATAAGAGGAGAAAATGAAATATAAGGTATACAGAATGGGAAGGCGGAAATAAAACTGTCTTTTTATGCAGATAACATGATTGTCTATCTAGAAAAACCAAAGAATCGACAAAAAAACTCCTGGAATTAATAAGCAATTATAGCAAGGTTGCAGGAAACAAGGTTAATATATAAAGGTCAGTCGCTTTACTATATATCAGCAATGAGGCTTCCCTGATGGCACAGTAGTTAAGAATCCACCTGCCAATGCAGGGGACACGGGTTCGAGCCCTGGTCCAGGAAGATCCCACATACTACGGAGCAACTAAGCCCGTGCGCCACAACTACTGAGCCTGTGCTCTAGAGCCCACGAGCCACAACTACTGAGCCCATGTGCTACAACTACTGAAGCCCACGTGCCTAGAGCCTGTGCTCTGCAACAAGAAAAGCCACAACAATGAGAAGCCCACACACCACAACAAAGAGTAGCCCCCGCTGGCTGCAACTAGAGAAAGCCTACGTGCAGCAGTGAAGACCCAACACAGCTAAAAAATAAATAAACAAATAAATATATATCAGCAATGAACAAGTAGAATTTGAAATTTAAAACAACAGCACCCCCCAAAATGAAATATTTAGGTATAAATCTAACAAAATATGCATGTTATATATGAGGAAAACAACAAAACTCTGATTAAAGAAATCAAAGAAGAACTAAATAAATGGAGATATATTCCATGCTCATGGAAAGACTCAATATTGTCAAGATATCAGTTCTTCCATACTTGATCTATATATTCAATGTAACCCAAATCAAAATCCTAGCAAGTTATTTTGTATATATCAACAAACTGATTCTAGAGTTTATATGGAGAGGCAAAAGACCCAGAATAGACAACACAATATTGAAGGAGAAAAACAAAGTCGGACAACAAGTACTATCCAACTTCAAGACTTACTAAAAAGCTATGGTATGCAAGACAGTGTGGTATGGGTAAAAGAACAGACAAAGAGATCCATGCAACAGAACAGACAGCCCAGAAATAGACCCACATAAATATACACAACCAATCTCTGACAAACAAGCAAAGGTAATACAGTGGAGCAAAGAGAGCCTCGTCAACAAAAGGTGCTGGAACAGGGCTTCCCTGGTGGCGCAGTGGTTGAGAATCTGCCTGCCAATGCAGGAGACACGGGTTCGACCCCTGGTCTGGGAAGATCCCACATGCCGCGGAGCAACTAGGCCCGTGAGTCACAATTGCTGAGCCTGCGCGTCTGGAGCCTGTGCTCCGCAACAAGAGAGGCCGCGATAGTGAGAGGCCCACACACTGCGATGAAGAGTGGCCCCAATTGCCGCAACTAGAGAAAGCCCTCGCACAGAAACGAAGCCCCAACACAGCCATAAATAAATAAATAAATAAAAATTTTTTTTTTTTAAAGTTTAAAAAAAAAAAAGGTGCTGGAACAAATGGACATCCACATGCAAAAAAAATGAATCCAGACACAGACTTTACACCCTTCACAAATGGACATCATAGATCTCAATGTAAAATGCTAAACTATAAAACTCCTGGAAGATAACATCAGAGAAAATCTAGATGACCTTGGATGTGGCAATGACTTTTTAGATACAACACCAAAGGCATAATCCATGAAAGAAAAAATTGATAAGCTGGCTGTATTAAAATGTAAAAATTTTGCTCCATGAAAGACACTGTCAAGGGAATGAGAAGACTAGCCACAGATTGGGAGAAAATATTTGCAAAAACATATCTTATAAAGGATTATTATCTAAAAGATACCAAAAACTGTTGAAAATCAAGTGAGAAAATGAACAATCTGATTTTAAAATGGGCAAAAGTCTTCACCTGACAGCTCATCAAAGCATGTAGATGGCAAATAAACATATGAAAATATGCTCCACAATATACATCAGGGAAATGCAAATTAAAACAATAACAAGATACCACTACACACCTATTGGAATGGCCAAAATCTAAAACACTGACAACACCAAATGCTTACAAGGGTGTGGAGCAACAGGAACCCATTGCTGGCGGGAATGCAAAATGATATAGCCTCTTTGGAAGAAAACTGGCAACTCTTTGGAAGAAAGCTGTTTATAAAAATAAACATACTCTTAACATACAATTCAGCCATTGCTCCTTGGTATTTACCCAAAAGAGCTGAGAACTTACGTCCGTACAAAAACCTTCACATGGATGTTTATAACAGCTTTATTCATAATTGCCAAAACCTGGAGGCAACCAAGATGCCTTTAAGTAAGTGAATGAATAAACTGTGGTACATTCAGACAATGGAATACTGTTCATCACTAAAAAGAAATAAGCTACCAAGCCATGAAAAGTCATGGAGGAACCTTAAATGCATATTAAGTGAAAGAAACGAATGTGAAAATGCTACATACTGTATGATTCCAACTATATGATACTTTGAAATAGATAAAACTGGGAATTCCCTGGTGGTCCAGTGGTTAGGACTCTGCACTTCCACTGCAGGGGGCCCAGATTCGATCCTTGGTCAGGGAACTGGGATCCCACAAGCTGTGCAGTGCGGCCAAAAAAAAAAAAAAAATTTTTTTTTTAAACTGAAATAGGTCAAACTATGGAGATGGTAAAAAGATAAGTGGTTGCCAGTGGTTAAAGGAGAGGGAGGGATAAATAGAGCACAGAGGATTTTTAGGGCAGTGAAACTACTCTGTATGATACTACGATGGATACATGTAATTTATAGTTCTCAAAACTCACAGAATGAACACCACCAAGAATGCACCCTACTATAAACTGTGGACTTTGGATGATAATGATATATCAATACAGGTTTGTCAATTGTAACAAACTGTATCAACTCTGGTGCAGGATGCTGGTAGTCAGGGAGGCTGTGCTTGCCAGGGGTCCTGAGTGCACAGAAGCTCTTTGCATTTCCTGCTCAATACTGCCATGAACCTAAAACCGCTCTTAAAAAACAGTCTATTTAAAAGGAAAAGAACCTCACAGAGCAGTGAGAGGTAACAAATGGCGGTAGTTGTTTTAAATCACAAAGCTTCAGGATGGTTTGTTAGGTAACAATGGACAACGGTCACACCCATTTTATGGAAAAGACTGATGATTAACCGCTAACACCCATTCTTTCTTTCTTCCTCTATAATAAAACCCTTCGGTTTAGCTGGGGAAAAAATGGCCTCCCAACAAAAGATTACCTCCCAATATCAACCTCACAGTTGATATGGCCACAGGACTAGGTTCTAACAAACAGTACATGAAAGAATATGACATAAGCAGCTTTCAAGGTTATGCTCTAAAAAAACAGAGGGTCTGTCCTCCCCCTTCCCTTCCATGCTTCCTGCTGGGAAAAAAGCGAACATGGCAGCTGGAGGTGGAGTAACCACCTCACATCATGAGGTGGAACCATATGTCAAGGACGGCAGAGGAACACAGTAGAAGGAGCCAGGGTCATGGATGCTATCCAGACACCATACCAGCCCTGACCACAGTTATTGTGGAGGCTATATTTCTGCAGCCAAGCCTATCTTCTAAGTAACACACCATCTCACAGGGCTGCTCTAAAGATAGAATGAGACAGGGTACATAAAGTACCTAACATGCTGCCTGGCATCGACCAGGTGAGTTCCTTGCACATGGGCCCTGAGAGCTCAGAGGCTCCAGCCAGGGAATGCGGCTACTTGGACAGCCTTGACCAAACAGTCTTCATCTACTTTAGATGGTCAGTCTCTCCCATGGCTTTCAGTGGGACACATGTAGAATGCGGGCAAAGCTGACCCCAGTGATTTAAATCAATCCCAGTGATCCACAGGGGGGCAGCTGCTGGGGGCACAGCACTGTCAACTGTGCTTCCCAAAACCTACCTTTGCCATTTTAAGTGACCACAATTACTTTCAGCAAACTCCCCTGCCTTCAAGATAAAGTCCAGACTCCTCAGCCGAATGAATACACAATGTCATTCACAATCTATCTCGCTCTTTGACCTAAGCTCAACTCTTACCACTCTCCCTCCACGCACTACACTCCAGCCCTACTGAGTGGTTTGGAGTTCCCAGGTCATGCTGTGTTTTCTCACACCCCAGTGGCATCGCACATGCTTGTCCATTTGCCTGCAAACACATCTCTGTCCACAGAGCCTCTGCCCCTTTCTCTACTTGGCTGACTTCTTTTCTTCCTTAAAACAAGGCTCACCATCATCTCTAGGAAACTGTCCCTGACTACGGAAGAGATCACTCATGGACCCTCCAAAATTCTTTCTTCCATTCTTCCCCAGTACGGGAAGTTTTATGTAGCACATGGCCACCAAGCTAACGACAATATTTCCCAGCCTTCCAGCTGTGGCCAGGGAACTCAGTGCTGGCCAAGTGGTGTGAGCAGAAGTGACAGGGCAATGTTTATTCCAAGCTGCCCTTAAAGGAAAGGAGGGTTCCCATGCCCCTTCCCATGGGCTGGCATGAGGACTTGGTAATGAGTCCTCTTCAACATGTGCACAAAAGCACTGTGGACAGCAGAACAGGAAGAGTAAAGCAGTCCAGGCCTCCATGTGTCTGAGAGGAGTAATGGCGAGAGAGAGAAGTTAAAGAGGTTACTGCTAATTATGAATGCAAATCACCTCCATGGCCTTCAGTAGCCATTGAATCAAACCTTCTTATTACAGAAGACCAGCCACAGGATCACCTAAAAGATCCAGGATTAGGGTGGAAAACTCCACCGACTCAGGTCATTGATTCAAACTGCCCAAGACAGGAGGAAAGCAAAGCAGGGCTCAAGTCATCCTGAGCCCATGAGGCTATCTTCCTGAATATTCCACCTCTGAGCACTCCCTCCTCCATCTTTCTTTCCTGATACAAGTTTAGAAAAGTCGGGGCCTTACCTCTGGAGACTTTGTAAACTTCATAGAAAGAATAGAAGTGGAAGCCTAGGGAAGCAAACAGGTAAAAAGACAGTTCCCATCGGGGCAGCATTGCTCCTTGTGACAAAGGGTCCCGTGGCCCACGCTGAGAGTTTCTAGGAAGAGAAACAGAAATCAAAACATTAAACCATAAACATGACACTAGAGGACAGAATCTTACTTGTTCTCCCAGGGACCCATCACTATTCAAGGGGATACAGACATAACCCTCCTCCTATCACACCTCCTCCTGCCATGACCTTATCCCACTTGCATCACATCACACACACACACCCTGCCTGACCAGGGTGGGCAGGTCTTTCCCTATGAGCTCCCACAGCCCCCCATCTGTCTCCCATCACAGTGTACACCAGACACTTCTGTTCTCATTGCCTGCCACACCTGTCTCCCCCTGTGGAGTGGACCTTTAGAGAGTAGGGACCATGATCTCTGAGTCCCAGCACCTAGCACAGGACGTGGAATGTAGCAGGAAAGGACTACTAAATGCTCCACGAATAAATAATAAATTACTATTCAAAAGCCTGAATAAAAGAAAAGCACAAATCATCTCCAAAACTCTTCTAAGCCAACAGCATTAACCTCTTTGTTCTCCCCTTCAAATGTCATCCCATAGTTGTTTATAAAAATGGATTAATAAAACCACTCTGTCTTCCATCTTCTGGGCACTTCTTTTTTTTTTTTTTAATTTATTAATTAATTAATTTATTTATTTATTTTTGGCTGTGTTGGGTCTTCGTTTCTGTGCGAGGGCTTTCTCTAGTTGCGGCAAGCGGGGGCCACTCTTCATCGCGGTGCGCGGGCCTCTCACTCTCACGGCCTCTCTTGTTGCGGAGCACAGGCTCCAGACGCGCAGGCTCAGCAGCTGTGGCTCACGGGCCCAGTTGCTCCGCGCCATGTGGGATCCTCCCAGACCAGGGCCCGAACCCGCGTCCCCTGCATTGGCAGGCAGACTCTCAACCACTGCGCCACCAGGGAAGCCCCTGGGCACTTCTTAAAAAGAAGTTAATAGCCTGCTAGTTGCCCACCCTGTATATGCAATCTCCCATCTTACACAGTAATTGAATTTCTATCTGAACACATGGATGCTGAGCTCAACTCTACAGTGTATCCAAGTGTGGACGTTTGAATAGTTCTGGCTCTGAGGCTGTGGTCATCCCCTTCCTGCTGGACGGAGTTGGAACAGCCACCTTTGGACCAAGAGGTAAAAGCCACATAGAAAAACAAGACAGAGGCGCCTCGGTCCCTGACTGCATGTACCTCCCCACCCCACCCCCACCCCCAAAAATGCCCTGAACCTCTTATATCTGGACCATTACATGAAAGAGAAATGCATTCCCAGGATATTTAAGCCTGTGCTGTTCTCAATCTCTCTGTTATGGCTGCCATGTCTATATTCTAAGTAATAAAGCAGGTAACAGAAAGTCCTAAAATGCTGCGAATTAAATGATCAGTTCCCAAATAACAAAGAGTTAACTAAATGTAAACCCTTTTACGGCCCTCATTGCTTTACTTAAACCTCTCAAATATGTCTCACTGTGGATGTCAAATTAAAACAAGAGCAAAACTTTAAGCCCCAAGCAAGCATTTCTAATATGTGATAGTAACGCCAAAAATCAGAATTCACACATGAGCTCGTTTTACCTTCACAACAGCCCGGTGAAGTAAGGTGGAGCAAGGGAGGCAGGCATTTACAGATGAGGAATGTGAAGCACGGTGAGGTCACACAATCAGAAATAACGGAGCCAGGGCTCAAATCCAGGTCTTGGGACCACTGGGCCCCCACCCCACTGCTCAGGTACAGACACCAGCCCCATTAGTGCCAGTTCACAGGGTTACTTGTCCTTAGAGCCTGGCTCAGAATCTGCCACACACAAACTCCTTTCTTCAGGCTACAGGGAGACGCAGCAGGAAGGGATAGAAACTTTAGCTTTTGTAATAGGGAAGAACAAATCTGACTCCATGATGGATCTGTTTTGTTTAACTTTTAACCTTTGTATTCTATTGCTTTTGCTACAAGTTAAAAATATTGCCTATAGCCTGAAACATATAGGAGAGCCCATTCTCAAGGCTCTTACCTTTAATGGTATAACACTTTTTCATTCATATAGAGATAAAAAGTTGCAGGACAGAGAATAACATTTGTCTTGTTGGAGGTTCACAGGAACATCATAACCATCTGACCTACGAGGACAGCTGCAAGAACAAAGGATCCTGACACCAAGATGTTTCCAACAACCAGCCACACCCTCTCTCCTTTCACTATAAAAGAAACCTGAATTCAAATTCAGGTAAGATGGTTCTTTGGGACACTAGCCCACCATCTTCTCAGTCTGCTGGCTTTCCGGATAAAGTCGCTATTCCCTGCCCCAACACCTTGTCTCTCAATTTATTGGCCTGTTGTGTGGTGAGCAGTACAAGCTTGGGCTCAGTAACACTTTCATAAAATATGAGGTCAGAAATCAGTGGTCCTCCAACCAGAGGACCCCCCGGTCATTACCTAAAAGTTGTCAAGCCAGTCTAGTCTGAGTTTCTCCTGCAGATCTCCTAAAAAATCCAGAAGCAGCCACTCATGCTCTCAATCCCAAGCTCTCTAAGCCCTAGTACTTCAACAACGCCTTCTCAGGTTCCCCTACTACTTTTCAGAACTACTTCTAGCTTCATACATTTCTAGTCACACTTTATTTTTAAATACCTGGCATCTCCTAGAATATGTTAAGATTTCTTTCTGGAACTTTGTAGGAATATAGTAATTTTCAATTTAGTGGGAAGTGAATTTCAACCTCTGGGTTTTGTATTGTCTCTCCTTTCCAAGGATGTTGGTATTACTATATTGGATGACTTCCTCAATTAGCAAAGAGCTGAACCCCTCTTCAAATGCTACTAAATTTGAACATAAATAATCTTGGAGATTAAATCAAAGTTCCTGAAGCCCTGCTCTTTTGAACCTTTTCATGGACATTGTCCTTCTAGGACAGTTCCCCTGAATTAGTGATTTAACTGTCAGGAAACTAGAAAACTCAGCGTTATAACATTTTCCTTTTTGATGCTGCTCTTAGCTACAGTGTATATGTTTTGCAGACATATACACAAAGATACACAGTAATAAGCAACAAAACAGCAGGGCTGTGTCCTCATATTTAAAATTTGGGGACTGGACCAAATAGCCTGCTGCTGACAGCATATCAGGGAGAGATGCATCAGGGAGAGATGCAGACCTAGGGGAGACCAGGCTCTGCCGCTGACTGGCTGAGGAATTTAAGTAGATCACAACTTTCCAGATATGTTTCCTCATAGAGTTATTGAATGGATTAAATGTAAAATGTTTACCCAGGGCCTGGCACAGAGTAAGCACTCAATAAACATTAGCTAAGATCTGTCCAGCAGGACCAGTTAGTGAATTTAACTCGTCAGGAGCTTACCTAGCCAGAGCCCTGGTTTTCTTTCAGAACTGATGACATCTAACTGACCTTCCATGGCGAGAGGGGGTGAGCATCCTACCTGCTGCTGGGCCCTCTTCAGCTGATCGGCAACCCCAGAGTTGTCTCCAATTTCTCATCCCCATCCTCTCCCCACATTCGACCCAAGGCCACCCCAGACAGCAAACAAACTGTCCTTGGGAGCCACCTGGAGAGCTTTCTGACCAGTGTCTCTTCTCACCACCTCTTTTCTTAGCCCCAAAGGAATTATATACAGTCCTCATTTTTCTTGCCTCATCATTCACAATCCCAGGAATGTGACCTCAAAACACCACCACCACACAGACACCCACCTGTCCTTCTTAACAGATCTTTCTTCCTCAATACTTCTTTTCAACTCTTGTCCGCTTATCTCAAGAAAATTCCTCTCCCCAGTGTCTTCCCTGCTCCCTGTTCATTTCAGCTGTGCACTCAGAGAGCCAATCAGAGTAGATATGTTTTAAAGGATTCAATGACACAACACAAAGCTGTACCTTTGGGAATGTAACTAGAACTTTTTTTTTTTTAACGTCCAAACCCATAAACGTTCGGAAAAACTCAGAGAATTCTCAAGTTTCTGTGTCTCATTTTCTAAACATGCTTATGTTCTTCTTTAGGCATAAGCTACCACGATGAAGTCAAAGAAGCCCTTACTCAAATGTGTAAGTAATGCCTCTTTTCTGTTTTTCATGCATAAGATTCAGTCCCGCAGCAACATTATCAGCTAAGTGGGCATCCATTCGATAGCCTAGAAACTCGCCACCATTTATAACATGATTTCTGTAGGAAACAGCCAATCTACAGCAACACAGCCTGTTTTTAAGTAGGAGACTACCTGATCAATCTATACAAAGGAGGTTACAGTACTGATATGTGAGAGCTAAGGCGGGTTGCTGGGATGTCTGATGGTGAAGATGTGTCTGAGAACACTTCCACTTTGGTGGGAATACTGGTCAGGACTGTGAGGAAGAGAAAATGGGGATAGTTTAGGAGGCAAGTGGCGGAGGGTCTTAAACATATATGATGACAGGTTCGGATCTGATTACCTGAAGAAACCTCAGGCTTGTGAGCCAGCACATTTAATTTTTTCATGAAGCTTCAGGAAGAAGAAGCCCCTTGACATAGCAGTAGAGACTAAAGGCAGGGAGGTCAGCGATTCAGGCTCTCGGTGGGAAGTGGAGAGAAAGTGCTAGAACCAAGCAACAGAGAGGAGGGAAAATTAAGTTGCACCTGGCACCAAATTAGTCCAGGAGGCATTGGGGGGGGGGGAGGAAAATAAAGGACATAAAATAGCATCTCCAAAGCTGTCAAGACTACAGTGACTCAAAGCTGAATATTATTGATGAAGGTGAGAAACAGGCACAAAGTGAAGACAGAGAGAAAATGCATTTAAGATTAGGTCTTGGAAGAAAATCATAGCAGAGGTTTCCCTGGGATTAGTTTAAGAAGTCAAACTGGAGGAACAAGATTTCTCTACCCCCATACTGCGTATAAGAGCCCCAAGCTGGGTATTTCCAAAAGTATTATATTTATCTGGGAACTGTAGAACTCAAGCGGCCCATATAATAAAATCTTAGCTGGAAAATGGCAAGAATTCCTCAGCTAAGAGGGATTTTTCTACACTGAAGCAATGTACATTTGCATTCACTTTGTAATTTAACACTCCACCCGCTTTCAAAGATGCCATCCACTCTCATACTCACCAGGAGGGCTAACTGTTAGCTCTTTTTTCAGGAATCAGAATCTTGCTCAGAGAAAAGACGAGATCTGCCCAAGGATCCAGAGAAGCCAGCAATGGAGCAAAAAATAGAACCCAAGTTCTCAACTCCCACTCTCTTAGGCAGAAATCCTGTTCTTTACTCTTGGCAGAAAAGTACAGCTCACTATGCCAGAGCCTGAAGTGTGCATACACATAACTTCTGTAAGATGCTTTTCCCCAGTAACTTCCAATATCTTTTCAAAAGCCTTTTATCTTTATTGTTGATAAGTACAACAAATGGATTCCAACACTTCCACTTTAAATTCTTTTCTGTTCCTCACCCTTGACATTTAGCACTAAATGGGCTAGCACCAAATACTCCCATGCACCAGAGGACTTTAAAACGGCACCCTCAGCATGAAGCTAACAATCTCCAGTGCCATCACCATCATCACTCCCAACTAACTAAACTGAAATTTTTCTCTACTGAGTTTACCCAGAGTTTAGCAACAGCTGTACTACAATAAGTAGTATTTACAGATTACCTATGCTGAGAAAGCACTTTACAAGTATTCTTTCATTTAATCTCCATAACAACTCTTTGAGGTTGGTACTTCTGGTATCCTCATTTAACACAAAAGATAACCAAAGCCCAGAAGGATCAAGAAACCTGCCCCAAATCACACAGCTAGCAAGCAGCAGAGCTTAGATTCATACTCATCAAGTCTAATTCCAGAGCCTTCTCTCACCCACCTCCCTATTCTTACAGAGTTCACAGGATTCATTTTTTCAACATCTATGACAAAATCAATTCATTGGGAAAGCCAGAAGATAATATAAGCTATATACATGCAAAAGAATTTAAAGTTATGTATAACGTAGATACACCCCAGGAAGAAGATCAACTAGATGTAATCAAAATACACATGAAACATCTAACTCGTACATTCCTTAGAAGATTTACTGAAGAAGAGAAACTAAACCAAACCAATTTACCTCAGAAATAAGAGTGGAAAGTCAGCAGTTATATAGAGGTAAGGGCTGAATAAAATTGAAATAGTTCTAAATTTAGGAACAAATGAGCACTCTGGAAACCACAAAGTAATAAAGTAAAAGGAACTCATGCCCACTGAAATGACAATGGCTTTGAAGAAAAGAAAATGAAATAGTAGAGCAATATTCTAGCACATTCGGAAAAGATATTAGGAGACTTTTACTCTTTTCCAGGTGGAATTTGATGAAACCTATTTTGCAGAATATACATTACATGACTTTCACCAGGAAAACCAGGCCCAGATTCATCGTGTCCTCTCACAGTACAGTGTTCTCCAAACCCTGCTTAAGAGTCTTACAAAGAGTCTTATTCTTCTACCCACATGATACTACGGAGAAATGCTTTTTCAAACCCAGAAAGCCTTCACCAATGCACTGGAATGATAAGCTAGACTGGAGAGGTCCATTGGGCTGGGCAAAAGTCTAATTACAGAATATTTAAAAATACATATCACTACTTCTAAATATGCACCAAATGTTATGTATCACTGTGCAATAAACCATCCCGAAACACAGTGGCTTAAAATAACAAGATCTATTCTCTCTCGTGATTCTATGGGATGGCAATCTGGGCAGTTCTTCTGCTGATCTCACCTGGCATCACTCATATGACTAAGTCACTGCACGGCTCAAGGAAACTGGAGAGGACAACATGATCTCACCCACATGTCTGGCATTTTGTGCCAGCTGTCAGCTAGGTGCCTTATCTCTCCTCCATGTGGGCACTCATCCTCCAGTAGGCTGGACCCTTCATAGCATGGTGGCTTCAGGGTCTTAAAAGAACAAAGGCAAGAGGTGCAAGGTCTCTTAAGGACCAGGCTCCAGAATTCAAAGAACATTTTATTGCTCAAGGGCCCAGCCCAGATTCAAGGGGGAAGAGAGAACTGCTTCCATCTCTTTACTGGAGGAACAGCAATGGCACCTTAAAAAGGGGCGGGGACGTGGCTTACCATACCAGTATGTTAGAATTCCTAATAAATAAAATCTGGAAAGTTAGTGGAAAAGCTACATCTCACAGTAGGTCTTTATTACATAAAATGTCACAAAGGTTGAGAGAGATGTATATTTTAAAGAATTATGTTCTCAAATCAAAATTTCAAAATCAGTATTGTCATCTGGTCTAATCTCCAGCCAGTTTGGGAATTCCTTTTACAATAACCTACCTGACCACTTCCAGCAACACTGCAAGGAAGGGAAACTCTGTTTCTAAGAAGTTCTTATTGTTATCATCTTTTTTTTTCTTAAACTGAGTCAAAATCTGCCCCTCTATTTCTAAAAAACGTTCTGCTACTGGCCCTATTGTACCTGCAGGAACTAAAAGCACGGAGGCCGGATAGTATGATAGTTTAGAGGATGGCTCTGGAGTCAGAATGCCAAAGGCTGAATCCCAGCTTTGCTACTTTCTAGCTGTGTGACCCAGCACAAGTTGCATGACCTCACTGTGCCTCAATGTCCTTACTTATGAAATAGAGATAATAATAACCCTCAGAGAGTTGCTGTGAGGATTAAATGGGTTTACAAAGAGATAGAATATTACCTTGGCCATAGTAAGCTCTAAAATCCTCATTCTTGCTGTGTTTAATATTACTGCTACTATTAAGTATACTGAAAGGCTTAATTATTCTTGCCAATCATACTCCTTCAAATATTTAGAGATAATTAATGCTACCCGCTCCACCCCAAGCCCTCTTCCAGGACAAACCCCCATGCTTCCTTCAATCATTTCAGTAGCTTAGTTCCCAGACCCTTTCCCATTCTGTCAGTTGTCTCTTTATAGTATAGGTACCTAAAGCTGAAACCAAAATTCCAGCTGTGGCAGAGGAAGAGTAGGACAAGACCATCGTTTCTCTTCTTCTGAAACTATAATTCAAATAGTGAAATCTTAGACTCATTCCTGCATTCGACAAATATCAGTGAGCTCCTACTGAAGATCAGGAACTGCACTATTTGTGAAGACAAAATATAAAGATTCCGTCTGTAGGATCCCCCAAATATAGCTACCCCAGAAACGTCCATGCCCTAATCCCTGAACATGTGAATATGTTACCTTACATGGCAAAGGGACTTTGCAGATGTGATTAAGTTAAAGATCTTGAGATGAGGACATTATCCCTGATTATCTATGTGGGCCCATGTAATCACAAGGGTCCTTCTAAGAGGGAAGAAGGAGGGTCAGAGACAGAGAGGAGATATGATGATGGAAGCAGAGGTTAGAGTGATAACGCTTTGAGGATAGAGGAAGGGGCCAAAACAAAGGAATGGTAGAGGCAGAGAACAGCAGCAAAGAAGAAAGACACCACTCCTCTGCCTCGCCCCCCACCACTCCAAGCCTCCAGAAGGAATGCAGCCCTGCCACCCATTCTGGACTTCTGATCCCCAGAACTGTAAGGTAATCCAATTTCTGTTGTTTGAAGACACTAAGTTTGTGGTCATTTGTTACAGAAACTAATATGTTACCCCTGCCCTCAATTAGTTCATGGCCTAGTGGAAGGAAAGTACCTAATTAAAAGGATGTATATAAAACATCAGAATATTTTTTTTTTTAAGATTTATTTATTGATTGATTGATTGCTATGTTGGGTCTTCGTTTCTGTGCTAGGGCTTTCTCTAGTTGCAGCAAGTGGGGGCCGCTCTTCATCGCGGTGCGCAGGCCTCTCACTATCGTGGCCTCTCTTGTTGCGGAGCACAGGCTCCAGACGCGCAGGCTCAGTAGTTGTGGCTCACGGGCCCAGTTGCTCCGCGGCATGGGGGATCTTCCCAGACCAGGGCGCGAACCCGTGTCCCCTGCATTAGCAGGCAGATTCTCAACCACTGCACCACCAGGGAAGCCCTCATCAGAATATTTTAATCTAATTGTTATAAACTTTAAAAACTTAAATTGCAAGAAAATGAAACCTGAAAACAAAATTTTGCATTCAGTTCTCAACTTAGCATTTTTTTGGCTTCTGTCTCACACTGATATCAATCTTAATATGAAACATAACTCCTAAGTCCTTTTATATGAACTGCCCTTAAGCCAGATCTCTGCTGTTAAAGACTGGCAGAAAAGGAGTCAGATTTATAAGCCCCTAGTTCAGAAAAGCTATTGATCTGATATTGTACCCTTTCCCCGGAAAATTCTCAACCTATTTTAAGCCTGTTTAATCACCAAGAATCATGCCCAGCACATCTTACACTCCCCATATTAGGGGCATCTGAATGAATCAAATTTTTTTATAATATATTTTAAGTAAACTTTGTATTAAAGTATGCTTAGATAAAGAAAAAAACAATGTAAGGCTTTCAAAAAGCAGACTCATGCCAGGAATTACTGCTCAGATAAAAAACTGAATGCCCCTTCTGTTCTTTCCTTATAACTCCACTAAAGGTGACCACTAGCACTTCCTCTTGTTGTGTTTACCTTCTTTTTGCTCCACTTTATATTTGTGAGGCTCATCCATGTTGTGTATAAAGCAATAATTTGTTCATTCTTATTACTGTGGAGTATTCCATTGTATAAGCAATTTACTTAGGCTTTTGTCCATTCTACTATTGATGAACCCATGGGTTGTTTCCAACTTGGGGCTATCAGGAATAATACTGCTCTGCATATTCTTTTACATGTCTTTCGGTACAAATACACCTGTCTTACTGCTTAGTGTTTCTCAAAGAATGACAGACACTAAACAGTAAGCTAGGTCATAGGGGATGTGTATGCCCATCTTTAGTAAATGATACTGCAAAACAATTTCCAAAACAGTTACACTAACTTTCATAACAATCAGCAATGTATGAGAAGTTCAGTTTTCCATATCCTAACCAATACTGAGCATTGACAGGTTTTTTGGTTTGTTTTTTGTTTTTAGCCACTCTGTTGAGTATAGAGTGATATCCCATTGTAGTTTGAATTTGCATTTCCCTAATTACTAATGAGGTTAACCACTTTTTCATATGTTTATTGGGAATCTGGAAATCTTTTGGGGAAGTGACTTGCCTGTTTTTCTACTGGGCTTTTTCTCAATGATTTGTAAAAAATTATTGCTACATTCTGGGTATGAGTCCTTTATTGGATATAACTATCACAAATACCTTCACCCATTCTGTAGCTTGCCCTTTCACTCTCTTTATGGAATCTTTAGATGAACAGTAGTTCTTACCAATATTTTCCTTTATAGCTACTGCTTTTTGTGTCCTAGTCAATAAACCTTTGTCATAAAGGTGTTTTACTTTGCTTTCTTCCAGAAGCTTTCCTGTTTCAGATTTCACATTTAGATGTATGATGTATCTTGATTAATTTTTCTGTATGGGGTGAGGTAGATGATCAAAATTCATCTTGTCCATTTGCAATATCCAATTGGCCCAGCAACATTTACTGAAAAGGCTGTCCTTTCTCCAGAGCACTGCAGTGCCACTTCTGTCATAAATCAAGAGACCTCATACATGTGAGCCTGTTTATGGATTCTCTACTGAGTTCCGTGGTCTGTCTAGCACTGTGCCTACACCATGCTGACAAACTATGTACAGTACTATCTATCAGCTTAAGTTTTCCAGTTTTGTTCTTTTACTTAGATTGTCTAGAATTTCCAAATATATTTTAAAATTGGCTTACTATTTTTGGAAAAAATCTGCTGGGATTTTGATTGGGATTATACTGGATCCACACATTTATTTGTAGAGCAATGACTTACCCTTCATTATTTTAAAACTATAAGTTCTCTCAATAATGTTTTAGTTTGCAAAGAATTTTTATCACAAATGGGTATTGAAGTTTATCAAGTAGTTTTTCTCCTTTATTCTGTGACTGTGGTTAAATTATTTATTGATTTTCTAATGTTAGACAAAGTTTACATTCCTGGAATAAATCCAACTTGGTCATGGTTTAGTATCCTACAAATATAGGTATAGGTCGCTAGATTTGATTTACCAATACCCATTTTAGGGCTTTTGCGTCTTTTCTGTGAGAGTTTGGCCTATAGTTTCTTGTAACCTCCTTATCAAGCTTTAGTAACAAGGTTATGCTGGCCTTATATAAGCAGTCAGGGAGTATTCCTTCTTTTTCATATTTTTAAATGTTTGTAATATTGCACTAGTGACACCATCTGGGCCTGGAAATTCTGCAATGAAAAGATTTTTAATTACATACTTAATTTCTTTATAGATATGGAACTATACAGATTTTCTAGTTCTTATGTCTTATGAGGTATTTTATTGAAAAAACTTGTCCATTTCATCTGAATTTTCAAATGTATTACCATAAAATTGTTCATAATAACATCTGAAGATTTTTTAAATGTCTGTAGGATATGTAGTGATAACTCCTTTTTTCTTCCCTGACACTGGTAATACCATACACCATTGGAGGGAAGATGGTCATGCATTATATGACACAAATAAATCCACTATCACTGGAATATTCTCCAGCAGAATTACACACAGAAGGAGGAAGACAGGTAGAGCATGTAAACAATCCAGCAATTCTCTCTCAACAGCTTTTATCACCAGAAACAACTGTGCACCTGCGGAAAAGGAGACACGAACTGGAGGAGAAAGAAACAGCCATTAGTAACGCTGTAGGGTGGCCAGCAAGAACGTGGAGAAAGAAAAACCACCACTAGCTGGGTTTGTAACCTAGATACCCAGCCCTCCACCCACAAGATGTCCCTAGGCAGAATTCAGGAGGCCATGAACTTAAATTTCTTTTCTCATATGTCTGTATTTTCACCAACCTCTAACTGAAATTCAGGATTTCATTTGATTATAAGTGTGAAGAGCAAATCACACTAGTAAGAGCATTTCTGGTGACTGTCACCAATAAGTGTCACAAATTCTGTCATACTACAGTGCAGCTGTTGCAAATACTGCAAAACATCATTTACATGGGCATCACTACTTTGAAATTCTGAGACTTACCTGATACAGCCCTGAATTTTGTCACTTAACGCACTAATCAAGAATAAAAATACTATTATAAATGTTGGGGTTTTTACACTATTTTGATCACTGTTTCAATATAATTTGTAACTCTATGTATTTTTAAATGCCTTTTAAAACTTGGCTTCCCCAGACTCCAAAGAAGTCTATGGCACAAAAAAAGGGTAAGGAACCCCTGCAAAGAATCAAGGATCTCACCCAAGCCATGGAACTCCCAGGCAACAGTTAAGGAGCACTCCCCTTTGGCCAGGCCCTGGCCTGGAAGAAGACACACAGATGAGTAAGGCTCACCCTGGCTAGTTCCTGACATTACCTTCAGAGTTCCCACCAACATCTAGCCACCCACAAAAATGACTGCTCTCTCTAAAGACTTGGCCTTCACTCTAAGTTAGTCTATATAACTTACTTCCCAAGGAGGGGGCAAACAGCCGATAAAGCATAGGCTTTGACCCAGAAAGAGGAGTGCAAAACCCGATCCCAACACTTACTCTTTGTGGCTCTGGCATCTCTTCTAAGTATTCCTTTCTTCTGCTGTGAAAAGGGCTAATACTAGGTATCCTTCCCAGTTATTGCAAGGTTTAAAAATAATGGATTTAAAGCACCTGACAAGCACATCGTCCCCATCACTATTAGTTGAATCTTTCAAGTCAGAACTGACTGTTCCTATCCAACACTTAATCACAGTTAGGGGCTGCCACTGAGAAAGGAGGGAGAAAAATTATAGGAAAGGCGGAACATGAAGAATGAAAGGGAAAAAAAAATCATACTTATTCTTCAAATTCCAGTATAAAAACCACCCCCTCCTCAGGAAAGCCTTCCCTCTCCTCTCCTTGTGTTCCCATAGCACTTACCACATGGAAGTAAACGCCTAGCTGTGCACATGAATGAAGGAGGAATGCAAATCAGAAAGGGACAGAAACAGTGAGTCGCACCCCCATATAATGTAAACCACCGACGATACCAACTGGCTAGCCTGACTGCCCTGATCCAAGAGCCACGAAGCAACGAAGCAGCACATTTCTTAACACCAGTGCTATCCATCCTGGTACCTCTCCCGCCCACTTTGTAGGGACTGAGAGGAGGAGGGCCTTTCCACATCAAGACTGATGCCACCTAAAGGCCACACGTAGAAGAAAAGAGGGAAACTGAGTCCGGAGAGTAGAAAGCAAAATAAGTCTCTAACTTTGGGGGTCACTGGAGCCGCAGCAGTCAGGCAGGCGCACTTCTAAGATCCCCAAGAGGACCAGCGTCCACACTTAGAGCAACAGTGCCAGAAGCTGGGGACGAAGCCAAGGAGGGGGGACGCTGGCAGGGGCGTGAGCGGACTCGGCCGGCCGCGGGGAACGCAGCCTTGACCCGGGCGCACGCACCCCCCACCCCCCCGCCTTTGTCTCCGCTCCTCTGCCCCGCCCTCGGGCGCGCACGCAGGAACGGGAATTGGAAACAGAAAGCGTATCGGGCGTTTCTTTTCCTCAACCGAGTCAATCGAAGCAGAAAGTCAACACCTAACTTCCCGAGGACCCGCTACGGTCACCAGCTACCAACCTCCGGGCTGTCCCGGGTGGCGGCGGCGTTGGTGACGCTCACGCGCGCCCCGAGTTCCCAACAACCCTCTCCGCACCTCCGAGTTGGCGGCGGCGGCGGCGGCGGCGGGCTTCCCGGGAAGACGCCCTCTTCCCCGGGAGCGGCGGTTGGAGGACCAGCCCCGCGCGCGTCCTCGGAGCACGTCCCCGCCGCCGCCGTGCCCGCGCGCGCCGCTCCAGGCCGCCGGGCTCGCAAGCAGGCGGCGCCCCGGGAGCGGTGGCGAGCAGGCCGCGCGGCTGGAGGGGACCCGCGGGAGGACTGCCCGCCACTCCGCACCCGGAGCGCCTGGCGCCGGCCCGCGGAGCCCCAGCCCCCGCTCACCCGTGGGCCCCGGTGCCTGCGCCCAGCAGCGCACGGACCTCTCCACCCCCGTTTGTTAATTGCAGGCCTGGGGCTGCAGGTTTGGGAGCGGAAGTCACCTGAAGTCCTGCCCCAGTGGTCCCCACGTACCTTTTGTCCGCGAAAGGAGGTAGCTCGGTGGGATGGAAAGAGGGCGGGCCTTGCCGCTCGGGCGGCTTCTGGAGCTTGCTGTGTGAATTTAGCCCGTGTGAGCCTCCTTGTCCTTCTCTGTAAAGCGGAAATAAGCTTCTCGGCTTTCCTGGAGAATTAGAGTGAGGACCAAATGGGATGAACTTCATGAACTGTAAAGCAGCTTACAAAGATGATCAGCACTGCAAAACGTGTATCAGTGATTTTGAATAGGTCGTAAAAGAGTGGAAGATCTGAAGCTGCCTTGGACCGTGACTTTATGCCAGGTGTTACTCAGAGGCCTCCAACGCCAAGGCTGCCAGAGTTGCACAGACTTATCTGAGCTGGGGAATCACCTGGGCTCTTGTTAAAACCGCTGGCACCTGGATCCCTCTTCAAACCAAAAGAATCAGACTCCCCAGGGGAGGGGTGTTTCAAGTGGTTCTGTGGTCAGGTAAACGTGGACAACTCTGCGTTAGGCAGCAGGAAAACACAGAGGCTGTGCTCCAAGTTTATTCTAGCGGTCATTGAAATAGTCCAGGAGATTATTTTTCTGATCGCAAAATTCTCTGGGAAACCAGAGTATAAACTCTCTGAGGACAGGAGCTATCTCCTCGTTCAGCTCCCACCATCCGCAGCCCCAACACATAGTACAGCATGGTGTTAAGTAAGCAGGTGTAAATAAACTAGTCCCAAGTAGGAGTGCCAGATGTAGCAAATAAAAATACAGGATGCCCAGCTAAAATGGAATCTAGTCTCAGATGAACAATGAATACTATTTTTTAGTATCCGTATGGCCCATGCAATATTTGGGACATATTGATGCTTTGTTAAAAAAAGTATTTGTTGTTTATCTGAAATTCAAATTTAATTGGGCATCCTGTATTTGATCTGGCAACCCTCACCTGAAGGGTTTGGCAGAGGGAGGGACAGAGTAAGAACTCTCACTATTCAGGTAGTGTCAGACTCAGGGACAGGAATGAGATAACTCCTGTGTTATTTCTAAATGACACTATTGGACAATAATGTAGGTTCACTGTCATTTACATTTAACCCCTTTCTGCACACACAACATATTCACTGGAAAACACAAATGAAAATAAGGGCAGATTCCATCATAGGTAAATTAGAAACATCAATTAAATAAAAATAGTCAAAATTGAAATGTAAGCAATAGACTGGGGAAAGTATTTGCAGGAACTATGATACAAAGTGTTATTGTTTATTATATATAAATTAAATACAATTAATAAGAAAACATTAGAATCCAATTGTAGATGAGCAAGACACATGAATAAACAATCCACTAAAAAAAAAAACTAGGATATACAATAAGGAAACAAACATATTGAAAGAAGCTCAAAGAAGTGCAAAGTAAAATAAGAACACAATTTTTCACAAAAATAGTTGACAAAAATTAATAAATGACATTAAAGGCTGGCGAGGGTGCTGTGTGATAGCACTTATACACTTTTTAGGTAGGTAAGCAATTTGGCAATATCAAAACCCTTACAATTATGAAAACCCTTAATGTTTAAACCTTTTGATTTTGAATTTTGTTTATGGGAGTAAATCCAAAGGAGATAATCCATAATGTAGAAAATGCTCTTTACAAACCAAGATTTCAATTTTAATTTATATCATTTTAATTTATACCATAATAAGGAAAATATAGTATAATGCACCAAAATATACTATAACTGGGGGGGGGGGGAGTATCCTGAAAATTTCCTAATTTTCCAAAAATAAAAAAGTGGAAATTAAACTAAAACTTATATACTCTGTCATCTATTATACTTGCAACCTCTTAAAATAATGGTTACTATTCATATGTAATATGATCATAACTAAATTTTTTTTAAACTTGTGCATGGAAAAATGACTGGAAAGGAAATAAGGTTAAATTTGGGTGGTGGTTAAATTCCGTTGTATGTATATACAATCTTTATCCATTCACCTGTCAGTAGACACTTGAGTAGCTTCTACCTTTTGGCTATGCTGAATAATGCTGCTGTGAACATGGGTATATAAATACCTCTTCCAGACTCTGTTTCCAGTTCTTCTGGGTATATACCCAGGAATGGAATTGTTGGATCATACAGTAATTCTATTTTTTAATTTTTGGAGGAACAGCCATACTGTTTTCCATAGCCGCTGCACCATTTTACATTCCCAGCAACACGCACAAGGATTCCAATTTCTCTACATCCTCACTTTATTTTGAAATTCATTTGTTTTTTGTTGTTTTGTGTTGTGTTTATTTGTTTGTTTTGATAACAGCCATCCTAATAGGTATGAGGTGATAAATCATTGTGATTTTGATTTGCATTTCTCTAATGATCAGTGGTGCTGACCATTTTTCATGTGCTTATTGACCATCTACAAGTCTTCTTTAGAGAAATGTCTATTCAAGGCCTTGGCCCATTTTTTAATCAGGTTGTCTTTTTGGTGTTGAGTTGCTGTAGGAGTTCTTTATATATTCTGGATATTAACCACTTATCAGACATATGATTTCCAAGTATTTTCTCCCCTTCTGTGGGTTGCCCTTTCACTCTGTTGATTGTGTCCTTTGATGCACAAAAATTTTTAATTTTGATGAAGTCCAGTATATCTATTTTTTTCACTGCCAGCACTTTGGGTGTTATAGCCAGGAAATCATTGCCAAATCCAGTGTTATGAAACTTTTCCCCTAATGTTCCCCTGGTTTTTTTTTTTCATAGTTTTATAATTTTAGTTCTTTATAGTAGATATTTGATCCATTTTGAGTTAATTGGTTAAGGCAAGGGTCCAAATTCATTCTTTTGCATGTGGATATCCAGTTTTCCCAACACCATTTGTTGAAAAGCATGGACATCTTGCAAAGGCCAGGGTTTAGAGTGGAAGGAGCGGATGGTTGGATATTCAGCCCCTTTTGGAAGTGAGAGGGAAGATAACTGCAGTAAATGTCAGAATCTAGACACCAGGAGAAAAGTTGTGGGTGTTGAAGAGGAGAGGATTTTCCCTTCTCTCTTCAGTGCTTTACACATAGGCGGAAGTATCTGGCCTTCAGTGATCTGTGCCTGTCTTAGCGCAGAAGTATCAGGGTTCTGGAGCTCCCTGACTTGCAGCTGAAGTGGCCAGTCCAGGGCCCAGACATAGCCAGAGCTGCCTTGCCTTGGAAGGCTTCTGTTCTGACCATTCAATTAAAGCCAGAGAAATTCCTCCCTGGAGTTGAGAAGCAAACCATGCCTAGAGTAAACTTGATGACCAAAATTGATGATAATTGAGGTTTAAAAGAGGAAACTAATTTGTGCCTTGGTATTATGTTTCTTTAAAAGCAAAAATATCAAAATTAGTATGTAAATGTGGGCAATTAATGGTCAGTCACTCTTTATACCATTATTTTGATCCTAAAGTCATTAATCAGGTGCCTTCACTGGGCATGTTTTCTCTCCAGCCCTCTCAGTTAGTGGGGCCTGAGTAGTCTAGTGGGGCCTCCTGTCTAGACAGGCAGCCCTGAGCACCTGGGAGCCAATCTCCAGATGGCAGGACTGGTGCTTAGGAAGGATTAACCAGCCAACTCTTCTTTGTGAATTCAACTATGACTCAGAGATATTATACTGATTCAACAGAGGCACGAATGATTGTTGAGACTTAATTGATAAAGGCTTAAAGATAAAGGAGTGAATTTCTAATTATGAAATTTCAGGCACAGGCAATAATGGGGAGCTATTCGGAAGGATTCAAGTGCCTTCCCAACCCTCACCACCTGGCACAGGCTCTCATCTGCTCCACCTACGAGGATGTTGGCTCTACTTTATGGTGATTTGCAATAGTCAACATTGACCTAGCATTTGTCCAGCATCTACTTTACACACAGCACAAATTGAATGCTGGGGGAGATTTTTTTAAGTGAAAAAAAGACTTGTCCCACAGGAAGTTGCAGTCTAGCTGAGGATTCATCAAATATACACAAAACAGCTAAAAAATAATAAGTATATTTAAAATAATATAATTCAAACTACCCATAAATGCTGAAGAATGGGTTCTTATCAGTAGCGTAAACTCTACAGAGCACAATTCAATGCCACCTCCTCCAAGAAGCCTTCCCTGACCACCCTGGCAAAATTAGTCCCTGCCCAGTCATTCTCTGTTTATTACACTATTCTTTTATATTTTACTGTAGCACTGACACTCTCTGAACTTCTCTTGGTTTTTTAACATGTGTTTATTATCTATGCCAGTATTATTCAGGCTATTTGCAAGGCATAATACTTTAGTAGATTGTAAAATAAAGCTAATGGATCATAACCAGACTTAATTTTTTTAAACAAAGTAGAATAGAATAGAGTAGAATAGAATAGAATGAGAACACATCAGTGGATTTTTATTAAGAATTGTGAACTTGGAAATACTGCATCTGGTTGCTATGAACAGAATTAAGAGAAATAATGGAAGGCTATGATGAATTTCAGTTGACTAATACAAGTTATTCTGCCTTCTGCTAAAAAACATCTCATTTGATTTTTTGGTATATGATGTGAATATGACCATCACCATTACAGGACAATTAACCAGAATTTATATTTTATATTAAAAATTTTCAGACTTCATTGTAAAGCATTTTTCTGAAAGAACGTTATCAAACATGATATGTTTCAGGTTTGCATCAAATGTACATTTAATTAAATTAGCATGAATTTCCCTTTAATGGGATTTCTCCTTACCATTACAAGAGCAAAGAATGATGAAGGGAAAATTGGAGGAGCGCCCCAGTTCAAACTCTAGGTATCTAGAACTGTAGACAATGTTGAGAAATATATTGGCTCTAATAGTAAGCTTCAACTTCACTGGAGGAGCATTCTAAAAAGAAAAAAAGAATGGAAGATCTTATGAGGCAGATTATTTACAGTATTTTTTTCAGTGAGTAAAATCCAACAAAAGCGACAAATCCCAATATATTATTTGTAATGACGCCTTCAAAACTAGTAGGACACTTAGAAACACAGCATACTGGACTTGTCAACAAACCACTCAAACACTTTTAAATGAAAACAAAAGACGAAAAATTATTGGCACAATTTCTTAGTTGTTCTACAGAATGTTAATGAGATTTTGTTGCATATGGTTTGGCAAAGAGAAAATGGCTCATACAGATGTTAAAACATTACTCTTCTAACATAAATAGAAATGATGCGTATGATTTTTAATGCTAAATCAGCTGATAAATTAAAATTTACAACTCTTTGAGATAATACTATTTCTAGTTGAATCTGCACTACTGCAGAAACTTCCAAAGCCATGCTCCTCATGTAGTTAAAATCCAGTATCGAGTTTGAGATCCATCTCCAAAAGAGCATGGATTCTGTAAGTTATTCAACTCTTCTAGTTTATGCAAGATGACAGGAATGTGTGTGTGTGTGTGTGTGTGTGTGTGTGTGTGCATGTGCGTGTGTTTAAATTTAACCTGGCATACACTGGGTCAGATATATTTACAAAACTGGAAAAAAATGCCTTGTCGGTCAATATCTATCAAACTGGAAAAATAATAAAGGAAGTGTGAGCGGTGGAGCCAGCAGATGTGGCTAGAAAACATAACAAAAATTATTTAAATATTGTTAAAAGCTACTAATAACACTTGTGCTTATAATCAATAGGAATTCTACTTGACATCTCTAGAAATGATTCTGCTGTATCTCATGGAAGTGTTAAAAAAAAAAGAAAAACATGGTGAAGGTGTTAGATTTATTAAAGAGAGCTCATGGAACAGCCAAAATATTGACGTGTTTTGTTCAGACTGGAGCTAGCCAGACCCTCATGCTGAAGCACACTAAATGAAGTTCACTGACTGTCCTAAGGGCACCCAAGGGAAAGTATAAAGCATGGTGAGTAAACTCAGAAATGTCACATTTTTCTAGATGAAAAGCAATCTCATTTGGCAAGCAATCTCATTTTTTTTTTTTTTTTTTTTTTTTTTTTTAAATTATTTATTTATTTATTTAATTTATTTATGGCTGTGTTGGGTCTTCGTTTCTGCGCGAGGGCCTTCTCCAGTTGCGGCAAGTGGGGGCCACTCTTCATCACAGCGCGCGGGCCTCTCACTATGGCAGCCTCTCTTGTTGCGGAGCACAGGCTCCAGACGCGCAGGCTCAGCAATTGTGGCTCACGGGCCTAGTTGCTCCGCGGCATGTGGGATCTTCCCGGACCGGGGCTCGAACCCGTGTTCCCTGCATTAGCAGGCAGACTCTCAACCACTGCGCCACCAGGGAAGCCCCAATCTCATTTTTGAAGATGATGTTTGGGATTTAGAATTAGTATATTTAACTGATGATATTGATATTTTTAATGAACTGAAATTTATAACTTCAGGGAGAAAACAACATGATAATTCAGCAAGCTAAACATATCCAGGATTCCAAACGACATTTTGTTATGGCAAGTAAGATGTAAAAGCAATCACCCTAGCTCCTATTTGTTCCCAGTATTATCACAACATATTGAAAAGGACATTATCAGTAAAGACAGGGACGGAAATCAAATTAGGGAAATTGTTACATTCCATTTCTCAGTTTCAAATGTGTAATCATTACTTTCCAGAAGAGAAATTATAAATACTAAGAAAATTCTTTCAGATGAAAAAACCATTTTCTTTTTTAAAATTCTGAATCAATAATTGACCTAAACTTGGTGCCTCAGAGAGGCAAATGAATTATTGCACCTTAGTTCTTCATTTGCACTAAAGGATGATCACAAGGCATTAAATTCGTCACCATTTTAGGGTGAGATTAAAGAAGAATCTCCATTGCCAGGTAAAAAGAATGCATCACTATTATTACCATTATTGTATGAACCAGGATTTTCAAACTTTAAAACTGATTAAAACAAAGGAGAGAAACAGGCTCGTGCGTTGACGCACGAAGTATCGTCCTGTGTGTTCTGGACTGGAAAGAACTGAGAAGCGTACGAGCACCTAGTGCACTAAATAAAATCTTGCCTAATTTTTGTTTACGTATTGCTTATTTGGGAATTTTTTCTATGCTGCATTCAAGTATTAATAAGATAATATTAATTTTTTGGGTTTTTAAAATATGTAATAGGAGTGTTACTCTACAAAACGTTTTATTCTGTTGGGTGAGGAGAAGAGAAAAGGAATGAACTTCTCTGCTGTGCAAAAAATATTCTTACTGGGAGGTGTGATTTGCAAGAAGGTTGAAAAGCACCCGACCTGTCAATGTCTACCCTCCCCTGAAAACAGCCCCTATAGAATATAAACTCCAGAAGGGCAAGAGTTTGAACTGTCTTGTTCACCACCAAATCTCCAGTAGTACATAGCATAGTACCTAGTACATAGTCAATAAATATGTGTGGAATACACGAACTAACCAAATTGGAAGGGAAAAAAATTCATAGTTTGTGATTTATCTCTTCTTTGTATTATCCAGGCATCTTTCTCCCTTCTAAAGATGTGGGTTTTAGAAAAGATAAAGAGAAGTTACTAGAGTCATTTCCTCTGAGGGCCTGCAGGTTGCTAAGAACCAGGAAGGACTCCAATCCCTTCTAGTTTGGGAGAAGATTGTAGATGGCCTTGAGCTCTAGGCCATAGGAAGAAGCCCTGGATGGGAAGTGACTAAGAGCAGTGGGAGGGATCATGTGCAGGTCAAACTACAGGCTTACAACAGACCGTTACTTTTCAAACTTCACAGAAAGCAGCTGTGCCTTGTGTAAGGTTGCTGAGCTCTTTTTTAGCTGAAAGAGATAGTCTAGTCCCCATCCCTCATCTTATGGATGTGGAATAAGCACAAAGTAGGAAGTAGAAATGAGAAATGGTCTTTAGATGTTGAGGGAGGAGACAGAGTCAAATTTAGGTTAGCCTTCATTTCCTCTTTATAAAATGGGGATAATATTTGTATCATATCACTGAGATGTTATGGGGATTAACTGAAATAATAAATGTGAAAAGCCAAGTACAGTGCCTGACCCATAATATGCACTCAGTCATCATTAGCTATTATTATTACTATGAGCAATAGAACATAAGATGTTTGGAAATACTAACTGAGGTTTGATTTCTTTCTGTGTCTTTCCGCTGCTCTTTCCTCTACCATTCTGTCATATTCTATACACATTGTTCTCAGAGAGTAGAGAAAGCTGAAAATAAAAAGTCTGTTGAATGTCTGAATGGATAACTCGTAGTAGAGATAACATCTTGAAAGGCAGAACTTTCTTTTATTCCAAAAGCTGTGCATTTTGAGAAAGAAACACCCAAGTGTGGAACTGTTTCCTGATTTTTGATTTGGGGCCCAGTGCCCACCCCATGAACCAAATCCCAGGACTAGTGATGGATAGAAACCCACTATGAGGGGGCAGTGTTTTTCAAACTGGGTTGAGACCTACTCTTGGATAATAAGATTGATTTATTGGATTAAAACTGGTATTAAAGGAAATGGAATGAAATAGAAAATACCAGAGTACATTGCAGTACAATGGAGTACATTGGAGTAATGGTAAATATTGTTTCATGAAGCTGTTGTTTCATTTATGTTGTGTACATGTACTCAGCCATGATGTAAAATGTATTTCCTACTGTAGTCACAGTCAATGAAATTTGCACATACCAGAAATGCCATAGCAGAGGGCACATGTGTCTCTCCTCTCAGAATGTCCCAGGAAGAACAACAGCTCCTGGGAGAATTGCTGCATCCAGAATGGTGCTGGGAGAACACGAAAGCTGTAGCCTAGAGTGGCTGCACAGAGTTCTAGGCATCTTGGCAAGGTGGGAAAAGATTTGAAAACTTTCTGTGGCCACCAAGAGGAAGGCATAAGAGGCCCTGAGCCAGCCAAACAGACTCAAAGGAACTAGAGTCTAGACTATGATGATATAGGCAAGGAGAAGTAATGGTGGAAACTTGGACTTCAGGAACTGGCACTGGCTCAGGACAATGGGACCATGTGGGAAGAGTTGCTAGCAGTGGCAGAGCCTCATGGTGGGCTGTACACTGCTTTCCCTTCCAAATCAGGGTATGCATAAGCTCCACTCCCCAGATGGATGTCCTCTGCAGCTACAAAGACTGAAAGAAGTAGAAGGAATAAAGAGAAGAAAACTCTTGAATAGCTACCCAAAAGAGACCATGTTTTAATCCTGTTTTAAAACCAGAATTATAAAACAGTATGGAGGTACCTCAAAAAATTAAAAATAGAACTACCATATGATCCAGCAATTCCACTTCTGGGTATTTATCTGAAGAAAATGAAAAGTCTAACTCAAAAAGATATATGCACCCCCATGTTCATTGCAGCATCATTCATAACAGCCAAGATATGGAAACAACCTAAGTGTCCATCAATGGATGAATGGATAAAGAAGAGGTGATATATATATATATATATATATATATATATATATATATATATATATATAATAATATTACATATAATATATAATTGTATATATTTTAATAATTATATATATAAAATTCAGCCATAAAAGAATGAAATCTATGCAAAAATCCTCAAGAAAATAGTAGCAAACTGAATTCAACAATATATAAAAAGGATCATATACCAAATCCCACATCTCTGGAAGTGGGATTTATTCCAGAGATGCAAAGATGGTTCAATATCTGCAAATCAATCAATGTGATATACCACATTAACAAAATGAAAGATAAAAATCACTTGGTCATCTCAATAGATGCAGAAAAAGCATTTGACAAAATTCAACAGCCATTCATGATGAAAAAAAAAAAACTCTCAACAAAGTTGGTATAGAGGGAACATATCTCAACATAATAAAAGCCATTGATACAAACCCACAGCTAATATCATACTCAATAGTAAAAAACTGAAAGATTTTCCTCTAAAATCAGGAACAAGGATGTTCACTCTTGCCATTTCTATTTAACGTAGTATTGGAATCCCTAGTCACAACAATCAAATGATAAAAAGTAATAAAAACATCCAACTTGGAAAGGAAGAAGTAAAACTGTCACTATTTGCAGATGACATGATATAGAAACCCCTAAAGTCTCCACCACAAAACTATTAGTACTAATAAATGAATTCAGTAAAATTTCAGGATCTAGGTTAATATACAGAAATCTGTTGCTTTTCTATACACTAATAATGAACTATCATAAAGAGAAAGCAAGAAAACAATCCCATTTAAAATTGTATCAAAAAGAATATAAAATATCTAAGAATAAGCTTAACCAAGAAAAAGACCTATACTCTGCAAGCTATAAGACACTGATGAAGGAAATTGAAGACAATACAAATAAATGGAAAGATACCCTGTGTTCATGGACTGGAAGAATTACTATTATTAAAATGTCCATATTACCCAAAGCAATCTACAGATTTAATGCAATCTCTATCAAAATACCCATGACATTTTTCACAGAGTTAGAACAAATAATCCTAAAATTTGTTTGGAACCACAAAGACACCAAATAGCCAAAGCAATCTTGAGAAAAAAGAACAAAGCTGAAGGTATCACACTCCCTGACTTCAGACTATACTACAAAGCTGCAGTAATCAAAACAAGCTGGTATGGCACAAAAACAGACACACATCAACAGAACAGAATAGAGCCCAGAAATAAACCCATGCATATATGGTCAATTAATCTACAACAAAGGAGGCAAAGATACACAGTGAGGAAAAGAGAGTCTCTTCAATACGTGGTGTTAGGAAAACTGGACAGCTACATGTAAAAGAATGATATTAGAACATTTTCTCACACCATATACAAAAAGAAACTCAAAATTGATTAAAGACCTAAATGTAAGACCAGAAACCATAAAACTCCCAGAAGAAAACATGGCAGGACACTCTTTGACGTAAGTCTTAGCGATATATTTTTTGGATCTGTCTCCTCAGGCAAGGGAAACAAAAGCAGAAATAAACAAAGGGGAACTAATTAAATTTAAAAGCTTTTGCACAGCAAAGGAAACCATCAATGAAATGAAAGGACAACCTACTGAGTGAGAGAAGATATTTGCAGATGATATGTCTGATAGGGGGTTAACATTCAAAATATATAAAGAGCTCATACAACTCAATATAGAAAGAACAAAAAACCTAATTACAAAATAGGCAGAAGACTTGAATAGACATTTTTCCAAAGAAGACACACAGATGGCAAACAGGCACATGAAAAGATGCTCAACATCACTAATCATCAGGGAAATGCAAATCAAAACCACAATGAGATATCACCTCACACCTGTCAGAATGGTTATCATCAAAAAGACAACAGATAATAAATGGTGAGGATGTGGAGAAAAGGGAATTCTAGTAAACTGCTGGTGGGAATGTAAATTGGTGTAGCTACTATGAAAAACAGTATGGAGGTTCCTCAAAAAACTAAAAATAGAACTACCATATGATCCAGCAATTCCACTCCTGGGTATATAGCCAAAGAACACAAAAACACTAATTCGGAAAGATACATGCACCCGAGATGTTCACGCAACATTATTTACAATAGCCAAGATATGAAAGCAATCTATGTATCCATCAACCAATGACGGATAAAGAAGATGTGGCATATGTACACAATGGAATATTACTCAGCCATAAAAAAGAATGAAATGTTTCCATTTGCAACAACATGGATGGGCCTGGATGGTATTATGCTAAGTGAAGTAAGTCAGACAGAGAAAGACAAATACTGTATGTTTTCACTTATATGTGGAATCTAAAAAATACAACAAACAAATGAATATAACAAAACAGAAACAGACTCACAGATATAGAAAATAAGGGGGTGGTTACCAGTGGGAAGAGGGTAGTCAGGAGAGGGAAGACAGGGGAAGGGAATTAAGAAGTACAAACCACTAGGTATAAAACAAGTAGGATACAAATATGTAATGTACAACACAGGGAGTATAACCAATATTTTCTAGTAATTTTAAATGGAGTATAATTGATAAAAATACCGAATCACTATGTTGTACACCTGAAACTAATATAATATTTTAAATCAACTATACACCAATTTTTTAAAAAGAATGAAATCTTGCCATTGCAACAACATGGACGGACCTTGAAGCCATCATGCTAAGTGAAATAAGTCAGACAGAGAAAGACAAATACTGTAAGATCTCGCTTATATGTGGAATCTAAAAAACAAAACAAAACCAAAAACCAAGCTCATAGATACACACAGATAACAGATTGTGGTTGCCAGAAGCAGGGGCAGGGGGGAGGGGATGGGTGAACTGGGTGAAGGGGGTCAAAAGGTACAAACTTCCAGTTATAAGATAAATAAGTCCTGGGGATGTAACGTACAGCATGGTGACTAGAGTTAATAACACTGTATTGCATATTTGAAAGTTGCTAAGAGAGTAGATCTTAAAAGTTTCCATCACAATAAAAAAATTATAACTATGTTTGATGATGTATGTTAACTAGACTCATTGTGGTGATCATTTCACAACATATACAAATACTGAATCTTTATGTTGTACACCTGAAACTAATATAATGTTATATGTCGATTACATCTCAATAAAAAACACATACTTTTATTATGTTATGTTTTCCTTACCATAATATAAAGGACAAAGTGATATATAACACAACCATGTAGAAAACAGAACTGCCCGGAGTACCAGAAAACAAAGCTAATTTTTGAATCATAATCCCCCAAGTTATTGTCTGTAAATGGATCAAAAAATAAAACAGAATTGGCTGAGTTTATGTTGAATTAGGAAAGGCTATCTTTTCTGCTGCCAAGCAGACATTGGAGGCTGAGTTGCTGGTCTGAGGTCAGTTCTAGGAAAATAAAGTTATATCCTTGAACACCAGAGGCTGTGACTGTAAGAAATATGAAACCTGACATGTTATTAGTAATGAGGCCTTTGGATTGGGCACCGAGAAAGTCCTGAGCAGTCTCTAAAAGGGCAATTTACAGGGAATGGTTAAGACAAAAACCAGACGGGAATAGGACAGAGGGGTCAGAATAAACTGCTCTTCAGTACTGATGAACCTAGGGGCAGGACAGGAATAAAGACGCAGGCATAGAGAACAGACTTGAAGACACAGGGGTGGGGAAGGGGAAGCTGGGACGAAGTGAGAGAGTGGCATTGACATATATACACTACCAAATGTAAAATAGATAGCTAGTGGGAGCTGCTGCATCGCACAGGGAGATCAGCTCGAAGCTTTGTGACCACCTAGAGGGGTGGGATAGGGAGGGTGGGAGGGAGACACAAGAGGGAGGAGATATGGGGACACGTGTATGCATATGGCTGATTCACTTTGTTGTACAGCAGAAGCTAACACAACATTGTAAAGCAATTATACTCCAATAAAGATGTGGAAAAGAAAAAAAAGAATAAACTGCTCTTTGGACACTGGTACGGAGAGGAGAGTGGATGTGGAGGAGCACGACAGCAGGCCTGAGGACAAGTTCTTCTTATTCCAAATGGAGAAACCTAAGGATCGATAGGGAGAATTTGTAGGCGCACAGGAAGGGCTTACACAGAGCTATCTGGGTAAAGGTAGGAGCCAGGGCTAGAGGTGATTTCCAATGTGGTGCACATTCAGGCAAAACCTGATCAAATTAGCAAAGGAAAGGTGACGTCTCGCAATAGTCCCATTCACTGTGGCACCTGCAGGATGAGTGTGAAATTGGGGGACGCTCTTGGTAATGGTGTGTGTCTCAGCAGTGCTGATCTTGTAGTTCTGTCTCCCAGCGCCACCCCATTCTTGGGGCCCAGGTCTCAGGGATCTACATAGATTGAGGGCCCCGTGGGAAGGTTCTAGAGTGTCTCCTCCTAGGAGCCTCTTTCTATGCCACAGCCCAAACTCCTCATTTAAACTCCATTTCCCAGCGGCTGCTGAGTTTTGCTGGCTCTGTTCTCTGATCACCATTTTGCTCCTCCTTTTCTGTGTCCTCCACAATCGCTACAGTTTCTCAGTCCCAAAGAAAAATTCTCTAAAGGAACTCGAATGGAGAGTTCAAAATTGAGGCGAGAGATCTTTGCTAAAAAGTCTCTCAAAGCCTGACCTTTCCCAGGAAACAAGTACTTTCTGTCTCACCCGGGCACTCATTCCACTCTCCCCACACCGCCCCCTCCGTTTCAAAGGCATCTCTGAGTAGGAGGCCGTGACATCACTTCCTCCGGCTGGGTCAGGGTCGCCCAGCCTCAGGCGCGGCAGGCTTTGGCCACCCATCCCTGCGGAAGTGGGGCAGCGACCCGAGCCGGTCACGCCTTCAAGTTCACCCGCCTTTCTCCTCTGGCTTACATTCCAGGGCGGGTCTCCAGCGTCCTGAGGAAGTGGGGAATCTTCAGAGTACCTCGTGCCTGCAGTTTCCCCCCAGCTCCTTCAAAAGCTACGGGGAACTGCAGGGATGAAGAGGCTCCACTAGGTGGCCGCACAGACCACCTGTTTGTTCCTGTTGGAGACAAGCTGGTGGCAGAGACCAGACCCTCCCCAGCTACTCCTGTGTGTGGTGTGTGTGTGTCTGTGTGTGTGCGTTTAGGAGCGTGCCCAGTGGAGAGGATGAGGAGGCAAAGACGGAAGTTTAAGAAAAATAATCAACATCAAAATACCTAAATTTATAAAACAGGTAAGTAGAGGGTTATTTTTCTTAATACCTATTAATGGAAGGACCTCAGAGCTAATAAGGAGCAGAATTCCCTCAATACCTTTAATCATTTTGAGATCATCAGTTATTTAGTAGAGAAGTGTTAGCCTATTAACATTTCTGCCTACTGAAAATGAACCAGAAATGAGGGCATTGCATGAGATCTGTACTCCTCTAAGAATCTGATTCATACATTCATTTTCAGTCATAATCAGAAATTAAAAGGGTGTCTACTATGTGCCACACCCTGAGCTAGGCGCTGAGGATACAGGTGTGAAGAACAGGACCGTAAGACCCCTGTCCTCTCACAGAACTTATATTTTCTAAACATTCATACACATAGGAACGATTGCAAACGATTTCTCCAGCTCTTTCATCCTGTGTTCCATGACTACACTCCTCCTTTGCCCAGCCCTCACATGTAAACTATGGGATAATAAGATACAGTTTATCTACCACAATTAGAGGCACGCATGTTTTCTGGAGTAGGGTTGTGATGTAAATTCCAGTACTTGGTCATTATACCATGAGGAGTTCCATGAAGAAACAAAGCCCTGGAATTTCCAAGCCTCTCTTCTTTATCCATCACCCTCTTTTTGAATGATCTGCCAGAGCCAGGACAAACCATCTGAGACATAACCACTCCTGGGGCAGAAAGAACAGTGGACCCGCTGAAGACCAGAGACTGAAATACTCAAATGGAAAAGAAGAAAAGAAGTGTTCTGAAACCCAGGACAAGAAGATTGTGGAAAAACTCAGGATATAAAGGTGCGGCATTTTTAAGCACTTCCAAATAGATTTCTCCAGCCAAGTCAAACACGACACAATGGAAGCAAGATTCCAGACTCCCCACATGAAACAGTATAAATTCAATACTCAGCTGGGTGTCTGAGAGGTGTCCGGCTTGATCTGCAGTAGGGAGGGGTGTGCTTTGCATGCATGTATGTGTGTGTGTGTGCACGTGCACACATGAACACATGTGAGATCTAATTAGAAGAAAGACTATCAAATGGAACCATAGAACAGTGGAGCTGGAAGAGCTCATTTAATCCATTTCTCATTTTCGAGATGCAGCAACTGAGCCTACGAAAGGGAGGATATTGCCCAAGATTGCAGAATCACTATTATTGACAGAACTAAGACTATAACCCAATATCTTCACTCCTAGTTCACAACTCCAGTCTATTTTATCTGTTCTACAATTGTTATAGAGATGTTGGTTACCTTTCTTATTTGGATTTACTTGATTTTCCTTTACATGTTGTATTGGTTAAATGTATCTCCCCAAAAGATATGTCTACCTAGAACTTGTGAATGTGACCTTATTTGGAAAAACAGTCTTTGCAGATGTAATTTAATTAAGGATCTTAATTAGGATGCACCCTGAGTCCAATAGCAAGTGTCTTTATGTAGGAGAGAAGACACTCAGTGAAGAAGGTGCTGTGAAGACAGAGGCAGAGGCCATAGTGATGTATCTGCAGGCCAAGGAATGCCAAGAGTTGCAGCAGCCACCAGAAGCTAGGAGAGAGGCATGGAGCAGATTTTCCCTCAGAGCTACCAGAAAGAACCAACTTTGTTAACACCTTGACCTTGGACTTCTGACCTCCAGACCTGTGAGAGAATAAACTTCTATTGTTTTAAGCTACCAAATTTGGGGTAATTTGTTGCAGCAGCTGTAGCAAACTAATACATGTGTATCTCACAATTCCCTTCACTGCCTTTTTTTCCATCCCTCCTTCGCCTTGAAAAGGAGTTCTTTTACCACAATAACATGTCACAGTTATTAGAGGCCATCACTACTGACAGAAGAAAGACTGCTTCAGAATGGTGTTTTTGGATGATTCTGAAAATGTTGGACTCTAAGGAGCCACTAACTGAAACCAGCTCAGAGAAGTCCTCAAGAAGGACTGTCTCCAGTATGACCCAAAAGGAGAGCCAATGGGGAAGGAGACAGTAGGTTTTCCCCATCCTAGATGCTGAATATGGTCATGACTGGCTTTTGTTAGAATCGTTTTCTCTCTGGTGATGTCCTGTATGAGTGTCTCTTTCCAGCTGTGGTGCATCTTGGCTTATGGACCAGTGTTATGGACTGAACCTTTGTGCACCATGCCCCTAATAGTCATATGTTGAAACCCTACCTCCCAATGTCATGGTATTAGGAATTGGAGCCTGTGGGAGGTTATTAGGTATAGATGAGGTCATGAGGGTAGAGCCCCACGATCAGAAACTTAAACATCAGTCTTAGCAGAGAGGTGGCTGGAGGAACAGCAGAATAGCCTATCCAGTCTGGTGGGCAGAATAAAGAAAGAAGGAACTTTGATCCTTTGAGAAAATGCCTCAGGTCAAGCATGAGCGTGAAAATACTAGGGAGAGACAACAGCCAGTGGTGATGACCCTGAGGGCTTAGGGAAGAGGGGACATGATCAGCCCAGGAGCCTTAGGCAAGCAGCCTCACTCTCTTCACAGACACTGACAGATGCACAGCAAAGTCCTTGGTGTCTCTCCCCATTCTGTCCCTGATTTTCTCCCTTGGGACCAGGAACAGTTTTATTTCTTCCCCAACTCTCTGAGGTCTGCTCTCAAGGCAGATGCGGTCACTTAAAACCAGAAGTCATAGAGCTGAAGAGAACTTTCAGGGTCCTTCCAACTTTTCTCCCACCCTAGGAAACTGACACGTAAGTTCTTTCAGGCCAGTGGGGCTTGCTGCCTTCAAGCTCCAATGCTCTTTCGCTGCTCTCTTTAGCAAGTCCTTTCATCCCAAGGAGATCTCCCAAGCTCTGGGATCAGCCAGTGCACCTTCAATGGGAGCAGATCTCCTTCTGGGGAAACATGTGGGCTAAGTGGTTTCTGTTACCATCCGGGCTATGGTAAATCCCCTGGAAATCCCAGGGGCCACCCACCAGGAAAAACAGTGTAGGAACCTGCAACTGGGTGGCACAGGAAAAGCTCAAAGACCTGTGGTATTGATAGCCCAGGTTTGTTGCTTCTTACCCACTCACACAATCCAGCCTCTAGACCTCAGGAGCAGGGACTAAGTAGGAGACCCACAGTGACTGAGACAAGTCTATGTATCTGGCCTGGGTATTGGAGCGTGAAGACCAGGACTAGGCTAGACCAGGCAAGGAGGCCACGGCCAGGGTATCTGTCCCTGACAATCTAGTGTGTGTGATAATATCTCAGTTCGATCTGTATCACGCCTAATCTCAGAGACATGGGGGAGACCATGACATTGTTAGAGTACAAGCTGTCATAAAAAGCCCCTAAGGTTTGGATTGACTCACGCAGACACTAAGGGAAAAATACATTTGTGCCCCACTTTGAGGAACCTGAGAATGAGAACTTCTACATAACAGATATACTAGGTATATAGTGAGCATTCACTTTATTACCTATGTCTTTCTCAGGGGAGCGTGACTTTTTTGGGGGGTTGAGGATGGTCATACCTCGAGTGAATTTAAAACAGAAATGGAATTATAAGTCATATAAAAGGGCAAACCTATTACATAATGCAACGCCTTCAAGTTTATTTTTCCTTTTCATGTGGTTGTTGGCAAATCTCTGGAATGGGAAACGGGATCATCCTTTTGGGAGGCTTTCTCTTTGTGTTTCTCAGTGTTGCAGAAATAAACACACAACTTTAATTTGTTCCCCAAAGGAAGGGATAATAAAAAACAACCACTCAAAACTAGTCAGAGTTGCTGGGAGAGCCAGGAAATAGTTTTTGTGGTTGGTTGGTTGGTTGGTTTTTCCTCGTAGCTTTCTGGGAAATATAATCAAGACAGTAGCTGCCCTTTGGGTAGCACATTCATTCCAAGGGCCAAAAGGATTGATGTGTTTGCTGAAACTGTCTCATATCCTGAGCACATCTCTGTGTTTAAGCTCATGGCACCTCAGGAGCTGGGCTCAGAGCCTTGGCTTGGACAAGTCAATGGTGTCATTCTAAGAAAAGCAGGACAGCTGATATCAAACTTGGCTCAAAGTAACATAGTCTGATGAATTCCACCTTGAGCCCAAACCAAGGTCCACACATGTCAGAGAATGTACCTAAACTGCTGAGTAGATGAGAGTAGTCAGTTTGTAGTTTTGTTGTATGGTGCTGAAAGAGAAGGGAGGAAGTTTAGTGACGACTGGTGGGGTGAAAATGAAAGGCCAGCATGGGATTTGTTCCCTCCTGGCGCTTTAGTTTGGTGTTTGAGCCCTGTAGAAGAGGGCCTGAGCCAAAGCTGTAGGGTTGGTCTTCAGGAAGGACTCTGCGAGTAGCATTCTTATATCCCCAGGAGAGCATGACACAGGCTGCTGGACAGATGGGCCAGAACATAGCGCTATTCTGACCCTAATGGATTGGCAGCTCTGGACCCTATATTTAGTTGCTTTGGCTTGAAAGTTGAAATTCTGACTGTGGTGGCCAGAAGCAGGGGTCACAGGGAGGCACCCTCAAGAGGCTTTGTGGACAGAGGACCTTGGATAGGGCCAGGGCCAGGGAAAAGGGGATGCACCTGAGAGAATCTGCATGTTGCCTGTAACAACATGGTCACCATTCATAAGGACATGTGAGACATCTCTGTGGAGTCTGGGTGGGACGTTATTGAAATAGGTTGAAGGTCCTCATTGAATACACGGCAAGAAGACTCAGTAAAATTTGGATTGATGCTGTTAAGGTGACCCCCCTCTGTACCCAAAAAGAACTAGGGTTGAAATCACATTTCGCCTATCAGGTTGTAGCTTTCTAACTGTGCTTCACAGTAGCCTGAGTGCTTGGAGGTGACCCTTGAGAGAGACCTTGAGATTGGGGGAGTAGCTCCTGGCAGGTTCTGGGCCTTTCACCACCAATTCAACCATGACCGTCACTATTTCATCTGTTTTCCCTATAGTAGGAAAGTTTTCGTAAATTAACAAAAAGGTCTCCATAGCTTAGTAGAAAGGTCCTGAAAACAGCCCTGTTTTAGGTGACTTGTATGTAGTAGATTTTCAATGGATTCTATATTTATTTGTATTCGCAATCTAGCCAAAAGAGGATTTGAAGTCATAATAACTTTTTATTAATGGATAAGACCAGAGTAAGTGATTTATTTCTAAAATACACTGAAAAGAACAAAGCAATTAAAATATTAACTGTTGGGAATACTGTTTTATTTCTTTTGCACACACCAGAAAGGAACAAACACAAATCTTAACTCAAGACATTTATATTGATTCTTATCACTGAGAACAAGCAAGATAGTGAAAAATCATGAATACGTTTGTTATTAACTATATTTCAAAGTTATTGCTGGTTGTGTGGGTCTGTTGAACAGCTGTTGGCTAATTTTCTATAGCAAGAAAGAATAATGACCAACTCATAAATTGTGTTTCTGTATGCATTTTGATTAACAGAGATTATTATTGATTTTAAAAAGCCAGTTTGAAAAGATGAAAAGTCCATTAATAAATAAAAACTGTCTGAGTGTTAACAGTTTTGAATGTCACTAGCCTAACACTTCATAACACACAAATTTAACAAGTGTTTTCCTCCAGGCAGAAGGTCTCAATGAAAATAGCTTTGAAAATAGCAGTACTTTGAGACACAACTAAAGGCTCGGCTGGTTGTTTTGCTCTCTGTAAGTTGATTGACCATTTGCATAGTTACCTACCCATTTGTGTAACTATGTCTGACCAGATGGGCCTGCTTCAGGGCAGAGCATTCTTTTGAGGGCAGGTCAAAGCTAGCCAGATCACCAGATCGTCGCATTTGAAAAGGGCCTGGTCATAAATCTATCAAATCCCCTCTGACTTGAGCTAAGCCGCTGAGCAAATAAAACCATGTTATCTTCTAGAATGTTCTTGGGAACTTTCCGTGGAAGACTTTGAAAAATAGATAAAGTTCTCTGAAAGTCTCCTCACTCGATAAGGTTTCTTTATTTTGTTTGGCATAGGTTATATCTCTAAGGAACTATTCTGAAAGGAGGCTAGCATTACCTAGAATTCCAGATCAGAGCCTGTTGCACCACAAGCTGGGGAGACAGGGGGTAACTTGAATCAGAATATATGGAGAGACGTGGTACAGCTACCATCTGTTTCCAAGCAGGCAAAGTGATCCGGCAGGGTCTGATCAGAAGGGGCCAAATGGGAATCCAGTTTCATGAGTTCTTGGCAGCAGCTATGCTCCCTGTTAGGGGTAGACTGAAACGCTAACAGGAACCAGCCAGCTCCATGTGAGGTGTGAGACTGGGATTACACCCAAGTCCTGGGAAACTGAACCGGCAGCAACCAGCCGGGCGGCTGGAACACAGGCTAGGCCTACCTCCATGCCAAAGACCAGGGCAGAAGGGACCAGGCAGACAGCCTGGCTACTCGTGTACTTCTATTTTTTCTATTTTACAGTCAGTTTCAAGGCTGTGTCCACAGTGCTCCAGCTACCAGCAAAAGGCAGCAGCAGAGGGTCTTCCCATCCCGGTCCTGATGGGAATGAAACGCAGCCTCTAGGCTGGGCTTCCATGGGCTGTAGGCAGGACAGGGTGGTGGGATGGGGCTGGGAATCACTGCAAAAGGTAGGACCCAAGCAGCAGGCCTGCAAAGTCCTGATTTTATTGTGGCCAAACTTGAACAGCGCGATTCACAGATTAGGTGTACTTGGTAGACCACCACCAAATTCTGCATCTCCATCTTGAAAATGTGCTTTGACCATGAAATCAAGATCAACTTTTCTCTAGCCAAATGCATGCAGGTGAATTCTACCTTCAACCTAGCTCAACAACAAATTCTCTGAAGAATTTCTGAATCATTTGGAGAAGCTTGAGGAGGTAGTGTTAGCTTTCCCATTTTCCTCCATAAGTGGACCACATCTTTGCTTTTGTGCATTTTCCCAGAGCCTGGGAACCAGGGCGAAAAAATGTTGAAAAGTAGGGGTTTTTGAACATAAAGCAAATTCAGGTTCACGTTTAGACGATACTAAATGTAAATGTGCAATATCATGTCACAGCCTCGCTCTTAATTTTCGTCAGTCCAAAAAGCAAGTATCCAGAAGCTGTTCTGAGTCTTACGTCTAAAAGCAAGTACCTTCTGCTGTCTGGAACCAGTTTCCACCATGCCACACAGCCCCCTGAAAGATTAACCAGAATTTCTTTCAACTTACTCCTTGCAGCTGTTTGGAATTCCACAATGATGTTCTGCTGAGTCGCAGAGCCTAGCTGGGCGAGCTGTACAGTAAACACATGAATCTCTGCCAGCACTGGCATCTAACAGCACCATGATTTGCAAACATGTTGAATTGCTATTTTATTCAATAAACGGGACTTACAATAGAAAATAGATTTGGAAGTTACATCAAACTTGTTTATCCTGTTACAGTGGGCTGGGTGAAGCTATTGTGCTTTGGTTATGAAGGAATCTCCGTCGGGAAGGAGCAGGCGGAGTTTCTGCCATTCTTTCCTAGCCTAATATTAAGCACTCAGAGTATACCCCGGCCACACTCTCTCCCTTTAAAGACCTCTTCCCTCGGCACTAACTCCAGAGTTTAGGTCAGCTGATACTAATTATGTCCTTGTTTTCAAGTCTCAGCGTTAATTCATCAATGCCACTTCTCTAGAAGCATTCTAAGAAAAACAATTTATATATTAATAAATATAATAATGTTTAGTGGAAATATATAATGTATATGGTTGTGCACATATGTATGAATGTGTGTATGTGGATATGTACGAATATGTGTGTATATGTATATACGTAAGTTTCCTCAATGTCAGGGCTGTGCTCCATCAACTAGGAGCTCTCCAACCGCAGATGGCTGTGTCTCCTCACCCAGTCTCAGGGTTTCCTCCCCCATCAGTCAAGAGGCATCCTCTGTCCTAGGACTGGGAGTTCCCTGACCCTTGTCAAAGGAGGGCTCAGGAGAAAGGAGGCAGTACTTTCTGTACGTGACCAAATGAACAGGGGGCAGTGAGTACACAGCAGAGCACACAGGAGGGGGAAGACACGCAAAGATTTGCCCACGTAATAGCTACACTTACTTTGCCAGCTTTTTCTGTCTGAGCGAATGGGTGTGGTCATTATAAGAAGGTGACTATTCCCCTAAGTAAATAGGGTATGCTATTTGGAGGAAAAGGAAATTGTAAGAGAAAGTGTCTCATTTCTGCCGTTTGAAAGCTGGTAATCTCCGTAGTCTGGGTGTCTATTTACACGGCTTTTCAGCAATAAAGGGTAACATTACCTTAATAACCCGCTCATCTGAGGCAGGGAGGATACTTAAGGCATCAGAGAAAGAAGCATTTACTCTGATGAGCCACTTTCCCCAAACAGCACAAGATAGACACCATTTGCCCAGGAGATTTTTTTTTTTTTTTTAATTTCTAAAGATATTTCCTGGTTACGACATGTGATCTAACGCAGAGGCACCCTTGGCTCACTTTCTGGGATGGCTAATGACACCTTGATTCCCACCCCTGTCAGAGGGGGGTAAGGGAAAATAAATGTAGCACTAGACTCTGAAAGAAGAAAGTTTTACAAGTTAAAAACCCAACCAAGTAATTGTGAGGCAGAAAATGGCTTAGTAATTTGATCTCTGTGCTTCCAGAGACACCTCTGGGAGAAAGTGCTCAGTCAATGGGAAAATACCAGCTCTGCTCCCCTCCAGACACGAAGGAGCAGAAAATTTGTTTTTTTCCTTCAAAGAGACCTCTGGACGTTTCTGACCTAGGCACTGCTCTCTTTGAGGCAACAGGAGCATTTATTTCAAATTGGCCTTTTTTTGACACCTGTTCAAAAGCTGCCGGATGACAAGCTGCACCCACTCCCACACCCACGCCCACAGGGCATTGTTCTCGGTTCCAGCCAGCTTGGAAACCTCGTCTCAACTTGCACTTCTAAAAGGATCTGAGGACAGACTCGGGAAGATTTTTTTCTTTTCATAGCTATGGCCTAAGGCATACAATGTTGTGTGTGAGTTTTGTTTTGTTTTTTAATCAACAACTAGTATTTACAATGCAAGCAAATGCCTTTACTTTGACTGAAAAACCTTCACTGGGCATTGTGGCAGTGATGGGCACTGGAGGTGTGAACTCCAGTGAACTCACCGATTCAAACACAGCTAAATCAAAATCCGATCATTTTGACCTTCGAAGAAAGGGTTGCGTCTTTTTGCTTTCTCTTAAAAACCTGTTTCTGCCCCAGTGGGGCCCGGCCGGCCCGAGGCGGGCACGCCCAGAGCCGCCCGGCGGACTGGAGACGCCATTGGATGTCTTGTCAAGGGCAGCATCCCTGGTACATGCTGATGATGAACTCTCAGGGGGGAGTCCCGGCTGCAGACCCTGCCCGTGGCCTCGGCCTTCACTAGTCACCGCACGGGGCCCCCGCCCATCAGTCCCAGCAAGAGGAAGTTCACCGTGGAGCCCGGCGACGACGAGCTGGACTGTGAAAGTGACCACGCTTCCAAGATGAGTCGCATCTTCGCCCCCCACCTTTCACTTAGGGGCTTCCCTGGTGGCGCAGTGGTTGAGTCCGCCTGACAATGCAGGGGACACGGGTTCGATTCCTGGTCCGGGAAGATCCAACATGCCGCGGAGCAGCTAAGCCCACACGCCACAACTACTGAAGCCCGTGTGCCACAACTACTGAAGCCTGCACTCTGGAGCCCATGCTCCGCAACAAGTGAAGCCACCGCAGTGAGGGGCCCGCGCACCGCAACTAGAGAAAACCCGTGCACAGCGACGAAGACCCAATGCAGCCATAAATAAACTAAATAAATAAATTAAAAAAAAAAAAAAAACAGTTTCTAAAGGTAAATTGAAAGGGTAGGCAAGATCAGAGAAGGTATGCTCAATCTATTTGGCATGCTTCTAAGTATTGTAGGATATTACCAGCATCTCAATGGATGCTGCTCGGTACAAAATAGTCTTACCTGTTCATTAACCAGGCTCCAGAGGACCATAAAACCACCTCTGGGAAACGCTATGAACAGTTGACTCAAATATGATCATGAAACTGAAATAACTGAAATGGACTCAACCGTCTTTCAATTGATTTTGTTAAGGCAGGTTGTGTTGAGGTGGGAAAGTATAGGTTGTGACTTCGGCATTTCTGGGTTCAAATCCTGGCTTACTCACTCTCTGTCTAAGAGACATTAGGTAATTCACATAACCTCTCAGAGCCTGAGCTCCCTCATCCTTTGTAAGAAGTTTCTCAGTCCCAAAGAGTAAATGGAATATTGATTGTCAAGGTGCTTTGTCAACTGTGCTAGACAGGTATACATTGTTGGAAGGACACTGTTATTAGATGACAAGATCTTTGAATCTGAATTTCTTCAAGTGGAGCCCAGGAATCGGTATTTTTTTTTAATTTATTTATTTATTTTTGGGTGTGTTGGGTCTTCGTTTCTGTGCGAGGGCTTTCTCTAGTTGTGGCAAGCGGGGGCCACTCTTCATCGCGGTGCGCGGGCCTCTCACTGTCGCGGCCTCTCCCATTGCGGAGCACAGGCTCCAGACGCACAGGCTCAATAGTCGTGGCTCACGGGCCTAGTTGCTCCGCGGCACGTGGGATCTTCCCGGACCAGGGCTCGAACCCATGTCCCCTGCGTTGGCAGGCAGATTCTTAACCACTGCGCCACCAGGGAAGCCCAGGATGGGTTTTTGATAGGGGAGAAAGAAAGAAGAAGAGCTGATTCAGATAACTTTTTTTTTCTTTCTTCTTCATCTTCGTTTCTTTCTTTCTTTCTGTTGGTTCAGATGATTTTTTAAACCTCACAGTCCAACACCCACCCCTGATTACTGTCTCCGCCACAAGATCCTGCCTCTGGGGAAAATGTGACCGGAGAAGACTTTGATTTCAGACTCATGAGGATATTTCCAGTGATGGAAAAATTAGATATTGTATTCAGACAAGGAAAAACATTTGGCAGAGCCCTGCCCCTCCCATCCCTGGTCCCAGGGACCCAGCGCCCGCCTCACTGACATGGCTCTCTCTCTTGTCAGAGATCAGGGGGTTGAGGGGAGGTTCTTCTCGACGGGGAGAAGCATCTTTCTGGGTTTTAATGAGATCATTTATTGTCTCTTTGCTCTGACGAAGATTGTAAATGTGACGGGTGAAATATAAAGAATAATTAGTCCCAGAGGTGAATCCATCCCCTACAATATGTCTTTTCTTTCTCTCAGCCTGTTGAAAAGTTTACTGCTTCCAGATGCGCCTGATTTCAACAGTTAAGAGGGGTCGGCTTCTTTTGAGCTGCAGACTTGTCAGGGAAAAGCTTGTTTCTGAAAAAAGGCTTAAGCTGAAGAGATGATTCCCGAAGAAACAGCTGACATTGGGAGGAAATATGGCCATAGTAAAGCACTGCTGGCCTCCCCAGGGGCCTTGACCCCTAGGAGGAGGTGGAGGAAGGCCCAGGTCAGCCCCCATCACAGTAGCGACTTCTCACTAATTAGCTGTTAAAGGAATCCAGCAGCCTCTGAAGGAGACATTGGTGAGGAATGCTTTCCTCAGATCCTGCCAGTTCTCCAGCAAAGCCAGCAAGCCCCAGCCTAGCCGGGAACTTCCTGCTTCCACAGCGCTCGGGACAGGCCTCAGCCATCGTCTGGAGGGGCCACTGGAGCCCATCAGTCTTTGATAAACACCAGCCACTCCCACTTTAGAAACATAAGTTCTTTAGTTCCCGCCAGTTGCCTGGTAGCTTGAAGAGAATCATAAGGGCTTTGAGGCCCCAGGGGCGGCAGGATCCAGCCTTGTGACTTCAGACAGGCAAGAAGCTAATATCATGCAAAAGCGGCTTTTTTTCTCCTCCTGTCCACTCTCCTCTTGAGGCTCTCGGAAGCTGAAGAGGGGGCCTGCTCCAGGAAGGGAAGAGGGTGGGGAAGGCACAGCCAGATATGCCAGATGTGGGCCTCAGGAGGCGCGCATGAGGGAGGCCGGCTGAGAGCCCCAGGGCCCGGGATGTCCCCTGGCAGGAGGGGCAGAATAGATGCCCGTCCCTGAAAAGGGACCGAGGAGATGGAGCTAGAGGAGTGGGTGGGCCTCACTCTACTTGCCTGGGTATGAGCAGAGGGAGTGGAAGTGAAGGCGTGGAGGTGCAGAGGGCACATGTAAAGGAAGCATGGTCTGACCCATCCTGCAGGGAAGTCTGGCACCACAACCCGCATGGGGTGGAGACTGGATGGGAGGGGGCAGTGGGTGATGAGTTTGTGAAGCTGTTCCTTTCCGTCCCCCAGCCCCCAGTCAACACACTCCCATCTCAGTAGCTTCTCTGCTGGAGTTCCTCTAACGCAGTATGTCTTAGTTTGGGCTGCCCCCAAAGCAGACTCTGAGCTGACGGCCTAGAGTCTCACTGGGTGAGGGCCGGCCCACTTACCATTACGATTATCCATGCAGAGGGCCCACAGTACTTTTGGGGGCCCGTGAAAATCTTTTCTTTGTAGAAACAGAAGAAAAAATAAAATTTTAGATTAAAAAATGTTTTAATACATGAGTATATGCATCTTTATACCCATGCAATCATAAAATATATTTTTATTAAAAAAGAAAACTTTGTTTGAGGAGTGGGCCCACCGCCACAAAGGTAAAAGTGGCTACGATCCATGGGAGTCACAATATGGCCCTGGGTACAGTCCTCTCGTTACCCATGTAATCAGTAAAGAAACTGAGGCTCAGAGAGGTTAAGTCACTGGCTCAAGGCCCCAGCCAATGGGCTGTGGAGTTAGGATTCCAGTGCATGGCTGTCTGACTCCCATGGCTCTTGCTATTCCCCCACCGTCTGCAGAAACTTGCGGGGCTTGGGTGGGCGGCAGGAGGAAGAGCGTGGTAGGGAAGATGTGCCTCCTCTCTTGGCTGGTCTCACTCCTCAGGAACCGTCCTGGGAGGGCACCCGAGCCTCTGGCAGCTCGACATCTGCAAACAGCCGTCACAGTGCACTCTGCAGACTCGGAGCTGCTCCGTCTGCCGCGGCCAGATGCGTATTTGTGGCTTTCCTCCTTGGCTTCTTTCCCCAGGTTTTCATTCCTTTTATTCTGAGATGGAGCTGAAATTTTTCCAACAAGGCCCATGGTGGACACCCAGAAGTCAGTAGGGACTCCAAAAGGAAGTTAAGGCCGGGGAAGGGGGCCAAGAAGAGGGGGACCAGTCTAAAGTATACAACACTCAATCCTTTATTACTCACATGTGGCCTGACCGCCAGTGGACTAGCTCCAGGAAAATCTGAACCCTGGACTGAGCCTCACTCCTGGCTGCCCAAGTCAGGCCTGGATGTCTCCCCCATCTCCCGCAGAGCCAAGGTTTTTTCTTTTTTTTCTTTTTTCCTATCGTAGCTGCAGAAAGCACTGCGCCAGGCTCAACAGACTTGGTTCCTCCCAGCCCAACCACAAACTTCACCTGTGTGACCTTGAGCAAAACGCAAAACCTCTCTGGTTTCCAGTTCCCTCATCTGGGAAAAGGAGAAGGCTGTTGGACTTGATGATCTTTGAGATTCTAATATTAAACAAACAGAAAAACTGTGTTTCAAAGCTGACGAGTCTAGCAAGGAAATCTCTTGCCTTAAAAACAGTGCCCAAAGTCCCAAAGGCCACTAACGCCCCGTTTTCTGAGTGTTCTATTGAGGACAATCCGGGCGCTGCCACCCAGTTCTGGTGGGGTAACTGAGGACCGCTGGCTTAAGCGGACATTCGTCGCACACAGCATCCGCGACCTTGACGCCCCGGCAGAAGCAGAGGCATTTCTGGGGAGACGATGGGAGGGAGGGTCAGGGGGCCCGTCCGCGTCCGGTCAAGGGCGGCCCGCCTCGGACACCTGTGCGGGACCATCCTCCCGCCGGGCCCGGGGCAGACACAGGCCGAGCCCGGAGCCCCTCGGCCTCCCCTCCCACCCGGGCCGCGTTTCCCTCGGGCCCCAGCGGCTCCGGCTCGCGGAAGTCGCGCGTTCTTTCTTTCTTTTCTCCTCTTTAGTCGAGCTGAAATCTGATCGTGGAAAGTCTGGGGCGGGTCTCAGACCTGGCCGGCTCGGGCTCCCAGCGCCTGGGGCGATTCCTGCTGGAGGAACCCGGGCTGGGCCCGCCGAGGGGGCGGGAGGTCAGACACCTCGGGAACAGACCGCTTTGTCTACGGGCAAAGTAGGAGAGGGAATTAATTGCGGGGGCGGGGAGGGGGAGGGGGCCCGGGAAAGCCGAGTGACACCTGACAGCTCTGAGCGAGTCCCCCCAGCCCCCCGGGGTGGGGGGTGGTCCTGCTAATCCCCTTCGCGAGAGGAAGCTAATTGCTGCAGCCAGAGAAGGCAGGATAAAAGCCAGCGTGGACCCACACCCACCAGCCCCGGAGTCATGCTATTTGCTGCTAAATTAATATAATTATATTACCTAATGCAAAAACCACGTTAAGAACTCCGTCTTTTGGCTCCGACTAGGAGCTTCTGATGGGTTAAAAGCAACATCTTGGTTTAATTCCCCCTTTTTTCCCATCCTCCCCCCGCCCTTCCCCACCAACTACAAATGTCAGAAATAAATTATCGAAACCAGATGTAAGGTTTTGGGTGCACATTTTCGGGCAGTTCTGTGCTAACAGATGCCTTGTATTAATAATGTACAGTTGTGACAGGAAATATGGTTTAGAGTCCTGGAAAAACATGAAAGCTAATTCCATTACCCCTTTTCATGGTACCTACTTCTTCTCAAATACTCAACTGGTTTGGATTACAGCGAAACTTTAGAGGAAAAATGATTTGGTCTGAAATGGTAACTTAGCTCTGCTTTCCAGCCTCTCCCCTCGAGCAGCACCCACCTTCCCAGGCACCTGCAAACCTACATTCTAAGTGCAAATAATCAGAGATGAGAACATCTGGGCCAGGTCACTCCTCAGGGGAGACGCCTCCAAACGTTCCCTACTTTCCTGTTCATGAGGATTTAGTAGACAGGAAAGCAGGGCCAATCATCCCCGCTTCACACTCTTGCCTGGGACAGTCCCTTTAAACCTGGCCTACCCCCTCACACTTCACTTGGAGCAAAAGCAAAAACAATAAAACACTTTTATGATCGAGGAACCAGATAAATCCCGGTAATTGATCTCGCGAGAGGGATTATTAAGGGGCTAAGTGCAATGCTTTCCAGAACCGGGGTGTAATAAGCATGAAGCCAAACAAATGCACAATTTGTTATCTGTATTTCATCACTTGATGCATTGCAAGCAACTGGCTTGAAAATGGCTTTTCTCCTGGAGAGGAGAAGGCACTAAAATAGCTGTAACACATCCATTGACAGTTATACTTTGTTGCTGAAAAATGTCTGCACTCGCTGTGTCTCACACAGGCAGGCACACTCAGGAAGGTCAGAATGTTCCTGCTTTCCTTTTTTTTTTTTCAATTTATTTATTTATTTATTTATTTATTTATTTATGGCTGCAGTGGGTCTTCGTTGCTGTGGGGTTTTCTCTAGTTGCAGTGAGCGCGGGCTACCCTTGCAGTGCGCAGACTTCTCATTGCAGTGGCTTCTCTTGTTGCGGAGCACGGGCTCTAGGTGCGCAGGCTTCAGTAGTTGTGGCACACGGGCTCAGTAGTTGTGGCTCGCGGGCTTACTTGCTCCATGGCAGGTGGGATCTTCCGGGACCAGGGCTCGAACCCGTGTCCCCTGCGTTGGCAGGCGGATTCTTAACCACTGCGCCACCAGGGAAGTCCTGCTTTCCTTTTTAAGAGACAGATTCCCCTCCACTTAAGGCACTGTGCAATGCAAAAAGGGAAAACTCTTTCCAGGTCTTTCTCTCTCTTACCTTCTGCCTATGAAGAAACAACAGGGCAACCAGCAAGGACATCCTAACTGACCTAGACCTGCCGTGAGAAAGGCTTTTCCTATCCCAGATAAAAGACAGGAAGGATAGATATCTACCAGTCAGTTGGGTGGAGCCAAACATCCAAAATAATAGCTAATATTTATGGAGAGCTTACTAAGGCCAGGCACTGTCCTATCTGCTCACGCATCTTGTGTTATCTAATCCTAACAATGTCTGATAAGGTAGGTGCAGTACAATCCTATCCCTAGTTTACACATGAGGAAACTGGGTTTTTGGGATACTGAGTCATCTGCTGAAAGTCACAGAGTTAGCAGCGAAGCCAGCATGCAAAATTAAATCTGTCTGATTCCAAAGACTGTTTTTTACAACCCCAACCATGATTTCAACCTGATGGGTAAGGAACGTGTGTCCTGAATTGTGGGCAAATCCGAACTGCGGCATTCTTTTAGCAAAACTTTTCTGCAGGCAGAGTGCATTAAGTCCAGAATAAATTAACAAAGGCTGCCCTGTAGATGGTTTGTGTTAATGACATCAATAAAACTAGGAGTGGAAGAAGCTACTGGGAATCAGGAATCAAAAGTCCTGGCTTTAAGCCCTGGCTTTCGCCCTCATTGGCCATGAAATCAAATCAGTTAGTCTCTTTGGCTTCAGTTTCTGTACCTTTAAGGATGACTTGATAATACGTGCCCTGCTTGTGAAGATTCTGTGAAATAATGGCTATTCAAATTTTTGTCAAATACTAAAGGACTGTGTGATCTTGGACACATGGCTTTCCCTTTCTGATCTTCATTGCCGCAATTGTAAAACTATGGGACTGAATGAAAGAACAAGTAACTTCACCTCCGGCTCGGAAACTAACTGTACATTTCAAGGATGGGTGTTGTGGCATAGTTCAAAGGAGCAAAAGCCAGGAAACAGAGATAGAATGCCTTCCAAGAGGGAATAGCTAAATATATTACTATACATCCACACCATGAAATAGTACGTAACCAACGAACATGAAAAATCAGAGCTATGCCAGATAACATAGAGGAATTTCTATGAAATGTCATTGAGGGAGAAAAGTACGGCGTGGGGATAAAAGGTGTATAAATGATCCACATTTGTGAACCAATGAACAGCTTCCCCTCAGTATGTGTATATGTATATATTCTATGTAGAATATGTGAGCCTAGAGAAAATATCGAAAAATATACTCTATATTGAAGGCATTAAGCTAGGGCTGACCATAAAAAAAGGAAATGAAAAGAAAGACTGCATTAAAAAAAATAATAAAAGAGCATGTATACACTGGACACGTGCATTTGTATAAAGATATGTATTATGGATATGTGCTATTTTTTAGAAGATTAATCAGTCATAAGTTATTTAAAATAAATAAATATTTTTTTTCATTTAAACCTGTGTTGAGATGCAAGAAATTGCTCACATCCATATAAGTACCAACCTAACGGTGCTCCTATCACAAGTTGGCTGTGTGGCAACAGGTATTTAGAATAGAAAGTTCCCTAAGGTAGTTTGAATATTACCACTGCCCTTAAATCATGTTTACACTACACATTTGCATATGAAACCCTGTTCTCATATAAAGAAAACCTTCCCACCTTCTACACAAGTGCTTCACTGTGTTCACCAAAGACCTGTGAAAGGTCTGTTTGCAGGCACTAGCCAAGAGGCAAATCCAAGCCCCTGCCCTCATGGAGCTTACCTTCTAGTGGGGGAAGACAGATGATAAAAGTAAGGAAATAAACTATAGAACAGAAACTACAGAACAGGGAGTGATACAGAATGTGAATAAAAATGAAGCACGGAGGGAATTCCCTGGCGGTCCAGGGGTTGGGACTCTGTGCTTTCACTGTCAAGGGCCCGGGTTCCATCCCTGGTCGGGGAACTAAGATCCCACGAGCCTCTCGGCCTAGCCCACACCCCTCCCCCACCCCTGCCAAAAAAAATGAAGCAGGGAAAGGGAGTGAAAGAGAAGAGGGTATCTGGCACCAAATGCAAGAAGGTATTGAGGTATAGATGTATAAACAACAAGGTCCTACCGTAAAGCACAAGGACCTATATTCAATATCCTGTGATAAACCATAATGAAAAAGAGTATATATATGTATAACTGAATCACTTTGCTGTACAATAGAAATTAACATGACATTGTAAATCAACTATATTTCAAAAAATAAATTAAACAAAAAAAGGGATTGAGACTTCCAAGGAGGTGGCGTTTGGGCAGAGACCTGGGTGAAGTGAGTTGGAGAGTGAAGCACAGTCCAGACCCAGAGGAGCGAGTGAGCTTGGTGTGCTTGAGAAGGAGCAAGTTTTCATCACAGGGGAGACACAATCTGGTTTGTCTCATCCGCACCACAGCTACCAACCTGGTCAGCCCCCACTGTCTCCCACCTGATTCACTACTATAGCCTCTAGCCAGTCTCCCGATTTCTGTTTCTTGTTTTCTATGGTTGATTTTCCACACTTGCAGCCCGAGTGATCCTTTTAAAATGCAAATCAGATCATGTTACAACAAGGTGCAAAACCCTCCAAGACCTTCCCATCACTTAGAACAACACTCAAAAGGGTCTCGCTTGGCTGACAAGCTCTCTGGGATCTGGTTCCAGCCACCTCTGTGACCTCAGCTCACTCACTGGCCTCCTTGAACCGGCTGAGCACACACCTGCCTAGGCCTGCAGTTCCCATAAATGGACCCATGATTCATGCAATTGCTCCGGCCATGGATTTGAGTCATCTTTGACTCCTTTTTTTCCCCCAGACTCCATAGCCAATCCATTAGCAAGTCCTGACAGGTTTACATTCTAAAGAGATTCCAAATCAGACTACTTATTATCATCTCCATCAACAATCCTAATCCAAGCCACCACCATCCCACACCTGGATTACCATAGCAGCCCACTAAACGGCCACCTTACTTCGCATCTTACCCCTGACAGCCTATCCTTCACCCAGTAGCCAGAAGGATCCTTTTAAAACATTTATTCCACATTCAAAAAATATTTATTGAGCTCAGCTATGTCTATTTTAGTTGCTAGGGATTCAGCACTGAACAAAATAGATAAGGTCCCTGCCCTGCGAGAGGGAAAGGTTTGGGGAAGAAAATGAAGAAGGGTTTTGTTTTGTACGTGTTAAAATAAGCAGTCAGTTTAATCAATCAATATTACCAAAAAGCTTTGGGTACAGAGATGAAGCATCAGCCACTGGCCCTTTACTGTTGTCCTTTTAAAACTTTAGTTTTATGAATACAGCACTCAGGATGCTCTATTTTCCCCAGAATTGGAACGCTCTGCACCCAGCTGGTGGTAGATGCTTCGCTATCACGTTCCAAACTACATTACGTGTGTTGTGCCTAAGATCTAGCTTGGAATGATAAAATTTTCAGATACTTTAAAAACGAAAATTACAATTCTTTGCTAAAACATACGAACCGTTTGGATAAGAGGCTCAGGAAGCAAGCTTTTCAATAAAACACATAAGCAAGGATATCTATCTACTGACTCATGTCAGTTCCAAAAAGGATTTCAGGGAAACAGCTACACAGAGTCAGTTAATTTTAACTGTCATCAATCACGATTTAAGCTTGGTCTTATTCCCAAACTTTGATTAAAATTTTTCTTCCAAGTTACCTCTTTTTTTTTTTTCTTAAACTTTGGATGCTTGCCCCAGGTACTTGGAGGGCAAAAATCATGGTTTATTCTTCATTTGACCCCAGTGCCTGGTCTAGTCTCTGGTACAAAATAAATGTTTGTTGAGTGAATGAATTAAACTTTCCTAGGGCAAGCTTGAAATCTAAGTCCTCATTCCAAATTGGAATAAATATTGCCATAAAGAAATACCTTTCTAGCTTTTTATGGGCATTTCAGCAAGAAGAGTAATATGACTTCCTCTTTCCATAGGCAAATACTAAAACTTTTTTTCCATAGTTCTCAACTCTCTTTTCTTCCAAATCTTCCTATTTCAAAAGAGTTAATTTGTAGGAAACAGAAACCATTATACCTATGTTAAACAGAAATATTATTTACTACTGGGAGTTAGGTGCCTGAAAAATTGTTGGAAGGGCTGAAGCAGGAGGCTCTAGATGGTGCCTCTGGAATAACTCCCAGAGCACCCCGGAACTGCCCCAACAGGGGAGCTGACACCTAGGTGGGTGAATCTGAAGCTGATGAATTAAAAAACCCACATGGCCATGGCTATAGCTGGATTCAGGGATCAGGAATCTGTCACCACCACCACCACAGCCACTGCTTCTTGACACCTACAAGACTGGTGACCGAACACTGGAAGGCTGCTGCAGAAACACGTAGTGTCTACACAGCCACACTCGCTGCAGGTTCCAGGATTACTCTGGGCAAGACCATGAGGTCTGACAAGCTGAAATCCCTGGTTCTCAGGTAGATGCTCAACAGCCAAAGCTGCAGGAAGAGGGCCTTTGCCTACTTGCCTCAAGTGCATCGAGTTGGCAGAGCCCAAATCCTCATCCAAAATCCTAGCTGCAAGGGAGTCTGAGAAACAGAGAGTTTAGTTTACCAGCCTGTGTAATCCAGGAAGTCATACTTGGGGAGGTGGAACAAATACTGAGTGACCATCGACCATCATCACTGCAGTCCTTTCAGCCATTTTGGCAGAATAACAATAATACAGCTGACACGTTGCATTTATTCTATGGTAGTGTAAAGAACAAAGAACTGTCTGTGGCACCCCTAGTAGGAGAGCATGAAACTCCCCCATGGACAAACACTTTAATGGGAGGAGGAATTACACTCTATTAACTTGAGGATACACACCATCCTTGTTGCAACTGCAAGTGGGGTGCAAGAAACAGAGGGATGTTCTGGGTGGTAAGAGGAAGGATGAGAGAGGGAGAAGAATTTTCCATTTTGAATAGGCCTCTTTTACTTCAGATTGGTTTCTCTGTGGCTGTACTGGGTGTCTTTCAGCTGGCCAGTGTCTGGGGTGGGGAAAGGACACAGCTGTCCTCAGGCTGAGGGGAGAGGCCCAGTTCCTCCTCCTAGGGCCCTCTGGGGGTCTGGCTTGGTGACTTACTCTCGCTAGAATGTGGTTCTAATTAAACACGAAGCTTGACAAAGAAAAAATAACTAGATAAAATGGAGAGGGCCTGAGGGTAAGGATTGGAGGATTCTGCAGGGCCCTGGGGGAGAACACCATTGAAAACCACTGTGGAACTATGTGTGTGGGGAGCAAGGAGGGAGAGGAAGAGCAGGGCAGTGTGTAAATGACAACAGAACCCTGAGAGCAGCTGAGTAGCTTCTTGAGAACCAGACGTGCAGGAGGAGACCCCAAAGTTTCTTAGCTTATCTCTACACCCCTAGTAGGGTTCTGCCCAGAACCATCCCTGGTACCAGAACAAGCTAGGCTCTGAATGCCCACCTCATGTTAGTTCTGGTGAATCGATGGCAGGACTGTTCCCCTGCTAAGGTAAGACCCGCTCAAGGACACTGGCCAAAGACCCAGTGGTCCATGGCGAGGAAGACTGATTTGGTCAATGACAAAACAAGGTCTAGCAAGAGGAGCTAGGGAGATGGTGATGGGGGAGGAGGAGAATATATGAAATTACACGTTTAGGAAAGTCTGCCTAGGGAATCCCTTCAGCTTGTCCTATAAAGCTCAACAACCTGGAATACAAGAAGTGCCAGCTCCTCCAGGCTCTGCTCCGTTACCTGCTGCTGGTCGCCTGGAGTGACTTGTGCAAGAAGAGGCTGCCCTCAGCAGGTGGGTTTCAGGGCCATCAGAGAAGGGCCCACAGCTGCCCCTGGGACCTCCTTGGTCGTATATAGCCTGGCTCTCACACTCTTCAGTGACCTCGAGGACTTTATCCTTGTGTGTCTCTGTTTAGGATTTCTAGAGTCAGGATCCCTGTATGATTAATGGTAAGAGCATCCCCTCATTGTTTTGTGCCTCAGATTCCTCATCTCCAAAATAGAGGGAATAAAACTTTTTACCTCAAAGTGTTGTTGAAAGGTTAAAATGAAATGTAATTAGTTTAGATATTACTTTAACAAGTAATTAGTTTAGAACAGAAAGTGGCACATGATAAGCACTGAATAAATATTGTCAGTATTTGTTCTTTTATTTCGATGGATTCTTTTCAGAAGCTGGAGATCACAGATTGTCTAGAGACGGGCCATGGTGGAGAATTGAGGATGGGATTGGATGGGGAAGTGATATAAGCTGCAGTGAGTAAGGGAGAGTGACTGAGGAAACTGGCAACGGATCATGGTTGCAGAATGTCAGAGGTTGACCAGCCGGATGAAATGGAGTCTAGACGAGGATAAAAGTAACTAGGAGCAGGAAGAAATGTGGCTGGGACCAAGATGGGGTAGAACACAGATTTGGCTACTATGTTAAAGGCCAAAATTAAGGTGTCTCTAACAACGTATATTTCTCTTACATAAAGATCAGGGTAGATGGTTTAAGGCTAGGGGGGTGGTTCTGTGTTGTCAGAGATACAGGCTTCTTCTATCTTCTTGGAGAGCCAGATTTCTTCTATATTGCTGCTTGCAATTCTACCTCCCGGTCTAAGACGGCTGCTTCAGCTCCTGCCATAACTTCTACCTTCCAGCCAGTGGGAAGGGGAGAAGGGGTAATGATGGGCACATCTTTTTCCTAAAGGAATGATATGGAAGGTGCATGTATCACTTCTGCTTACATCTCCCTGGCCAAGACTCAGTCATACATCCACACTGAGCTGCAAAAGAGCTGGAAATGTGGTCTTTAGCTACGTAATAATGTGCCCAGATAAATCTTGGTGATTCTATACTAAAGAAGGGAAGGGAAAATGGATATTGGGGGCAAACTAATATGCTATAGGGTTAATGCATATTTTAGGAACTAAGTGGAATTTTTATTCCTGATGATTTCTGAAAATACCTGGCAAAGTTGTACCATGTTATTTGTGACTAATATTCAAAAGGCCAAACTGTACACAGAGTTGGAAGCTGGAAACTTCCTACAGTGACTCCACAACTACCTAAGTACCAAAGCCACTTCTCACTGTTACTGACAGAAAAAGTCTTGAATTGTCCGATTCCTCTCCAGGAAAATATTTTGAAGACTAATTAAGTCAAATGACTGTTAAATAAACTTTCTTCCTCTTGACTGATTCCATCCATTACCACTGAGATTTATTAAGTAGCTTACCTTTTCTGAGAAGAGATTATTAAAGGACAGAACATACCAAGCTTTTTAAGTTTGACAAAAATACTCACGTAGATTATTATTAGATTCTGAGATATGCTGTAAAGGTGAGGAAGGAGCTTTTTGGAATAGAGCCAAATGTTAATGCTGATTTCAACCACTGAGCAAGGTCTCTGCCAACATTCCAGGATCACTCCTGTGTTCTCTATCCTGCTGCCTGATACCTAAGACATAGGTTTGCATATGTTGAAATATTTTTATTTGCCGCAAGCCCTTTCTGGAGGGAGCTGGGATACAAATAAACCACTGGATGGATACCTTCCCCACTAGAAAGTGAGAGTGGGGTCAGCGCCTTTGTTTTTCCCCATTCTCTCCTGATAGGGATGTTTCATTTTTAAACAAACATATCAGAAGTATGTTATGAGGACTTCCCTGGTTGTCCAGTGGTTAAGACTCTGCACTTCCACTGCAGGGGGCACAGGTTCCATCCCTGGTTGGGGAAGTTCCACATGCCACGCAGTGTGGCCAAAAAATCAAAATGAAAAAAAGTCTTATTAAATAAAAAAAAAGTGTGCTATGAGAAGGGATCAGTATTAACATCAGAAGGCATTTTCTGTCTTGCAGTTGCACTGCTAGGAAAACTGAGAAAGGAGATAGAGAGGAGAGAAAAGGAAAGAAAGGAGACAGGAGAGAGAGGCCCTGGGTTCTTAACCTTTTGATATTTTTTTGTACCATAGACCACTTTGACAAACTAGTGAAGCCTCCAGACCTCTTCTCCAAACAGTGTTTTCAAATATATAAAATAAATACATGGGATTAACTGGGAAACCAATTGTATTGAGATAAAGCTCTACTCATGGACTCCTTTGGAGGTCTCCAGACCCCAGATGAAAAACTCTCTTGGTTGCTTCCTATGTTTAGATTATCAACTCCCTTAAAATCACACCCAGGTTCCAACTATTCAGGCTGCTTTAGCTGAGAATTGGACAAACACAGTCCCTCACGTGAAGTTGCTACAAAATATGCCCAAACTCTTTCTCAGGTGCATAGTCACTTGTGTTCTGAAGACAGGTACCTAGCATTTGAAGGCCGTTGCTATAAAGTTCAAATGCACAGGCATATGACTTTCTGATTCTTGCCATCCTAGTAGGTGATTTTGATTTTGTACTTCCCTAATGACTAATGATGTCAAGCAACATTCCATGTGCTTATTGACCGTTTGTTTATCTTCCTTGGAGAAATGTCTGTTCAGATCCTTTCCCCATTTTATTTTTAAATGAATTTATTTATTTTAGTTATTTATTTTTGGCTGCGTTGGGTCTTCGTTGCTGCACCTGGGCTTTCTCTAGTTGCGGCGAGCAGGGGCTACTCTTCGTTGCCGTGCGCGGGCTTCTCATTGCGGTAACTTCTCTTGTTGCAGAGCACAGGTTCTAGGCGCATGGGCTTCAGTAGTTGCAGCACACGAGCTCTAGAGCACAGGATCAGTAGTTGTGGCACACGGGCTTACTTGCTCCGCAGCATGTGGGATCTTCCCTGACCAGGGCTTGAACCCGTGTCCCCTGCATTGGCAGGCGGATTCTCAACCACTGTACCACCAGGGAAGCCCCCCCTTACCGCATTTTTAACTTGGGTTACTTGTTGTGTTATTATTGAGCTGTAAGAATTCTTTATATATTCTGGATACAGTCCCTTTATATATATGTGATTTGCAAATATTTTTTCCCATTCTGTGGGTTGTCTTTTCACTTTCTTGATGGTGTCATTTGAAGCAGACAAGTTTTTCATTTTGATGAAGTCCAAATTATCTAATTTTTCTTTTGTTGCTGGTGCTTTTGGTGTCATATCTAAGAATCCTTTGCCAAATCCAAGGTTATAAATATTTACCCCTATGTTTTTTTTTAAGAGTTTTATAGTTTTAGGTCTTACATACATATCTTTGGTCCACTTTGAGTTAATTTTTGTAAATGGTGTGAAGTAAGGATCCAACCTCATTCTTTTGCATGTGGCTATTCACATTTCAACTACTTGAAATGTGATTATATGTCTTTCCTGTGCCAGTACCACAATGTTTGTTTACTGTTGCTTTATAGTAAGTTTTTTAATTGGTACGTATGAGTCCTACTTTATTTTCTTTTTTCTTCAAGATTTTTTTGTTTATTCTGAGTCCCTTGCAAATCCATAAGAATTTTAGAATCATCCTGTCAAAGAAACTTTCTACAAAGAAGTAATGTTTTAAATACCACAAACTATCACTTTTCTCACCAAATACTTGTCCATTTTTCTTTAGTAGAAATTTCTTTATTTGCTATATGCCATTATGGTCATTTCCAGAGCCTTTAAATGTTGTTGTTGTTTTTAAAGAATTGTTACCAATTTCACTGGGGAGTGGTCCTGCAGAGCTCCCCACTCTGTCATGCCAGAAGTCAACCTCCTGAACAAAACTCCTACAACCTAGTAACAAAGAGAAAATACAACCGAACATTGATGAGGATATCAAACAACCAGAACTCTCATCCATTGCCGGTGGGAGTGTAAAATAGTACAAACACTTTGGAAAATAGTTTGGCAATTTCTTATAAAGATAAACATTCCACCTACCCTATTACCCAGCAATTCCACTCCTACATATTTAGTGAAGAGAAATTAGAGCTAATGTCCACAAAAAGACTTGTGTAAGAAGGCTCAGAGTGGCTTTATTCATAGCAGCCTGGAAACAACACAAATGTCCATCAATGAAAAACATGAATAAGAAAACAGTGATATATGCATTCAGTGGAATAGAAAGGAATAAACTGCTGATACAAGCAGCAACATGGATAAATCCCCAAAACATTGTGCTGAGCCAAAGAAACCAGACAAACATCAATATATACTCTATATTCCTTTAATATGAAGTTCTAGAACAGGAAAAACTAATCAATAGTGAAAGAACGATTGAGATAGTGGTCAGGGTATCTAAGGATTGAATAGGCTATAGAGAACTCCAAAGAATCTTCTGGAAAAAGTACTAGGCATCGAGGAGTTGTGAGTGATTCTTTCTCATCCAAGAAATATGTTTAGCCCAATCAACTCCTGGTTTACTTACCTCAGTGACTACAACTGCCCTGAATTTGCCCTGTGGCCACTGCAGACCTACCACCTGGTGGTCACTTGGGCTTCATAGGGCAGGGTACTTCCCCGTAGGGCTATGGTTAAGTGGTCCTAGGAAGGTCCTCTTCTGTCTCAGGGCTATTTCTCTTGGGACCTGGTGCCTTTTCTTGGGCCCTTAGGATGAAATCTCTACCCCTGGGAAGATGCTTTATTGGGAAGAAGGACAAGGAGGGGATGAGAGAGAGAGAGGAAGAGGAGGAAAACAGTGGTGGTGTGCAATGGGCTCCAGGACAATTCCTAATATGGAGGTGTTGGTGCGGGAGGATAGCTTCTTTCTCTTGAAAGTGACCATATTTCTAGTATTGGAAATGGCCACGTTGGTGTTGGATTATTGCTTTAAGAGTTCTCCATAGAGAAACCTTCAGTCATAAAGCTCTATGAAACTACTATCTCTGATTTTCAAAATGCTGTGATTTTCCCATGATGAAAAAGCTACCTTCAAGAGATTAAGAACATGGGCTTTGGAGTAAGGTATTCAAACTGTTGTGTGACCTTGGGCAGATTACCTGGCCCCTCAGAGTCTCTGTTATCTTTCTGTAGCTGGGGATTGTTGTGGGCTGAGTCGTAACCCCTGCCCCTGAAATTCATGTGTTGGAGTCCTGACCCTAGTATATCAGAATGTGAGTATTTGGAGATAGGACCTTTAAAGAGGTAATCAAGGTAAAATGAGGTCATGTGGGTGGGCCCTAATCCAATATAACCAGTGTCCTTATAAGAAGAGGAGACTAGGACAGGGACAGGCACAAAGAGACAACTATGTGAAGACACAGGGAGAAAGCGACCATCTACAAGCCAAGGAGAGAGGCCTTACAAGAAACCAACCCTGCCAACACCTTGGTCTTGGACTTCTAGCCTCCAGAACTGTGAGAAAAATAAATAAATTTCTATTGTTTAAGCCACCCAGTCTGTGGTACTTGGTTATGGTAGCCCTAGCAAACTAACACAGGGACCCTAACTTCTATTGATGGAATTGTTAGGAGGACGAATTTAGATAATATATGAAAAGCACCGAACACGGTGCCTGGCACACAGTGAATGCCCAGTAAAAGGCTGCTTAATACTACAGTTGACCCTTGAACAACTCAGGAGTTAGGGGCACCCACCCTCCGAGCAGTGGAAAATCCACATACAACTTTACAGTCGACCCTCCATATCCACAGTTCCACATCCTCAGTTTCAACCAGCCATGGATCGTGTAGGACTGTAGTATGTATTTAGTGGAAAAAATCCATGTATAAGTGGACTCGGGCAGTTCACAGCCATGTTGTTCAAGGGTCAACTGTACCCCATCTGGAAATATAAACTGCCAAACAATATGTAAAAGGGAGCTTAGCTAGTGTAAATGGACATAAGGCCGGGGAACACTGTGTGTGTGTGTGTGTGTGTGTGTGTGTGCGCGTGTGTGTGTGTGTCCACAGATGCATGTAGTTTGCATGTTAACAAATGGAATCTGTCAGTCACCGCATGCATCCCATGATGAAGCCTGGAGCAGAGTGTAAGCTTTCTGAGGGAAGGGCCCCTGCGTGGGTAATCAGATTTCTTATAGAGCAACCTGGCCAAAGGGCCAAATCCAGCCCTCTTCTTATTTGGTTAAATTTTGTTGAATCACAGCTGTGTTCATTGACTCACACATTGTCTATGGCTGCTTTCACACTATGAAAAGTAGAGTTGAGTAGTTGTGACAACAGAGGACAAAGACTGCACAGACCTCAAGGTCTAAAATATTTATTGTCTGGCCCTTTACACAAGTGTTTACCAACTCTGTAACAGAACCCCCTGTAGTAAGGACTTAATTCTTCTTTCTCCTTCCTTTTCCTCCTTCTTGTTGTTAAAAGAGACCAACAAAAAGAAAAAAAAAATTGGTATTGAAAGGCACCTTAGCTTTATCTCATCTAACCTCTCTTTATAGTTATGAGGAAACTGCAGTTCAAAACAAGGATGTGTCGACGTCCTGAAGGTCATACAGGTCTGCCTGTTACCTCATGTGTAAAACAGGGATATTTTGAGAACTAAGTGTGCCAATGTATATAAAGCAATTAAACTAGTGCCTGGAACACAGTTTTGCTATTATTACTATTGTTAATTTCTATTCTCCTGTGAACATCTGAAAAGCCATATCTTTCTTAGTTCGAATATACTTAATCCACATCCTTCCCTGCAGAGAGCTTGAGAGATGGGGGCAGAGGGGGAGTGGAACCTGGAGAAACAGAGACAAGCAACTGAAGGCCCTACTTGGCACCAAAGGCTGCTGGATGCCCCCCTCCCCTTTATACTGCTACCCGCCCCCATCCCCGCCCCAGCCAGCCTGTGCTAATAGAATTCAGAAGGTAATACAATCCCCAGGCTCTGAATTCCTCAAGACTCCTGGCTGGGGGTGACTGGGAGCTGGCAGGAGGCCGGGAGGCAGAGAGGGCTCTGATATAGATCAAGTACCCACAGCCCTCCCATTTCACCGGGGGCTGCCTCCTGAAGCCTGGCCTCAGCGCAGGTTTACAGATTTTCTCCAATTGGCTGCCTGGAGAGAAAGTGTTCAAGCCCAGAATCTCAGGAATGGGAGTCTAATGAGACCCAGGTGTAGAGAAAGCCTCTCTTCCCTTCCCCTTGTTCTTGCTGCTTCCACCCGACCTGGGAGGAGACAAGAGTGGCCCGATCTGGGAGGGCCTTCCTCTGGGGGAAAGCTGGTGGCCAGGGTCCCTCCCGCCCTCTCCACCGGTCCTGCCCCAGGGCTGGAGCTTAGAGATGACCTCACCCGGCCAGGAAACCTGGACACCCACAAGGCTTTTGTTCCTTTTTTTCTTCCCTCCAGGAAGAACAATCAAAGTGGAAGCAACACACAGAAGATAGTTGGGACTGAGAGGGAAGGAGGGCAGAAAACACACGCAGGGGAAGAGTCACGGCCCCCTTCACATCCCCAGGCTGTGAGGAGACTTAGCACGTGCCTAGAGCTCCTTGTCTGGGGACAGAAGTGTGAGGCATCCAACGGCTAGAAGAGGAATAAGAGAGCAACGTCTTTACAAGAACATAATTTGTAGCAGCGGGATGGAGCTATAAGGGGTGGTTACACCCCATTGTTGTATTACTGGTTCTGCCAGGAGAGAATGGTGTGGGGACGTGCAAAAAGAATTTTTTTGACTCTTTTAGGAACCAAATTCCTGGCAAAGCATGAACAATTATGGCAATAAACTGGCTGGAGGGCTTCCTGCCTTCTTCTCACTGAGATTCGGAGTCAACGCTTCCAAACGCTTATCTACACCAGGTGCTGTGTAGGTGCTTCCACATCGTCCGTTCTCATTATTCATGGCGGTTTTATTTGTAAAGTCGCTGTGAACCCTGAATTAGCAAACCATTGCTGAACCATTGCTTTTGGGGAAAATATGGGGTTAGGCTCCTGTGAGTCTCTGGTCACAACGTTTTCATCAACCAGTCAACACACAACCTTGTTTTATGTGTTTATTTAATATATATTTTTGATTCATTAACATTGAACTCACAGCCAACAGCACTATAACTCACGCCTGAATGAAGTACATCTAACCCATGCATTTTCTCCATGAGGCACATCACTGCCTTCTTGTGCTTGGGAACAATAGATAGCACATCAGCACTGTGCTGGGGGTCGGGGGGCCATTTTAAACAGCGACATTGTCAACAAAAAGCACAAAAATGCCAAAAACGTGGCACTAAATAAACCATAAAGTGGACACTTGTTTATAGTATGAGAGCAGAAACAAGAAGGCAGAGGCTGTCTTATTTGACCTCAGCTGGAAACGTGCATACCAGGTGACTCAAACTTTCTGCATTCTTCGTGCATGTCCAGGAATGATCCTGAATGCACAGCAAATATTGATTTCAGATTTACAAATACATTTGAGTTAGTAGGTGAATTTGCAAAGATAGAACCCCACAAATAATGAGGGCTGACTGTGCATTATCTCACTCACTTTTTCTAGCAACCTCATGTGGTGGGAATTGTTATTCCCATTTTAAAGATTGGAAAACTGAGGCTCAGAGAGGTTATGCAATTTGCACAATGTGATACAGCTAGCAGGTGATGCTTTGTATTTCTCCCACATCAAATTTAAGACATTTCACTTGGAAAAAATACTACCAGAGAGGACCACTCTGCCTCAGTCAATTCTTTTTTTTTTTTTTTTTAATTTATTTATTTTATTTATTTATGGCTGTGCCGGGTCTTCGTTTCTGTGCGAGGGCCCTCTCCAGTTGCGGCAAGTGGGGGCCACTCTTCATCACGGTGCGCGGGCCTTTCACCACCGCGGCCCCTCCTATTGCGGAGCACAGGCTCCAGACGCGCAAGCTCAGCAACTGTGGCTCACAGGCCCAGTCGCCCCGCGGCACGTGGGATCCTCCCAGACCAGGGCTCGAACCCGTGTCCCCCGCATCGGCAGGCAGACTCTCAACCACTGCGCCACCAGGGAAGCCCCAATTCTTTATCCTGTATTTATTCACTGTACCTAAATGGACTTGCTCAGCTGTTGCTGTGAGTTCATGTATTCTGCCTACCTGATGTGGGAATGCTTCTGGGGATGGGGAACCATAGCCTCTTTCCCCTGTCCCCATATGGAAGTTTCCTGAGCATAGAAAGGGTCTCTTCTGCTGTTTATTCCCCAGGGAGCAAGCAGGTTCTTGAAAAATCATCCCCATCCCTCTCCTGGATTCAGCTATTGCTACAAGCTCAAAGGACATGTAGTCTGGGCAGGTGTGGGAGGCCACAGGGAGACTCTATGCTGATTCATTCAATGGATGCAACAAGTATTGGTCTCCTGCTATTTGCTTAGCTCAATGCTGAACTCTGCTCAGGGTAACTGTGAAGATATAGGAAACATTTTAATCCTGCTCCTCTTTCAAGGAGGTTGCATGGGGTCTGGGGAGACTAAATAGGAAGTACAGGTCATGGGCTGGTCAGAACCACACCAGGTGCAGGATCAAGCTTGGGGCAGTGGGTAAGGGGATCCATGAAGGCTGGAGTGGGTGTTTCTTCACAGAAAAGGAGTCTTGAACTGGGCCTCAAGTGGTGAGTGGAATGGAAGAAAGGAAGGGAGGGAGGGAGGAAGGAAGGAAGGGAGGAGTGAGTCCAGGCATCAACAGGGTAGGACCAGGTGTAGCCTGTGAGGAAACCAATGTGGCTGGAGTCTGGGCTGCAGGTTCAGGATGGAGCTGGGCAGTAACCAAAAGCCATTCAGGGAAAAATCCATGACAGGAAGGGAGACAACAGAGCTGTTGGCTAAGGTTTGGAGGAGGGGCTGCAGAAGGCAGCACATTCTCTCAGTTCCCTCCCGAACAACACCGTGTGGAGCCCGGGAAAAATTCATCCAGGTTCCTTTCCAGTTTCAATGGGGCTTCAACTCCTCCCAACTTCTGAATCCCTGGGCTTGAAGAGCCAACACAGATGTCCAGACTGTCAACAGGACATGCTATAGAGGGGATGCAATGCCCAGGCGGGGGTTCTATGGTGGCCATCTTTATCGCCAGAAAGCCAGAGCTATCTTCACCTCCCCAATCCATTTATTACATTCGTTCCTCAACCAGCCCCAATCTGGCTTCCAAATAAAGCCATTTTTATAAGAGTCACCACTGACCTTCATGTCACTACATCCAGGCACATTTTTTTTGGTCCTCACCTAACTAGATATTTTTCTCCTAGAATATAACCATCATGAAGTCAGGGAATTTTGCATTTACTACTATAGTCCCAGTACCTAGAACAGGCTGGCATAGACGATCCTTGATAAATTTTGGTGAATGAATGAATGAACTGTCTTCCAATGGCTTCTGTGATGCCATACTCTCCAGTTTTCTCCTCTCTCCTTGCCTGCTCCTGCTCTGTCTCCCTTGTAGACTCATCTCCTTCATTCTGCCATGTGGGATGACTCCAAGCCTCCATTCTAGGCTCTTTTCTCATCTAGATTCTCTTTCCTCGGGAGATCTTATCCATTACCTTCAATTACCATCTGTGACAGATTGTATTGCCCAAGGATAGCCACATCTATATATTTATTCCATCCCATGTATTCTTCTTACAATGTAACTGACACTTCCACCAAAAAAGTGGGGTCTGAGTTCCCTCCCCTTGACTCTGGGTTGCAGCTTATGCCTTCCTTGGCCAATAAAGTATGGTGGAAGTGGCACTATATGACTTCTGAGGTTAGGTCATGTAAAGGATGCAGTTTCCATCTGGCTCTCTCTCTTGGGATTTTTCCTTTGGGGACCAATCCATCCAATTGTGAAGAAGCCCAGGCCACATGGAGAGGCCACATGTGGGTGTTGCAGACAACAACGAAGCAGTTAAGCTAAGGTCTCAGCCAACGGCCAACATCAACATCAGATAATTCCAGCTCCCAGCCATTGAGTCTTCCAGCTGAGACCTCAGACATTGTACAGCAGAGTTAAGTCATCCCCTCTGTACCCTGTCCAAAGTCCCAACAGACCCAAACCATAAGAGATAATAAATGATTGTTGTTGTTCTAAGTCACTAAGCGTTGAGGTAATTTGTTACTCGGCAGTAGACAACCACTACACTATCTGTACGCTGATATCTCCTACATTTATATTTCCACGCCAGTCTTCTCCTTTGATCTCTAGAGCCATATTCCAAATGCCTACTCATCGTCTCCACTTGGAGGTCTCAAAAGAACTGCCATCTCACCGTGTCCAAAGCTAAACTCTAATTTTCCCACAAGTCTGCTCCTTTTCCAGTGTTTTCTTTCTCAGAAATGGCTCCACCTTCCTCCCATTTTCACAATCCAGAAACTTAGAACTCAGGCTTACTCGTCTGTAATCCTTTCTTCTTTCCCCTGATCCACAGCAAATTCTGTCAGTTTTCTCTCTTAAATATCTCTCTAATCTAAGAGCCTCTCTTCATTCTCACTACCAGCCTGAGTCAAGCCACCATCGCTCCTCACAGGCCTCTAGCCCTGGCATTCCCCATCTTCCCAAATCTCACCTGATTCTCTCCAATTTGTTCTTCACACTGCCAACAACGTGATCTGTGTAGAACACTTGAATGATTTTCCCATGCTCTTAAGATCAAGATTAGAATCCTTAGCATGTGCTACAAGGCCATAGGAGATCTAGCCCTTGTCTAACTTCTCAAAATCTGGGCCGTCCTCCTCTGGATCTCTGCTCTGCACTCCACTGCCATTTGCCAATTCCTGGATTGAGCTGTGCTCCTCCCTTCAGAGGGATGTGCACAAGTGCCCATCCTCCCAGGAAAATTTCCTCTGTTCCCCATCTTTTACCTAATTAATTTTTATTCATTCTTCAGATCTGACTCTCCTCCATCCTCCCTGTAAGATTCTGTCATATGCTGTCACAGCTCCAGGTACTTTTAAGCCACAGCATATCTCTGTCTATAATTGCATATCATCCATGAGATTGTTTGAATAATATCTCCCCTACAAGAGCAAAAGCTTCAGGCCGGCAGCAGCCATGTCTCTTTCACCCCTAGCACAGGGAGAAGGCTTTCTGTAATAGCTGTTGCTCATGAAATGAATGACTTAAGGAGGGCTGGATCCAAAGTGGATAGGTGAGTGGCAAGCTCCAGTCTTGAGGGCCAGGAGCACATCTCTCAGTTTTATGAGCCCAGTAAGCCAGAGAGATTTTGTCATGAACTACACAGTGCACTTTCTCCTCTCTGGAAGGCACATATTTTTCTAACAAAATATAAATTGCCTTCAGGTTTCAGACCCCAGGGGGGTGGGGGAGGTGAGGAATCACAATTAATTTAAAACCAGTCATGGGACTCCCCTTGCCCAGGACTGATTTAGGAGTCAGCACGGGATACAAGGCTTGTGAGACAGGAAGGGAAGTTGAGCTTTAAAAAGGGACAGGAGGAGGCTCTCGGGTTAAGATGTAGTGTTGGAGTCATTGTAGTCTCTTGTGGCCCTGGGAGAACACAGGGCCCATAAAGGGCAGAGGCAAAGCCTACGGATGGAGAGAACCTAGCTCTTCAATTAGCAAACAGAATAGCCAACCATAGAACTGTTTGTGGTACAGGACAATAAATTGCTCCTTACTGGTTTAAGCCAGAGTTTGTCAACAACATCACTACTGCCATCTTGGACTACCTAATCCTTCATTGTGGGCTACATAATCTTTTATCGTGGGTAGCCATCCTATACATTGTAGGATATTGAGCAGCGTCCCTGGCCTCTACCCACCAGATAATAATAGTAGAGATCCCCCATCCCAGTTGTGAAAACCAAAAATGTCTCCAAATATTGCCAAATGTCCCCTAGGGGGATCAGATCATCCCCCATTGAGAACCACTGGTGCAAGCCAACCGAACTAAACTATTTGCTACTTGTTGTCAAAAGCATCTTAAAAAAAAAAAAAAAGCATCTTAAGCATCCGCTGAACTTTGTTTACTCAAAACAGACTAATCTGTTTTTACCTTTGCCCACCCACATCTTCCTCCAGCCCCAGACCTGCTCACAGATCCCTTAACATGATTACACTGTCCCACCAATCACCTTCCATCCCAGCCTTCCTTACCTCTGCTTCACCGGAGCTCTCGAAACTAACTCTCTGCTGCAGCCACATCCCCAGCCATCTCTCCTTTGCCGTCTCCTGCCACGTGCTGAGGGGGATGCTCTCAGTTACACGCTCTTGTTCTGCCGCAGACCTCTGCTCCTTCTCCCCACATCAGGTGAGGTCACTGAAAGCTTCCTTCCCACCTCCCCCTACCAAGACTCTTTCCGCATGCCCCCATTCCTACCTCATTCATCTTATGAACCTATCCCTCCCTCCACTATTCAACACATATTTTGCCCACTTAGTAGGAGCTACAATAGGCACTGGTTAGCAAATGTATAAGATGCGGAATTTGTCCTTAAAGAGCGTACAGCCTGGCTAAGAAGACAGTTTGCTAAGCCAATGAGAAGTGCTACTAATGATGAAGGTATCTGACCTATTATGAAATAATGTATTTTCACACGCTGAGGAGCCCTCACATTTAACTAGGTATTCGAGAGGTTGCTAATAACACACTTCATCTATACATGAAGCAGGCCTGGCAGGACCACATCTGCCAGTGTGGTTAGTCCATTTCCAGTAACTCGATGAACTTGGGGGGAATAAGAAGGCCTACATTTCAACGTATTCTGTTAAGTCGGATTTTTTCTTCCCCTCCGGACTGTTCTCCAACTGGTCTGAATTAGTGAGGTCCAACTGTTTCTATTTAAAGAAAAAGGCAACAAAATCTTCAGGGTGTGCCTCCAAAAATCATGCCAGAAGACACACACACACACACACACACACACACACACACACCCCGCCACCGCAGCCACCAACTCCATCATTCACACACTCTGCCCTAGGGACTGGGATGAACACTGACATACACTGTCAGGCAGCTGAGGAAAAAACAGAAGTTGGGCATCAGCTCAAACAGCTTGAAGCTAAAGAGATGGAAGGACGGCAGCGGGAGGGGCAGAGCAAGAGGGGGTTTGGTGAAGAAACGGTTCCAAGCACAACAGAAAAGGTCTCGCCTGAAGATTCTGGATTTCCTCTTTGGTTCTTTCAAAGAATAAGTCTCTGGTTCTATTTGGCTGGGGGACCAGCCCTCGCGGGGTGTGGCCTTGGGCTCTCTTCCCCTTCACAGTAACTCTATTGTTCAGAAACTGCGGCCAATTTATGGAAAGAGGTGGAATGTTTATGTAACTGACTCTGCTTTAGACAAGACGTTTGAAAGGGGAAAAAAATGACAGATGGAAGGAGGCCAGTCCAAACAGGGTTTTTCTTCCTTTCTGGACACAGATGTTGGAAAATGGAGGAGAGGGAAGGAGGGAGGGAGAGAAGAAAGTCAGGGGCTGATGAAGGAATGCCAAAGTCCAAGCTGGCCGGAGACGGCCAGAGTCTGTCTCTGTGGACAGGGGCACAGCCTTGGGAGCAGAACCTCCATTTTTGGAAGCTGCTGTTTTAATTAAATAGGTCAAGCCAGTCAGAGCAGCTCTGGTGTGGGGTCTGGATCTCATTAGCGTAAAATGGGTGGGGCAGGGCTGGCCGTGAGCGAGTGGATCCCCTGGTGTGTACTTGAGGGGCGGGGGCCAGGGATGAGGGAACTTCTTTACTGCTTTCCCCAAAGCTAGGCCCCCCGGCAGTTGGGGCTGCCAGGAGGCCCAGACCACAGATGGAGAATGAGCTTCATTAAGCAAGGAGTCCACTCTGCAGCCTGGAGGCCCAGGCAGACTGGAAAAATCAGAACTGCTCTGAGGGGGGGCCACAGGGACAAATCTCACCCCTTCACTCAGCCCAAGTGGGTGAGGAGTTATAACTTCTCTTGAACCTTGGGGGCTAACTTCGCCTCACGCCTATAACTTCCCTTGAACCTTGGGGGCTAACTTCGGACACAGAAGGCAAAGACAGTACCAGGATGAGTTGAAATATTTGTCTTTCAGATTACAGGATTCCCGTCTTTGGGAGCCCCCATCTGATAGAAGAGACAGTTCTCTGCCCTTAGAGAACCCCAGTTTCACGGGGGAAATCCAATCCCTGCATTTAGGGATCCCCGATAGACATCTCCTGACCCTGGGGTCTCCAGTCTGATAGGGAAGGCAGGACTGTAGTAAATGAAACAGACACGAAACTCATACCAAATTAGCATGAAAAGAGGCTCCGCTGAATTTCATGCAAAGTGAGGACACAAAGGAATTATATTTACAGTGGGATGGGGTTAAGGATGTTTCCAATAAAAGGGCAGTTCTGAGCAGCTGGACGGCCATGGCTTGGCAAGGACAATAGGACAACAGGCTGAGTATGAGAGCCTATGAGCTGCACATTCTTAGCTCTTAGGGAGCAGGAGTTGGAAGCCCACGTCCCCAGAGGTCTCAGTTTGACTAATCCAGGGTGGTGAGGCAGGGCCTGGATCTCCAACATCTGATAGTAGGAGAATAAAGACAAATCGACGGACTGCTAAGTTTTCCCCAAGGGATTCAAACCCAGCCACCGGGATTGCTGGGTCAGGCTGCAATGACATCTCTGCCAGCACATCCAAGAGGCCAAGGACCTGTCAGGTGTCCCTCAAGAATAAAATGACCATACCATTTCTCATCGAAATGGGGACATTTGGGAGAGGGAAAGGGATGTTATTAATAATTATGCTGGCCCACAAGCATAAACCAGGACTGTTCCAGATACACCAGGACATTTTACTATCCTCCCTTCCTAAAATCTTTCAGGGCCTAGGTGTGTGTGCAGCTGAGGTTTTAGGCAACCAGAAAATTAGCTTCAAATATCGCCCTCAGCACCTCAATTCTATTTGAAGATTTTAGGAGAAATATGATTACTATGCTAAATAAAATATATATATGTACACATATATACATACATATATATATACATATAGAGTATGTGTGTGTGTGTGTACTTATGAGTAGTATATGTGTGTGCTGTGGTAGACATATATACATACCTATGTCTATATAGGTAGATAGATTGAGATATATACACATATAATACAGAATTTCCATGAATTTCCAAAAAATATTTAAATTAAAATGAGAGACCTCAAAAAACTTAATTCTTGTAGCAAACCTCTTGGGACTATGTCCCCAGCATCCCAAGGGGCACTATCATAGATATATGTTATTTGTGGTTGCCCAAATCTTTTAGACACCCTCTCGATATTTTAATAGTTCTTCAGAGCATACATCCTACTTTCCCAAGAAAAGTAAAACAAAATGAAACTGCCCAGGTTTTCCAGTTTCCCTTGCTGTGAGGGGGCACATAAGGGCTTTAAGTTCTACCAGTCAGATGCGCTGTTGACTGAGAACAGAGTTACCTAAAGACAGGGATGTAGCAGGGGTCATCCTTTTTTGCTGGCACCAGATTGCAACAGGCATAGTATGGGTGGGAGCTAGCAGCTTCTTGCTCCTGACAGAGGCAGCAGCTCCCGTGGCAGCCAGATCTGCAGTGTGGCTCTGGGAGTTGTCCTAGAAACTCAGCTGGAGTCTATTTTTTCAGTCCTCCCAATATCCTTAAAAAATCTCATTATACTTAAACCAGCTGGAGAAGATTCCCGCTTTTTTGTTTTGTTTTGTTTTACAAAGAAGGACTCCGATAATACAGATGATTCAGGGGCAAAGTTTGAGGAGAATTTTGCTACACAGTGCAAAGGAAGGGGCTCATCCCAGGGGAAATTTAGTCCCAGGGAATGAAGTGGGACTCTAAAACTAACCTATCTCATTTATCGAGTGCCCAGCCCTGGCCTCTTCAACTGGGGTCCACATCCACTTGCTTCCCTCTGTTCTCCCCTCCACTGTCCTGCATCTCTGGAGTTCCATAGCCTTTCCTGCCTTTGCATCCTCACACTGATCCTCAGAAGTAAGGAGTCAGGGGCTACTTCTCTCTATGGTTCAGGAAGGGAAAGTGAGGTCCAGAGAGGGCAGAGTAGTGGCCATGGTTGTGCAGTGGCAAAGCGTAGAGCTGAGATGGCACATCCATTCTTAGTCTCTATCTTGCTTCTGAAGCTGTGATTCCCTGGATCCATGAGCAGCTAGCTCAGGCCCCTGCAGACCTCATTAGCTTGGTGAACAGTGAAAGGAGCAGCCTGACTCAGATGTCCCACCTCTGCCCTGAGGCCGAGTAATGCTGGGTACATCACTAGCCCTCTTTGAGCTTCAGTTTCCTTATCTGTTCAGTGAAGGCGTTGGAACAGCTCTCTAATTCTTAACCTTTTGGACGTCATAGACTCTGTTAAAAGTCTGATCCTCTTTCTCCTTGTCTCTACTCCCCACCCCCAAAAAATGGACACATAATACGTTCTGTAAAATTTCAAGGGGGTTGTAGACCATTTGAAGTCCAGGTTTTCAGTGAGGGGATTCAAAGTTTTAACCAGACTCCCCCAAAAAACTAAAACCCCCAAATTTTAAGAACTTTGCTCTCAGGTCTCCGTGGGCGATGATTTTGGCGAATTGGATGCTGGAAAGGCCTGTCTGCCTGCTTATCTTGGTGCTGCCCTTTGAAGGAGTCTTTTGCTTCATTGAGCCACACAGTTTTCTCATCTGTAAAATAAAGATAATAATACCTGCCCTGGCAACGTTATAGGATTGTTAGGAGAATTATACCACAATCAAGGTAAAAGGTTTTATAAGCCAAAAAGTATTTTGTAATATGAGAGCTCAATTAGCCAGCTTACTTTTTCCTTTTCCAACATCTGGGGGCTGGTGGTGACATGCAGCTAGAGCTCACCGAATTCCTGGTATGAGAACTGTGCCCCACTTGTGTTCTCTTACTGACAGGTGGTCCTCTCCCCACTCCCAGGGCCTCACTGAGGCTGCACCACGTTCCACACTCCAGGCCTGTGAACATCATTTCCATCAAAGCTCTCTGCTCCTTGTAACCCCCGTCTCCCTCTACTCAACATACTGATGGTGGGGACAGTCACGTGGTCACCCACCCACTTCTATTCCACAAGGTGGCAACGAGCAGTCCGGGAGGAAGGACGGACTTGATGAGTACAGTGCCATCTGTCCCAGTCCTGTGGTCCTGTCCATCACACTCCCATTTCTCATGTCTAAATTTGGGGGTCAATACATGAACCCACGACTCATTCCGCCGGGATACTCTCAGACTGGAGGGATGCAGAGACAGGCAGGTGCAGCCTGATTAGAGGCTGGGACACACACTCACACACCCAGTCACACTCACCCGGGGTGGGCTGTGTCTGTCACAGGCTTGACCTGGCCTGCATGGCACCAAGGCACGACATCAAAGGAGGGGCGTGGTGGAGTTGGCAGTTACCCGGGCATGTGGCTCACCTTCCTGCCAGTATTTTCCCCGACAAGACTTTACTTGCTGCCTCTCTGGTAGCACAGAGGATTAAAGACTGCTCTGCTTCTAACAGAGGCCTTTGCCACCCTGGGAACACGGCTGTCTGCAGCCCCTTCCCACCCCCTGGCTGCCCAGTCCTGGCTCTACTCGTGCTAGAATGGCCCCCACACGTCCCCTCCTGGGGAGTGGGGATGATGTGAGGAGAGAATGGACCAGAGCCAGGCCAGCCCAAGATGTTAACCCCCTGGTGCTGGGAGTTTTCATTGGAAATCGCTGGGAGCGGCAGAGCTTTTGATGCCTTTCTCTGGTCCCATGGCCTTGAACTAGAGGGCTGGGCCTGAGGGTCCCCAAGAAGCATGAACATGGTGCCCGGACAGCAGGGAGGAGAAGGGATGTGATTGTGAGCCAGGTGGGAGCTTCATGTCTCCCTGTACAAGGGATCATGGGGATCCAGGCTTAGACCCATAGCCAAGCCTTGGCCCAAAGGGTCCAGAACTACACTGTCCGGTATGGGAGCCACTAGACACATGTGGCTATTGAGCACTTGAAATGTATCTTGTCCTAAGTGGTATGTGTTGTGTAAAATACACACCAGACTTCAAAGACTTAATATACAACAAAAAAGAATATGAAATATCTCATTCATTATTTTTCTATGGATTACACGTTGGAGTGATAATGTTTTGTACATATTGGGTTCAATAAACTATATTATTAAAATTAATGTCGCTCATTTCTTTGAAATTAAAAAATGTGGCTAATAGAAAATTTAAAATCACATACCTGGTTTGCACTATATTTCTACTGAACAGTGCTGGTCCTGCAAAAGTGAAGCAAAGAGCCCATCCAGGGTGGTCAGCTTTGGAGAGAGGACCAGCAAGGAAGGGCCTGCTATGCCCTCCTCACAGGCCTCACCATGAAGTTCATCTGGGGTTAGGAGCCTCCGCAGAGCTTATCTGAGAATGGGCCAGACCTGGAACTAAAACCAGAGCTCCTGACGCCCATTCCTATGCTGGATTCCCTCAAGACAAGCCCCCATCATTCCCTTACTCTCACGGCTGGGTTGATGAACTTGTGGCTTGCGGTGGAGGGGATGGAGGAGATGCCCCTGGGATGCTGTGGCCTCTGTCTAGGGGAACATACCTGCTGGACCCACTGAGGTTTCAGGGACCAGGGGAGGGAGTAGTGGTGGGGATGGTACCCATTTCTTCCTGCTGGGAGGGCTTGTCACAGCCTCTGAGCTCAGAGAAGAGAGAGACCCCTTCCAACACAGGGCATGTTCTATTATTTATTAACCCCGAGGAGGGCTGCCCACGCCGGCCTTCCAGCTGGTTAATTGGATTTCATGACAACTTTTTTAAAGGGAATTTTCTGAGGAGCAGTGTTGTGTCCTGCCCCAGGGGTCCTGTGAGGTTTCTTCCATCTCCTTGAAAACACAGCCGCTGCTGTATAACACAGAGCTTTAATCATATATGTCAGGCTAGTCCCAGCCCCATCGGAAGCTGTGGTGAGGCTCACACAGCCGCTGATGTTCAGGGATGGGAAATGAGTCCCTTTCTTGGCTGAGATGAAGAAAATGTACACTGTGTCTGATATGTGGGGGACTGCTGGTTAATTTGTGTGCCACTTCTGTTTTGATTACAGCCCCTGGTAGGTGAAAGTGTGCTGCTTATCAGAATCAGAATGTCATAGGTTTGCATTTCCTTCTGACGAGGAGACTCTAATAAACATAAGGTCTTGTGATAATAGTTATTTTCAAGGCAGAGGCCCTATTTAAACAATTACTTGGAGAATAGGCAGCTAAACACTAGTGCATTGTGATCTGTTCATTGTCCTTCCTCTGTGGTCAGTTCTGCCACGGTTAAGACTTAATCTAAAGGATGCTCAGGGGTGAACAGCAGGGAAGGCTCCTGCTCATTCATGGCCACTCACTGTCTCGTGGCCTAAGCAACAGATAAGGAGAGGTGCAAGGTCTGCGGTGCAAAAATATTAGATGTCCCAAGCTATGTTTTCAAGTGCAGGCAAGAATGTTCGGTGTTATGGTAGGATTTACTGGAGAGCTCTTTTTAACTGTTAGATCCCTGCCAGAATGTGTTCATTTACAGGAAGGGTTGCTGAGGATGGAGGCTGAGAAACTTAAAGTAAGAAGGCAAGGAGTTGACACCCACTGTCCAGTGTCTTTCTTCTGCTGAGTTCTGACAGTAGTAAGTATGTGCCCATAAACCACTGCCCTGTGGTCCCCAGAGAAGAGTCCTATCCCAGGGTTTGGGAGGAACCCTGGAGAGAAGGGATGAAGGGGAGGCACTGACTGAGGCACTGAAACCCCTAGAGGTGTGGCTAGCAGGAGTTCAGGTAGCCAGGGAATCCCTTTGACTGTGGGTTCTCTCTTCCTGGTGTACTTGTTCATACCCCCTGAATGGTGCCCCACATCAACAATGACAATGAGCACAGAGCTATTAGTATCATATGCCTGCACTGTGTAAAATGACTTACATGCATTATCTATTTACACATCCTAATAACTTAGTGATGTAGGTATTATCATTAGCCTCACTTACTCATGAGGAAACCAGAGCTTAGGGAAGTCAAGCCATTTGCTAGACATGAGATATTTATAGCAAGGATGTGCCCATAAATCACTTCACAAATTTATGGAAAGCCAGGATTGTAACTAAGGTCTCTGATGCTAAAACCCATGTTTAATTCTGACTTTATAATTATATAAATATATAAAAAGATTCTAGCTGAAAAGCATTATAGATGGGGGGGGGGGATATTACATTTTATAAGAAATGGACCAGCCTATAATAGCCTGGGAAGGGTTCATACAAAATGTGGACCTTGGCTGCAAGCTAGGAAGGGTGCTCTCACTAGAGACCAATCAGCCGGCATCTTGATCTTGGACTTCCCAGCCTTCAGAACTTCCCAGCTGGCCCAGAAAGCTGTTTTCCACCAGCTCATCAGCCACAGGATCCAATCCATTGCCAGCACAGTCTGTTACAACTCCAACCTGGGTCCAGAGATGGGCTTTGGACTGTGCAGGCATAAAGGATAAGAGTTTAAAAAAACAAATATACCAGAGGGCAGACAGCAGAAGCAAGAAGAACTATAATCCTGCAGCCTGTGGAACAAAAACCACATTCACAGAAACAGAGACAAGATGAAAAGGCAGAGGGCTATGTACCAGATGAAGGAACAAGATAAAACCCCAGAAAAACAACTAAATGACGTGGAGATAGGCAATCTTCCAGAAAAAGAATTCAGAATAACGATAGTGAAGATGATCCAGGACCTCTGAAAAAGAATGGAGGCAAAGATCAAGAATATGCAAGAAATGTTTAACAAAGACCTAGAAGAATTAAAGAATAAACAAACAGAGAGGAACAATACAGTAACTGAAATGAAAACTACACTTGAAGGAATCAATAGCAGAATAACTGAGACAGAAGAATGGATAAGTGACCTGGAAGATAGAATGGTGGAATTCACAGCTGTGGAACAGAATAAAAAAAAAGGAATGAAAAGAAATGAAGACAGCCTAAGAGACCTCTAGGACAACATTAAATGCAACAACATTAGCATTATAGGGGTCCCAGAAGGAGAAGAGAGAGAGAAAGGACCTGAGAAAATATTTGAAGAGATTATAGTCGAAAACTTCCCTAACATGGGAAAGGAAATAGCCACCCAAGTCCAGGAAGCTCAGAGAGTCCCATACAGGATAAACCCAAGGAGAAACACGCTGAGACACATAGTAATCAAATTGGCAAAAATTAAAGACAAAGAAAAATTATTGAACGCAGCAAGGGAAAAACGACAAATAACATACAAGGGAACTCCGATAAGGTTAATAGCTGATTTCTCAGCAGAAACTCTACCAGCCAGAGGGAGTGGCATGATATACTTAAAGTGATGAAAGGGAAGAACCTACAACCAAGATTACTCTATCTGGCAAGCATCTCATTCAGATTCAATGGAGAAATCAAAAGCTTTACAGACAAGCAAAAGCTAAGTGAATTCAGCACCACCAAACCAGCTCTACAACAATGCTAAAGGAACTTCTCTAAGTGGGAAACACAAGAGAAGAAAAGGACCTACAAAATCAAACCCAAAACAATTAAGAAAATGGTCATAGGAACATACATATCGATAATTACCTTAAATGTGAATGGATTAAATCCTCCAACCAAAAGACACAGGTTTGCTGAATGGATACAAAAACAAGACCCATATATATGCTGTCTAGAAGACACCCACTTCAGACTTAGGGACACGTACAGACTGAAAGTGAGGGGGATGGAAAAAGATATTCCATGAAATGGAAATCAAAAGAAAGCTGGAGTAGCAATACTCATATCAGATAAAATAGACTTTCAAATAAAGAATGTTACAAGAGACAAGGAAGGACACTATGTAATGATCAAGGGATCAATCCAAGAAGGAGATATAACAATTATAAATATATGTGCCCAACATAGGAGCACCTCAATACATAAGGCAACTGCTAACAGCTATAAAAGAGGAAACCGACAGCAACACAATAATAGTGGGGGATTTTAACACCTCACTTACACCAATGGACAGATCATCCAAAATGAAAATAAATAAGGAAACAGAAGCTTTAAATGACACGATAGACCAGATAGATTTAATTGATATTTATAGGACTTTTCAACCAGAAACAGCAGATTACACGTTCTTCTCAAGTGCGCACGGAACATTCTCCAGGATAGATCACATCTTGTGTCACAAATCAAGCCTCAGTAAATTTAAGAAAATTGAAATTATATCAAGCATCTTTTCTGACCACAACGTTATGAGATTAGAAATGAATTACAGGGAAAAAAACGTTAGAAACACAAACACATGGAGGCTAAACAATACATTACTAAATAACCAAGAGATCACTGAAGAAATCAAAGAGGAAATCAAAAAATACCTAGAGACAAATGACAATGGAAACACGACGACCCAAAACCTATGGGATGCAGCAAAAGCAGTTCTAAGAGGGAAGTTTATAGCTATACAAGCCTACCTAAAGAAACAAGAAAAATCTCAAGTAAACAATCTAACCTTACACCTAAAGAAACTAGAGAAAGAAGAACAAACAAAACCCAAAGTTAGCAGAAGGAAAGAAATCATAAAGATCACAGTGGAAATAAATGAAATAGAAACAAAGAAAACAATAGCAAAGATCAATAAAACTAAAAGCTGGTTCTTTCAGAAGATAAACAAAATTGATAAGCCATTAGCCAGACTCATCAAGAAAAAGAGGGAGAGGACTCAAATCAACAAAATCAGAAATGAAAAAGGAGAAGTTACAACAGACACCGCAGAAATACAAAGCATCCTAAGAGACTACTACAAGCCACTCTATGCCAATAAAATGGACAACCTGGAAGAAATGGACAAATTCTTAGAAACGTATAACCTTCCAAAACTGAACCAGGAAGAAACAGAAACTATGAACAGACCAATCACAAGTAATGAAATTGAAACAGTGATTAAAAATCTTCCAACAAACAAAAGTCCAGGACCAGATGGCTTCACAGGTGAATTCTATCAAACATTTAGAGAAGAGCTAACACCCATCCTCCTAAAACTCGTCCAAAAAGTTGCACAAGAAGGAGCACTCCCAAACTCATTCTATGAGGCCATCATCACTCTGATACCAAAACCAGACAAAGATACTACAAAAAAAGAAAATTACAGACTAATATCACTGATGAATGTAGATGCAAAATCCTCAACAAAATACTAGCAAAGTGAATCCAATCAATCCAATCCAAAGAGATCCATTAAAAGGATCATACACCATGATCAAGTGGGATTTATCTCAGGGATGCAAGGATTCTTCAATATACGTAAATCAATCAATGTGATAAACTATATTAACATATTGAAGAATAAAAACCATATGATCATCTCAATAGATGTAGAAAAAGCTTTTGACAAAATTCAACACGCATTTATGATAAAAAAAAAACCTCCAGAAAGTAGGCATAGAGGGAACTTACCTCAACATAATAAAGGCCATATACAACAAACCCACAGCAAACATCATTCTCAATGGTGAAAAACTGAAAGCATTTCCTCTAAGATCAGGAACAAGACAAGGATGTCCACTCTCACCACTATTATTCAACATAGTTTTGGAAGTCCTAGCCACGGCAATCAGAGAAGAAAAAGAAATAAAAGGAGTACAAATTGGAAAAGAAGAAATAAAACTGTCACTGTTTGCAGATGACATGATACTATACATAGAGAATCCTAAAACTGCCACCAGAAAGCTACTAGAGCTAATCAATGAATTTGGTAAAGTTGCAGGATACAAAATTAATGCACAGAAATCTCTTGCATTCCTATACACTAATGATGAAAAATCTGAAAGAGAAATTAAGGAAACACTCCCATTTGCCATTGCAACAAAAAGAATAAAATACCTAGGAATAAACCTACCTAGGGAGACAAAAGACCTGTGTGCAGAGAACTACAAGACACTGATGAAAGAAATTAAAGATGATACCAACAGATGGAGAGATATACCATGTTCTTGGATTGGAAGAATCAATATTGTGAAAATGACTATACTACCCAAAGCAATCTACAGATTCAATGCAATCCCTATCAAATTACCAATGACATTTTTTACAGAACTAGAACAAAAAATCTTAAAATTTGTATGGAGACACAAAAGACCCCGAATAGCCAAAGCAGTCTTGAGGGAAAAAAACGGAGCTGGAGGAATCAGACTCCCTGACTTCAGACTATACTACAAAGCTACAGTAATCAAGACAATATGGTACTGGCACAAAAACAGAAACATAGACCAATGGAAAAAGATAGAAAGCCCAGAGATAAACCCACGCACATATGGTCAACTAATCTATGACAAAGGAGGCAAGGATATACAATGGAGAAAAGACAGTCTCTTCAATAAGTGGTGCTGGGAAAACTGGACAGCTACATGTAAAAGAATGAAATTAGAATACTCCCTAACACCATACACAAAAATAAACTCAAAATGGATTCGAGACCTAAATGTAAGACTGGACAGTTTAAAACTCCTAGAGGAAAACATAGGAAGAACACTCTTTGATATAGATCACATCAAGATCTTTTATGATCCACCTCCTAGAGTAATGGAAATAAAAACAAAAATAAACAAATGGGACCTAATGAAACTTCAAAGCTTTTGCACAGCAAAGGAAACCATAAACAAGACAAAAAGACAACCCTCAGAATGGGAGAAAATATTTGCAAACGAATCAATGGACAAAGGATTAATCTCCAAAATAGACAAACAGCTCATGTAGCTCAATATTAAAAAACAAACAACCCAATCCAAAAGTGGGCAGAAGACCTAAATAGACATTTCTCCAAAGAAGACATACAGATGGCCAAGAAGCACATGACAAGCTGCTCAACATCACTAATTATTAGAGAAATGCAAATCAAAACTACAATGAGGTATCACCTCACACCAGTTAGAATGGGCATTATCAGAAAATCTACAAACAACAAATGCTGGAGAGGGTGTGGAGAAAAGGGAACCCTCTTGCACTCTTGGTGGGAATGTAAATTGATACAGCCACTATGGAGAACAGTATGGAGGTTCCTTACAAAACTAAAAATAGAATTACCATATGATCCAGCAATCCCACTACTGGGCATATACCCAGAGAAAACCAGAATTCAAATAGACACATGCACCCCAGTGTTCATTGCAACACTATTTACAATAGCCAGGTCATGGAAGCAACCTAAACGCCCATCAGCAGACGAATGGATAAAGAAGATGTGGTACATATATACAATGGAATATTACTCAGCCATAAAAAGGAACAAAATTGGGTCATTTGTTGAGACGTGGATGGACCTAGAGACTGTCATACAGAGTGAAGTAAGTCAGAAAGAGAAAAAGAAATATCGTTTATTAACACATATATGTGGAACCTAGAAAAATGGTACAGATGAACCAGTTTGCAGGGCAGAAATTGAGACACAGATGTAGAGAACAAACGTATGGACACCAAGGGGGGAAAGTGGCGGGGGTGGGGTGGGGGTGGTGGTGTGCTGAACTGGGCGATTGGGATTAACATGTATACACTGATGTGTATAAAATTGATGACTAATAAGAACCTGCTGTATAAAAATAAAATAAAATAAAATTCAAAAATCAAAAAAAAAAAAAAAGTGTACCTTGAATTGGCCTTGAGGGGAAGTTACTCTTTGCATAAGCGAGGACAGGGCAGGGTTATCCCAGGCTAAGGGAGAAGCAGGGGTGAGGGCTGGGAGATGGGAAGGAGCGGATCAGCAGGAGAGGATACTGAGAAGACAAAAGTGGCTGGAGCAGATGCTTCCCTACAGGGAGCAGGAGGTGGGGTTGGGCAAATAGCCTGGGCTAGAAGTCTGGAGGGCACTGAGAGGCCTGAGAGGTGAGGAAAACTGCTAGCCTGGTGATTTTTGACAATCAGCCATAGAATGGATGGGGAAGGAAGGAATGCCTGGAGACAGATGGGGAGCTTTTGAGAAGAGGTGAGGTCTGGGGTAAATCAGGGCTGTCATGGTAGTTCATTTCCAATTTAAAGATAACTAGAGGGAGAAAACTGGCCAATTATGGGACAGAGGGAGAAGTTCAGGGGACTCTGAGACTCCAGCTGGAGAATGTGGACAGAGGATCCCTCCCCACAGCTGTCCCCCAGCACAATATGAGGCCACCCAAATCTGGGGTCTCCTGTGCATCCCCCCGACACTCCTGTTCTGCAGGCCTGGCTTGGAGCTAGCATCTCCCTTCCCAGCTCCTCCCCGCCCCCTTCTGCAGAAAGGCTGAGACAGTCCCCATTTCTCCAGCCTCTTGTTTCTCTAATTTTATGATTGTATGAAAATAAGGTTCCCAAATTGCCTTTAATTAGCTTTAATAAGACAGCTTTTTTTCTAATTAAAATGATTATTAAGAAACCATTTACTGAGAATGAACGCAGTTGACAGAACGTAGGAGAATTCTGAACTCTTAATAATAACAGCAGCCACCACCATCCCCTTTAGACCACCGGTTCACCTGCCGCACTCCTTAACTCCGGTGGGGTGGCACTCAGGCTAGGGGCCCAGGGTTTCAACCCTCTTCGTCTCCAGGACACCTCCAAGAGCAGCTGCTGCCTGCATTCCTGGTGCGGCTCCTTTCCTCGGCACTGGGGTTCTTACTATAGACTATGGCCCTGGTAAGTTAAGCACCGGGGTTTGCCTATCAAAGAGTCTGTGCAGCTGAGCAAAGCTGGGCAGGCAGACAGAGGACGGTGAAACTTGGAGATTTACTTCATCTCCCAGGGGGCCTTGGTCTCCCAGACGGTGAGAAGGGTGAGTGGGCCCCGGTGGCCTGAGTGGGAGGCCTCTTCGGCTCTAGAGCTTGGCGATGCTAAGGCGCCTGATACAGGCTGCGCGTGTGGAAATGCAGACCTCCGCGTGGTGGGGAAGCTTAGGACTGGCAGAGCCCCGCAGCTCGTTCAGTTCTCCTCCCCTCCCTCTCCGGGAGGGCTGTGCAGGCAGCCGAGGCCAGGGACTCCTGTCACGGAACGCGTTGAGGAGCCTCAAAGGCGCCCGGAGCCCGCAAGGAAGAAGCGGGCGCGGAGCAGCGAGGCGAGACCCAGGCGCTGGTCCCGAGGCGCGGAGGTGTAGCTCCCTGGTCCCCCGGTCCCCGGGTCCCCGGCTGCAGCGCTCTCTCCCTCCAGCCCCCACGCCGCCCCTGGCTGCGCAGTTGCCGACAGCTCCCGGATGGCGGCGAATGGCTTGTGCCGTCATTTTCCCTTCCTGTAGGGAGGGGGCTGGGGGCCGGAGTCTGCTGGGGGCTGTACCGAGAGCCGGGCAGGGCGGGGAAGGGGCGATCAGGTCGAAGGTGGCGCAGAAATCGGGGCTGGAGGAGAGGCCCTGGGCATTTTCTAGGGACGTCGTCTGGTCTGTGTCTGCCTTCTCGGGCCGTGGGTCCTTCCAGGGACCTGGTCAGCTTGAGGTCTGCTGCGCATTAAACAGCGGTGTTTGTTTTTGTTGTTGTTTAATGTCACAGTGGAAAGAACGTGGGCTTCGAGTCCCACAGCCCTGGGCTCCAATTCGGTCGGCCGAATTACTGCTTTGTGACCTTTTGTGATACTTAACAGAGCCTTAGTTTCCCGACCGCTTTCTTCCCACGGGCAGCTCTAAGGATTATACGCAAACACTGAGATGAAGTTGCCCAGTCGGAAGTTTCAGACCCAAGCGCTAGTGTGGGAGGAATGTGCACTTGACCTCAGCCAGTGAAGGCGAAGGCAAAGCTTCGAGGCCCTGAACGCAGGGCTCGGAGGTCCTTGCCTCCGCGGTCGCTGGCTGGCGGCCGGGTCAGCCAGTTCTCACCTGTTCTCACCCCAGGGGCGGGTCGGAATCCGCGAGGGCAGATTAGGAGACACCGCGCTGGAGACCCCCGCAGGGGCCTGTTATTAGCTAGTCGGGGGCCGGGGGCTTTGTAAAAGCTCCCCAGGGGGTTCCACGGGGCCGCCAGAGTTAAGAACCGGTGATTCCTTTCCTCTCCAGGGAAGGAATAAACAAAGAGGCCTAGGTGGGGAGGGAGCGAAGGGAGCTAGTGGGTCCCCTCCAGTCTGCAGGCGGCCTCTTCACATGCCCATGGCCACAGTCACATGCACGCCCATGCACACACTCACGCACACACAGAGGGACCCACAGCATCCCTACACAGGCGCGCGCGCGCGCACACACACACGCCCACTCACGTTGTCACGGGCACTCACACCCACACGCACTATTTTCTCCGGGCGAGCCCGGCGGCCGGGACTCTGGCCGACCTCGCGCTGGCGCGGACGTCTGCAATGGGGTCCCACCCTGCAGCTCCGAGGGTCGCCGGTCCCGCGGCCCGGGGTGCGCTGCTGATGACAGCGCGGCTTCTCCGAGCCCGGGGCTCTCGGCAGAGCCCCAGCCGGGCCGCGCGGCGCTCGCTCCGGCTCTTTGTTATGCTAATTCCCCTTCCCAGCTGGTGCCAGCTGCCTGCACAATGAGCGCCCCGAGCCCTCGCCAGTCCTCGCCAGCCAGGGAGTGGGGGCGGGGTGTGGGGTTGCTCTGCGACCTGCGCTCTGGATCCCAGCTTGGCCCAGCCTGGCGGGGTGGTGGGCTGCTCCCCTCGAACGCAGCTTCCCCCCGTCCTCCCCTCCCCCACGCTAGCAGGGCCGCGCCCCTCGGGGCCTGCAGGGCATCCGCTGATTCATTCCAGTCACCCCGGCTGCCTGCCTTCCAGGTGCCAGGGCTTGATGAAAAGTAAAAGGCTCCTCGGCGGCTCGAGAGCAGTGCGGATGAAAGAGAAGCAGCCGCCTCCCAGACCACACAGCAAATCCTCCCATAAACCTCGAGCAAATAAGGGGAGAGGAAGGACAGGCCGGCTACAGATGTGGAGTACAGCCTCCGGGGATCCCCAAATTAAAACTCGTGCAGGGGAAGCACTTGGACCACCACCAAATGACACTAATTGGGTTACGGGACCATAATCTTGGCTCATATGAAAAAAAAAGAATAAGTTACAGTCCCAGCTGCAAGGACTGTCTTCACAAAAAGAAGGGGGAAAGTCCGCTATTTCATTACTCATAAACATGAGAGAGAAGAGGGTTCTCGGATCTCCTGCCTGCGTAGGACAGGCAGGCTGGTTGCTTGAAGGGGAGGACAATCTTGTGTCAGGAGGAGCGGCGCTGCGCCTGGCTGGCTCCGAATGTGTGGAGCTAATGGGCTAATGGATGGGGGGAGCCCTCTCCGGGGAGGGGGAGGGTAACGGTACTGAGGCACCGCGGGGGAGCGTGGTTTATCTGGAGGAATGCATTTCAGGCAATTGGTTAGCAGCCATGTGCAGAATACAATCATATGGACGAAAACTCAGAGATTTATTCTTTAAGAAACATCCAGAAGCAGTATCTCGGTTTCACTGGGGGGAAAATAATAAAGGCATACTGGGGAAGTAAAGGAAGGAGTGACACGTGTAGAAAATTCAAGTGAAAATCTTCAGAAAGATTTCCGGTTGTTTGAATCACAAATGTCAGGGCCAGAAGAGACCAAGGCCCTTTGAGTGGAACCTCATCATTTGACAGATGGGAAATTAAGACTCAGAGAAGTTAAGGGCTTGTTGATGGTTAGACGGCTAGTGAGTGGTAGAGCCAGGCAAGAACCTGTCTCCTAACTCCTAATCTAGAGCTCTCATCATACTTGGTTATATTTCTATGGTTAAGAAACAGAAGTCATTTGATCAGAAACCAATGCAATAGACTATAGGTAAAAAGTTAGAAAATTTTAGAATGAGTTAAACCGTGCCTGCTCTATAATGAGCATAAGGATTGGAAATCAATCAATTCTTGCAAACTCCACCCCAGGGTTCTTCCTAACATTTATCTATTCATTCATCCATTGCAACACCCAGATAGACAGATGGTCCCAGGATTTCTTTATGGGTCCTTTCTGTGCAGACTAATACCTTTTCCAGAGAGATCCCCCCACACACACACACCCGCCAATGCCTCATGTCCCTTGCACATTAAGTCATCTTGGCTAATACCAGCTAGGTTAAGGCTAGACTGGTTAAGAATTCTGAGAATGCTTACTGGTTGGAATACTACCCGCTGGAAAATAAAAAATCTACTCCAGGGGACTTCCGTGGTGCGCAGTGGTTAACAATCCGCCTGGACTTCCCTGGTGGCGCAGTGGTTAAGAATCCGCCTGCCGATGCAGGGTACACGGGTTCGGAGCCCCGGTCTGGGAAGATCCCACATGACGCGGAGCAACTGAGCCCGTGCGCCACAGCTACAGAGCATGCGCTCTAGAGCCCACAAACCACAACTACTGAGCCTGCATGCCACACCTACGGAAGCCCACGCGCCTAGAGCTGGTGCTCCACAACAAAGAGAAGCCACCGCAATGAGAAGACAGCACATCGCAACGAGGAGTAGCCCCCGCTCTCCGCAGCTAGAGAAAGCACGCGCGCAGCAAGGAAGACCCAACGCAGCCAAATAAATAAATTTATTTTTTAAAAAATCTGCTCCAGCTGCTGAGTTTCCAAGTAAGGGGAGAACAAGAGTCTGGAGATGGCCAGCCTGGATCTCCCGGGGCAGGTTGAGGTGTCCTCCCCCACCCCCATGCCCCTCTCAGCTGTTCCGCTAGCTCAAATGGCAACTACTGTGTCACTTATGAGATCCTAGAGCTCGGTTGGGAAGGAGGAGAACCTGTCCCAGAGAAGTTCTGGAACCACCACGGCACAACACTGCATTTTCTCTCACTCTGGCACCAATTTCTCATTCTCAAACTATATGGTTCAGTTTTGTCCTCATTTCAGTCCTAACAATCAGCAAGCATCACTACAGGTGATGTACCTCAGCTTATGGAAAAATATATACTCTTGGAACATCGAGAAAGACAGAAATGTAATTTTAAAAATGAAATCCTATTTTGAAGTCATCAATTGGGCTCTGAGTTTAAAGGCAACATAGAAAGAAATGAGCTCTTGAAGTAGGGACAACCACTCCCTAGTTGAGCTGCTTTTAAACTTAGATCTTCTAAGTGGAAACTGTATCGAAGTTATTTTATAACTACTTTGAGGCCATGTCCTCGAAGTTATAATTATACAGAAAATCCTACTTTGGCCTCCATTATCAGATATAGGAACATAAGGAATAATGCTTGGTCTGTATTTATTTACTCCATATTGTATTTTTTTCTGAGGAAAAACTAGGTCTAAGAGAATCATTCAATATAGTAATTGGATAAACTTGAACTTTGGCAAATCCTAGGGATGAATCAGAGGTCAGTGGTTTTTAATCTTTTCATTTGTAAAGGACACCTCTTACACCTTTCAGGTAGCCAATGTTCTGAAAGATACTATCCTCAAAATAAATTTATTTATTAGGAAAAATGCCTTCATTTTCCCAGAATTTCTTCTCAGTTTGTGCTGTGTTAACCCAGAGCTGATTTAATTCCAGCCAACGGTAAAGAAATCTGACAATGTAAAGAAATCTGACAATTTCCTGCACAACTGCTTTCAGGAAATTTTATGATTTCCAATAAGCTTTTGAAATATTAAACATATCTCAGGAACACCAGTGACTACTTTCATAGCTGTTTAAGGGTCCTGGGTCCCCAGGTTTGACACCATCCCTCTATTTAATTTCAAACTTGCTGTACAAAACCCAGGAGGCTGAATACTTTCCCCGAAAAGGATCTGGTACTGTCAGCTCCAGCTTTCAGGGGGTCCAGGGACATTAGCGGAGAAGTCATGGAGGCTCACTGCTATTTCACACCCATAGTGCGTGCCCAGGCAAGGTCAAGCCACTTCCCCAATATTAAAGTCTTTAATCCTGACAAACTGACAAGGTGGGTATGGCATGCCACCCCATTTTACAGACAAGGAAACTGAGGTGCTAGGAAGTAAAGTAGCTTGCTGGCCAAGGCCAAGTTTGCACAGCTACACTGGCAGAGCTGGAATTTGCATCCAGGCAGTTTGACTCCAAGTCCCGCACTCTTAACCCTCTGCTATATTCCAGTTTCACGAGAAACCCACAACCACTGTGCCTGAACTGAATAGGAGAGATGAGCTAATGCCTATACTTAGTCACAAAGACAGTTTGGTTGGTTTATTGAAAAGCACAGCATCTAAGGACTTGAAGAACAACAATGAGAACCCCTCCCAGCTCCCAGAAAGGACGGACAAGCCATTTCTCTCTTTTAGTACCTGAAATGGTTTTTCTTGTCTTCATAAAGAGGTTTGACCAAAAAATTGCCTTCTTTCCTTTTTAATCTTTAGACTTCTCCGTAAAGAAAATGAATACACTCCTCTGTGCACGTGGAGTGCTGTATTTCCCAGACTTCTTCCCCTCCACTCCATCAGAAATCAACTCCCCAACCTTTTGCTGAAATCCCTTGCCTTGAAGGCTGTCATTCTCCATCTTTTCCTTATTATGCACACAGGGGTTGTGTGAGTTTGAGGATGGTATAGATGCCTGAGCACTGTGCCAGATGCGTTTCAGAGAGATCTGCTCACTTCTTAATTGACAGAATACAAGGGATACGTCACATCTGAGCTTAGCTCATTGCAGTTGCCTCAGAAGACATCTGCAGAAAAGTACCGTGTCTAGAAGTATCCGGGTTGGGTTCATGTATGAGCTGACCAATCAGATGGGGTGGTGGAGGATCACACACCTGATGCCTGGACTCAGCTGCTCCCATGGAATGACCTGATTGGAGGCAACTCCTGCTGAAACCCATCCCCCCCTCCCCAAAGTTCTGCTATTTACCCACTGTCTTGGGATCTCAGCAGGAAGCAAGATCACAACTTACATCTCTGCAGTTCTTTTCTGTGTGTGTTCTCACCCCAAGATATGGCATTTTATAAGATTTCATAATGTTAAATGAAGGGAACAGTTCCATTGAATGGGGTTGAGAAATACGGGAAATTTCATGAGAAACGACTAATTCATCTCCATACGTTCCATCAATTTCATTGTGGTCAAAAGCAGGTGTTTCCAGGCTGTGAATAAGTAGTTTGCATTTTAAAAATTAACAAATTGGACCAACACCAAGGAAAAAAAAACAGCAATAGACAGCCCACCAGAGAATTGTTTACCAAAGAAGATGAAGCTCATGGTGATGGTTTGCAAACACCACCAGACTAGCTTGTGTAAATTCCCTTCGTTTAGTCATCGTTCTTCAGCCTGTCACAGATACTGAAGGGAAATGCAGAAACAGGAAATTACAGACTATTTTAAACAGCATGTTTTATTAAACTCACTTGCTGATGCACTTTATGGCAGGATGTGAGATTCAAGTGTTCATAACTTACATCTTTGCAAGTGCATTTCCTAAGTGAATTCTCCCAGCTAAAATATGGCAAGTACACAGGGCTGGAAATAATCTCTAAACTAGTAACTGATTTACTCCAGGTCATGTAGCTACGTCACATAAAATGGAGACGTTTTAGCCAAGTGAAGAGAATATACCTTGCTTATTCACTATACTATAACTAAGAAAGTACTGGAGGCATCGTGCAGTTAACTTAAAAGATCCTTAATGCATTTATTTTAAACCACAGAATCAGAGCAAAACAATCTTAAAATGAATTCCTAGAAAACATACATTGTCTCTTTTCTTATTTAAATATTGATTTCATTCTTCTCTTCACAGGACATTTCTGTGTCTAGTTTAAACCATCATTATTGATGCCATGTTGAATCCTTGTTTTTGAAAAGGCCTAGTAAAACTGGCAGGAATGTGATTTCACTACAAATACAATGACTACAAATTTCAGGGACTGTCATAAAAGTGGATTTGAACAACTAATTATCTTCAAAAACGTTTTCTGCTCATAATTTGTTTGAGGGATATAAAAGCTTAGCTGCATTGCAAACAAATCCTCATATCCCTGTCTGATATTTATTGTGAGGCTGGCACCTCTTAAGACCCATGTCTTCTGCAAGTTGTTCTTGGCTCTCTTCTTGATACACAGAAAGGAAGTACTCAAGGGAAGCTGTAGTGCAAGTTCACGTTTGGAGGGATGGGTAGCCATGCTTTGATGGAGTTATAATCTATGAGCTCTAAAAGCAAATACCTTACATTCACTCGCTTCAGCATCTATTTAACAAAGTAGCAGGTAAAATGTTCAACATTTCCATTGTCTTAAAAGATCAGGCCAAAGATGCTTTACCCTAATTATTGATGTCAAATAGTCACTGCCACTAGGTTTAAATTTTTCCTAGCTACCTTCCTCCCAGGTCCCTGTCCCTAGGACACCTTCAAGGTGAACTATAGAATAATAGGATTTTAAGAGTGGAAGCATATAATGATATCTTTGCCCTTTTAAAGGGCCTTTGCCAGGCTATCCTCTACAAATCACGTACTTTAAGGGAGGAACGACCAGAGGCAGAGGTTAATGATTTGGTTACAGACATGCACCTAGATGCCTAGGGGAGTAGCAATTAAAGGCACATTTGGGGAGCTGGGCCATTTTCTTAAGTGAAGATTTCCCCTCATTCAACTTTTAAAAGTCTGGATTCGGCCATATGAGGTTTTCCTTAAAGCAAAGAAAGCAGAGCGATAAGAAAAGATGTTACTTCCAGCTGGAGAGACAGCAGTGTGCTGTGGAGGGCGGTCTTAGCTTTTCCCATCTCTGAGGATATAACTATAGAACCCAATTCATAGACTTAACTATGAAGGGGAGCCTTGACAACTCTGCAAGATCTAACTTAATATCTCTTGAGTAGAAATCACAAGGTAGGCACAGAGGAGGCTCTAACGCTTTCATACCAACACCAGAAACATTTTTGTTACTTGGATGGGTGTTTAGGGATTATTTTTTAGTAAAGAAAAAGTATGCTGGAAATGTCCTAGAAACAAAAACCTGATTACTAAATATTACACATTTTAATGCTGCTGGATTCAAAGACACCCGTCATCCTGCAAAGAAGCGCTAGTGGGTTCTGTGGAAAATCACCAACTCCATCATTTTACAGCTTTGGCCACCATTATCGAGTAATGCTGGGGGCTTTTAAAAAGCAAAAATGTAAGTCCTTTCTTTCATATTTAAATGTTCATGATGTATTACGCTCACAATAAGAATGCTACTTTTGGCAAATTAACTAGCTTCCAACTAGCTTGCCCCTTTTATCAAATGAAATATTAGCCTCTAAGAATAACAACAATACAGAATTGCACGGACTACTACCGGCAATAACCTCTGTAGCTATTTTAACCGTTTACATATGGGCCATCTTCTTGACAATTTGACATTTCATAAAGGAATCAGCTAGGATTCAGTATTTCTGGCTTCATGTTATGCTATTTTTTTCAGAAACTTTATAAAAATGAAAACCGTCGGATCCTTTCAGATAAAACCTTATCGATCACAAAGCACATCATTTACTAACACTGTGCTCTTAATCAACAGAAATCTAAACCTACAAACTAGGAGCATTCTGAAACACCTGTTAGATGGGCCTCTCAAAGTACACTTTAACTTTGAAAACGGCTGTGTGGCCACTGCCCATGACAGTTTCTAGACATTTTGAGTTTTTTAAAGGAGAAAGAGCAACGGAAAAGAGAAACATAGCCAACAGTCATTAAAGTAAGAAAATCTGAATGAATTTTGATCATTTTAATAAATATATATCAAGAAAACTTCACTTTATTACAACAACACATTCATATACAAGCATCTATCATCTAAGTTTTCAACATCAAATGTTTATCAAATATTGAAAATAAAGGACAAAACATCACTAGACTATTCAGCCATAACACAAGAACAGGTTTTAAAAATTGGTCCTTGTGGACATTGTCCAAATGATGATCCTACTCATACACTGTATGAATGAGACCTATATTTAATATTAATAGCAATAATAAAAAAGCTTTATCTTGGAGAAACTGGGAGGACTTACTTACTTCCTCCGTTTGGCATTTGGTTCCTGTGAAGTATTGTGTAAGGAGGCCCAAGTCAGCCAGTAACCTTGGAAATGGGAATACAGTTTAGCAGGAGGAGTTGGCTGGTGTGGAAGGAAGGATGGTCAGAGGGGTACTCTGGTACCTTGCCAATGCACAAATGAAAGAAATGATTGAGAAAAACGACCAAATACATAGGAGCTTTTGCCGACTGAGTCCCATTTCTCCAAAATAACTTTCCCCAAACTAAAATCTTTACATTCTTTAAGATAAAACCTTATTGATCACCACATCATTTATCAACATTGTGCTTCGTAATCAACAGCAAAAGTCATATATAAAAAACCACATGCTTTTATAATCTAAACGAGTGAAATGATGCAAAACAGATTAAAGTATGATGCATGCCACTGGTTCATGAACTTCATTGGACAAGAAAACAAAACAAAACAACCCAAAACCCAGAAAACCCAAACCCCAGCAACAGACCGTTGCCATAGAAAAGCTCGAGCAGCCAGTGCTGGTTTCTAACAGCTCTATTGTTTCCTCCATCCCTTTCTAAAAATGCCAAATCCGAAAGCAATTGGGCATCAAAACAAAGGAAGAATAGAGATGTTGAATCAAAAGTTGAACGCAATAGTTCGACATTAACGGTTTCCAAACAATATTGATCCACCCTGTGTTTTTTTGTTTTCCTGTTTGTTAAATCCCTGCTGTACTCTGATTTATCCTTAATTTTCACACTGGCAAAAATTAAGATAAAGTAAGGCACCAAAAATCGCCCTGTATAGTATATCTCTAAAAGCCTCATCACCCATCACAGGCAAGCTGGGAACTTGCAGGGATTAGCCTCTACTCATATTGTTGATTGCTGCCCCTAGACAGGTGTGCTTCATTACGTTCTATCCTATTTTCATCTGTCACACAAGACTGTTGAATTCAAATACTTAACAGCACCAGGAAGCCATTTCACCTAGCTCCCTGTCTTCAGTCTTTTAGTCAGAAAAAAATACTGTATCATAAAGAAGAAGCAGACATTCCTTGCTGGTTATATTGATTTGCTTACCAAATAACTACCTAATTAAGTGGCAAACAGGTGGAAGGTTCTTCGCTAGTGACAGGCTCCTGGAGGTCACGGAAATATCACAAGGGCACATTGCCCCCCGTTCTAATCTACTGATCTTTTCTGTAAGAAAACTAAGATATACTTTTAAGCGTCAACTGTTTTCTCGGTAACGTCACCACATTTATAAGTAGCTCGCCGATGCCTACTATACAGATGTTATATGCAATCTGCTCTCCAGGCATTAAAATGACATGGCATGTTCATGGCATAATTGTATCAGTTGTACAAAACTATAAAATCCATTCAAAATAAAATTCATGAGAGCTAATTGATCATGCTGTGCATGCTTCAAAGTTTCGGTGAGAAGGTGGCTCATATTTTACTTCCTTTGCTGCAGCACAGTTTGTTACTTGGTGAAGGCTCCTTTTTCCTTAAGGACTTTTTCCACGACTCACTTACATTGCTTTTTTCATTATATCCAGTCTCAAAATAATCATAAAATTGGCCTTTGCACTCAAAAGCAAGGTCATTTCCCACAGGTTCATGGCTTAGGGGGCCACCATCCCTGTTGGTGTCATCATTTGCTTTCTCATTCAATTTGGCCTTTTCCTGAACACCAAGTGACCTCATATTAGTAACAAAGATTTCATTGGCAGGTATCTGGCCATCACCCTTGTAAATGGGTGCACTGCCTACATCAAAATCCACCTGGTGGGAACAACTCGGTAAAGGCAGAGGGGGAGAGGAAGAGGAAGATGAGGAGGAGGAGGAGGAGGAGGAAGAGGCAGTGGTGGAGGCATTTCCGACATTAGCATTGACAGAAAGGGGTAAATTTAGGTAGTGACCACCACATTCTTGGTACAAGCAGCAGGCATGAAACTTTTCACACTCCTCTTTGGCCATCCGAGGTCGTTTCCGGTAAGGACAGTCTTGAGCCATAAACCACTCCTGGGCAGAGGTGCCATTGAAAGAACAGGCAGGAAAGCACCAGTTATTCTGCATGATGATTTCTCCATGGATCCTTTTCATCAAATTGTTTATAAGGACAGATCTTCGGAGGTACACTTCAGGATCATCGATAAACTTTAGCTTTTCTAAGGACATATAAAGGATGTGGGCTCGTTCCTCAAAGATTGAGATGGTCTAAAAATCAAAAAAAGGAAGAGAAAGCTTAGGAAATGGTTTATATTAAAATATCATCACAGCACATTTCTCTCTTGGCAGTTTCTGAGTCTGGGAATGTTGTGATCTTGTTTCCCCAGGTTCATTTAGAGATGCTGTCCCAGGGGCTGCTAATGTCTCCCCTTCCCAGCAGACTCACTGGTGATGTCGAGCATCGGGGAATCCAGCCACAGTGCAGACCTCGGCAGGGACAGGTCAGGATGTCTGCCTTTTACGGCTCAGTGAGGGGGATGCCGAAATGCACAAAACTGACCTATGCTGTTAGAAGTCAGGAGAGGGGGTTCTTTGGAGGGCAGAGAGGTAGTGACTAGAAGGGGACACAGGAGAGGTTCTGGGTTGCTGGTTATGTTGTTTCTTTATCTGGATGTTAGTTATATGGCTATTTCACACTTTGTGAAATTCATCAGGCTGGACTCTTATGACACTTGGGCCTTTATGTGACACATATATATGTCAATATATGCTTTTTAAGATGCCAACATGCAGGTCATCATAAGTATACTTCAAACCCTGGCCTAGCCATCAAGGAGCATGAGATCTGGCTGTCAGATCTCATGGCTCTCTCTGGCTGTTCTTCTGGGTTTCATTCTTGCAATTATCTTTGCTTCATAGGGGGACAAAAATAATGAATGAGGCTCAAACCCTAAAAGGAACTGTTGGTTGAAGGGCCAAAGTAGGCTTTTTCTGGTGTTGGGCAGGAGGAAAGATGCAGAGAGGGAGTCAGAGGACTCACTCCTGAGCTGTGTGATACCATCACTGTGTGATCGTTGCTACAAACCCAGTGGCAATTTGGAAAACTGCTATAAGCCACAACACAGAAACCAAAAAGGACTTAGAATGCTTGTCACCTGGGGATCAGCTCTTCCAGGTCATAAAAAAAAAAAGCGCCAACCTGAGGAGCTGTGAATTAAACCAGCCCAAGCTGACCTAACGGAGGAACTACAAATGCAGGGGAAAGCCCAACACCTGCCAATGCATGCTGATGACTTTTTATGAGCAGAGTCAAAGCAACATCTAAAGGGGTGGGGTGGGGGAGAGTGAGTAAGAAGTGAGGAAGATGATTAAAAAATTAAAAATCTTCTCTGCGTTTCAAAAAACTCTGGTCTGGGTTATCCTCTCCTCGATTAAATTAGCAGATTGTTTTTGAAGGAAGGTAGCCATAAGGAAAAGGAACTGGTATTTCAAAAGCTTAGATAGCCAGTTTCATACTTCTGTGCACTTTCCCAATCCTGTTATTTTCTTCTTATACATGCAAAAAAGTTAGCTTTGCTCTTTTCCTGGGAATGAATTATATATTTTAACAAATGAAACATGTGTAATGAATGCACCATGAAGGACGTTTCTACTTTCATGCACACATTCAAAGGATGGTGAGTCCCCCGCTGAGAGGTCAGGAAAAGCCCTGGGTGACCACCCCCGTGTAGGCACATACGTGTGGTACTGGCCATGGTAGCTGGAGCTCAGATACGGGGAACAGGTCAGGAAAGAACAGGTGCATTTCTGCACATGTGAAAGCACCAGTCGCCATGACCCTTAATGCAACTTGAGGAAAATGAAATCATTAGTAAAAAAGACATTCTTCAGATTATATAATTTTGTTATTTCTGGGCAGAGGAGCTCTTGCTGGCTCTTTCTTCAAATACTTGTGAAAAATAACACAGGACCCAAAAAAGTGACAACGATTAACATGGCTCTTCTGAGAAGTGGCTCATTTTCATTGCTTGGGTGGAACACTTTAATTTCTGGAAATGGATCAAGCAACTGTTGCTAAGTATCTTAAACTCTTAATAAAAATAATGACTATTTAAAAAAACATACTTTATGGCTACAGCTGCTGAGTGGTGGGTGAAAATCCTCTTCTTCCACATACTTCCTCTTAAAGTATGTGATCTTGGATGTTGTTATAGGATTTGAAATTCCCCTGTAATGTGATCCTGTGGTAATAAATCAGATACGACAAATGACATGCGGTTTGCCAGAGGTTCTCCAAACAAAATACTTTCCTTGCCTTGCCTTTTAGAAGATAACTTGGCTACGTATTTGTCTGTACATGTGGTGATTAAAAATAAACATTAGTCTTAATAGTTGCTATCATACAGAATCCTGTGACCCAGGCTAGGCAAGGATTTCTAGACAATTATAGAGGAAAATGACATATTTCAGCATTTACTAAATACTCAGAATCTTAACTCTATGCACAGGCAAACAGCAACATTCATAAAGGGGAGTAGTGTAATAATTCCGAAATAATATTAGTATTTATTCCAATTATTTAATTAAACCCATCATAATATAACACCACTGTTCAGATGTATATATCTTTAACTGTAAACACTAATAACCAAATGACATTTAAATATTACGGGCTCTCAGTAAGTAAGCAAATTATTATCTGCACACTGGAGTCATAATATTCCTTCTTTTAAAATATAAAATTTAAATTTTTTAAATTTAAAATTAAAATTCAGGGTAACAAAAGTCCTTTTTGCTCTCAAAAATGTAACATATCAACCATGAATAAAAATAGGGTCTAATTTTTAAAGACCAAGCTTTTAATCCTTTTTAGCAAATCTGACTTCAACAAGTACTCATTTTACATTTTAGGTTTTTGTTTTTTTTCCAATCACTGGTACTACACAAAAATCCAAAGGAACTCACCTTAAAGTATAAGAATAAAGAATCAGGGAGAACATATTTTTTTCTGGTCTTAAAAATTTTTTTTTCCTATAATACCAAAGCCTATTGCGCGCTTAATAAAAAGAAGAGCCACATAGCTGCCGGCCCAAAGTGCAGATTCCCTTATGTCTCATGGGATAAAGATTTCATTGTCAAGCCCACCAGGGCTTGTGTAGCTCTGAGAGAACCATATAGTTCCAGAAGGTAGAAAACTGAAACTCAAACTGAAGTTTCAAGATCTGGTTTGGTTCTCTTAAAAATACAGATGCCTGACTTTTACCCGAAGCAGCAGCACATGGAAACTCAGGTTTGAATGCAATTAACATCACTCCTGGTCCTTTCCCTGGAGCCTTGGGCTCACTTATGAGCGGTACACAGGCAGCCTGGGACGTCCCTGGAGCACGAGCTCTCTCCGCTCAGAAGGGCACCCCAGACACCACCATTGCCCATCAGTCTGGCCGCAGAAGGCAGCAGGGGAAGGTCAAGGGCAGTACCTGCCAGCGGGGGACCAGCTCCCCGGTCTCCCTGCAGAGGAGCCTGTGCTGGCCCTGGGGGGCTTGGGCCTCCGTAGCTGTCAGCCTCCCATAGTGTCTGGTACCCGGCAATTTCAGCAGCTCCTTCCGAGACAATGGGCTCGCAGAATCTATTCATGGACAGAACCAGAGTCATCTCTGACAGCCTCAGATCTGGAAAAAAAAGAAAACAGCCCTAATCAAGAGCAAGCCAGGGGATGGCCTTGGCTCCTCCTTCCTTTGCTTTGGGAAACTTTTACGTCTCAGTCCTCCCCTTTGCCCTGAAACATTTTATTATTTTTTCAAAGAAAACCTCAGCAAACTCTCTTGCTGCTATTAGCTCAGCCTCTGTGTTCAGCAATCTGCATTTCATGGGCGGATCTTTAAAAACCCCATTTCTTATTGTTCTCAGATTCCCCTCAGCCCTCTTCCAGACAGCTGCTTTGCCTCCTAAACACATTTTCCTCCTGACCTTCCCGCAGAAAATGTACCGCTAAGAGGCAAGGCCAAAACCCTTGCCGCTTCCTTTCTATTAATAAGGCAAAATCAATTTTCTAGTCAATCCCCTGAGAGTCTCCTTTGATGAAATCCGCTAATCAATCAAAAGAAAAGGAAGGAGGAGACAGAAGTCTTCCCCGGAATCCCTACTGATGCTCTCAGGTTCAGTCTGTTCCGCTGCCCGCTGCCCCCTCTTCCTCTGTTTCTGCAGGGCCAGTTCCTCTACAACATTCTGGGGCTCTCTCCACTTTCTTCTCCCAAAGCGAAGCAGACAGAGACACACTTGGTAGTTGTTTCCACCAGCCCTGATTGGCCTGAACTGGATCTGCCTCCAGTCAAAACACTGAGAGATGAAGACAGAAAATTGGCTCCAGTTTCCAGCCGTGAGCTGCAGTCCCACAGGAGCCAAGCACAACATCAACGGAGCAGGCGGAATATTAAACAGGAGCCAGGGCTTCAGGGCCAGAGGCAGCGGACAACTCTACACCGCAAAGCCCAGAGGCGAGGCAGAAACTTTCCAAGAGGCAAAACACCACTGCCCTTCTGTCCAGTTCACGCCCTTCCCTAGGGTCTGCGGGGAAACTGGAAGCCTCTCTACTCTTGGGATGCGCCCTGGGCTCCTCAGCACCTTGGGTGGTGGGGGCCTTTCCCTGGGGGCTCAGTGTCTTCACCTGGTCCTAAGTAGGGCTCAAAATGGGGTCCAGAGTGAGTGCAAGGGAGAAGAGGATCTAAAGCCAAAAGACCTGGGGGCCATAGATCAGTGGTGACTGCAGATCAGCCTCAGTGCCTTATTATCCACCAATTCCTTTACGAGACCCAAACCTCCACTATCTCACTTTGCCGTTTAAAGAACTGTCACAAAGAGAGATGACAGGCCTGCTTTCTTGAAGATTGATTGTCTTTCAAATAGATGCTAAGGGTCTAGTTCTTGCTTTCTTCTCCAAATTATACAGCTTGTAATGTTTGGGGGAAAGAGTGAATCTACTATTGTCTCGTGGGAGACTATTATTACCTACATGTTATAACAAGGGTCCACTTCCAGGTAAAAGGAGGAAAGGCACAAGGGGAAGGGGAAATAGCTTCATTAAGTGACAATGTCCTTCTGGCTAACAGAGCAACTCTTGGCAGCAATGACTCCGTCACCCAGACTTCTCTCTGAGACCTGAAATTCTGTCCCAACCTCACTGAAGACGTAAGCCAGGCCTTCTGACATACAGGGGAGGTGTCCAGGTCAGTGGCTGGAATTAGGACCCAGCTGATTTGGGCTGCTAAACTACCTACCCCCTTTCTTTTAAAATGCCCTCCAAAGAGGCAGCAGCAAGGACTTATTTGAAAACCTTATTTCAAGAGAATAAAAAAGGTTCAATTAATTCTCTAAAAAGAAATGGTCGGACATGCCATTTATTCTGTTCTTTGAGTCATCAATCAAGAAATTTAGACCACACTGATTTCACAAACTAAGCCATTCTATCACCCCTCAAACTCGACATCCAAACAAGGTATTTATTTCCTGGAAGACTCTCATGAAATGGTCCAATTTCTTAACTTATCTAAGAGACAACTATATCAGGAAGTGCTATTGCCAGGAGCACATGAATTATATAGCTTTTTCTCAGAGTCGGTAGCCCTGTCTCATTGACTGCAACAGTATTTTCTCGCTTGAAATTTACACTCACTTTGTGCTGGATTCTGGGAATAAGATCCAAGCTTTTTGCCTACATGGAAATTTTATTACATATAAACCAAGGCACGTTGACAAATCCATATCCCATAAGAAAGAGAAGCATTTGCAGGCCCCTAGCAGCAATTACCTTTGTTTAAAAGGACATTATATGGGCCCTGTGCTATTTTATGTAAGAGTTTGTTTATATTTTAATGACTTATCCTTGTAGCTTTTTGGTTGTTAAGGATTTCAGCGTTTCTATTTGTTAGTATTGTTTCCAGCACAAAATTCTACTCATGCATTTGAACTTGAAACATGGCACAATAGTTTTTATCTTGGCTGTTTCTTTCCTTTTATGATATCTAGTTTCAGTAAATTTTTCTTTTTTTGAATGGGAAACTTTTACACACAAATTCTTAAACTGGAGAGGTGAGTTCCAAGAGTGATTTATGTAAGTCCGAATAAAAGATAAATGAGTTGGGATTATTTGGGAGCGGGGAGGAGATTTTGCAATTGAGTCTTCCTAGTCTATCCAGAACTTACACTGGGATGTTAGGAAATTAAGAAGGCAAGTTTAACATTCATGAAATATTGGAGTATGGGGCACGAAGCCATGATTCTTTTTATTTGTATTATATGTACAGATCCAAAGTGTCATTTTTTCTCAGTACAATGAGATTTACATTATAATTCTGCTACTGAGTTCAGAAGTTGAAATTCACAAATTTATGTGCTGTTAATACTAGAGTCACAAAGATGTACATGTATAGTAAATTTTGTTTTTTTTAACATCAGCGGTGAGTGAATTCAAAAGAAGGGTGTTAAAGTGTGTTTTGTCTACACAAGTGTTTAAAAAAATAAAAACTAGAAAGGTCCTAACCTTTTATCCTCAGGCTCCCGCATGTCTGTTTCGTCAGCCAAGGGAATGTAGTAGAATGACACCTCAAGCATTCCCAGAAGGCCAAGGGCTAAAATGTCAAGTTTTTCCAGCAAATGTTCACAGTAAAGTTACCAGGCATTTCTATACAATTTGTTTTTTCCAGATGAGTTGGACTTCTTCTTTCCTTGGAGCCATGATGATGCTAATAGAAGTGGCACACATAACTGGGTAGCTGCAGATTCAGTGATGCCTTCCATCCAACAGGCGATACTGGTCACTCTTTGCCCACCCCGCCCCCTCATCCATCATTAGAAAACATTTTATTAAGAGCATTATAGAAGTTAGAGGTCTGATTCCAATACTGAAAAGCAAGGAAGTAAAGGGCTGGTATTTTCGATACACCTTTGACACTGCCGGTCTTAGCTGTCCTGCCCAGGTGGAATCAAGCCCTTGACCTGACACTGTTCCTAACAAGACCTCAACAGCTTGTCCAGCTCGTGGTAGTGGTGGTGGTGGAAGGGGCTGGGTGGGTGGAATGAAATCCTTCAACCCTTCTAAATAGACAGATACTACTTTTCTACCAGTCCCTGCAGCACACCTGTCTGCCCTGGGAAATGCATTTCCTCAGCTGCAGCTCTGAAAGGCCAAGATCTTTAGGTCGGGTCCTGGGGCTGGAATGCGGGTGCTGAGCAGGAGGGAGACGAGGGGGTGCCCGGGTGTCCGAGCCCGGGCGCCAGGTCTCCCCATCCCAGGCCTAAGGCTGGGGTCCGAGGTTTAGAGACCCACTCCCTGCAGGTGGGCAGCAGACACCACATCCGAGTTCCCACACTGACACACCCTCGGGTGTCGGTGCCGCAACCCAAGCCCCTCTCCGGGGAAGCGGGCAGAGCCCTACAGGCCGCCGACCGAAGGAGAAAGTAAACAACACTCCAAGTGTCTGGGAACAAAGGCAAGTTGTCTTTCCACGGTGCTGGAGCCGTGCGCCTCTCCTGAAGAATAAGAGCTATGATTATTCTTCCTTTTCTTCTTCTTCTTTTTTTTTTTTTTAAACCAAGTTTCCTTCTAAGGGCAATAAACACCAAAGGTAGGATTCCAAGGAAATGACTCACGGCGGTTGGCAGGGCTCTAGAGAGGCTGGCCCCGGCCCGCGCTCCAGCCCGCAGCAGATGCCTGCCCGGCCCTCCCCCCTTCGCCGGCCAAACCCACTCGGAGCCCGCGCCTGCGGGATCGCCCCGCGCATCCGTTGGACCCAGGCGGCCAGGACTCTGCCCGTGCCTCCCGCAGGCGCCCGCCGTGTCCGCGACACCCTCGGCCGCGGGGCCGCCTCTCCCCCCGCCTCTGTGGTCCCGGCCGGGCACTCCGGAAAGTTGCTAGGGCAGTGGAGGCGGGAGGGGAGGCAGGGAGGAGAGAGGCGGAGGCGTGGACCAGGCGGGCAGCAGCCGAGCCCGCCGGGGAGGTGAGCTGAGGACAGAGGAGCCGCCGCCGCCCGCAGCGCGGCTCGGCTGCCTGGGAGGAGAGTGCGGGGGCGGAGGTGGCGGGGGGGACAGAAGGTGTCAGCTCCTGCAGCTATTCCTTTTTCTTGCAAACGCGCGCTCCTGACATCCACCATCCCTCCCTCCCCACCTGCCAAGCGCCGCGGCGTCCAGACCTGGTGGCATCCCTCCTACTGACCCCCGTCCCCCAGGACAAGGGAAGAAGCGGCCACCGAGGACCCTGGGGTCTCACCAGAGCCGCGGTCCCCACCCGCCCCTAGACTCGCCTCGGTGCGCGCGGGCTGCAGCGCGAGCAGCCCTAGAGGCGGCGGCGGTTCCCGCCCGGGTAAAGGCTCCGCGGCGCTCGCCAGCCCCGGGAAAAAAGCCCGCGCCGCCTCCGCGCCCAGCAGCGCCCCGGCCCCCCAGCCGCCCCGGGTCCCGCTCCGGCCGGTGCGCGATCACTCGGTGACCCCGGAGCAGCCCCGGGGCCGGAAGGGCGCGCGGGAGCCAGTCAGCCCCAGCAGACGCCCGAGGGGACCGGCTGTCGCGCTCCACCCGGCCCGGCCTCTCCGCCCCCGCCGCCCGCGCCCAGCCCGGCTCTTACCGCGGGGTCAGCCGGGAGGCGGCGGCCGCGGCGCTCGAGCTGCTGCTGGCCCTCTCCGGGCTCGGCGCCAGCCCGGCCGCCGGTGCACACTCGCGCGGGTCCCGGCCCGGCGGCCCGGTCGGCGGTGGCCGCTGGAGCGCGGCGGGCGAGGGTCCCGGCAGGTCCCGCCGCCGCGACTGGGGCGCTGCGCCGCCGTCGCTGCAGACGGTTATGGTAATGAGCGGCTCTGTCTAGCGAGGAGCGTGTGAAACCCGTCAATCCTGTTTGCCATTTCCCCGTGGATTTCCGAGGAGAGGTTCTGCAGGATGCCCCCAGGGTGAGAAAAGGAACATGACAAGCGCGCCCGCTCTCCCTCCCTCCCTCCCTCCGCTCCCGCCGCCGCCGCCGCCGCCGCCGCCGCTCCTCAGGCAGCACACGGGGCGCCTTCCCCTCACCCCAGCCCGCCCCCTGCCTTCTTCCCTCCTTCCCGCCCTCCCTCCTTCTCTCCTCCCCTCCACTCCCCTCCCCTCCCGGTGCCCGGGGACACGCGGGCCCAGCTCCAGCCCGCAGCCCAGACCCCACGCGCTCCCGGGCTCCCGCCCCAGCCCTGGGGGCTCGGCTCCAGCCGAATAATGTATTCACTCTGCAACCTTCTGAGATGTCTTCTCTTTTTTTATTTGGTTTACTTTTTTGTTGTGCGTGCGTGTGATTTAAAAGAGAAAGAAAGAAAGAAATCTGTGCCTTTCCCACCCTTTGCAAAAGACTTTCTTCTCCTTTGCCACAGCAAACGGAGATGAGAAACAGATGCCTTTGCAGGACCAAGCAGTTATTCTCCCCTCGCCGCCCGCCCCCGCCCCCGCCCCTCTGGAGCTCTATATGTATAAAAAAGCAACCTTGGTCAGACTGCAACTTGAATTGGCAACTCCTTCTGGGTGGGGAGCCTCAAGGGAAAACCTCCAGGAAATAAAAAAGTAATAAAGGAGGCTGTCCTTGGTCAAAAGAATGTAATTTAAGCCCCGGAATCACATTATTTTGCAAATAGTAATTTTTCCCTATATTGGGCTCAACTGGAGTTTGTGTTTTGAAACATTAATTCATAACTTCTGTCTAGGGACCCCTCCATAGTCGAGATGGGTCATTTCAGGTGTAATGAACACAGAGGCTTGGAAGGCATAGACCTAATAAAATGGGGGGAAGGCACCTGCACAAAAGTGTTACAAAGACTGTAATGTTTGTTTACTGCTACTATGCCAGATGTGCTAAATATAACACTTCTTTAAAACAGAGATCCTCCGACTGTGAAAAACCAAACCTCTTGCTGCCTGTCTCCCTAGGAATCAAGAGGAGGCACAGACTGAAAATCAGGGAGAAAAGGAACAAGATCAAGGATGAGGATTAGCATCTGCAAATTGAGCCCTATCTAATTTGCATGTTTATTTCTTAGAATTGTAATTAAGTTTCTGTAATAAATGTTTTCCATTTCATTTGTACGCTTAAAATTTGGGTGACTGACATGCAGTTAAGTGAATTTCTTTTTTTTTTAAAGCAAATGTAGTTTATCCAATAAGGCAGCAAACAAATATTAAACATAATTAGAACTAATCTGCTTTGAAGGTATTTTTGCTGAACTTTGTACATTGAAGACTCTCAGAGGTTTTAAGGGTATTAGGAAGCTGAGAGAAGGCAATTATGCTGAAAACAGACCAACTCAACAGACTTCCAGGAGCACTATTTCATTTTTTCCTAAAGGCATTTCAGGGTTGCATGCCTAGGATTGGGAATTGGGCATCCATCTTGGCTTTACTCTGAACCAGATTAAATTGCATTGGCTCATGCACGATATATAGGCCATTATGATGATAATTTAAGGATTGTAAAGATTCTACCCAGGTTATGGATAGAATGTAATTTTCATTTAGGTGGGGTAAGGAAAGGCACAAGGGCATTTGAAGCAGTGCAAGTACTTGAAAATCTAAGTGTCTAAAACTGGTTAGTGTCTAACTCAAATAAAGAGCTAAATGTGAGGGCTTGGAGGCATGGCTTATTATTGTTTTTATCTCCCTGTATTAAAGTTTTATAGCATTTAAAGGACTGTGGGGAAATCCCCACATACCCTTAGCTGTGTCAAAATACATAAAACCAAAAGGAGCAAATTAAGCATAAAATTGAGAAAAACATGAGACTTAAGTATCAGCATGGGTTGCATTGGCATCTTTGGAGCCTTGGCTCTGAGAAATGAGCCTTCTGGGAAACTGGCATTGCCCTTGGGTGGGGAGGACTCTTGGCTTTAATGTTACGAGAAAATGACATCATAACGGAAGTATGAAATCATTCTACTTCACAGCACCCTTGTGGTTCTGAGTAAGAACTTGACCCTGTCCTGTTCAGATATGTTAGGTTAGCATGTTTTACCGAAAGCTTTCCCTGGCCTACTTTTAATCTCAAGCTTAATGTTTGCAGAAATTCAGGGCCCAACTGTTGACAACACGAGCTAATGTCTACAGGCAGAGGAGGCAGTCAAATGTCCGTGGAATGAGAAACATCATTTAAAAATTTAAAGTGAGTAAGTGGTGGTTATGGCACAAGGAAAGGACTCACTATACATCAATAATGAAATATTTGGAATGAATGAATGTAATTTATGAGTTGCAATATTCAACCTGAGGGCTCTGATGTCATCATTCTTGGATGTGTGTGCGTGTGTGTTTGAAGTTCCAAGACAAAAGTTTGATTATGAAACTTAAAATATCTTGAGCTGCAAATTCACTGAAGACCGTGATTGTTTTTCTTCAGTGAACAAAGAGAGTGCCAGACTTAAAACTGCTGAAACCCATTTCTCAAAAACTTGTTATCATTTGAAAGGGGGATTTCTCAAGTAAAATTTGACGTATTCAGATTACTGTGGACACAGTGCCCATTTGGGTTATAAAAAGTCGGAATTACTGGCATTTTTTAAAAAGTGCAACCTTTTTTAACAACAAAAAGAGATATCTAATATTAAATCTCTCCAATTCCTCTTCTCTTATTCTCAAACCTTCTCTAATCAGGCTTTCTTATCCCATCACTCCATTGAAACTGTTACTGTCAATGACACCAGTGACCTCTGGGTTGCTAAATCCAAAGGGCTTTTCTTGGTTCTCATCTTTCTTGACCCGTAAGCAGCATTTGACCAGGTTGATCATATTCTGATGACTCCCAAATTTAGATCTCCAGTCAAGATTTTTCTCTTGATCTCCAGACTCCACTTAGATACTTAATAATCAGAGGATTTACAGATCCAAAACCAAATTCCCGATTGTCTCTGTTCCCCCTTCCTTAATATTCTCCACTCCAGTTAATAAACCACACTATAGCTTTGGAGTCATCCTTGACTCTTTTTTTCCTTTACACCCTACATCTAATACATCCAAAAATCCTTAAGGCTGTACCTTTAATGTTTTTCTAGACTCTGATCACTTCTCATTATCTCTGCTGCCACCACTCTGGTCCAAGTCACCATCATCAGTCTTGCCTGGGATATTGCAGTAGCTTCCTCCTTGCTTCAGTCTCTGGTCCTTTCTACATTCAGTCTCAACCCAATAGCCAATGCTGTCAATTTTTGCTCAGACTCAGTCCTAACGCTCTCCATTTCACTCAGTGTAAAAACCACATCCTTACAATGGCCTACACAGGCTGCAAGTCTCCCTTTACTTCTCTGACCTCACTCTGTCTCCAGCTACTTTGGCTCCAGTGTGTCAGGCCTGTGCTTACCTCCAATTCTTTCTGTTCCTCCAGTATGTTGGGCCTGTGCTTACTTCAGGACATTTGCACTGGCTATTCCCTCTGTCTGAATGCTCTTTACCCAGGTAGAGGCACAGATCAGCGCTCCACCTCTTCCAAGTCTTTGCTCACATATCACCTTCCTAACAAACCCTGACCACTCTGCTCAAAATTCTAACACTTAATCTCCATATCTTATTTTATTTTTATCCAGAGAATTTATCACCTTCTAATAAGTTCTATATTTTATATATTTATTCTATTTATCACTTATCTCTTCTCACTAAAAAGGTCCTTGAGGGCAGGGATTTTTGTCTTTTTTATTCACCCCTATATCTCCAGCACCTAGCACAGTGCTTGGCATACTGAAAGCACTCAATAATTATATACTGCTTAACTGAGCAATTAACTGACAGTTTCACATGTGTACAGAAACCCAAACAAGGCTAAAATAGAGCTACTTTAGTCTAGTGTATGTAGAGTGGTAAAACAGGCAGTTCATTTTATCACCTACTCATTTGCCTATTCTAGAATTCTCTGACCCAGTGCTCCTATCTGCCCTGCAGCATTCCAGGACCTGAAGACACTCCCAAGATCCCCAAGCACCCAAATTGTTTCATGCTGTCCTGCCTTCATTGAAAGTCCCCAGTACCATGTTTTCATCCAGGTGGGTGCTGGTGCTCTGGACCAGCCCTCCTTTCCACCAAAGCAGATTTCCATCCATTGCCAAGATGCTTGTCCTACGCTGTAGTCTTCAGGTTACAAAGTATGTAAAGTTGCTCTCCAGAACCCTGTAAAGTCACTTCTTGGCAAAGCCACCCTTTCAGAAGCCAGGAACTCCTCTACTGTCTTTTTCATCCTCCACCAAAACTTGCTAAGAAACCTTCAATAATTATGTGCATTTTATATGCGAGCATTGAGCTAGGAACTGCAGGTGAGGTAGAGATGAATAAGACACTGTTCCTAGGCTTAGGGAGTTGTCAGTGTAGTGAATAGCATAAGTCAGGCATAAAAATAATGATACTATTTAGTAATTCAGGGCATAGTAGCTGCCATGGGAGTTCAATGGTGGGACAGATCACATCCAGCAGTGGGGAACTCCAGAAAGACTTATTGAAGAAAGCAAAATTTGAAGTTGACCTTGAAGGATAGGCTCTTAATGGGTGGAAATGGAAAATGGATGAAAGTATTTCGAGTGGAGGAAACCATTTGAGGCACATAGGTTGGAAAGCTAAAGGCATTTTCAGACAACAGTGAGTATTCCAGTTTTACTAGAGGGGTAAAAAAAAGCATGTGAAAGTGGAAGGTAGATGAGGCCATAGGTTAATAAACATTGAAAACCAAGATGAGTATGATTTTAATTTAATGGGCAATGGGGAGCAATAAAGGGTTTTGAATTGGAGAATGACACAATCAAAGCCCAGCTTTAGGAAGAGTAGTGTACAGTGCAGAGTGGTGTTTCAGCAGCCCAGGTGAAGGGAAATGGGAGTCCTTGTTACAGTGGGGGTCCCTGGAGAGGAGGAAGGAGACAGGTACGAGATGTTGCAGTGTTGGAATCTTTAGGATATTATCATTGATTGGTTGTGGGGAAGGGAGGAGTGAAAGATGACTCTGAGGTTTCTGCTTGAGTTACTGTGTGGTTAAGTGAACTCACAACAAATGAGAAGAAGCAAGTTTGAAGGGAATAGAATGTGTTGCTTCTGCTTACGTTGCGTATGAGATGTTCAGGGAACAGACAGATGGAGATGTCCAACAGACAGACATCTGAATATTCTGGTCTAGCTGAGGATAGAATTTGAGAGCAAATTATAAAAATTTAGGATGATTTCCAATAACTATGGAGGTGGCAGTCTTAGGACATGATGAGGTAATTGAAGACATTACAGAGAATTTAAGAGTGAAAAGCTTGGGTCAGCACCTTGAAGAATCTGATAAATGCGTTTATTCAGAGGTTAAAATAATGTTTTGGACTAATGTGTGACCTCTTTCAGGGATATTTGTATTTAATGGTGTACTAAGACCCTTTTGGCTTAAATTTAAAAGAAGAAATCTGGGATGGGTTGGTGGATGGGGGGTAGCAGGCAATCTTTCCTGACTATCCTGACATCACAACACAGAAGTGGTTATATGCTGTGCTTCCTCGTGTGACTGAGTCTACTGATTTGCCATCACAGGTGGAAAGGGATTTGATATTTCATCAAAGAATCTTGAGAAAATCCCTGAAAAGATGTAAATCATTGATAACAAGCTTGGAGTGTTATGTCTCTCAGGGATATTTGTATTTTAATAGGAGTCTCCTAAATACCACACAAATTTTAATCAAAGTAATTAATAATTAATGACATGATTTCAGGTATAACACAAGCCAATAAGTATTATTTCTGAATGGAAATCACACAACATATATGATCCCTTGTTCAGGGTACTCTTTGGGGGCACCTATATTAGTGAATAGGTAGGAATGGCTTACAGTAAACATACCAATTATTTGTAAAGAGATGTTCTTCCAACCTACTTGGTAATTTTTGCCATTTAAAAATTTCTATTAAAACACTTTTAATGCTGTTAATCTTGTATTAGCTACAAGAGTGTGGTGCTTGGGTGTACATCAAAATTACTATTCAACCCAAGTCTTCAGGGAGAAGATGGATCTATGTGAAGCATGAAAGTTGGGTGGGACCTGGATAAGCAGAGATGGGAAGGGAGGAACCCCCCATGAGGATTAAGGGCAAGTGCTTACATGGTGTGATCCAGGGATGAGAGACTGGATGGATAGAAGCCAACTCTAAGGTTTAGATCTTCATATTTGGAAAGATGGCTGTGCTATTGTCAGAAGGAAGAATTATGTGAGCAAGAAATGGTCAAAGTGTGTGTGTGTGTGTGTGTGTGTGTATTGGGGGTGGGGTGGGTTTAAAGTTTTCACAATATGAACTTTTTACAATATTCATTTAGGAAATAAATAAATGAAAAATGTGATACGAATACTTTCTGGGTATATCACCTTTTTCTGTTAAACTATTTTCCTTTTCTTCTTCCAAGGAGATTTCCCCACCCATATTCCTTTCCTTCCTTTGGGATCAAGGGCCCGTACAGTTTTTTTCTTGACCAAAAACTTAAACACATGTGTTCACCTGTGCCAGAGCACTAGTTCAGAAGTGTTGAGTTACTGAATAAAGAGGTGCAGTGTTTCATCTAAATCCTGAAGACAGATTTTGGCGAGGCCAGGGAGAGGCTAGGCAGAGTTGCAGGAGGGGATGCAGAGCTGGCCAGCAGAGTGGACCCCAGTTAATCTTAAGCCTGAATAGAAATCTCACCACATAAACAAGGGTAGGATCCAAAACTCACAATTTTGTCATCCTTTTAAAAAAAGACGTAAGCCAAGGGGAATGAGACCCCAAAAGGGGGCAGTCTGTGGAGAAACTGTAGCTACTTGCAATTTGATTTCAAAATCCCTTTCCTACTTTATTTACAGATAAGTACATTGTTGTAAAACAGATAAGCTAAACATTTTATGAGGCTTAACATCAGGACAGCAGGATATATTTATGATACTATGTCATCATATCAAGAAGCATTTATTAAGTCACTAATAATTGCATTGGCACATAGAGAATTAATACAACATGGTTCTTTCAGGAGCTTGAGGAGTTGGCAGTATTTTCTTGGGCTCGCCTTTTGTCTTATATATGTGTAATTTCTAGACGTCTTTTCATCTTGGTGCCTAGCTATTCAATTTTTTTTTTTTTTTCTGCAGTTTTTAAAAGATTAAAGCCTCAGAGAAGAGTTTTGGTAGCTGAAGAAGGCAAGGATGTAATCTGATTAAGTAAAATTTTAAGCTATATAAAATTATAGAGATTTAAGTGTGACCATAATTACATTTATTAAATATTACCCAATTTGTTTTAAGTGGTATGCTCTCTCTTTACTGAACGAATCAATACTGGGTTTAAGTGAAATATGTGTGCTTTTCACAAGCATGTTTGATTTCCGCAGGTCAAACATTCTATAACAGAGACTAGGAGAAGGAAATCGGTATTGTGAAGGCATAAAGCTCTAATTAGGATGAAAATGTAAGGGAAATATGTGGTTATCATTCTGCCCATCTGTAGGCATTAGCTTGATTTCGATCTACTTCATATAATGTCCATGTACACAATGCCAATAGAGTAAACCAACTGTATCAATAACTAGTGTCAGGAAACGGGAATAAGGAATCATATTTCACCGGGGGATAGTTGAAGACAAATTTGTCTTTGAGCATTTCGTTTTGTATTCCTAGTTTCTGAGTGATATAAAATACATAGGCATATCAAAGTTCATAACAAAAACTGCTTATGCCACCAGGAAGATGTATTTATTTTCAATAATGTAAAGGGAAAAGCATACAATTGAGGTGGAGAGAGAGAGAGACAGAGAGACAGAGAGACCTGCAGCAGACATCACCTGAGTGGGAAATTACACATCCTGCACGCACACGCCCGCTCTGCACACACATGCACAGAATTCATCTCTGACAATTTAATTGTTTAATGGTAGGACTAACAAGGAATCCTTTCTAAAGTAATGGCATATAAAGGCTTCCTAGTGAAGTTAATATTCCTGCTGCATTTGATGGGTGTTTCCCATTTGTGCAGTTCTGCCCTAACAGACTCCTGGCGTTTGATGGGGGGGACGCAGGAAGGGTGGCGTGTCTGTGCTCAATTGCAGAATCTGGAGAATGCCTTAGCCTGTGACCTTAGCCTCGAAAGCAATAAATCCGAGGCCATGATTGGCACCAGAGTAATCGCTCCCATCGGTTGTAATGCCTTGACTTGCAGGCTGAGGATCTGGTCTCGTGGACGGTAGGCTGGGTGTTTTGAGCACAGGGCCCTTGCTTCTTATATAGTTATCTGTTTTCTCTTAGTTCACTAGAACCAGGATTTGGCAGCCATTTGTGCTGAGTTTCAGGATGCCGGTTTGACCAGTCTTCCAGATAATGAAATGCATGATGTCTCAGATGCTAGGGTTTGAATCCTCATCCTGAGCCGCAGTCTCTTCTCCTCATATTTCCTTATGGTTCAGCCTGGCTCATTTCGGCGCTTTAATTGGATCCCTGGGTGGCCTTCCTGTTACAGCAGTGTACACAACCACAGATGCTCTGCGAGAAGAATAACTGTGTCTCAAGAAGCATAAAGTTCTCAAAGCAGACCCTCAAATGTTCTCATTCTGTAGTTTCCATTCTTAAATCAATACATTTTACATTTATTACTCTGGTTATTTAACTTTGAAAAAAAAGTTTCATTGCCTGCATCAGAGAAACCCAGTGGTGGTGGTGGAGATAGAGCTTGACCACAATAGAGAAGCTGGTTTGTTGTGGAGCGGCGGTTGCCCTTTGGTTGTGGACTGGGTCCCAGGCTGCCTGCTTCTCTCCCCGAAGGTCTGTGTCTTTCAGTCTAGGAAAAAGCTTAGTAGGCAGAGTTGAAAATGACAGACTATTTTAAACACACGCTTTATATCCCACAGTTCTGGTTCTTACTTCTATTATCATTACTTATTCATAGACTTTTATTCCCAAATATCATTACCCTTTACAGTAATAGGATCAGCAAAGCGACCACTTAAAACAAAATAAACACACACAGGAATCCGAGGCACAGAAACATTTCCCCCCTTCTCTCCAGCTTTCTGCCTCTCTCTGGCTACCTGGGGGAGAAGCAGTTCTTACCAGGCACTAAGAAGCTCTGCTGCTTCAGAAATACCAGTGTAATGGGGGCTTGGCAGTGGGAAATGATATGGGGCCTCCAGCAGTCTAAGGCAGCAGCAGAGAGGTAATGAAATCTGAAAAAAAAAAAAAAAAAAAAAAAGGGAGAAAGAAAGGAGTGGAGGAAGGTGGAAATCAAGAAGAAAACTAAGAAGAATATACAGTGCGCATCCCTTAAACTCAATTTCAGCAGAGGAAAATCCCCCTAAAACAGATCCCATTTAATTTAGAGCGACTCTGAAGTGGGATCACTTACTTATTCCTTGTATAATAAGAATAGCCACAGTATACTGAGGGCCTACTACATGCCCAATGCTTTCTGTACGTTAATAGCGGGTGTGATTATCTCCATCTTACAGTTAAGGAAACTGAGGTTTAGAAAGGCCAAGTGACTTGTCTAAAGTTGTATGCCTCAATCTGGTGGGCCCAGAGTGTAAATTTAGATTTTATGAGTCTAAAACTGCTCACTAGAGTTTTTTCATCCTGACTCCCACTATGTTATATTGCATTCTGTTTTATTCAGTCATTTGTCTCTCCACTCATATATTTATTTACATATATACCAACTTGTTCCAGGAGAGATTTAAGATGGTGTAAAGGCCTTGGAGCTACACACATATCTAGGCAGCTTGCACATGGTGAGGACATTCTACTTATTTGTTGATTGAGCTGTAGAACATCAACTGTCAAGAGTTCAGAATTCTTTCACTGTGGAGTTCCCTTCCTTTTTTATCTTTAAAAGTAGGCCAGCCAGAAACCCATCTGTGCAGGATGGCTTGGGCCCAGAAACTGAGCTAACTAATCTCCCCAAATCTCCTCTATGTCTATGCTTCTATAAAGGACTAGATTAACATGCTATATGGGAATTATTTTTTTTTTCTTTAGTAATTAATTACAGAAATGTAAAAATTGAGTTGTTAGGAGGAAAAAAGAGTAACTTTACCATGATGTAAACCTGACAAAAACTACTTCAGCCAGGTGATCAAGGTCAACATCAAAAGTGATAAATCACGCTGATAGTATGTACCCTTGAGATGATGTGATAAAAATGGCACTTTATCTCTGTAGTCTTCCGCCCCCAAACTCATCACTACCGTCCAATCATGAAAAAATATCAGACAAATCCCAACTGAGGGATTCTAAAACTGCCTCACCAGTATTCCTTGAAACTGTCAAGGTCATCAAAAACAAGGAAAGTCTAAAAAACTATCACAGTCAAGAGGAACCTGAGGAGCCAGGATGACTAAATGTACTGTGCTGTCCTGGATCAGGAAAGGACATTAAGTGGACACTAAGGAAATCTGATTAAATGATGGACTTTAGTTAATTGTAATGTATCAGTGTGAGTTCATTAATTGTAATAATGTACCACACTAACGTAAGTGTCAATAATAGGGGAGACTAAGTGCAGGAACTCTTAGTACTATCTTCTCATTTTTTGGTAAATCTATAACTTCTAAAAAACAAAATCTATAAAAATATTTTCACACACACACGCACACGCACGTGAATTGACCAAGATTTTTGGGAGAAGAAATGGTGTGAGTAGAAGTAGAATATATGTCCCTGTCCTGAAAGCCTAACCCAATAATCAGGATGCGTGTTTCCTGGATTTTTATGACTGGCTTTTTTTTTTTTTTAATGTATTTATTTTATTTTTGGCTGCGTTGGGTCTTCATTGCTGCATGTGGGCTTTCTCTAGTTGTGGCGAGCGGGGGCTACTCTTTGTTGCGGTGAGCGGGCTTCTCATTGTTGTGGCTTCTCTTGTTGCGGAGCACGGGCTCTAGGCACGCAGGCTTCAGTAGTTGTGGCACATGGGCTCTAGGGTACAGGATCAGTAGTTGTGGCGCACAGGCTTAGTTGCTCCACAGCATGTGGGATCTTCCTGGACCAGGGATCGAACCTGTATCCCCTGCATTGGCAGGAGGATTCTTAACCCCTGCACCACCAGGGAAGCCCTATGACTGGCTTTTGAATAACAGAAGATAGGATCAAGCTGCTGAGGAAGGTCCACTCAGTTCCTGGTTCCCAGCAGATAATCCTTGTTGAATGAATAAATGCCACTGCCACATACACTGAAGGAGCTTTTCTGGCTCTAGGATGCATATAACTTAGCTTGGGTTCCAGACCTTCCAATGATGGTACCCTGCACCCCAGTCCAACATGTAGCTACTCCAAGGTCTCTGTCTCATTCTTCACAACCCAGCAAGAGTTGTTGAACCACTCCAGAAACAGATCAAATAACTATTTCCATTCAAAACTCTAATACCACATCCTGTTTGGCTTACTATTTATTGGGGACATCCAAGGTCTCATATGTAGCAGTGCCAGTTACGTTGTCACCAGTAGGAATCACAACCTTTTGCATATCACAGTACAGTTGTTGCAGATATATCAATTTCAATATCTTTGAAATTGTGGTAGTTATTAGGTTTGCTACTGTATATTGATATTTAATGCATTAATAAAAAGCCCATGTATCACTGTATCAAACATTTAAAAATATTTTGATAATTGATAATTGTATTTTAATATAATTGGTTTCCTTTGTAATCATATGGTGCTTCTAAAATGCAATTAAAAACATTTTTCTGTGAAGGGGTCCAAAGGCTTCTGCAAATTCCCTAAGAGGCTCATGGCACAAAAAGATTAACACTTGATGTAATGGAATAAACACTCATGAGTCCTAAACTGCGTAGTCTCCATCAAATCCTTTGACCTCTAGGTTCCTCATTTTTCTGACCGGTTCCCACCTTGGGGAAAAAATTGAGCAGATCAAATTTTTTTAACAAATAGGGAGATGCTTGTAAATTGCAAACCCATGTACATATAAGGAATCATTGTTATTATTGTTATGTTATGTTTGGCCATTAGATAAAAATGACTTTTTATTGAGGTTTTAAATGCAGTTCATTGCTAGGAATACTTCTAACCCAATGATTTAGGCCATGCTTAACATGAGTAAAGTGAAATGGAAAATTGATTCAATTCTCTGGATAATAATTCATGCTAATAGTTTCCTACATTTGCCTGCAACATCCAGATAATCAAAGAAAATGTGATTTTAACTTGAATTATCAGCATAGCTATATCACAATTCTCAACTCTTCTTTGAATGTATAGACTCAAGTGCCAGAATTGAAGTTCTTAATACTAAGAGGAATAGAATCTTTTCAGGCCTTTATTCTAGAGATACTCCAGTTGTGCACATTGAGATAGACCATGTGTTCTAAAGACATAAGTGGTTGACTGTGCACTGAAACACGTATATATCATTAATTAGAAATTTTTTCTGTGTTAGGCAACATTTTCAATTCCATTTGTTTTCACAGATCCCTAAGCCACTTGAACTTCTGTGTAATGCATATGTCTCAGGACAGTGTAGTCCAGTTAGACCCACAGTATTTTGCCATCAGAGAATATTTTAAATGGAAAGGCAGGCTTACTCTTGCCTTACAGTGTATAGATATTAAGCATTCTACACACAACTATGTGCATTCATCTTTTAAGAAAACTTACAAATGAAATGTAAACTGACAGGAATTGGATTAGGTAGAAAATCAAATAAAGAATGCAACTGGAGGGGGCTTCCCCGGTGGCGCAGTGGTTGAGAATCTGCCTGCCAATGCAGGGGACACAGGTTCGAGCCCTGGCCTGGGAAGATCCCACATGCCGCGGAGCAACTGGGCCCGTGAGCCACAATTACTGAGCCTGCGCGTCTGGAGCCTGTGCTCCGCAACAAGAGAGGCCGCGATAATGAGAGGCCCGCGTACCGCAATGAAGAGTGGCCCCCACTTGCCGCAACTGGAGAAAGCCCTCGCACAGAAACGAAAACCCAACACAGCCATAAATAAAATAAATAAATAAACCCAAAGTTAAAAAAAAAAAAAAAAAGAGCGCAACTGGAAAGTCTTAATGAATCTGATACCTTCCACCCCTGATGTAAAAATAAATGCATTTGTTCAGTTTAAAGAAATTAGTAATTACATTTTCTTTCTCTGCTATCTCACGCCCCCCCAACTTCTCATACACAACTATACAAATGTAACTCTAAAAAGGAATCTAATTCAGTTGATGATGCATTTATGTTGAGAAGATACATTATACCTATATTGACTCTTTGGAAAAGATTTGCAACAAAAAGAAAATCATCTGGGAATTAGACCTTCACTTAATAGAGAAAGCATATTATATACCATGTTAGTTTGCCAGGGTGGCCATAATGAAGTAACACCAATTATGTGGCTTAAGCAATTGAAATTTAATTTCTTACAGTTCTAGAGTCTAGAAGTCTAGATCAAGGTGTTGGCAGGGTTCGTTCCTTCTGAGGACTGTGAGGGAGAATCTGTTCCATACCAAGCCCTCAGCTTCTGGTGGTTGTCTGGCAATCGTTAGCATTCCTTGGCTTGTAGAAGCATCACCAAGATCTCTGCCTTCATCCTGACAAGGCATTCTCACTATGTGTGTGTCTCTGTGTCCAAATTTCCTCTTTTAATAAGGACACCAGTTATGTTGGACTAGGGCCCACTCTAATGACCTCACCTTAACTAATTATATCTGGAATGACGATATTTTCAAATAAGGCCACATTCTGAGATACTGGGGGTTAGGACTTCAACCTATGAATGCTGGCGGTGGGGACACAATTCAACCCATAACATACAATGGAGTGTTCAATATATATCTGACACACTGAACTGAAACGTAATATACTTGTGAAGAGCTAGAGGGGCATGTACTTGGGAGGAGACACTTCTCAAAACCTCTGATGATAGTGTAACCATGTATATATCTTAGCAGCCGAAGTAATCCAAATCTCTATCCTTCCTTAAAGTAACTTCTAATGGCTGTTCTTAATTTTAATTCTGAAGTATCTGTAACACCAAAGAATGAACACATGGAAATTTTTCCAGAAATGTATTTGAATGTTCCACCATCCTCCATAACATACGTATGTTTTCTAATACATACAAAGAAGATTTCCATGAATTCCACCTGGGTAATCTTGACTCTCTACTGTAAAGATGGGTCATGCTTACACTGTAGTTTCTCATTCTCTCAGGAACATACTGGTTTTGACTATCACACAATTTGAGGAGGGTATCCTTACTGCCTAAGGACTTTATGTTCCTGAGAATATGTCCAAAGCAGTGAGATAGACCCTGGATAAGTCTTTGGTTGAAATAATTTGAAGGAACGTGTTTAACCCGGACTTAAGTTCCAAATCAAACTTAAGGAAGAACTTTCCCTTTACTACTTATTTTTCCCCCAATTTCTATTGAAGATACTTATATACATAGTTTAAAATGTCAAAATTCTGTAAGTCTTATAACTAAAATTGACAATCCCTACCCCACCTCTCCCCATCCCAAATTATTGCTACCCAGAAACAACCCCTGGTAACACTTTTAGGTCTTTCTTTTGGTATTTACCTTCATATTTCTGAAGAGAATTTTTATAATGTTTCTTCCTTGTGTTTTTCATTTTGATTATCATGTATCATTGATTTCTGTGTAAGAAGGGGCTCTAATACTCTCATATCTCTTTTTATTCTTCCCTCTTCTCACTTCATCTTCCTAATACATGAGTTGGCCAAAAAGTTCGTTCGGGTTTTTTCTGTAAGATGCTACAGAAAAACCCAAACAAACATTTTGGCCAGCCCAATAGTTATATTGTGATTTTTGGTTAGTTGAATATTTGTTTAGATTCTTATGACTATGTAAATACTTTGCACAACTAGCCATGTAGTGAACCTTTTTTGTAAAATAGGTTTTTTTTTCCCTCTTGTATTAATAATTGTCAGGGTTGGGTTTCTTTCTTTCTTTCTTCCTTCATTTCTTCCTTCCTTCCTTTCTTTCTTTCTCTCTCTTTCGCTTAGTTTTTGATATATCTATCATTAATTCACCTCCAAACTCACTGCCAGAGCATAAATTTCCTTTCAATAGTTCACCAGTAGTTCAAACCTTTTTCTTTTCTTTTCTTTTCTTTCCTTCCTTCCTCCTCTTCACTGCCCCCTCCCTCAAGCGCTCCCCTGACTCTTCTCTCTCTCTCTCTCACACACACACACACACACGCACACGCACACGCACACGCACACACACACACTTTCTGTCTTTTGATGCATCCCTCCTGGAGCCCTGTATCTTCCTGCTCCAATCAGAGATCCTGTTTGCTCCCTAGGCTGCTGCCTTTAGCTATCATTCTGGGTCTTTCCTTATCATCATTCTGGGATTCCCTTTACCTCATTCCTGTGATCAATCCCCTATCTCTTGTTTCTTGGATTTCCTATATTCTTCTTTCCTAATTTACTTTCTTTTGGGGGATCACATTTTTAGTAGCTTCCTGAGAAAAGGCACTTGGGAGGTAAATATTCTGAGACTTTGTGTGTCAGTTATCAATTACTGCCTCTCGGCTCCATTGTCCTTCTTAATGGAAGTAGAGGTGGACCTTGTGAACATGTCTCCTTTCCCAGCAGTGTTAGGTTGGGTCAATAACCGGGTTCTGGAAGGACATTGCAAGGCATGGCAGAGGAAAGGGCTTCTCCTTCTAGGTCCCACGTGCAGCTGCCAACAGGTGTGCAGGGAACTCAGTGGCTCTTGCCCTCCATCAAGTTTCTCCACTCACCTCCAGTGAGTTCCTCCAGTTCTCCAACAAGTGACTTCTAGTGAGCCACCTCCCGCTCACTCCAGTGGGTGGTCTCCTGCACACCAGCTGCAGTTCACCACACCCCAGTGGGCAGCTTCCTGTGGACCAGCTGTGGCCTACGGTACCCTAGTGAACATCTCCACCAACTAATGGGTCTCAGCAGCGCCCTCTATGATGAGGTCTGAATCTCAGCCTTAGGGAGAGGAGGCTCTTCTGAGTTTATTCCTTCCTTGGTTTGCGGTACTCTGCCTCAGCCCTAGAAGTAACTGCTGCCTACACCTGGTACTCCTGTATGCTTTAGGGTTCTTTTTCAAGGGATCTATTTTTCTTTTTTTGAAAATTGAAGTATAGTCGATTTACAATGTTGTTAGTTTCAGGTGTACAGCACAGTGTTTCCATTATATATATATAGATACATATATATATATATTCTTTTCCCAATTCTTTTCCCATATAGGTTATTACAAAATATTGAGTATAGTTCCCTGTGCTATACAGTAGGTCCTTGTTGGTTATTTATTTTACATATAGCAATATATATGTTAATCCCAAACTCCTAATTTATCCCTTCTCCCCTAGGGTTCTTTTCTTTTCTTTTTTGTGTTTTTTTTTGTTTGTTTGTTTTTTACCACATTTATTAGTTAAGCATCTTCTGCTAATTAATATTCTTCATAATAAATTTTCCTTGTTCCAGTCAGAATACCCACTTGACACATCTAAAAATGTCCTTATCCTCTTATTTGATTACTTGGTTAGGTAGAGAATTCTGGATTGAAAATAATTTTCCTTAGAATTTTGAATACTGTTACATTTTTTCTACCTTCCATTGTTATTATGGAGAAGTTTGATGCTCTTCAGGTTCCTGATCTGTTGTATATGATATTTTGAAAAATCTGTGGAAGCTTTTAGGATCTTATCTTTATTACCAGGGTTCTGAAATTTTATGACATATCATGGCATGGTAAGGTGTTGGGCATAATCCGAAACCTCATGTCATTGAGTTCTAGGACACTCTCTTGGATTATTTCTATAATAACACCCTCCTGTTCATTTTCTCTACTCATTCTTTCCACAATATCTATTACATGGATTATTGGTTAGTCCACACTGGTCCTCTAATTTTCTCTCTCTTATTCCACCTCTGCCTTTTTTTCCTTCTGTGAGAGTGGTTCAGCTCTATCTCACAATCTTTCTCTGCTATTGTGTGTTTTACTTGAGGAGTGAGGCACTAAGAAACTGTATTCAAGCCCTTGTGTGAGTGGTGGTGATGCTTCTGGAATGGTGATCTTCATCACAGGGTGACTGGGGTGGACAGTGTCATAAGTATCCTCTGCAGTCAGTATCTGTGAGTCTCTCGGGTTGGTCAATTTTCCCAGAGAAGAATCTTCCCATTTTCTGCTTGGGGGTATCAGCCTGGATGCCAGCATTCTTGGGCATCAGATTAAAGAAAGGCAATGAGATTCTCACCTTTCATATGCAGACTTTCATTACCAGCAGTGTATCCCTGTCTTTGGCTTCCTGATGTCCTATGTCCTAAGCCACCTGGTGCAGCTCCTTCAGAGATTAAACCAGTCTTCTACTGGGATGTTGAAAAGGTAGTCACTATGTGAGGTCGAAGAAGGGATTTGAGAGCTTTATTTCCTACACAGATTTACCCTGTCCTTTTTTTAGCCCCACCTGACCAGCACTTTGAGGTATACGGTACCCATAATTTCTGAGCCTTTTTGAGGTTCTGTGGAGTTCATTGTTTTGATTCTGGATAACCCTACTTTGCCTCGCTGCTGGCTTAAATTTCAGCATTCTTTTATCTAATAAGTCATTTACCACTCATCTATTTACTTTCAAAATTCTAACATGTTATGCTGTCATCTCCTTTCTCTTTCTCATGGCCTTTCTTGGTTTATGTCTTTTAGGAAATCTATTTCATGTCGTGAGGTTCTGGAAGGAAGTGGAGGTAAACATATGTGCTTAATCTGTCATGTTTGATCAGAAGTCTCTTTTGCTTCTTAAAGCTTCATTCTAAGACTTCCCTGGTGGCACAGTGGTTAAAAATCCACCTGCCAATGCAGGGGACACGGGTTCGAGCCCTGGTCTGAGAAGATCCTACATGCCACGGAGCAACTAAGCCCGTGCACTGCAACTACTGAGCCTGCACTCTAGAGCCCGTGAGCCACAACTACTGAAGCCCACATGCCTAGAGCCCGTGCTCCACAACAAGAGAAGCCATCGCAATGAGAAGTCCATGCCTTAACTAAAGCCTGCACGTAGCAACGAAGACCCAACGTAGCCAAACATAAATAAATAAAATAAATAAATTTATTTTTAAAAAAGCTTCATTCTAAGAGATATGGAATAGGAAAAAAGTTCTCCCATTAGGCCTGTAGGGTTGACCTAGATGAAAAGGCCACATTTTCTAAATGCAAAACTTACTACTGGGAGAACAGAAAATTTGAATCAGGATAGCCTACATGAATATAGACCTTTCAGACCGCAAGCATCAACATTTCCAGCATATTAGGAATTTACTAAATTAATAGATTAAAAAATACAATCAAGATTAATAGATTAAAAATATAATCAAGATGGCCAAAATTAAAAGCAGTCTATACATTCCACGATAACATGCTTCTTGATATGAATGGACTGGATAATCTATCCCAAATCTCGAAAGATAATTGGAAACAGAAAGTTATGCCCTTCATGTATCTAAATTGGTTTGCAACCTAAATTATTTATAAAAGAGAAAATTAACTAATTAATTTCTTTCTTTCTTAATATTCTCCATGTTTAGAGATTTTCTATCTATTGTCACTTCTCTAAAATTTCAGAGAAAGAGAGAAAGGCGTTTGGTAGAGATGAGCAGAGGGGAACACGTTACAAGCTGTAGTAGGTGACCACTTGGACCTTTAGATTCATTCATCAGCAAATTTATACTCATCAGCCACCAGAAATGTGAGAAAAAAATGTATGAAAATGTCTGCTTCTCCTCACTTTCACCGATAATCTAAAATAATTTAAAATTCCTTGATTCTTTGTATTTAAAATGTTTTTTTTTCTCTGTACGTTTGTAATAGATATAATAATTTTGAAGAATTTAAACCAATGTAGTCTTAAATTTCGTTTAAAAATGTGAAGCTCACTGGATGATGTCTTTACTCACTGAATCAGTATTTCATTGTTTTAGAGAGAGGGCAGATACCAGCTAGAAAAACAAAGTTATTGTTCAGTTCTGACTGCCATTTTTTTTTTTTTTTTTCTTTGCATCTGAATAAGAGAAAAGTCTTAAAAGCCAGGCTTGGTTGAGAGAGAAAATGTCAAGCCTTCCCTTTACTTACCAAAACCAAAGCTCAAAGATCTGAACATAAAGTTCTGCATAAGAGAACTTGGAATATGAAATAAAGCAACATCTCCTTGCCTGGAGAGGAAGTGGATGGCATTTCCAGCTGAAGGATGGAGTGGGTGGAAGGAGGAAGATTCAGAAGGCGCAAGATTAGGGTGGAGAAACCAGGAGATTCCTGAGAAAGGATCCAGCAATCATACTCCTGTGCTTAAGGGTGAGGGTGTGCATGTGAGATCAGAGAAACTTCAGATGGATAGAGGGAGACTCTGGTAATATCCAAGCTTGCACTTTGGGCTATGAAGGATAAGGCTTAATCTATTCCCACTTGAGAATAAATAAGGAATACCATCTGCAAATAAGTGACACCTTGCAACTTGGTCTTCTATTCACAAACTGCTATTTTAATAATAATAATAATAGGTAATTATAAAAGCTCTTTTTATGGGTTGGACACTATGCTAAGTATGCTACATGGATTATCTCATTGTTTTTTCACAGTAGTCCTAAAAGAGACACTATTTCACTGAGGGGCAGTGGAGTTTAAAGATAAGTACCTTGCCCACGATGACTTGTTAGTAAGTGGTGGAAACAGGATAGGGACCAAGCTCTAGCTCGCCAAGCTCTGAATCCCTCTGCAGTGCTGCCTCTCTCCTGTGCCCCTCCTCTTCCCTTCCACCCTCCCAAAAAAGCCTTTCTGCTGTCCTCATCCTCTCCCCAAACAAAAGAGGCTAAGCTCTATAACTAACCACCCACATTAGTTCAGAGTTTGACTAACTTCAGTGTACTTGAGACTCATTCACACTAAACTGTTACCTCAAACAGGCACTCAGTTACTTTTTAACTTTATTGAGGTATCTTCTACATATTGTAAAACCCACTCATTGTAAGTGTCCAATTCAGCAATTTTTAGTAAGCTTACTGAGCTGTGCAACCATACCTATAATCCAGTTTTAGAATATTTTCTTCACCCCCTCAAATTCTCTTATGTCCATTTACAGTATATCCCTGTAGCCACCCTCAACCCCAGACAACCACTGATCTACTTTCTGTCTCTATAGATTTGCCTTTTCAAGACATTTCATATAAATGAAAGCATACAGTATGTGGTCTTCTGTGTTTAGCTTCTTTTACTTAGCATAGCATTTTTGAGATGCTGTAGTAGGCATCAACTCATTCTTTTTTATTACGGAATAGTATTCCATTCTGTGGATATACTACATTTTGCTTATGTGTTCGCTAGACCTTCACTGGACATTTGGGTTGTTTCCAATTTTTGGCTATTATGAAGAATGCTGTTGTGAACATTTGCATGCTGGTCTTTGTGCAGACATATGTTTCCATGTCCCTTGAATAGGTATCTAGGAGTAGAATTGCTGGGTCATATGCTAAGTTTATGGTTAACTTTTTAAGAAACAGCTAGTTGCATTTTAAGCCTCATCTCTGAATGTGAATTTCAAGTCTTTTCCCTCAATTAAAGGAATTTCAACCCTCAGTAAGCAATGGGAACTCTGACTTCATTCTCTCTCTTTTTTTTACAATTCTAAAAACACATTTATTTATTTATTTTTGGCTGCATTAGGTCTTCGTTGCTGTGTGCGGGCTCTCTCCAGCTGTGGTGAGCGGGGGCCACTCTTCGTCGTGATGCGTGGGCTTCTCATCTCGGTGGCTTCTCTTGTTGCGGAGCACGGGCTCTAGGCATGCAGGTCTCAGTAGTCGTATGTGGGCTCAGCAGCTGTGGCTCCGGGGCTCTAGAGCGCAGGCTCAGTAGTTCTGGTGCACGGGCCCAGTTGCTCTGCAGCATCCAGGATCTTACCGGACCGGAGCTCGAACCCATGTCCCCTGCATTGGCAGGCGGATTCTTAACCACTGCGCCACCAGGGAAGTCTCTGATTTCATTCTTTAAGGATGCTTTGCAGAGTGCCCCGGGCCCTCACTGAAGACAGCCGTGGCTCCCTGTGCCACACAGCTCCTCCCTCCTTGGGGTCAGCTGTTGAAGGCTCCTGAGGTCAAGCCTCGTTGTCATGGGGACTGCAGAGGACTCCTGCAAGGGCTGGTGCTCTACAAGAGATCCACCAGGAAGTCTTTTCCTTCTAGACAAACTGGCAGTCTACAGATTGAATTCAGCCTACAGATACGTATTGTTGGCCTACACAAATTTTTAAAAATTAGAGTGTTTATAGATTGGTCATGCATTCTCCACTTTACCTGCATTTCTTATCACTCCCCATTGACTTACACAAGAACAAAGCTGGAGGACTCACACTATCTGATTTCAAGATCTACCATCAAGCTATAGTAGTCAAGACTCTGGTGTTTGGTGAAAGAATGAACATATGGATAAATGGAACAGAATAGAGAGTCCAGAAATAGACCCGCTTTGTGCAGTCAATTGATATTTGACAGAGATGCCAAGGCAACTTAATACAGAAAAGACAGTCTTTTTAAGAAGCAGTGCTAGAAATTTGACACCCATATGCAAAAAAACCCCACAAAAACTAAACAAAACAAAACTAAATACCTCTGCTCTTCAAAAACACTGTTAAGAAAATGAAAAGAAAGTCACAGACTGGGAGAAAATATTTGCAAAACACTTACCTCCTAAAGGACTGGTAACAACATTACATACATAAAGAACTTTAAAAAACAATAATGAAAAAACAAACAACCCAATGTGAAAATGGGCAAAGTGTTTAAACATATACCACACCAAAGAAGATATACAGATGGCAAATAAATACATGAAAAGATGCTCAACACTACCGGTCATTAGGGAAATGCAAATTCACATCACAGTGTGTTACCATTACACATCTAATAGGTGTGTAACGTAGGTAATGGCTAACATTAAAAACCAAAATAAAAACTTCTTTTGGGGCTTCCCTGGTGGCGCAGTGGTTGAGAATCTGCCAGCTAATGCAGGGCACACGGGTTCGAGCCCTGGTCTGGGAGGATCCCACATGCCGCGGAGCAACTAGGCCCGTGAGCCACGATTACTGAGCCTGCGCGTCTGGAGCCTGTGCTCCGCAACATGAGAGGCCGCGATAGTGAGAGGCCCGCGCACCGCGATGAAGAGTGGCCCCCGCTCGCCACAGCTGGAGAAAGCCTTCGCACAGAAATGAAGACCCAACACAGTCAAAAGTAAATAAATTAATTTAAAAAAAAAAACTTCTTTTGATAACAAATGCTGACAAGGATGCAAAGCACCTTGACCTTTCATACATTGCTAGTGGGAATGAGAAATGTTACAAGCTTTGTGGAAAACAGTTTGGCAGTTAATAAACTGTTAATGAAGTTAAACATATACTTCCTATAAGATCCAGAAGTCCCACTCCAAGGTATTTATCCAAGAGACATAAAAACTTATGTTCACACACACAAAATTGTATATGAATGCTTATAGCTGTTTTATTTATAATCGTCCCAAACTGGGAACAAACCAAATGCTCGTCCACTGGTACAAGGGTACAGAAACTGGTACACCCACACTGTGGAAGAGTATTCAGCCATTAAAAGGAACCGACTGCAGACAAACATGACAACATGAGTGAATCTCAAATGCATTATGCTAAGTGAAAGAAACCAGCCTCAAAAGGTCTAACACCGTACGAGTCCATTTATGTGATGTTCTTAAAAAGGCAAAACACAGAAAAAAGATTAGTGCAGTGGTGGGTTGAACTTGGGGGAAGAGGTTGAATAGAAAGAAGCATGAGAAAACTTCTGGGGAGAGGGAGATGCTCTGTATCTTGGATGTGGTGGTGGTGATGAGCTGTGAATGTTTGTCAAAACTCACAGGACTGTACACTGTACACTAAACATGACGAATTCTACTGCATGTAAATTATTCCCCAATGAACCTGAACGCAATATAGGAGTACTTTCAACTTTAGCATTTATAAGATAGTAACCTAATGGTTCCAGGTAACCTTACCATACGGAGAAAGTCTCTCCCTTTTTTTGGATTAATTATTAAGTTTTCAATATGAGAAAAGGAAGGTTACCAAAGTTAGCTTGTATAAAAGATGCTTACAATTGTAGAGTATCTCTCTAGCATGAATCTAAATAACGCTTTTCCGTTCATATTTATGGGCATGCTCACATTTTTACCTCCCTAATATAGCTGTTAAGAATGTGAAATCTTCCCAGTTTCCACTTCAGCTATGAGCATTTTTCATTTGCATTTTCTGGTGTGCAAGCAGTATAAATTTTGTTGCGTCACTTTACACCTTTTGTTATTTCTGACTGTACAATTTGCAAATCACGTTTAATTTTGTTTGCCCAGAAGAACAACGAAATGCTATACATATATAATTTTTTTTTCCTATTCACCCTTCACACTCTTATAGTAACATAAGAGTCTTAATGCACTTCTGTCCTCTGAGGAAGCTTGTGGTGAAACAGGAGAAACATTATGAATAATTAAAAATATGATATTTACTCCAGGAGGAAGATGAATCTTCGAAAAAAATCTCTGCCAGCAGAAAGCCTCACAATCAGGTACCATATCCTAATAAATAAATTGCTAGTCTTTTCAGGTGTCAAGAGATTTCACAGTCAGATATTAATGAGATAAAGATGCTCAGCTTGATCATTAGGGGGAGAAGAATAAGGATTGAGTTGCTTCTTGTTAATTCTTATCATTCTTCATTATTAGCTAACAGGTAGGTACCAGATGCTTACCTATGTGCCCAAACTAGAGTTATAAAAACATAAGGAGGATTCTAGGCTGAAGAATTAATTCTGAGAGATTCCATTTCAAAATATTCAGACCTTAGGACATTAACTTAATTTTTCTTCATTATAGAGATCTGATGTCTTTTGTGTGGTTGGCCAATGGCCCCATTATTCTTTTGTATATTATTACAGAAAAATCTCACTTTTCTCTAGGTAAGGAATATGATCAATTGAAGAAAAAAGTATTCTGTTAGTCAACCTGGCCAGTAAATGGATACAGTAATTGGCTCGAACTCAATAGATTTGGAATCCAGCTGCATTGTGACATTAACCAGCCGTGTGGCTTTGGACAAGTGACTTCACCTATCTGGGTCCTTAGTTTTCTTACCTGTTCAATGATGCAGTTGAATTTGATAATCTCTAAAATCAACTATTGTTCTAAAATTATTGCTGATTCTGCATACAATGTCAATTTTCAAATTATTTGAATATGATGTATAAGCCTGTATTAAATATAATTAAGTCCTTGATAATTCAGAATGCATTTCAAAACAATGCAAACTTTAGAGTTGTCATTTTGAATGCCTAGCAAAATTCTGGTTAAATAGAAGTTTCAGACTAATGAAAATACTTATTAGATTGGCTTTTACAAGCATTTTACACAAATATAAAATTCTAATTGTAATGAGAAATTTACCCTCATTTCAATAAAGCAAAGCCAACTTTTGAAATTAACCAGGAAAGAAAGGGATATAAATCCTCTATACATGGGTTGAGGAAGTTCACATATAACATTCTGACAATTATCAGCCAGTCCAAACTCTCACTAGTGTGAAAGGCAGATTATCAGCCAGTGTTTATGAAAATATTCAGACAAGAGAGAACTTTCTATTTTTTTAAAAAAGTATTTATTTATTTATTATTTGGCTGCGTCGGGTCTTAGTTGTGGTGTGCGGGCTTAAGTTGCCCCGCAGAATGTGGGATCTTAGTTCCCTGAAGCGGCGCCCCCTGCATTGCAAGATGGATTCTTAACCACTGGACCACCAGGGAAGTCCCAGAGAGAACTTCCTGATGGGCTCTAGGTAGGCATCTGCAATGCATTCTATGTGGATTTTATTATAATTGACTGATTTAGAAGCCAACATATTAATTTAAAAAAGGATACAGTTAACCTCTTTTAATATGATTATGTGAACTGAAATCTGTGATTCTGTGGACAAAGACCAGGTTGAAATTCACATCTCTTTCCCTCATTTCTTCCTTCATTCCAGCCTTCCTTCACCAAACCTGTATTGAATGGTTATCATACCAGACTCTGTAGTGAGATAACTCAAAAACATATAAAACAAAAATCCCTGACCTTAAGGAAGGTCACAATTTATCAGGCAAAACATACTTTGATAATTATAAAGTGATGTGACAATTTAGTGATAGAAATATGTATATAGGCTGTGAGGGGAGAATTTACTTACCTTGGCACTGTCTCACACACACACACACACACACACACACATATATTTGTGTGACATGACCATTCCACATCAAATTTTAAAGAAAAACTTTGAACCACTCTGAAGCATGTTCAGAGCACCAGGTTTACATACAAATAACACCGTTCTCATTGGGTTTTATTTTGGTTTTTAAAAATTTATTTATTTATGGTTGTGTTGGGTCTTCGTTGCTGTGCGCCATCTTTCTCTAGTGGCAGTGAGTGGGAGCTACTCTTTATTGGAACGTGCGGGCTTCTTACTGCGGTGGCTTCTCTTGTTGCGGGGCTCTAGTTGCGCGGGCTTCAGTAGTTGTGGCATGTGGGCTCAGTAGTTGTGGCTTGTGGGCTCCAGAGCGCAGCCTCAGTAGTTGTGGTGCACGGGCTTAGTTGCCCCGCAGCATGTGGGATCTTCCCGGACCAGGGATCGAACCCGTGTCCCCTGCATTGGCAGGCAGATTCTAAACCACTGCACCACCAAGGAAGTCCCCATTCTCATTGCTTTTGAAAGCAGATACAAGAGTCCATACTTAAAAAAAAATTCCTGTCCTTTGGAGTCGCTATCAGTAGGAGAAATCAGAAGTAATAAAACCACATTTAAAAACAATCTTAGATGTAATGGCCATCTTGTTTTGGTGAAAATGAAGAGAGGCAGGCATTTTTCATATATTTCTGGCTAGGAGTAAAAACTGGTGCAACCTTTCTGGATGGCAATACGGCACGATTTATCAGAAGGTTTAAAAATGTACATACCTACTTCCAGCAAATTTATCCTAAGAAAATAACTGAGTGTGAATGCAAAGATTCAGCTCTAAGTGCATACACATTTAGGATTATGTCATTTTGTTGAATTGACGCTTTTATCAGTATGTAATGTCCAGCTTTATTTCTAAAGACTGTGGGAGAAGTAAGATTCTCAGTTGAGGGATACAAATAAATCAATTCCTGTTGTAAGAAGTGGAAACCTGGAAAAATATGTTCTTTAACTTACAGTTAAAAACAGTTGCGTGGATTCTGCTTGAGCCAGAGCAGGTACCTGTTAGTGATAACGTATATTTGTAGAAATAGCTGCCTATTATCAAAAGTCTGAGAGGCATGACTTCTAATTAGTCACAAAACAAAAGTAAACTTTACACATTGTTCATAATCATATTAAGGGTTTATTGTTCCTGTAAAATTCACATGACTTATTATCCCATTGGATAAATTTTATTGCCTTCCTATGGCTTTGTGCTTTTTCTTAATATCATTTTAGAGCACCCCTTTGAGTTTATATTATAGCATTTAAAAATGATTAGTACTAAATAACTAAGCAGAATGCCAAACACAAAATAGAGAAACTAAGCTACATTGCCTTCTTTAGACCAACTCTTCCCTACCCAATTATCCAGGTATTTTGATGAGAATTAATTGAATTCAAGCTTGTGCTGACACCTGATGTCTAAATATATTTGAGTGAAGTTTTGCCAAGTTAAAAGAATACAAATATGAAGACTAATGTATAGCTATATCTGCTTCACCATTTCAATGGTCTGAATTTTTCTTAATTATAGTCAATCACCCATTTCACTTTCCACTTGCTATTTTTTTGGGGGGGGGGACGCTGTGTTGGGTCTTCGTTGCTGTGCGCGGGCTTTCTCTAGTTGCGGTGAGCGGGGTCTACTCTTTGTTGCGGTGCGCGGGCTTTTCACTGCGGTGGCTTCTCTTGTTGCAGAGCACCGGCTGTAGGCGCGCAGGCTTCAGTAGTTGTGGCTCGAGGGCTCAGTAGTTGTGGCTCGTAGACTCTAGAGTGCAGGCTCAGTAGTTGTGGCGCACAGCATGCTTAGTTGCTCTGCGTCATGTGGGATCTGCCCCGACCAGGGATCGAACTGTGTCCCCTGTATTGGCAGGCAGATTCTTAACCACTGCACCACCAGGGAAGTCCCCATTTGCTATTATTTGACATTGCAATATATACAAATGTTCATATTCCAAGTAATGAAATCATGTTATAAAAGTAGATCTCTTTCAAACAAAGATGGCTGCAAATTCTCTGCTATTCTTCCCATTAACAGGTGGAATCTAATTTCACTCCCCTTAAATCTGGGCTGGCCGTAGTGATTTGGTTGACAGATACAATGTGGCAAAAGTGACATTCAAGGACCTTTGAGGCTATGTCATGAGAAGCCTTGCAGCTTCCTCCTGGGCCGCAGTACACTCATTCTTGGAGCTCTGAGCTGCCACTTTTAAAAGTCTGACTACCTTGATGCCGCAACGCTGTAAGGACACCCAAGCCAGCTCCTACTCTGTTATAGTTTCCAGCCATTCAAGTCCTACCTGCTGAGGCCTCAGACATCCGGAGTAGAGATTAACCCTCCCCACTGTTCAGTGTCTGAATTCCAAGCCACGGATTCATGAGCAAAACAAATGATTGTTATATTAAGTAGCTGCACAGCGTTGATAACTGAAACAGAATTTGGTGCCAAGAATGGGGTGCTGGTAACATTGGTTTGGGACTGGGTGGTATGTGGAAACTGGGAGGGCCTCAGGAAACTCTTCATAAGGCGTGAGGGATGATGAGGAAAATGTTATCAGAGGCGGGAGGAAAAGGCACACACGTTCTGTCCTGGTAGAACAGTTAGCCAAACTGTTGCCTGTGGTAATGTGGGAAAGAGAGATCTTGAGCATCTGGCTGTGTAGATCTCCAGGCAGAATCCTCACAGTACTACTTGGCTTTTCCTAGTTACTTACTATACAATACGAGAAGTGAAGGAAAAAATTAAAGATGGAACTGTTCAATTTTTGAGAATCTAGAAGACCTATTAAAGAGTCAGGAAATTTTTGTTTGTTTGTTTGTTTGTTTGTTTTTAGTATGAACTCAATACATATTTATTGAATATTTGAATAACAGTATGATTTTCAACTCACTTGGAAAATGTCTTCTTTTTTTTTAACATCTTTATTGGAGTATAATTGCTTTACAATGGTGTGTTAGTTTGAGTTTTGTAACAAAGTGAATCAGCCATATGTATACATATATCCCCCTATCTCCTCCCTCTTGTGTCTCCCTCTCACCCTCCCTATCCCACCCCTCTAGGTGGTCACAAAGCACCAAGCTGATTTCCCTGTGCTATGTGGCTGCTTCCCACTAGCTATCTATTTTACATTTGGTAGTATATATAAGTCCATGCCACTCTCTCACTTCGTCCCAGCTTACCCTTCCCCCTCCCCGTGTCCTCAAGTCCATTCTCTACGTCTATGTCTTTATTCCTGTCCTGCCCCTAGGTTCTTCAGAACCACTTTTTTTTTTTTTTTTTTAGATTCCATTTATATGTGTTACCATACGGTATTTGTTTTTCTCTTTCTGACTTACATCACTCTGTATAACAGACTCTAGGTCCATCCACCTCATTACAAATAACTCAATTTCATTTCTTTTTATGGCTGAGTAATATTTCACTGTATATATGTGTGACATCCTCTTTATCCATTCATCTGTTGATGGACACTTAGATTGCTTCCATGTTCTGGCTATGGTAAATAGAGCTGCAATGAACATTGTGGTGTATGACTCTTTTTGAATTATGGTTTTCTCAGGATATACGCCCAGTAGTGGGATTGCTGGGTCGTATGGTAGTTCTATTTTTAGTTTTTTAAGGAACCTCCATACTGTTCTCCATAGTGGCTGTATTAATTTACATTCCCACCAACAGTGCAAGAGGGTTCCCTTTTCTCCACACCCTCTCCAACATTTACTGTTTGTAGATTTTTTGATGATGGCCATTCTGATTGGTGTGAGATGATACCTCCTGGTAGTTTTGATTTGCATTTCTCTAATGATTAATGATGTTGAGCATCCTTTCATGTGTTTGTTGGCAATCTGTATATCTTCTTTGGAGAAATGTCTATTTAGGTCTTCTGCTCATTTTTGGATTGGGTTGTTTGTTTTTTTGATATTGAGCTGCATGAGCTGCTTGTAAATTTTGGAGATTAATCCTTTGTCAGTTGCTTCATTTGCAAATATTTTCTCCCATTCTGAGGGTTGTCTTTTGGTCTTGTTTATGGTTTCCCTTGCTGTGCAAAAGCTTTGAAGTTTCATTAGGTCCCATTTATTTATTTTTGTTTTTATTTCCATTTCTCTAGGAGGTGGGTCAAAAAAGATCTTGCTGTGATTTATGTCATAGAGTGTTCTGCCTATGTTTTCCTCTAGGAGTTTGATAGTGTCTGGCCTTATATTTAGGTCTTTAATCCATTTTGAGTTTATTTTTGTGTATGGTGTTAGAGAGTGTGCTAATTTCATTCTTTTACATGTAGCTGTCCAGTTTTCCCAGCACCACTTATTGAAGAGGCTATCTTATCTCCATTGTATATTCTTGCCTCCTTTATCAGAAATAAGGTGACCATATGTGCGTGGGTTTATCTCTGGGCTTTCTATCCTGTTCCGTTGATCTATATTTCTGTTTATGTGCCAGTACCATACTATCTTGATTACTGTAGCTTTGTAGTATAGTCTGAAGTCTTGGAGCCTGATTCCTCCAGCTCCATTTTTCTTTCTCAAGATTGCTTTGGATATTCGGGATCTTTTGTGTTTCCATCCAAATTGTGAGATTTTTTTGTTCTAGTTCTGTGAAATCCCTTGATAGGGATTGCCTTGAATCTGTAGATAGCTTTAGGTAGTATAGTCATTTTCACAATATTGATTCTTCCAATACAAGAACATGGTATATCTCTCCATCTGTTTTATCAGCTTTATTTTCTTTCATCAGTGTCTTATAGTTTTATGCATACAGCTCTTTTGTCTCCTTAGGTAAGTTTATTCCTAGGTATTTTATTCTTTTTGTTGCAATGGTAAACGGGAGTGTTTCCTTAATTTCTCTTTCAGATTTTTTCATCATTAGTGTATAGGAATGCAAGAGATTTCTGTGCATTAATTTTGTATCCTGCTACTTTACGAAATTCATTGATTAGCTCTAGTAATAATTTTCTGGTAGCATCTTTAGGATTTTCTATGTATAGTATCATGTCATCTGCAAACAGTGACAGTTTTACTTCTTCTTTTCTGATTTGGATTCCTTTTATTTCTTTTTCTTCTCTGATTGTTGTGGCTAAAACTTCCAAAACTATGTTGAATAATAGTGGTGAGAGTGGGCAACCTTGTCTTGTTCCTGATCTTAGAGGAAACGGTTTCAGTTTTTCACCATTGAGAAAGATGTTGGCTGTGGGTTTGTCATATATGGCCTTTATTATGTTGAGGTAAGTTCCCTCTATGCCTACTTTCTGGAGGTTTTTTTTTTTTAATCATAAATGGGTGTTGAATTTCGTCGAAAGCTTTTTCTGCATCTATTGAGATGATCATATAGTTTTTCTCCTTTAATTTGTTAATATGGTTTATCACATTGATTGATTTGCATATATTGAAGAATCCTTGCATTCTTGGGATAAACCTCACTTGATCATGGTATATGATCCTTTTAATGTGCTGTTGGATGCTGTTTTGTAGTATTCTGTTGAGGATTTTTGAATCTATGTTCATCAGTGATATTTGCCTGTAGTTTTCTTTCTTTGTGACATCTTTGTCTGGTTTTGGTATCAGGGTGATGGTGGCCTCGTAGAATGAGTTTGGGAGTGTTTCTCCCCCTGCTATATTTTGGGAGAGTTTGAGAACGATAGGTGTTAGATCTTCTCTAAATGTTTGATAGAATTCACCTGTGAAGCCATCTGGTCCTGGGATTTTGTTTGTTGGAAGATTTTTAATCACAGTCTCAATTTCAGTGCCTGTGATTGATCTGTTTATATTTTCTATTTCTTCCTGGTTCAGCCTCAGAAGGTTGTGCTTTTCTAAGAATTTGTCCATTTCTTCCAGGTTGTCCATTTTATTGGCATATAGATGCTTGTAGTAATCTCTCATGATCCTTTGTATTTCTGCAGTGTCAATTGTTACTTCTTTTTCGTTTCTAATTCTATTGATTTGAGTCTTCTCCCTTTTTTTCTTGATGAATCTGGTTAATGGTTTATCAATTTTGTTTATCTTCTCAAAGAACCAGCTTTTAGTTTTCTTGATCTTTGCTATTGTTTCCTTCATTTCTTTTTCATTTATTTCTGATCTGATTTTTATGATTTCTTTCCTTCTGCTAACTTTGGGAGTTTTTTGTTCTTCTTTCTCTAATTGCTTTAGGTGTAAGTTTAGGTTGTTTATTTGAGATGTTTCTTGTTTCTTGAGGTAAGATTGTATTGCTATAAACTTCCCTCTTAGCACTGCTTTTGCTGCATCCCATAGGTTTTGGTTTATTTAGTAGTGTATTGTTTAGCCTCCATGTATTTGTATTTTTTACAGATTTTTTTCCTGTAATTGATATCTAGTCTCATAGCATTGTGGTCGGAAAAGATACTTGATACGACTTCAATTTTCTTAAATTTACCAAGGCTTGATTTGTGACCCAAGATATGATCTATCCTGGAGAACATTCCATGAGCACTTGAGAAGCAAGAGTATTCTGTTGTTTTTGGACGGAATGTCCTATAAATATAAATTAAGTCCATCTTGTTTAATGTATCATTTAAAGCTTGTATTTCCTTATTTATTTTCATTTTGGATGATCTGGCCATTGGTGAAAGTGGGGTGTTAAAGTCCCCTACTATGGGGCTTCCCTGGTGGCGCAGTGGTTGAGAATCTGCCTGCTAATACAGGGGACACGGGTTCGAGCCCTGGTCTGGGAAGATCCCACATGCCACGGAGCAGCTGGGCCCGTGAGCCACAACTACTGAGCCTGCGCGTCTGGAGCCTGCGCCCCGCAATGGGAGGGGCCGCGATAGTGAGAGGCCCGCGCACCGCGATGAAGAGCGGTCCCCGCACCGCGATGAAGAGTGGCCCCCACTTGCCGCAACTAGAGAAAGCCCTTGCACGAACCGAAGACCCAGCACAGCCAAAAAATAAATAAATAAATAAAGTCCCCTACTATGATTGTATTACTGTCAATTTCCCCTTTTATGGCTGTTAACATTTGCTTATTTGAGGTGCTCCTACGTTGGGTGCATAAATATTTACAATTGTTATATCTTCTTCTTGGATTGATCCCTTGATCATTATGTAATGTTCTTCTTTGTCTCTTGTAATAGGCTTTATTTTAAAGTCTATTTTGTGTGATATGAGAATTGCTACTCCAGCTTTCTTTTGATTTCCATTTGTATGGAATATCTTTTTCCATCCCCTCACTTTCAGTCTGTATGTGTCCCTAGGTCTGAAGTGTGTCTCTTGTAGACAGCATATATATGGGTCTTGTTTTAGTATCCATTCAGCCAGTCTATGTCTTTTGGTTGGAGCATTTAATCCATTTACATTTAAGGTAGTTATCGATATGTATGTTCCTATTACCATTTTCTTAATTGATTTGGGTTTGTTATTGTAGGTCTTTTCATTCTCTTGTATTTCCTGCCTAGAGAAGTTCCTTTAGCACTTGTTGTAAAGTTGGTTTGCTGGTGCTGAATTCTCTTAGCTTTTGCTTGTCTGTAAAGGTTTTAATTTCTTCATCGAATCTGAATGAGAGCCTTGCTGGGTAGAGTAATCTTGGTTGTAGGTTTTTCCCTTTCATCACTTTAAATATGCCCTGTCACTCCCTTCTGGCTTGCAGAGTTTCTGCTGAAAGATCAGCTGTTAACCTTATGGGGATTCCCTTGTATGTTATTTGTTGTTTTTCCCTTGCTGCTTTTAATATTTTTTCTTTGTATTTAATTTTTGATAGTTTGATTAATATGTGTCTTGGCGTGTTTCTCTTTGGATTTATCCTGTATGGGACTCTCTGTGCTTCCTGGAGTTGATTATTTCTTTTCCCACGTTAGGGAAGTTTTCAACTATAATCTATTCAAATATTTTCGCAGTCCCTTTCTTTTTCTCTTCTTCTTTTGGGACCACTGTAATTCGAATATTGGTATGTTTAATGTTGTCCCAGAGGTCTCTGAGACTGTCCTCAATTCTTTTCATTCTTTTTTCTTTATTCTGCTCTGCAGTAGTTATTTTTCCACTATTTTATCTTCCAGGTCACTTATCCATTTTTCTGCCTCAGTTATTCTGCTATTGATTCCTTCTAGAGAATTTTTAATTTCATTTATTGTGTTGTTCATCACTGTTTGTTTGCTGTTTATTTCTTCTAAGTCCTTGTTAAACATTTCTTGTATTTTCTCCATTCTATTTCCAAGATTTTGGATCATCTTTACTATCATTACTCTGAATTCTTTTTCAGGTAGACTGTCTATTTCCTCTTCATTTGTTTGGTCTGGTGGGTTTTTAGCTTGCTCCTTCATCTGCTATGTGTTTCTCTGTCTTCTCATTTTGCTTACCTTACTGTGTTTGGGGCCTCCTTACCACAGGTTGCAGGTTTGTAGTTCCCATTGTTTTTGGTGTCTGCCCCCAGCAGCTAAGGTTGGTTCAGTGGGTTGTGTAGGCTTCCTGGTGAAGGGGACTGGTGCCTGTGTTCTGGTGGATGAGGCTAGATCTTTTCTTTCTGGTGGGCAGGACCACATCTGGTGGTATGTTTTGGTGTGTCTGTGACCTTATTATGATTTTAGGCAGCCTCTCTGCTAATGGGTGGGGTTGTGTTGCTGTCTTGCTAGTTGTTTGGCATAAGTAGTCCAGTACTGTATCTTGCTGGTCGTTGAGTGGAGCTGGGTCTTAGCCTTGAGATGGAGATCTCTGGGAGAGCTTTCGCCGTTTGATATTACATGTAACCAGGAGGTCTCTGGTGGACCAATGTCCTGAACTCGGCTCTCCCACCTCAGAGGCACAGGCCTGACACCTGGCCAGAGCAGCAAGACCCTGTCAGCCACATGGCTCAGAAGAAAAGGGACAAAAAAGAAAGAAAGAAAGAAAAAAAATAATAAAATAAAATAAAGTTATTAAAATAAAGAATATTATTAAAAATAAAAAATTTAAAAGTCATTAAAAAAAAAAGAAAGAACAACCAAACCAATAAACAAATCCAACAATGATAACAAGCACTAAAAACTATACAAAAAACCCACAAAAAACAAAAAACGGACAGACAGAACCCTAGGATAAATGGTAAAAGGAAAACTATACAGACAAAAACACACAAAGAAGCATACACATACACACCCACAAAAAGAGAAAAAGGAAAAAAATATATGTCTTTTGGGAAGTCTGAGGTCTTCTGCCAGCATTCAGTTGGTGTTCTGTAGGAGTTGTTCCACATGTAGATGTATTTCTGATGTATTCGTGGGGAGGAAGCTGATCTCCACGTCCTACTCCTCTGCCACCTTGAAGGTCTCCCATTTTTGGGTTTGAAAATAAAACTGTGTTATCCCCAGATTCTTTCAGCAAAAGTTCTCAGTGTAAGAAATGGCTTCAGAGCAAATGAACTCTTGATATGGATCTGGATGGATTTCACACTTATTGTGAACCAGTGACTATTAGAAGCCTTTTATTCCAAACTTCTGTTTTGAATGGCAGTGTTTATTGCAGTTACCTTACAGCAGATAACGTGTATCTTTATTTCCCAAGTCTTCAGATTCATACGAACTGTATTTAAGGAATGGCACCCAGGTGCTTCATCCTGATTTACACAATGAGATGCTGGACTTTGGGTTAGTGCTGAAATGGGATGAGACTTTTGGGAGCCTTGGGAGGGGGTAAGTGTATTTTGCATGTACAATGAATGTAAATAATGTGGCCAGATGACAAACTATGGAAGACTGAAAATGGCTATGAATTCCTTGCTACTGCTTCCACTGAGAGGCGGAGTCTATTTCCTTCTTCTTGAATCTAGCCTGGTCCTAGAGACTCACTTGACTGATAGAAAGTGGCGGAAGTGATGTTCTGGGACCTTCTGAGGCTAGGTCATAAGAAGACTTGCAGCTTCCTCCCAGGTCTCTTAACGACACTTGTCTTGGAGCCCTGACTGCCACGTAAGAAGTCTGAAAACGCAGAGGCTGTCATGCTTTGAGGATGCTCAAGCTAGCCATGTGGACAGGCTGTGTGCAGAGAGAGAGAGACAAGGGGTGGGGGAGGTCGTGGGAGCTCCCAACTTTGGGGTCATCCCAGCTAAGACCTTCAGACATCATGGAGCACAGATGAGCCATTCCTTCTGTGCCTTGTCCCAATTCCTGACCCACAGACTTATGAGCAAGATAAATGATTTTTTTGTTATAAGGCATTAAATTCGGGAGTTGTTTTTTATTTAACAATAATTAAGACATCCGCATTTGCTCTTAGGCATCCCACAGCCATTTCCTGTGATCCAGACTTGGTTTGGTCCTACCTCAGTTCATCAGAAATGTTGTTTTATTCTTAAGCCTCATTGGATGGCAGTTACATTCTTGCTGCTTCCCCTCTCAAGGGGACGCCTCAGTCCATACGTAAATCAATGTATGCAAAGCACTTCAGTGGAAGTTAAGCTGACTGAATCTACACTTTAGTACCTATGAAACTGGCTCAGTTCCAAAAAGATTCTAGTAGTGACGAGGGTTAAAGAGAAATTCCTGCCCAAATAAAACGTCCTGCTAGAAACAGACATATTTAATGAACACATAACTGGACTGAAACATTTTGAAAACAATATTCAATGTATAACAAATATAGTTTAGTTCTACAATAAACATTAAAGCCAGGTAACATGTTTTAGACCTCCAGAGAACACACATTCATTCAAAGCCTGAAGATGCTTGAGATTAAACTCTGCACCTGAAATTTTTCCAGATGACATCAGGATTTGGCCCCATGTTCAGGCTACTTCAGAAGAAACATTTAAAGTGTTTTCAGAGGAAGGAATCAGAAAGGGTAATTCTCCCAAGTTGAGAGGAATTGATGCATAGATCCAGTCAAGGGTTACTCTGTTGGCCCTAGAGGTAAATCTAATTGATCTTTGGGGTTGTCTCGGGATGCATCTATGAGGCCTGAAAATCTGTATTTTTAACACTTCTCCTTCCCCAGGTGATTCTCAAGCACATGGAAGTCTGAGATCCACTGATTTAAGAACTGTGATGCCTGAGGTTTTTTCCTATGCCCCCCATCTACCACCTGACCTCCCAAATGCCCTTCGAGACATTTCACTGTGTTGCTGTCAAAGAGAGACCCATTTAGAACAAAATCAAATGCAAGGAGAGAATCAGAAATACCTTTATTGGGAACAAAGTGATTAGATTTGTAGTGATAATGAGTAGGTAGATGACCATCCACTAACGGGTTTCAAGAAATAAAGACTAAAAAGCCTTGGATGATCCAAACAATTTTTCTTTCTTTTCTATGCCTCAAGCACTAGGCACGTGTCTCTAGTTTCTAGTGCATTTGGCATTATTTCAGTGAGCATTTCATTTTCATGCCATGAACCCCAATTTGACATCTTGAAATATAGCCCTGTAACTCACATATTATTTCACCCAAAGGTTTTTATGGAAGATAACTTCTTCACTTAATATTAATATTGCTGCATTCAGAGCCCCAATCAATCCAATTTGGCAGGTATTCTATTTCAAAACTATCATATAGAGCAATTTCCCCTTCAAGAAATTTTACTCCGTTGCTGTCAAAGAGAGATCCATTTAGAACAAAATCAAAATCAAAATGAAGGAAAGAATCAGAAATAACTTTATTGGGAGGAAAATGATTGTGTTTGTAGTGGCAATGAGAAGGCAGTGACAAATCTCCACTAATAGTTTTCAAGAAATACAGACTCAAAAACTTTGAATATACCTTGAATAATATGAATAACCAAATTCATTTTCACCTTTTAAGATTTCCTATAGCCTACCAGTACAGTGTTAAAGAAGGTTTATTATCTATCACCTATCATCTATCTATCTATCATCTATCTATCTATCTTTAATAATGATTCAAAAGAACAAACTTTTATTTTAATTTTTTTAAAAAAAGAACATAAGTGGGACTTCCCTGGTGGTCCAGTGGCTAAGACTCCATGCTCCCAATGCAGGGGGCCCAGGTTCAATCCCTGGTCAGGGAACTAGATCCCACATGCTGCAACTAAGAGTTAGCATGCAGCAACTAAAGATCCCATGTGCTGCAACTAAAAAAAGATCCCTCATGCAGCAAGGAGGATCCCGCATGCCGCAACAAAGATCCTGCGTGACGCACTGCCGAATAAATAAATAAATATTTAAATATTTTTTTTTAAATAATAAAAAAGAACATAAGCAAGGAAGTTTCCTTTGTATTCAAAGGCTGACATTAAGATTTATGTAGTAAAATCAGTTTTTGTGTATTACTAATTAGTATGACTAATGTTTAAGTTTACTTTTGGCTTATAGAACAATTCAATTAGTTAATCAAGATACTACAATGACTCAAAATAAAATTGATCCAAATTATACTTTTAAACATCTTATTATCCTTTAAGAAGTAGTTCAAGTCCCACCATCTCCATAAGGCTCTCTCTCCTTGTTCTCAATGACAAAGTAGAGTCAGTTGAAGAATCAAGATCATATGACTTGGAAAAATTAGGTTGATGCTTAAATCTAGGAGAGAAAGCTGAGGAGCCGCAGCAACCCTCCTAAAGATGGCTCACATAATGTAAATAGAAGAAAAATCTGTCAGTTTCTCTAAAGTCATACTTAAACTATTTTCTAAAACAGTATTACCCCCTGAATCTATGACTATATTTGCAAATCTGATACTCTAAAGGTTGGGTGTTTCCTTCCTTCTGCAATTAGAATAGAGCAACAGTAAATGGTGGTGAGGTCTTGGTAAGAGTTACATGGTCCCAAGTGAAGGCTGTCATTCCAAGCATGCTTATTTGACATGTAAAGATGCAAATTTTTCTTTTAAAATCTGTTTTTGAAGAAATTTTATTGGAGTATAGTTGATTTACAATGTTGTGCTAGTTTCAGTTGTTTTAAAAGTTGAACTTGTAACTATTACTAACAAACATGATTTAAACTGTTATACCTACACAGCAAGTATGTAGAGGAAGACACCCAAGTAAAACCTGCCAATTTTCACTAAAACATAACTTATTAATCACTTTGGAGTAAGAAACTGTTTTTTATTACTCATTCTGCTTCTCTTACTTTTAAGTCAAAAGTTCTATTCAGGGTGACTGCAATGATCCAGAATATCTGTAGCCACTGCAAGCATCTCTCTTCCTGTGCTTATTTTTCTTCTGTAGCCCTATGCCTATAGAGTATTCTCCACGTGTTGAGTGTCTCAAATATAGCAGAAAGGATTATATATTAAATACTTCTCAGGGATTCCCTAAAAGTCTGCATCAGTTATGTCTTCCTTTGGATACAGAATTTAGCAAGAGATCCTACAACCAACTTTTAAAAAGCTACCTCTTGGAAGAATTAAGCATACAATTAGATTGTTACATACTCTCGGGCTATATTCACAGAAAGTATATATTAGTTGATTTTCTTCATGGAAATGTGCTAGTGGGAAAGAAAAATTAAGCATGTTAATAATTAACCATATCAAAGATCTCATAAAATTATTCACAGGTTTTGGGGAACTTGGGAAATTAACTAGTCTGCCCCTTGCCAGCAAAACTTAATTCTCTTCTTGATAGTGATAATCTAACCATTGTAATTGATAATAGAAGTAGACAATGCATTCAATTACACATATAAACAATCTATTTTAAAGGGTTGAGTTAGAATTAAATATAGGTTCAAACAGTCTTTCCAATATCTTTGTTCAAAATATTTAAAAAACTCTTTTGGTATTTGAAAACCTCCACTGTATTCGTCCCAATACCTCAGTTATAGTTCCTTGAAAATGGGTTTGATCTTCAGAAATATAAAAATATCATTTGGGACCTAGACTTGTGAATGAGATACAAGTTAAAACTGTAAGTTAAAGCTAAGTAATATCCCTCAACAGTAGTGCGGCAGATTTTATTTCCCAAAGATGGCTGCCACCTCATATTATATCTCCCATATTCCCTCCATTCTCACCTGGATAGACCTGTGTAACTGTGTCAACCCATACAGAATGGAGGAAGTGACACTATGTGGCTTCCGAGGCGAGGTCATACAAATGCCACACACTTCTGCCAGTTCTCTTGGGACACTAGTTCTTGGAACCCAGACACTATGGTGATAGGAAACAAGAAGAGTTCATGCGTAAGTGTCCTAGCTGACAGCTCATTATCGACTGAAAAGAAATTGAAGAAAATGCCATTGGGAATTGGGGGAAAAGACCTTTTTTTTACAGTGGTGGAGAGTTGTCCCCAAAGTCACCTGCAGTAATATGGAAAATAGGAAATGCACCCAATGCAGTCAATCATCTAGTTGAGATTTGCAGGCCGAGTGTGAAAGTGCCACTTGACCTCTCACTGGCTCTGGGTTAGAAGAGAGATAAGAGAAAGAACAGTTAAACTTAGAAGAACCCAGGAATTGCTGGGTACAAAAATTAAACTTTCTCATTTTCAGCCTCTCCAGATGGTAAATGACACTCAAATTAAGAAATGGCTTCTAGGAAAATCAGTGGTGCTGCAGAAAAATGTGGTCTAAATATGAAGCCAAGGACATGACTAGAAATTTCTTTGTTAAGATCTCAGAAAGACAAGATGGTGTTTTATGGACCTTTTCAAATGGACAAAAAATCCTTCTAAAGATCTTGAGGGTGTTGTCAAGTAGCAGCCCCACAGAGATTCCTAGGTAGAGAAGGGCTTTTCTTAAAAGCCCTTCTAGATTTAATGGCAAAGACATGACTACTCAGAGGGCAGAACTCTTTTTTGAACAGCAGGGTTTGGAGTGGTTATCCTCTGCCTGAACCATCATTGTATGGAGAGTCTATGTTGAGTATAAAACTTATTTCTTTAGTTCATAGTTCTTCAGAACTCTACTCAAGGAGCTGAATTCAAGGAACTGCTCCCAAGGAGCCTCAACCACACTTAGACCTGAATGACATGACATGATGAAATCTTGGACCGTCAGTGAATACCATAATGGTTAGAGGCTTAGGGCTCTTGGGAGAGGGGTTGAATGTACTTTGTATGTGGGAGGGATGTGAACTCTTGTGGCCAGAAGGGAGACTGTAGCAGATAGCATTATCTAAAGATGGCTATCATAATATGTTCTATCTCACACATCTTACAGTGTGACATTGACACTTATGTGAGTCATGAAGTCTATGTGCTATTCCATTGAACCTAGATAGAACTTTATGACTGTGATGGCTAATAGAGTATGAAGAAAACTATGCTCTGTGATTTCTGAGACTAGGTCATAAAAATGCCACACTTCTGCCTTGTTCTCTTGGGATGCATGTTCTTGGAGCCCAGCTTCCAGGCTGTGAGGAAGCCAAGGCCCCAGCTGAGTTCCCAGCTGACAGCCAGCATCAACCATCAGGCATGAGTGAGTCTTCAGATGATTCCAGCCTCTAGCCCTCAAGTGACCTCCAGCCTTTGAGTCACCCCAGTTGATACCATGTAGAACAGGGAGAGGCTGTCCCTCCCATGTCACGGACAAAGTGCAGATTCATGAGTGAAATAAATGGCTGTCAGTTTTTTAAGCTACTTAGTTTGGAGTGGTTTGTTAGGTGGCCATAGGAAACTGGGACAGGAAGGATGGATAAACAGACTGTGGGCTATCCATACAATGGAATAGTATCCAGCCATAAAAAGGAACGAAGTGCTCATACATGCAACAACACAGGTGAATCTCAAAGCTCTTATGCTGAGCAAAAGAAGCTGGACATGAAGAGTACATACTGCATGATTCCATTTATTTGAAATTCTAGAACAGGCAAAATTAACATAAGATGAATTCACTAAATAGTGGTTGCTTTTAGGTGCAACTGACTAAGAAGGGATACAAGGGGACATTCTTAGTAGACGAAAATGGTTTATATCATGGTAGAGGTGTAGGGTTCCAAAGGTGTATCCATTGTCAAAATTGTACAGCTAACATTGGTGTATTTCAATGTATGTGAAATTTACCTTAAAAATTAAAAAATTATAAATAAAAATTAAGTGAGAGTGGGAAGTATGTCTGAACATATAGATGCATTAAGAACAGCAAAATGTTGATAACTATTAAATCTGGGTGAACAGTACATAAAAGTTCATTTTTTCTATTCTGTTGAATTTGTATATGTTTTAAATTTCCCATAATAAAACATTAAAAAAGAGGAAAAAAAGTTCTGATTTTTCTGAAAAATGGGACTTGACTATAAAACAATGAAGTTTTTTTTCTTGTATGGCCACTAGGGAGGCTCTGAAAATAATACCAAAAGAATATGTTTCTAAAATGTTTTGAATAGGCAGTATTATTTATTTAAAATTAATTTTTATTTTATATTGGAGTATAGTTGATTAATAATGTGTTAGTTTCAGGTGATGCAGTTATACATATACATGTATCTATTCTTTTCAAATTCTTTTCCCATTTAGGTTATTATAGAATATTGAGCAGAGTTCCTTGTGCTGTACAGTTGGTTCTTGTTGGTTATCTAATTTAAATATAGCAGTGTGTGCATGTCAATCCTAAACTCCCAATCTATCCCTCCCCCCCACACTTCCCCCTGGTAACCATAGGTTCTCTCTCTAAGTCTGTGAGTCTGTTTCTGTTTTGTAAATTAGTTCATTAGTATCATTTGTTTTTTAGATTCTGCATGTAAGTGATATCGTATATTTGTCTTTCTCTGTCTGACTTACTTCACTTAGTGTGATAATCTCTAGGTCCATCCATGTTGCTGCTAATGGCATTATTTCATTCTTTTTAATGGCTGAGTAATATTCCATTGTATGTATGTACCACATCTTCTTTATCCATTCCTCTGTTGATGGACATTTAGGTTGCTTCCATGTCTTGGCTATTGTAAACAGTGCTGCCAGAACATTGGGGTGCATGTATCCTTTTGAACCATGATTTTCTCTGGATATATGCCCAGGAGTGGGATTGCTGGATTATATGGTAGCTCTATTTTTAGTTTTTTAAGGAATCTCCATACTGGTCTCCATAGTGACTGTACCAATTTACATTCCCACCAACAGTGTAGGAGGGTTCCCTTTTCTCCACACGTTCTCTGGCATTTATTGTTTGTAGATTTTTTGATGATGGCCATTCAGACTGGTGTGAGGTGTGATATATCATTGTAGTTTTGATTTGCATTTCTCTTATAATTAGTGATGTTGAGCATCTTTTCATGTGCCTTTTGGCCATCTGTATGTCTTCTCTGGAGAAATGTCTATTTAGGCCTTCTGCCCATTTTTGGATTGGGTTGTTTGTTTTTTTGATATTGAGTCACATGAGCTGTTTGTAAATTTTGGAGATAAATCCCTTGTCGGTCGCATCATTTGCAAATATTTTCTCCCATTCTGTGGGTTGTCTTTTGGTTTTGTTTATGATTTCCTTTGCTGTGAGAAAGCTTTTGAGTTTGATTAAGTCTCATTTGTTTATTTTTGTTTTTATTTCCATTACTCTAGGAGACAGATCAAAAAAGATATTAGTATGATTTATGTCAAAGAGTGTTCTGCCTATATTTTCCTCTAAGAGTTTTATAGTGTCTGGTCTTACATTTAGGTCTTTAGTCAATTTTGAGTTTATTTTTGTGTATGGTGTTAAAGAAAGGGCAGTATTATTTAAATGGATAAGTAGCATACCATGTTTTAAGACTACCAAAGCACAACGCTCAATGTAACATGTAAATATTTGTTTTAAAAATGTTTTATTACTTTATATGGTTCAACATTTTACTTATAAAATTTTCATTATTTAGTTAGTATTTACTGTCCATCCACCTAACATCAGTTATGTCCATCCGCCATAAAACATCAGTTGTAGAAACTAGTTCCAAACAGAATAAAAAACACAGACAAAAGAAAACAAAAAACAAAGAAAAAGAACTAGTTCCTAATAATGATCTAACTGGCAGAGGGACAACAGCAACTTAAGTAAATACAACATTAATTATGGTGGCTCTTTACAATCTAGTGTGAACATTTTAGTTGTCATTTAATTTATTTGAAATCTCTTCTAATTATTTTATAATAATCCTTTTTAGTGAACGGTAGGAGTGTTTGTTAGACACTATGCCATCTTCCCATTGGGTTTAGAGTTGCCTAAATGATTTTTAAATGTTCACCCATGTAACATATGCTGCTTATACTATATACTATTGGCATATAACAAACCCCATTTATCCAGACTTCAAATAATTTGAAATTTGATGAACCACAAATTCATTTCTTCACCTCAGAGTTTTCTTTAAAAATTTTTTTTATTTTAATTTTTTAAATTTACTTTTATTTATCTATTTTTGGCTGTGTTGGGTCTGCACTGCTGCATGCAGGCTTTCTCTAGTTGTGGCGAGCGGGGGCTACTCTTTGTTGCAGTGTGCGGTCTTCTCATTGCAGTGGCTTCTCTTGTTGTGCAGCATGGGCTCTAGGTGCATGGGCTTCGGTAGTTGCAGCACACAGGCTCAGTAGTTGTGGCTCACGGGCTTAGTTGCTCTGTGGCATGTGGGATCTTCCTGGACCAGGGCTCGAACCTGTGTCCCCTGCATTGGCAGGCAGATTCTTAACCACTGTGCCACCAGGGAAGCCCACCTCAGAGTTTTCTTCTGGGCTTTGGATCAGCACATGCAACAATCTGTTGGAAATCTTCTCTGGGATATCCCCACAGGCATCTGAAACAAACTTACCTTCAGAGAGGCTCACCCTGTTAGTAGATAGCAACATCCTCTATCCAACTGTCCAAACCAGAAATGGAGTATCTTCGCATACTTCTCCTCTCTAATCCTCCACATCTAGTCACTCACCAAGGCCTGTTCTGTCTTTTTTGAGTATTTTCTCTTTTTTCCCCCTGCTATTATCCTAGTTCAAGCCTCCAACATTTCTTACCTAGATTACTGCAATGACCTATTTATAGGAGGTTGTGCTTCTAGTTTTTCTCTTTGCTCAGATGCATCCTCCAAATTGCTGCAAGAATGGTCTTAAGAATATGAAAATCTCGTCGTGTTACTATCTAGCTTAATATTCTTCAGGGATTCTCCACTGCCTATTGATAAATGAAACTCTTAGCAAGGCAAACACAGACCTCTAAGATCCAGTCCTTGCTTGTCTCTCCAACATTATCTTTCATCCTATCATCCTCACATGTTATGCTCCAGCCATGATCAATGATGTATGGTACTCATAAAGAAGCACGCTGCCTATGTCTTTGTGCCTGTGTTCATTCTGCTACCTCTTCATCCCAATTCCCTAGAAAATATGTACTTCTCTTTTTAGATTGTACTCACGTGTTAGATCCTTGTTGAAATGCCCCCCTCCCCAGATCCCAAAGAAGAACCAACCATTATAGCATTTGTAAGCCTGGGTACCATTTATAGACTTATAGCATTGCACTTTAACAATTTTTTGCCTTGTTTGGTTTTCAGGCCCAAGTAAAAGTGGCTTTTTTTGATATTCTACTTTTATCAAATAATAAGAAAAAACTAATATCGTAAAATCTATAGGATAGATTCAGATTATAAATGGTTAAAGTCCTTTGACAAGTATGAATATTTCTACAAAGAAAATTTTACACACATTCAATCTCTCTCTCTCTCTCACATACTCACACATGTAGTCTGAAATCCTATCACTTGTAAAGCTGGGATTCATAATAAATATTCTAGGGTTCTGTTTCTGATTCATTAAAAAATCTCCACTGAAGTTTAACATATTTTTGTTGCTTTCAAATTCTCTGGATATCTGTATGTGTGTATGATATGCAATATATGGCAACGTTCAGTTAACAAAATGTGAAAGTAATTTGGGTGAACATCTGCATTGCATAGTTTAAGAACAAATATAGCAAAATACTGCCTAGTAGTTAAAAATAATCTCAAAATTTTTGTTTTGTTTAGACAAAACTTTTGCTTAAAAAGTCTGTAAATAAAATTGGATCCTCATAGTCATTTTGTGATTCAAAAATAAAGAAAATAAGATGAGTGGTGTAAAATGTAGGGTCATAAAGTAAGCCCTTATCATGTTCTGAACCTTGATAGATAATTGAGTAGTGGTTTAGATTTCACAGATTAAGAGGATGTTAAGATAGTAGTTCGGGGCTTCCCTGGTGGCGCAGTGGTTGAGAGTCTGCCTGCCAATGCAGGGGACACGGGTTCGAGCCCTGGTCTGGGAGGATCCCACGTGCCACGGAGCAACTGGGCCCGTGAGCCACAATTACTGAGCCTGCGCGTCTGGAGCCTGTGCTCCACAACAAGAGAGGCCGCGATAGTGAGAGGCCCACACACCGCGATGAAGAGTGGCCCCCACTTGGCGCAACTAGAGAAAGCCCTCACATAGAAACAAAGACCCAACACAGCCATAAATAAAAATAAATAAATAAATAAATAAAAAGATAGTAGTTCTAAAAGATCTAGAGGATGGAAAAGCTGGAAAATAGAATTTATGGAAGGTATTAGTATTATTTAGAATAAAGATGGTTGATTTAATAATGTCTCTTAAGCATATGAAGTTACTATTCTAAAGCTCATGAGTTTCTTTTCATTAAGCGTGAAAAGATGGAAGTAAAGAAATAAAAGTACCTAAACACTTAATAAGTAAGTGCTGGATAATCCCAGTCAAGCCGCTTAAAACTCATAACTCTGTGCTAAGTGTATGGTCGGTCAGGCCACTCAAGATGGCTGTTCTCTTGTTCTCTGTACCTCCCCTGCCTGACCAGTGCCTGTCTCACCTGTACCCTACTCACATGACTCACATGACTGACCTTCCTACATACTTGCCCCTGCCCCAGCTAGTGACTGTTCTTATCAAAGGGGTGGTGAGGGGTGTGCCCCTCTACTGGTTTCCCTAGTAACTAACGAGCCCACCTGATGCCAGTGTCAATTCCCTTATAATCTACCCCCCGACTCATCTTCCTCCCATCCACTTCGCCCCCTCCCCCCGACCCTCCTGGGAGGAAAGACTGCCACCATGTCCTCCTGCCTGTCCTCAGAAGTGTAAGCTCCCTCGTCCATTAAACCACTGATGTCTCTGTTGCTGACTCTGGGCTCTTTCTTTGGTCTCAAAGCTGGGCAAGCACAGGCCTTATAGGCCTGTGGGGTGCAGCCCAACAGTAAGTCATATCTCCAAATGAGAAAATAAGCTCAAGTGGTTAAAAACCTTTCCAAGGACTTCTGGTTTCAGCTTTAACATATAGAGCTTGGAAATTGTCACTTATATCCTTAAAATAAGAAAAAGCTGAACAAAGTAAAAATCAACTACTTTTCTTGATTTGGAAATTAAATAACATGCTTCTAAATAACACATACGACAAAGGAGACGTCTCAAGAGAAATTTTAAAAATATTTAAACTAAATGAAAATTAAAAATATAACATCAAAATTTGTGGGATACAGCAAAAGCAGTGCTTAAAGGAAAATTTACAGCTTTAAATGCATATATTAGAAAAGAAAAAAGTTCTAAAACCAATCATCTAAGTGGACCTTAGGAAACTAGAGAAAAAAGACCAATTTAAAATTAAAGCAGGCAGAATAAAAGAAACAATAGAAATTGAGCTGAAACCTATGCAACCGAAAACAAGAAATCAACAGAGAAAATCAGCAAAACCAGAAGATGGTCTCATAAAATGTTAATGAAGTTGATACACTTCTAGGCCAGGCTAGTACAGGAACAACAACAAAAAAGAAGACACAAATTACTAATACCAGAAATGAAAGAAGGGACATCCCTATAGATCCCATGTACATTAAATGGATAATAATGGAATATTATTAACAACTCTGTACCCAGAAATGTGATAATTTAGATGAAATGGGCAAATTCCTTGAAAGACACAAAATACCAAAACACACAAAAAGATGTGTGTTTCTGTGATGATCTGAATAGGGCTTAATCTATTAAAAAATCAAATCAATAACTTATAACCTTCGAAAAAGAAAGCACCAGGCGCAGATGGTTTCACAGATGAACTTTAACAAACATTGATGAACCTGACATTACCCCAATACAAAAACCAGATAAGGACATTACAAAGAAGGAATCTACAGACCAGTATTTGTTATAACATAGATGCAAAAATGCTCAACAAAATATTAGCAAATTGAATACAACAATATATAACAAGAATTGTACACCATGTCCAAGTGATATTTGTTCCAGATATGCAAGGCTGGATCAACATTAGAAAATTAACCAATGTAATCTACTACTTAAACAGGCTAAAGAAGAATCATGTGATCAGTATCAATTAATGCAGGAAAAGCATTTGACAAAATTCACACCTATTCATGATAAAAACTCTCAGCAAACTAGGGGCAAAGGAGAACTTCCTCAAACTGATAAAGAATATCTACAAAAACCCTATAGCCTAACATCCTTCATGGTGAGAGACCAGACAATGTCCCCCTAAGATTGGGAACAAGGCAATGGTGTCCTCTGTCACCACTCTTACTCAATATTTTACTGGAAGTCCCAGACAATATGTAAAGAAAAAGAAATAAGATATACACATTGGGAAGAAAGAAAGAAAACTGCCTTTGTTTGCAGATGACATGATTGTCTATGTAGAAAACCCCAAAGAATTAACAACAACAAAAACTCTTGAAACTACTGAGTATAGAAAGGTCACAGGACACAAGATTAATATACAAGTCAATTGCTTTCCAACATACGAATAATGAACAACTGGAATTTGAAATTAAAAAGACAATGCCGTTTATAATAGCACTAAAAAGAAAAGAAGTATTAGGGACTTCCCTGGCAGTTCAGAGGTTAAGAAGCCATGCTTCCAGTGCAGGGGGCAGGGGTTTGATCCCTGGTCAGGGAATTAAGATCCTGCATGTAGCATGGTGTGGCAAAAAAAAAAAAAAAAAAAAAAAAATTAGTTATAAGCCTACCAAAGTATGTACAGGAGCTGTATATGGCAAGTTATAAAGTTCTGATGAAAGAAATCATCTAAAGACCTAAATAAATGAAGAAATATTTTGTCTTCCTGAATTAAAAGATTCAATATTATGAAGATGTCAATTTTTCCCAAGTTGATCTTAAGATTCAACCCAATTCCAATCAAAATTGCAATGAACTGTTTTGTAGATATCGACAAACTAACATTAAAGTTTATAGTGAAAGGCAAAATACCTAGAATAACCAACACAGTACTAAAGAAGAACAAAGATAAGAGTACTCACAGTACCCAATTATCAAGACTTATTACACGGCTGCACTAATCAAGACAGCATGGTATTGGTGAAAGAATGGACACACAGATCAATGGAAAAGAACAGAGAGCCCAGAAATAGGCCCATACAAATAGAGTCAACTCATCTTTGACAGAGGAGCAAAGGCAATTCAATGGAGAAAGGATAGACTTTTCCACAAATGGTGGTAGAATAATTGGACACTGAAATGCAAAAACAAACAAACAAAAAACACATATCATATACCTTTCAAATTTTTTTACTCAAAATGCATCATAGATACAAATGTAAAATGCAAAACTATAAAACTTCTAGAAGAAAATAAAGGAGAAAATCAAGGTAACCATGGATTTGGCAAAAAGTTTTTAGATACACAACTGAAAGCATAATCCATGAAGAAAAAAATAGATAAGTTTAACTTTTTAAAAATTAAATACTTCTGCTCTGTGAAAGACAATGTTAAGAGAATGAAAAGACATGCCACAGACTGGGAGAAAATATTTGCAAAACTTATTATCTGATAAAGGATTTGTATGCAAAATATACAAAGAACCCTTAAAATTCAGCATTAAGAAAACAAACAAACCAATTTAAAAATGGGCAAAGGTCTGAACAGGTACTTCATCAAAGAAAATGTACAGATGGAAACCATATACCCCATCTGTAGGGAATTGCAAATTAAAACAACAGTGAGATACCACTCCATACCTATTAGAATGACTAAAATCCAAAAAACTACCAATTGCTTGCAATGGTGTGGAGCAACAGGAACTTTCATTCATTGCTGGTGGGAATGCAAAATGCTACAGCCACTTTGGAAGACAGTTTGGTGGTTTCTTACAAAGCTAAACACAGTGTTAACATACAGTCCAGCAATTGTATGCTTAGATATTTACCCAGTTTTAGTTTGAAAATTTATGTCCACACAAAAACCTGCACATAAACGTTTGTAGCAGGCTTATTTAAAGTTGACAAAAACTGGAAGCAACCAAGATGTGTTTCAAAAGGTGAATGTATAAACAATAGTATATCCATACAATGAAATAATAGCCAATGATAAAAAAATATGAGCTATCAAGTCATGACAAGACATGGATGGTTTTTTAACACATATTGCTAACTGAAAGAAGCCAGTTTGAAGAGGATATATACAATATTATTTCAATTATATGACACTCTAAAAAAAGGCCCCCCAAAAAATGATTGTAAAAAGATCAGTAATTGCTTGAGCTTGAAGGGGAGAAGGAGAGAGTTGAATAGTTAAACACAGAATTTGTGTTTATTTAGGGTGGTGAAACTATTCTCTATGGTACCATAATGGTGGATACATGACACTGCATTTATTAAAACCTATAGAAGTTTAAAATACAAAGAGTGAACCTTAATGTATGAAAATATTTAAAAATCATTTAGGAGGTCAAGGAACCCCAGGATGGAATGCAGGATGTAATAAAATGATCCAACTGTTTATGAATGTATAAGACAATCTCACTGAAGGGAGTAGGGAAAGGTGCTCACGTAAGTAGCTTTGAAAATGGGAGGAATTTGTAAGAAAGAATAAAGGCAAAAGAAACTGTACTATTCCCTAGTTGATACAGTTGTTAGTCATGGGGTATGGTTTAACGCTGTACGTGTATACTGGAATTGAGCACATCCAGCAAAGGGATGGCGAATGCTCACTGCTGGAGTGGGATTTTACAGACAAGCAAGGAGAGGAGGCTAGAATGACCCATGTGGTAATGGGTTAGAGTTGAAGACAGTATGAACTCAAGTTCAGCTTAATATAGATACAGATTGTTAAATACACAGATTTGTAGATATATGTATACACAGGTTAGTATACACATTATATATTTCCTGTCAGCTGAGAGGGCCGGGAACCAATGATACCCCAGTAGCAACAAGCATACCTAGTGCTCAGATATTGGTTTCTGATACCTTTCCCTAATAACAGGAACAGAGACTTCTTGGAGAAATGGCTGATTCTAGGACTGGGGTCAGAAATGTACAAGATGACCTGAGCTTGGAGCATCTCTACAGTGCCAGAAAGTAAGGAAGTACTAGAAAGAAAGAGAGGACAAGAGGATGAAAGAAAGAAAGAACGAAAGAAAGAAAGGAAAGAAGGAAGGAAGGAAGGGAAGGGAAGGGAAGCAAATAATGCACCTACAATGAAGGAGGTATGTCAAAAGGACACCGGAGCCAAATGAAAGAGTTCCCAATTGCCAAAGCTAGAACATTTTGAACAACAAAATAAATATAGTAGTATATACCCAAAATATAAGATATCTATGAGTCTATACTGATATTAAATGATTGAATAAATGGGAGAAGAGAACAAATCTCCTGTGCAGAATTCCAAATAATTTATGTAGATACTCTGCCTTCAAGAAGGTGGAGCACAGCTCCTTAAGTGTTGGTGCATAGTGACTTCCTTCCAAAGAGTACAGTATACAAAGGGAAAAAAGAATAACTTTACATTGGAGAATTACATTGGAGAAATCTGACAAACACTACCTTGGCCAGGTGATCAAAAGTCAGCATCAACAGTGATAACGCATATGGATAGATAAGATGCACTGAAAATGGCACTTTACCTCTGTGGTCTTCCTCCTGAAAACCCATACCCTCAGTCTACTCGTGAGAAAAACATTCGACAAAGCCCCAACTGAGGGACATTCTACAAAATACTTCACCAGCACTACTTGAAACTGTCAAGGTCATCAAAAACAAGGGAAGTTGGAGAAACTGTTAGTCAAGAGGAGCCTAAGGAGACAGGATGACTAAATGTAGTGTGGTGTCCTGGATCAGGAAGGGACATTAAGTGGAAACTAAGGAAATCTGATGAAATGATGAACTCCAGTTAACTGTAATCTGTCAATATGGGTCCATTAATTGTAACAAGTGTGCCACACTGATGTAAGATGTTAGTAATAGGGGAAACAGGGTGCAGGGTATGTGGGAACTCTATATTATCGTGTTATTCTTTTTCTGTAAATCTAAAACTGTTTTTTTTTTTTTTTGGTTGTCTCTTTCTTTTTTTAATGTAATTTTTATTTTATATTGCATGATAGTTGATTTACAGTGTTGTGTTAGTTTCAGGTATGCAGCTAAGTGATTCAATTATACATATAGCCATTCTTTTTCAGATTCTTTTCCCATATAGGTTATTACAGAATATTGAGTAGAGTTCCCTGTGCTATACAGTTGGTCCTTGTTGATTATCTATTTTGTATATAGTGGTGTGTATATGTTAATCCCAAATTCCTTATTTATCCTCCCCATAAAACTGTCTTAAAATATAGTTTATTTAAAATATTAATAAGCTTAGTATTAGCTTAATATTGTTTTCCCATTAACAATTATAACTATGTCAGAAATGAAATTTTTATCAACTAATGAACCAGAGATCACAGATGCCATGGGGCTTCATAAATCAAATTTCATGGTTAGACAAGAAATTTTTTCATTTCAGGTACTAGGAAATATTTCTAACATGTATTTGTATATTTTTCTTGCTTTGGTAAATTTCACACATTAAATAGCATCTTTCTGGATAATTCTATTCAACTGAAATAATTACCAAAAAAAGAGACAAAAAACAAAAAAAGAAAACACCAAAGAATCCTCCCACCCATACTTCTCAAGCTTTCAAACCTCAGTCAGAGGTTCATTAATATCAGTTATGCCCTAGACACTGTTCTAGGCACTGGGAATGCAGTTGTGAACCAAATGAATAAATAGCTTCTGTCACCAGAGGACTCACATTCTAGTGAGAGGATGTGTTGGCTCTTGACTCCTGTGACTTAATCACTCTATGGCTTTGCATGAGACCCAAGACACATTTTAGTCTGTATCTTTTTCCTAAATTTCAGTCCTTCATTTCCAATTCATGGACATTCCCCACAAAATGTCATTTGAAAGTCAACATAGCTGAAACCAACCCTTATAAACCCAGCTTCTTTTCTGGACTCCTTTATTTGGTGGTCCCACTCCTCACTCACCTGTTCCTCAAATATCACTCTATTTAATTCCATCCTCTCTCAAGCACTACCCCCATCACCACTTTCAATTAGTCATCAAGTCCCAGAGACTTTTCCTTAAACAACAGTGTCTTACCAATTTTATTATTATTATTTTTTTGGCCACGCCCTGTGGCTTACAGGATCTTAGTTCCCCGACCGGGGATGGAACCCGGGCCCTAGGCAATGAAAGCACCGAGTCCTAACCACTGGACCGCCAGGGAATTCCCTCACCAATCTTATGTTTAAAAACATATTTATTTATTTATTTGGCTGCACCGGGTCCTAGTTTCGGCACTTGGGATCCTCGTTGCGGCATGCGGGATCCTTAGCTGCTGCATGGGGTCTTTAGTTGCGGCATGCCAGGTCTTAGTTGAGGCACGTGGACTCTTAGTTGCGACATGTGAACTCTTAGTTGCAGGCACGCACGTGGGATCTAGTTCCCTGACCAGGGATCGAACCTGGGCCCCCCTGCATTGGGAGCTCTGAGTCTTAACCACTGGACCACCAGGGAAGTCCCACCAACTTCATTTAAAAAAAAATTTTTTTTTTCAACCTCATTTTTAAAAAACATTCTCCACCCACCTAAGCTAAGCTGCTGGTATCACCTCATGTCTAGTTATTTAACGTTTATAAAACACCTGGATTCTAAGAATAGCTTCCTAACTGATCCCCTATTAGACGACACTTCTTAAAACTCACTCACTCATCTACTCTAAACCTTATCTCAAGTCCAAGTCTCTGAACTGGATTCAAGGTGGTTTTGTTTGTTTGTTTGTTTTTAACAATCTGGCTCTCATCTCGTCCCTCATAATGTTTTCTGGTGTCCTTGCCTTAACTCTGCTGAGTTATCTGTTCCAGCTCGATTTCCTCCTCTCCCTCACACTGTAGTCCTCCAGTGCTCTTACTGCCTCCGTTCTGTCTCTAGGTTTGATGCCTAGGTTTTAGGCTTTCCACCCATCACCTCATCTCATCTCTTGGGTCATAGTTTAAACCTGCTTCTCTGGTCAAGTTGGAGAGACAAGTAATTTGAATCACTTCAGTAGCCTTAAAACCTGTTCCTCAAAATAATCTCTTCAGGTAGTGCTGGCAGGCAGTATTCCTGAGACCTACCTCATTCCTTGGTTTTGGCTCCTGAACAATCAGGTGTCAGACATTGTCCTTCCTCACATCGTATGGAAGTTTTGTCTTTTTGGCAATGGTGATATCCAGACTTCTCTCAGTTGCTAGCTTGGAATCCATGAGCTTACCTATTAGTGTAATGTAGGTGCTACAGGAACAAAATAGGCCTGAAATGTAATTGATATCACAGCTCACAAACACAGATGTTTATTTCTTGCTCATGTAACATGGGAAGATGGCTGGTAGGAAGACGATCTCCAAGCAGTGGTTCAAGAACCTAGGCTCCTTTCGTCCTGCGCTCCACCATCCCCTTGGGCACTCGTAATCAGCTAATGGATGGGGAAAGAGATGGTGAAGGAGGCATTTGGCCTAGAAATGACATGTATACTTCCCCTCAAATTCCAGGTGGCTAGAACTCAGTCACAGAGCCACAAACATTTGCAAGAGAGGCTGAAAACATAGTCTAGTGTGTGTTGAGGAAGAGGAGAACAAAGATTTTGTTAAATAGCTTACATTCTCCCTAAGGGAGACAACCTCAAGTTCCACCCAGTTACTGCAGCCCTTTCAAAGCCCCATATCTCTGGTGATGCGCTCTCCTTCCCATCAAATCCAGTGATCTGGGAATTTAAAGACAAGTTACCCGCCCCCAACTTCCACCAAATATACAATGTGGAGCTGGAAGTGGATAACTGCAATTAAAATTCTCATTTGAAAAGGGGAACAATGAGAAACATACAGCAGTCAGCGACTCATAGCAGTGAAAACACCTACTTCCCTCCTAGTAGAGGAGTTTTGATTTGCTCTGGGCTTCTTCTCTAAGAGAAACTCCCTCATCCATAATTCTCAGTGGTTCCCTGCTTTGACTTCTGGGAAGGTTTTCCTTTTCCCTCTTATGCTATGGTTTCATTGGAAGTAGGCATTGAGAATGATTTCCTTCTTGGGGGTTATACAACTTTCATAGCTTGCTTCATGAGCATGCAAGTTTACCTTTTCTTTGAAATGAGGCATCGCTTTGAAAATTCTGATCTTTGCCACATGGTTGAGTCCTTTTGTTTTCTTGTGCAGATTTAATGGGTCTTTTTAACTCAAGACCCGTTTCAGTCTAATCTTAACATTTGGGGTTCACAAGCAGCAGACTTTTCAAACCCCTAAGGGACTTTATCTCTGGGCCCTCTCCATTCCCTTCAGTCTCTGCTGGAAGACCATTTATTTATAGCCTGAGTTGACTGCTTTCTTGTATTATCTTTTAACAAAAAAAATCTCAAATACACTGTTGCTCTGGCTTTTCTGTCCAATCCCCCTAAACTACAGGTTCAGTAGTCACACAGACCCCCTTCCAAGTAAAACTCACATTGCCACTGCATAATATGAATTACAGTTTTTCAGCCTGCTGTATCTATTTCCTCTCTGCTGGCTGCTTGGCTGCTAAACCAATGTACCATATTGAAGGTTTTCATCCTCACAGAACACCCACTGTAAGGTCCCAATATTTGTTTTAGTTTCAATTGTTTGCAGTAACAAATGAGTCTAAAATGTGTATGGCTCAAATACAATAGAAGTTTTTCTTCTCATTTATGTTAACGTTCCAAGGCAAATATATTTGGTTGTCTCTTTTCTGTGATGTGACTCAGTGACCCAGGATCTTTCCAACTCATGGTTCTGCCATTCCCTCGGCTTTCATTTTCCTCTGCTTCCAGCCAGTGGAAAGGGAAAGAAGGCATGGAGAGCACAAAATTGTTTCTTAAAAAGCCTCCTCGAAATTGGTGCCCATCACCCTCTGCTCATATTCCATTGGTTGAGCTCAGTCACACGGCCATACCTAATTTCAAGGGAGGCCAAGAAAAAGTAAGCTAGCCATATGACCAAGAAGAAGAGAAAACATGAATTTCCGTAGAGTGGGCATATTAAAAGTACTGTTTGGAAAGTTTTCCCTTATATTTCCTTAGGTCAACTGAGAATATGCTCTCATTTTTTTCCTTTTACTAATTGAGTTTGTGAGATCCTTCTAAAATTTGTTCCCATTTATTTGGCATTTACTTATGTAGAAGCCTTTACTATTATTATTTTTTCTAATATATGCATTAATTTTTTTTTTATTGGAGTAAAATTGCTTTACAATGTTGTGCTAGTTTCTGCTGTACAATGAAGTGAATCAGCTGTATGCCTACATATATCCCCTCCCTTTGGGCCCCTCTCCTCCCCTCCTCCCCCCACATCTAGGTCGTCACAGAGCACCAAGCTGAGCTCCCTGTGCTATACAGCAGGTTCCCACTAGCTATCTATTTTACACATGGTGTAAAACCTATGTCAAACCTAATCTCCCTGTTCGTCCCACCCTCCCCTTCCCACCGTGTCCACGTCCGTTCTCCACCTCTACGTCTCTATTCCTGCCCTACAAATAGGTATATTTCATTATAAAGTACTATTCAAACAAAATACTTCACATATTTTACTGAGACCTTTTATTTTTGAATTGGAAATGACTTTATTTTCAAATGGGAAACATCATGGAATATTTTGGTAATCTATGGAAAGAAAAAAATTGACTTAAATATTACTTTGTATATTGAAGATCAAAGGAGTTATAGTCAATTTACAATTAAAACTTAATCTTAAGTATGTAACATGGTATGATGAATAACTAAATCTCTCTGTAACAATAAAAAATGATCATTTATTGATTTGCTTGTTGTAATGCAGATGTGCCTATTTTCTCCTGGAATTTCATTTTATATCAATTGTAATTCTATGAAAGACAAGCCATGACCCAGATGAATATGACTTTTTTTGCAGTAAACTCATAAGGAAGTCTATTATTCTTCCTTCTTCAACCTTAAATGTTTTAATAATGGAAGCCCAACATGGGGGAAGGGGGGAATGCAGCAGCATGTACTGGGAAGGGATACAAATTCTGTAAACTTAGTTGGAGATTAAATTATGAGTCCATTTATTTTAAGCAGAAGTGTTTCATGTTTTCCTTGTGTTTAAGTAACGATGACTCATAAAAAGAAAAAACCTAAACCAGACCAATTGGGCACTGGTGTTCTACTCTTTAAAAAATTAACTTAAAAGGCTTCTGGTTAATTTATGGAACCAAGAATTCAAAGACAATCAGAGGTTAATGTAGCAACTTTAATTTGTTAATTTTAGAGCACTAAAAGTTTAAATTCTTTTGAATATGGAAAATAGTACTTGTTAAGTCTGTTCTTATAAATCTTTGTTGCTGGAAATAAAATGGACAAGGGAATGAAATATGAAAAACATCTAAATTCAAGGTCTTTGGGAAACATACAATAACTACCTAATTAAGAAAGAATTAAAAATCAACAAACTACTCTTGCCAGATAGAAAATGATTTTGTTAAACAGAATGACAATACTCATATGAATTATGACAAGTTCACATTAAATGAAAGAGCCGGCTAGATAACAGTGTATGCATACTGCAGCTAAAGATACTATGATCACTTTAAAGCTAGTTTTATTCCTGATTTGAAAACTTTAAAGGAGATTATTTTAAAATGTTTAAATTTGTTTGTAGTCTATTTTCTTTGCATGTCAGATTTGACTTAGAATTAAAGAAAATAATATGACCCAAACATTTTGATAGCAATATTTTTTTTTTTTTTTTTTTAATTTTATTTATTTATTTATTTATTTATGGCTGTGTTGGGTCTTCGTTTCTGTGCGAGGGCTTTCTCTAGTTGCGGCAAGCAGGGGCCACTCTTCATCGCGGTGCGCGGGCCTCTCACTATCGCGGCCTCTCTTGTTGCGGAGCACAGGCTCCAGACGCGCAGGCTCAGTAGTTGTGGCTCACGGACCCAGTTGCTCTGCGGCATGTGGGATCTTCCCAGACCAGGGCTCGAACCCGTGTCCCCTGCATTGGCAGGCAGATTCTCAACCACTGCGCCACCAGGGAAGCCCCGATAGCAATATTTTATAGCACATTTAAATAAGATTCCTTTCAAACTCAAGATCTGAATAACATCTACATATTTCCACTGGATATCTGCTTATGGAACTGACATTATTTTATTTTGTGTAACAGTCACAGTAACACTTATTTGTCGATAAGAATTCAGGCTGATTTTTGTGTATCATCATCAGAGAAGTCAGATGCTTACCCATTCCAAACGAGCACTAAAATGTAAAGAGATTTCTTACAGAAAGGTGAAGAAAAGTAACTTGTAACCCACACAAAAATTTATTCTCTGGAAAATTAAACTGCCATTAAAATCTCCTTGGATTAATAATTTTAACAGTTTTTACATTGTTTACACAGAGGTCAGCAATTTCTTTAAGTAATACAATTATACAAAAGGAAAAAGGCACCGAGACAATCGGTGTATAGATAGTAGAAAAGTTGATATGAGAAAAAAAATGCAACATACAGCACATATTCAATTACACGAAAATGGTTAGATATATGCTCATTCTATAAAATGGGTTGTTTCACACACATATCTGTTTATATTTTAATCAAAAATGCAAATTAATATGTGACAATAATACAACACTGTTGATAACCACACAGACGCTATATTAGTAAGATCCATTAATGGTACAGAATCACTAGAAAATATTTGGAGACAATTTAAGACCAAAGGAAATGTTAATCAGCAGTGCATTTCTTCAGGTTGTTTAATAGAGTATTTTGCTCATAGAGCATTTAAACTTCATCACGCTGTTATATACATTATTAGAAAAATAAGTAAGAAAGCTCTGTAGAAACTATACTATTAAGCTTCTTGCCTCAAAAAGAAAGAAAGAAAGAGAGAAAGAAAGAAAGAGGAAGGAAGAAGGAAAGAAGAAAATAAGGGAATACTGAATAAAAGATTCCACTAATTGAGTTTTCCATAAAAATTACATTATTTTGACAAATAAAACACAATGTAAGAGTACTGAGCAGTGATGACCATCATGAGTTTTAGAAAAAGAATAGATGCCAACATTTATCAAGACCCTGAAAGCCCATATAATAACTGTTTTTCATCAAGACTAATGGAACTGAAAAGTAATATTGATACATTTTCTTATTTCAAAATTCTAGTAAAAATCCAGCCAAAGTTTGGCTATCCCCTCTATGACAGCTTTAAAGATTCCTCAAAATTGTTGCCACTATATTATTTTCACCACAAAAAGAAAACTCATCTCAATAAAATTATGTAGAAACATTATAAATTAATTTTGTAATACAAGCTACTACTGGAAATTTTCTCTTAGTAAATTTAAAGTAATATTTATAATTGCAAAATACTGTTGGAAATGTCACCATTATTTCCTAGCTGTGTTTCAAATGACTGTTTAAATATACTTAAATACTAAGAGAGCCAATTTATATGTAAAAGCTACCCTGGTCTCCCCTCACAAAACAAATGTGACATAATTATAGAATGTTGTAAATATTCTCAATATTTATGCAAACTGACTGCCCCAACAAAAACAAGCACCCTCCCTGCCCAAAGCCTCCCAATGACACTATCTACTTCAGTTTCCTTTTTTACTATGAAAGTGCCCAGTTAAGTCAACATTAACAATTTTAAAACCAGGAATTTAGAAAAGGCTTTCTCACAAAATTTAAAATAAAAAGAATGTTCAAGCTAGAGGAGGAAGAGAGAAGACCAAAAGGAGAGAATTTACGATATAATGACCTAAAATCTCATTTCCAAGAAGTTGGCTTCCACTCCATTACGACTGAAATCATATTGAGGTATTAACGGGGTCTTCTTACACCAGAGTGCTAAGATATTGATCCTTTACACTTTAGGGGTCTTTTCTTCTACTGGTGCTTATGTATTACTTTCATCAACATTAATGGGGGTTATGAACAGGAATCACTGGTAAGGACCAACCCTGAGGGTATAAAAGGTTTGGTTGTTACCGAAAATAATACCATCTGGAGGAGGTGAGCACACTCAGAAATTGACAAATGAAGTGCTGGCAAGAGGCTCACAGCCTTCAACCAGATGTAAAAGCCAAGAGAGACAATAAATCTCAGAGATAAGGGAAAAATCCCGATTTTCTCATGGAATACAATAGTCATATTTAACATTAACTGCTTAGATTTATGGAAATAAGCATTCTAGCAATGCCTGAATATATAAACAAATTTCAGATAATTATTTTTTCAGTGTATAATAGAGTATTATATTTCATCTGTTGGGTATTCATTTTAATCACAAAAAGTGTCAGGTGAGAGATCACATGTTAAAGGAAGAAACAGAAAGGTGTTGTTAGGTTTTTTCTTTTAAAAATAGTCTTGAATATTTAAAAGACAAACTCAAATATCAAACAGTCATCAGAATAATAAAAAAAGAGTGAAAAAGGGCCCTGATATAATAGGACAATTTGAGATGCAGACTGTCAAAATGACATTGAAATAACGTCAAACATCTTGCAAAACTATTGCCACATCAGTGACTTTGTTCTCATAATTAATTATTTAGAAATTTTTATGTACTAAGGGGTTGAAATTCTACAATAAAATTATGCCAAATTTTTGTTAGATTAATAATCAAATTTCCTTCTCTGCTCCTAACCCATACAGCATGATATTAGGGAACTTCACACTATTCAAGATTAGGTGCACAGCAACAACAGCAACCATCACAAGAGATACAACAAACTTAATGACTAAAGAGGGTCATGCTTTGCTCTCTCTCTAGTCTCTGAGAAAACCTATCCAGTCCTCTCTACTGTCCAGCACATGTGATTAAAGTGAAAAAAGTCAGGGCATCACTTTTTGTTAGGAATTATGCAGCTGTGATGAACTCAGGAATCCAGTGTGAATGTACATGAATAGGACTGGGGAAAAAAGTCTGGGAGGAAGAAAGAAGGAACATTTTAAGCAAGATACATGCTTGTCTATTAGGGAGAGAATAAAGCAAGATTCTTACATTCCTTTTTGATAATGGACTAATAATTCAAGTTTATCAAACTCTTTCATGTTAAGATTATGTTAACCAGATTTCAAGCTATAACCGGACCAAACACAATGATACAGCGGCAGTCACAAAACAGCCTAATTCCATACCATATTATTTCAAAATTCAAATAACCTCATTTTTCAGTGGGTTAACCACAGATATTTGTTGGGAAAAATACTTTCAAAATGTAAAATACATTCATGCAAAATATTACACCAGAGAAGGAGGTATGCCTATATTATAAATGAGGGAAAATAGAAACTCAGATGAACCTATATACGGAATTTATTTTTAGAGAAAAAGGAGGACTTGAGGCTGCTGTATTAACTTGTTATTTGAAATAAAAGACCCTAAGAAAGAGCCAAGCAATCAAGGAAATAGAGATCAGAGCAGAAGTGATAGAAACATTGCTGTTTCTAGTGAAGAATCCAGGAATGAGTTCAGGAATGAGGTTCATCTGATGAGTGTAATGACAGTGAAGCCATTCAGGATGATGATAAAAGACAAGAAAGCTTACTATACACAAGAATGAAAAATGCCACCACCTATGGCTGCCACTATACATTTACTTAAAGGTCAGCCTTATTTCATTTAGAATATTGACAGATGTACTAGGTAAACACCTTCCTCAGGCTCTCTCTTTGCCTTGTGTCTATCATTGTAAGGACAGTTTGGAAGGAAATATTTGAAAATAATTCAAAGTAATTTTCAGGAATCATAAAACTAACATAATAGAATTTATTTATTATACCATGAAACACTTTGAAAAAGTTATCTTGAATGTGAATGCACAGGAACTCATAATTAAATATCACTTTTAATTTCTCATTAAATATCTTTCTCTTTAAGGCAGCACACATACACACACACAAATCAACAGCACTAATCCTAGTCTTAATCTTGCTCTTCTTTATCACTATCACACTTCAAGAACTAATCTATGGTTAGACAGCTGCCAATAATTCTATATAATGAGCTCAATATTCTATACCAGTGCATCACAGACAGAATTTCCTGGGGAGCTTAATAAAATGTAGATTCTTGGGCTCCACTCCAGACCAAATGAAATAGAATGTCTGGAGGTGGGGTTTTGGAATACAAATTAAGCTCTCAAAATAATTCTTAAACACACTATAGTTTGGGAACCACTGTTTTAAATTTTGTCCTTGGAGAGAATAAGTTCCTTGATGGGAGTCTAATCTGTATTTATTCTCTAAGACCCAACCCAGGGGTTATTTTCTCCAGGAAGATTTTTCTGAACTCCACGTTGTACTCCTGTGCTAAAGTTATATCATTCTGTGGCTATCCCCACCTTAGCATGCAAGCTCCATTAGGGCAAAGACTTTGTCTACCCAATTTGTTATCTCTGCATTTGTAGCACTTAGAAAAATACATGGTACATAGTAGGTACTAATGAAGACATAAATAAATCCATGCATAAGATAAGATCCATAAATATTGAGACACATAACAGTATTATTGATTTCCTCCGTAGGGGATTTAGTTAATTCAATATTTATAGTGTGCCTACTATGAACAAGGGGCAAATAAAGATAACAAGACAGAGCATTAAGTACTACCAAGGGGAGAGACATATGTAATAAAATTAGCTGTAATCCAGTTAAACCTTAAGAAAGGGTAGAGAAGCAACTTAAATTGCAATCAGAGTGCAGAGGAAGACAAAAGTCTTTCCTTTCACCACTGGTATTGGCAGGATACGTGCTCATGGACACAGGCTATCCACTTGGTAGGGTAGAAAGGGGATCATGTACAATGAAAATATTTTGGATTCCCAACAGTGGACAAGGAACAGAACAAATTGATTAATACACTTTCAGAATATAAGTAAGTATAGGGTAAACTGGCAGAGTAAATTAATCCCCAAGTCTTTGAAAATGTAAGTCATCTACAAAGTATGACACAAAAGTACCATTTGTGTCCCAAGAAGAAAAAAAACCCTCTAATCTTCTTTTCTTCTTTGCCTTGTATTTCTCTTTCCCAAGCTCTGTTTTTTTCCTTCTCTTTTTCTAGTTCTGCCATACAATTAAAGTGGGTGGGATTACTGATGAATATAATGTTGTCCTGTTTTTTCTTGCAACTAGTAAAGAGGGATGCAATTGCAATATGTATAATATAGGTTTTAGAGTAATTTATATGTGGGCTCTAATCCCAGTTCTATTATTTACTTACTGGATGACCTTAGGCAAGTCTGTTGAACCTCTATCCTGCAGTTTCTTCATCTATAAAATGTTGATAATATTACTTACCTCATACCACTGTTGTGAGAATCAAAATAATAAATTATTGTGCTAGATCTTACTAAATTATAGCAGTTACCATCATCATTATTAGACATTTTGGTGGATACAGATGATGTTTTAAAGTGAATTTAAGAAAAATGCTCCATAGTATGTTTAACCTTGTGCTCAGTATTGAGTTTGGTTGGTGATGATGATACTGATGGCCACCTCCAGTGTAGGTTATGGGTGACTGGGGACAGTAAAAAGGAAAAAAAAGTGAAAACTTCTGAATAATAGCTATCAATGAGAAAAATCTCTATGAGTAGACTATCTAGTCTATGTAGGCAAATGGCAATTTCATGAAAGTGAATTTGTGTTATCGTTATTAACAGCTGGATAGAGACCTTGAAAAATTTGTTGGTGGCTACTGTTCTAGTTTCATCTAAAATTTACACTTTCAAATAGCCTATCTCTCAGTTCACTTGAAAAACTATGATATCATTTGATCTCTATCTTCATCTTAAAGAACACCCTCAGTTCTATGAACTCTTGCCCCACTGGTGCTACCTTTCTTTTGCAAGCATTGATTATGCTTCTGATTCACTAGATAAGTGAAAATGGTGATGGTATCAAGAAAATGATTTAACATATAGCCCTGGGCTTCTGAACTAGACTAGATGGAAGTGCCCTACCAGGCCCTACACTTAAACATGTATGTATTAATAAGGGTAGTTTAGATATTTTCTCACTGGTTTTTCTTTTTTAAAAATTGTGATTCAGTTTATTATTTTTGTCACTAAATACAACATTATTGAGAATTCACTGAATGCACAGTAAGAAAATACGCAAAGAGATTTCACACAAAATGCGAATAGTACAGAAGACATAAGATTACGGAAGAAAACTTCTTAAAGGTAAGAGAATATACTAAACAAATTCTTTTCTGATTTAAAACACACTTTGCTTCCTGGGCAGTAACAAACAACTACATGTTGCAGCTCACTTGGGAGACAAATAAAGCTTGTAATTCCATGCTCAGGAGCTCCCATGAATGCCAGTCAGTCGCTGTATTTGGATTATCTCATTTTATTATAAAACTTAGGAGATTCTAAGAGAACAATAAGAAAGTGGGTTGTCTTTCTCAAGTTTCTCAGACAACACCTGCTGCCCACCAGTGGGCCCCTATTTGCTTTAATTGCTAAGATACAAGATTTTGCCTTTAAGCTTTCATGCAAATCCAAGCACACAAAAGAGCAGTAGTACCGTCTCGTACATTAGATTCAGTAGAGTGAGTGGGTCTCTTGAGCCCTATTTAATCTTTTTATAAAATAATAGACAAATTTGGGGGAGTAATTACTCTAAGCTGTGTCAATCCAAAGGATAAAAAGATATATATTTTGCTGTGTGTGGAGGAGAATGGCAGCAAATAGCACCCCAAACCAAATATAATTTCTAGTAAACATACGGAGGAGAAAAATAATCCATAAACTTGATAAATGCTTTTCTATTTAGTTATCTGAGAAAGCCAGGGCACCTTCACCTATACAAATACATATGTACAAATACATATAAATACATATATATATGTATATACACACACACACATATACATATTGTATATATATGTTGTGTGTATAGGCATGTGTGTGTGTGTATACAGATACACATACATACACTTCATAATCTTTGAGGACTTGGCAGCTGGGGTGGAGGTAGGGTCTTTCTTGAAATATTTAAAAATTGTTGATTAAATTTTAGGCCATACCGGATTTGATATACTCAGACCAGATAAACCCCTAAGGATATATCCAAGCACACACACAAAATTCTGGGCATAGTCTGAAGAAAGACAGATTTAACAAATAACATTTAGTTAGTGTTCTTTTCCTTGCTGTAGGAGAAAGCACCAAGCTGGTCTCATGTATTTGATTAGGCTTTGTTACAGCTACAGATAAGACTGATAACTCTTTATTATTAGGACGATCCCAGTTGTTAGCAATGCAGTTAGCTGTTTCAAAGCCAGAAAAGATACTTGCAGCATCAAATGCCTAAATCCAATTTCTCAGTAAAATCTACAGCCCCCCTTCCAATCTCTTTCCATAACTGTTGCTAAAAATACTTTCATGAGATATTTTATCATTTGATTCATGTTTTAACTTTATAAACTAACTCATTTATAAAACCCTGGAAAATGCTCATTAATGTAATAATAAAAGAATAGATTTTTCCCTTTAATGCAACTCTCTAACACACATTCTTAAACCCCATGTCACCTGATATAGCATTTGTATTTTATCATATAACTCATGTGTATGAATGCATAGAGCTGCCATTTTTTAAACTAAAAAATATTAGTAGTTCACTGTCTTTTTGGATTTCTTTTAAGGCCTTTCAGTACAGCCAGGCTGAAGTAATAATATCTATGCATGGTTTTGTTATTATGGTAATAACAAGTTCTAGCTTATAATAATACATAGTACTTAGTTGGGACTAGGAACAATGATATACTGCTTTTTAGTAATTGGTAAATAGTATGTTTCTCATTTAACTAGAAATTAGAGAGAGAAAAAAAATTTTTCATATATACAAAACATATTCTATTTAATAAAGTATATGCATAAAATTATATATTGGATAAGAAGCAAAATTAAAAAGAAAACAGCTTATAATATTCCTGGTAATCAGAGTTCCTAAATATAGAAACAACAAATGCCTTGCCATTTAAAAAAAATTAGCACACTATACAACTTTTACATACTTCAGAGGAAATAAAGATCTTGTGACACTGTTCTGAGGAATCTAATCTTCACATTTATAAAAATTGAAGGCCTAATTTTGCAAATACAACTTTCAAGCTGTATGAGCAAATTTAACTTACATGGAAGGCACAGGATGACATCACGTTGAAGAACGTACCTGTAAATTTCATAAAATCTAGTCACAAGTCACTAGAAACTTCTTAAGGAATCTCAGAACTGTTTTTAACATGATGTTCTGATTCAAACTTAGAACTGGAGAGTCTTTAGATCACAAATACAAATTGAAGTAAGAGTGAAGAGAACTGTTTCTTATTTGAATGCTACCTGCTTTATGCAGTGTTGGTTACTAAATACTCAGAGCAGATGATTAAAATTTTCTTTAACTTGAATTGTTTTCAATTTTCAACAGCTTATTCACTATATTTTTTTAGTTTGTAAAAAATGTATTTTCACATTACTATAATTTTAAAGAGTCAACCATTGAAAGAGATTTTAAAGTGAAGTCCTGCTCTATTAGCTTCCTACATTGGAATACAAGAATACAGGAAGTGCTTTCAACAGAAAGTTACATGGTCTACAGTACAACCTGTCTAGAAGACTTGCAAGGGACCAGTACAGTAACTTGGTCTCTTTGGATCAGGCAAAATCAGAGGCAATTGAAGAAGTGAGCTTTTCTTAAAATAACACATAAAAAACATTCCCTTATGAAAACGAATACTTGCTTGCACTTAGATTTAGTGCTATTGAGAAGAACTGAGGCACAACAAAACTAAGTGCACAAAGGGAAAATATCTGAAATAAAATGATTTTCAATGTGATTGAAACCTTTCACCATTAGATCTGACAATGCTGGAGAATGACTTTCTCATATTAAAGAACATTACGAACACCAGGGATGAGCCAGTCAAAATATGTCTTGTGTATAATATGTAGGGTGACCTAAAAGGGTGCTGCAGCTAAAAATTCTGATTTTCAAAATCATTTATAATTTTGATTTTTCATAAAATTATTGGCTTTTTTGCTAAAGTAAAATTAACTTCAAACCAAAAGGATGCTCTTAAAGCTCTGGAGGATTGTCAGTTTAAGAAAGATGAAAGTTTCTCATTTTCTCAAACAAGCTCTACTAGAGACACTTCTTTTCTTCATTTATGTCAGTATTAGATGTTCTCTCCACAGAATTTAAAGCATTTGGGTAGAATGTTAAAGATGATTCTTCAAAGAATAGGTGACTAGGTAAGAAGAGTAATGTTGTACTCAGAAATGATGCTGCCTTGAACTGCAATTGCTCATTAATCCTAGTCATCACGACTCTAGCAATGCGTGCCATCTACATACTTGCTGTCCTTTCGACTCTTTCATTTCAGTCCAGTGATTGAGTTCCTCTTCTCCAGAGCTGTTCAGACCTAAAGAAATCCAGCCTATCATCTCTTTTCTTTTCATGCTGCGTTTGTTATACACAGACAGTATGAGTGTCACATCAGAGAGTTGAAATAGGGCCACTTGAAAAACAAAAGTTTCCTTGTATACTGGATTTGGCTGCCCTCTGCGGATGGATGTCTTGCATTTGGACATCTCGTGACCCATGGAATTCAGTAGAGTTAATTTAACATATGTATCTACAGAAAAAAACAACATACCACAAATATCATTTGAAACAAACTCAAAACGTCTTTCTTGTAACACTTGCTGAGAAGATTAAGTGTTTATACTTTATAAGGATATGGTGTATACCATGTTTAGTAGAAATCCAATAATTCCATTTTGATTAAATGATAATAAAATGTGACAAGTACAGAGAATGCTAAGTAGGCATAAAATCTTTTGGGGGTAATAATATCTTAACCTCACTATTTCTACATTATAGTTAGAATTTAAAGGTATACCTCATAATCCTTCCTCCACTCTCCCACCCCCATCCTTGACCTCCCACTACCCGCCCTTCCCATCTCCACCCCCGTTTAGCTTCACTAAGCAGGACATCATAGCATTAATAAACACTTAGCAAGCTCAGTTAGCCACAACACTGTAAAGCATTCCACTGTGCTTTCAGAGTGTAAGAATAAACAAACGAATAGAAATGAAGGCAAATGGTAAGGAGGAAAAGAGAAAGACAAGAATGCAAAGATGACATCAAAACAGCTTAGGATGAAATGTCAAAAAAATCTCTGCATGGATGTGGTTTTTAAATATATTTTTAAAACATTTAAGGGCCAAAATGAAGCCAAATGCACTAAGGGCTCAAAGTTTAGCAAATCAAGTAAAACTTTCTCCTGGTTTCATGCAAGAATACATTTAATGTGCTTTTTGGATAGTTAAATGCTACAGGATTCCTTTTTGGCACAATTTAATGTGAAATTTTAGGTATGGTATCTTAACTATTTTCATGAATTATAAAAAAAAAAATTGATGTGATGTTTAGTGTACCAAGTGAAACATAACAGTTCATTACCTGGTTACTTGGGAGATAAACCCTCTTTTCAAACAACTGTGTTTTCAAGTTCTTTAAACTCATGCAAATTATCTTCAGCATGTAGATCCATCATGTGTACTTCATATCAAAATTTCAATTAATTTTAATGAAAATTGCAATATTTCTCATGAAATATCTATTTCTACTTATGAATCAAAATATAATGAATGAAAAAATAAACCTTTAATTTAAAAAGTTTTGCTAGTTTTATAGATACTCTGAATACCATCATCCATAATCAGAGATAAATTCTAAGTTAGTTTTATTTAAAGTACCACAGATAATAAATGTGCATTTTTTTTGGAAATCAACATGGTGGACAGCTTCACTGCTGGCAAGTTTTAGGGTATTTTGTTTTTGCATGAAAAGACAACATCCAATTAGCCTCTACAGGAACTCACCTCGGATTATATAAACCTGTCCACCTATCAAGTGTTTTAGACAACAGAACAGTCCATCTGACAACAGGGGGTGGAAAGCAGTAAAAGAAATAATGACCAGATGTCAATTGTTGGGTGAAAGAGGGTCAAAGGTTAGAATTAAAGAGGAAACACTGTTCACTGGAGTGGAAGAACACAAAACTTTAGCATCTTAATTCAGGAAGAGGGTTGAAAAAAGGGTATGTTGGGTAAATTTCATGGAATGAGAATATTTAAGGTCATTGTGTAATCTTAAACAAAAATTACACTGTTTTAAAGGGGGATACCTTTATAATGATATTTTCTTGGTCTAAAGCACATTGAACATAGAATCATGCAAATTATCGGACCATAAAAGACTGAATAAAAGTCAATAAAGGATCATTATTATTATTATTTTTCTAAATTTTTAAGTTTATCCATGCAATATTTAACATTTCAAACACTTTATTTTACTCCCAATGTAATATAAAATTAAGTTATGCAAAATAAAATAGAACTACCAAAATTTTTGTTCTTGAATGTTATCACTGTTCCTTTGGGATAAAAATTGGATTAGTCAGTCTATAACATAGTTCAAAGTTTAGAACCTAGGTATATATGAAGGGTCACAGTCTTATATACAATAGACAAACTGATAAAACTGTCATATTTTACTTTATAAATACTCTACTTCATATAATTAGTTTTAATGTTGACTTATATTTACCTACTAGTTACTTCCCAGCTAATACCATGAACTGTCCTACTACTGAAGATCTAATTCTAAAATAATGGAAATTGCTATAACCTATTCTTTAACCTGATAGATCTACTCTATGTTGTGGATGCAAATCTCTCTTAACTTGTTTATTGTCCATCCCTACCTCCACCCACCCCCTGCTTCATTTTAGTTCTGATTAGTGTTCCTCTGTTTCTATCAGAGTGGGTTCAGCAAGGACAGAAAGGCAAATCTGTCATTTCATTCTGCTGCTTTCTAGCATTTCAAGTTAAAGATTTGTCAAAAAAATAAACTATTAGCTAAAGCAGGAATTGCAAACTGACAGCTTGTGGCTAAATGTAACCCCAAATAATAAACCGTGTTCAAAAATTTTGAATCCGAATGTCTTAAGGCAGGGTGTGCACCCCTGCATTTATCACAGGCCTCTCCATGCTCCTTCTCCTTCATCTACAAATTCTGCTCATTTAAGTTACTTCCCAGGCCATTTGAGTTTGCATTCCTAGTGTGGATTAATGAAGATAACCAAGTCACACTTCCAAAGCTCTTTACTCTAGTAATTGCTTTTTTCCACCCTCTGAATGTTTCCTTCTGAAAGGAAAAAGGGGACAATAATAATTCCATCCTTTTTATGTGCCTTTATCTGATTTGAGTATCACAGTTACCCTGTGAGAAACACAACCTTAATTTTACATATAAGGAAACAGCCTTAGGGAAGTTAGGTCACTCGTCCAAGGGTAGAAATATAAATCTAATTTTGGCCTTCTGACGTTTAATGAAGGGACAGATACATTGCATGATGTATGTAAGTAGTGAGGTTTCCAGTACTACTGAGGGCACACTAAATATATTTTTATGACTTTTCACTTTGATTGAAAAAATAATTTTTAGGATATTTAGAAGTAAAGTTAATTCAAGGGTGGAAAAAGTTTCCCCTCCAACAATTATTTGATACTTGGAGTGAAATATTGCTTCAAGCAAGTCTGTGAGAAATTGTTAAACAAATTTAAGGTTGCCATTATTACTCAAGATTTCCTTTCAAATTTTGAGTTTAGGCCGTTATTAACAGCTTTAATTTTAGAGAAATATAAAGAGGCTGCTACTTTCCCAGTTTATTTCTACAGATAACAATAAACAATTTTGGAGGTATACTGCGTGACAATTTCTCTGTGCATAACCTATCCCCAGCCTCCTGAGCTGGGAGAGGGTTAAGGAGAGAGAAGAGTGAGAGGCATATAGACAGGGCAGAGGTATCTATACCATCTAGCTTTCCTTTCCTAGCATCGAGCATAAATATCAAACTATTCCTTATTCTGTTTGTCCTGGGAAAAGCAAAGCACATTCCATTTAAGAAAAGATTCTGCTGGCAGTACTGATTTATAATTTTAAAGGAGGAAAAATGTGAAGAAACAGTTTTTTCTTAAATTGTTAAGGGAGAAAAGAAGGAAAAATATAGAAGTATACACATTAGTTCATAGTACTGCATGCAGACAGGAAACACGACATCGATCTTCAGTTAAAAACAACAGCTATAAGCATTCCTCATCATATTTGTGGAATGTTACTACCTTTAAAAAAAACCTGTAACTTTTTCTGGCATTAGAAGATAATGGCTATGATAGGGCTAATTCATTCTGCAGACGCTGAAAAAGTTAAAGTCTTGTCACCTTACAATTAATATTTTGAATTTCAGATCTTTTTACTTCCCAAATGGCTGGAAATAGAAAACATGAAACAGATTAGCTGATGATTACACCATCATTGATTGGTTAAGACTAAATGATAGGATTGAAGTCCCTACACTGAGAGTCTTATAAGTACAGAAAACATTAGAATTAAGAAAAATATTTTTCACTCACTGGGTGGTCTGTTCGCTGCCAAGTTTTTGAAGTGACTGCCTTTTATCACTTCTGCTGATAGTCTTCCAGTTGTGGCATTATAAAGTAGGCCAATGAGAATTTCTGGAACTGAGCCATGTTCAAGAGACTGACAGGAGGATGTACTTTCACTACAGGAGACTTCTGACACGCTCATTTGGGAGTCACAGCCCTGCAATCAAAAATGAAATCTTTATAGTAGTTTGTAAAAAAAGATATATTAATAGATACATTGGTAATGCCCTATTTATTGGAATTAGGTAGATAAGTCATGATAAAAACAAGAGTTGTAAGTAAAATTCACAAAACACTAGATTAGAAATGTTCTTAGCATATTTTAGTTCCTGGATCTCTTTTCATTATACAGCAGTCAAAGGAACGACAGGAGATGAGAAGGTCTCATAAATTCTTGCATGTTTGGATACAAATCAGAGAAGATAAATTTCTTAAACTCATAGGGTCAATGAACTCTTTCCTGAATGTAAAAAAGATGTATTGACCTTAAAAGACCGACACAGATTCAGACTTAATTACATTAAATGTAAATGTCTTAACTGTCTTTTAAAGACAAAGATTGGCAGACTTTGATTAAATAAACACAAAATCTGCTACTTATAAGTCAATATGTAAAACACTGATATACAGAAATTGAAAAAAAAGGGTGGGAAAATATTTACCATGCAAATAATAACCAAAAGAAAATCGGTGTAACTACATTAGTATCAGCCAAGGTTAGCTTTAAGGCAGTAACTATTACTAGAGATAAAGAGGTACACTCAATAATGATAAAACTGCAAACTTACCAGGAAGATAAAGTAATTCCAAGTTTGCATTATTTAATAACATGGGCTCAAAATAAAAGAAGCAAAAATTGTCAGAACTAGAAAGAGAAATAGGCAAATCCACAACCAGTGGGGTTGTCCACATACTCCTTTCAGTAAATGACCAAACAAGCAGGCAAATAAATACAGTAATGATGTAGAAGATTCGAATATCACAATAAGTAAAACTGACCTAATGGTAATATGCAGAACACTCCATCCTGCAACTATAAAGCATACATTTTCTCAAGCATGCAGTGGATTTTTTACAAAAATATTTATTAATATTTTAATAAACGGGAACTTCCCTGGTGGCACAGTGGTTAAGAATCCGCCTGCCAATGCAGGGGACACAGGTTTGATCCCTGGTTTGGGAAGATCCCACATGCCACAGAGCAACTAAGCCTGTGAGCCACAACTACTGAAGCCCACGTGCCTAGGGCCCGTGCTCCACAACAAGAGGTGCGCACTGCAATGAAGAGTAGTCCCCACTCGCTGCAACTAGAGAAAGCCCGCGTGCAGCAACAAAGACCCAATGCAGCCAAAAACAAACAAACAAATAAATAAATAAATTAATTAATTAATTTAAAAAAGCAAACGAATTTCAAAAATGAATTTCAAATGATGGAAATCATTCAGAATGTTTTTTGAATCAGCTAGAAACCCAAACTAAGTTCTAGTGAAGAAAATTCCTATAAATTTGGAAATTAAGGATACAAATATAAATAATCCATGGGTAACTAAATGATAATGAAAATAAGTTATTTGAAAAGATTAATAAAAATAGATAAATGTTAGTCCAATTAAGAAAAAAAGAGACAAGGCACAAATGAAAAAATATCAGGAGTGAAAAAAGACACTACTACATATTCTATAGGCCATGAAAAGATTTTTAAAAAATGAGTAAGAACAGCTTTCTTCCAACAAATTTGAAATTTTGACGAAATGGACATATTCCTAGAATAGTACAACTAAGCAAAATGGACACAAGAAGAAATAGAATATCTGAACAGTCTTACTGAAGAAATTGAATTTGCAATTAAAAACCTTTCCAAAACCAACAAAATAAAACTCAAAAACTTTAGCTGCATGGCTACAATAGTGAATTCTAAATAATAATATTAGTCTTATGCAAACTCTTTCAGAAAACAGGAAAAGAGGAAACACTCCCCAGGTTCCTGTAAGAAACTAGCAAAACCTTAAAACAAAACCTGACAAGGACATTATTAAAAAATTACAGGATTTTCTCATTCATAAACTTAGATTCAAAACTCTAAATAAACGCTGAGCAAACCAAATCGAGCAACATGTAACATCATACTTAATTTTTTTTAATGTTTCCCCTTTGAAATTGGGGATGTCACAATGATGTCAACTATTACCACTTCTAATCAGCATTGCACTGGAGATTCCAGCCAGTGAAGGTCCTAGCCTTATGAAAGGCAATAAAATGAAATAAATGAAATGAAATAAAAGGTGTAATGACTTGGACTGTCCTTATGTGCACACTATATAGTTATGCACACGTGAAATCTAATCAACTCCACAGAGGTATTACAGTTGCCTGCAAAGGTAAAATTTAAGAATCCATATATTGCTATATACCAGGAACAAATCCTAAAATAACATTTATTTCAAAATAACATTTATTACAACATAAAATATAAAATATCTAGGAATAAATGTACTCTATACAGAAAACTATGACTATTATTGAGAGAAATTTAGAAGTGCTATATATACTATGTTAATGAATTATAAGGTTCAATTTTGCAATACTGTCTCCAAATTGATGGATTAAATGCACTCATAATCAAGATCTCAACAGGTTTCTTTGTGGAACTTGACAAGCTAATTCTAAAATGTATGCGGTATATATATACAATGAAATATCATTTAGTCTTAAAAAAGAAGGAAATCTGCCATATGTGAGAACACGGATGAACCTGGAGGACATTATGCTAAGTGAAATAAGTCAGTCACAGAGAAATACTGTGTGGTTCCATTTATATGCGATATCTAAAATAGTCAGTCATAGGAGCAGAGAGTAGAATGGGGGTTGCTAGGGGCTGGAGGAGGGGGAAATGGAGAGTTGCTGTTCAATGGGTGTAAAGTTTCAGTTCTGCAAGATGATTAAGTTCCAGAGATCTGCTGTACAACATTATATCTACAGTTAACAATACTGTACACTTAAAATTTGTTAAAGGGTAGATATCATGTTAAATGTTCCTACCACAATAAAAATAATAAAATAAATTACAAGATAGGAGGCTCTGCTCTACTGAGTATCAAAATTTATAATAAAGGTACATTATTTAAGACAATGTGATAAAACAATGTCTAAGAGACTGTTAAATAGAAAGTCCACTAATTAATCCATGCATAATAGACAGTTAATTTACAACAAAGGTGGAACACCTCTGAAACACATATACTTCACAATGAGCTCAAATCCCAAATATGTAAAGAATACCTATAAATCAATAAGACAAAGACAACACAATATAAAAACACTTGACAGATACTTGAACCAGCACTTTCACAAAAGAATGGTCAATAAATATGTGAAATGATGTTCAACTTCATTACTAATTAAGAAAAAGGAAATTAAAACCATGAGTTAACACTACACAACAAATAGCTGGGCTAAAACAATAGTGTGGTGAGGACACGGAGAAATGGGAAGTCTCATATTCCAATGGTTATAGTGTAAAGTGGTATGTTTTTTTAAAATGTTAAAAATACACATACCATAATACCTGTCAATTCCATATGTATACATCTCGATCAGGAATATGTGCAATGTTTACCAAGAGACATATGAAAGTACGTCCATATAGCATTATTTATAATGACCCCAAAGAGTGGAACGGATAAACAATTTGTGGTGACTTCATATAATTCAGCAACTATACTGTACATACAGTATATATACACTATACAGCAATGAAACTAATTATAACTACATTTACAAACATGATTTTGGGTGCAAAATGCTGAACCTAAAAGGATATTTAGCTGTATGGTTCCATTTATGTAAATTTCAACAACAAAAAACCAAAACAAAAACCAAATAAAGACCAGGCAAAACTAAACCATAGTATTTCAGATGCATGAATAGGTGGTAAAACTATAAAGAGAGCAAGAAAGTGATTAATTTAAAAGTCAAAATTCTGGTTAACTCTAGGGGTGGGGAGAGAAGAAATAGTGATTAGGAAGGACATGGGGGCTTCTGAGGGGTACTAGTAATGTTTTATTTCTTGACCTGGATGGTAGTTAGATGGGTTGTACATTTCTGCCTTTTACACTTTTCTACTATGTGTTTGGTTTCACAAGAAAAAAGGTTTAATGAAAAGAATTACATGATACAAGGATACAACATATACAAATTGACAATAATAAAAATGTTTAGGACTTTCTTTGAACATTCCTAAAGGGATTCACTCCATGAGTTAAAAAAAAAAAAAAGACTATAATACTATTTTCTATAACAAGTTTTTAGATTTAAAAATTACAGATTTAGATTTTTAGATTTAAAAAATCTAAAAATGTCTTATACACGTCTTCAAGTTTGAATCTAGGTTGGCCTATACAAGTAATCAAGGAGAATTAATACATACTTGGTGACTGAATTAGCTCATGGGACTAATATTCAGAGGGATAAAAATCTCATATTTTCAAATCTAACTCTAAACCATAGAGGAGAAAACCAAAAGGAAGATAAATCTTATATTCCTAAATCATGGGTACACAAAACACATAGTTTGGTATGTTTTCATGACAGTTGGAGGAGAAAACATAATTTTAGTAAGTTTCAATTAGGATATATCATCACTTATGAAAATCGTGTCAAAAACATGCTCAAGCACATTTGGTGCATTTGCTACATTAGGCTATTATACTAGCAGCATCTGTTAGAATACTGTGAAATACATTTTTCATAGTATAGCATTTTTCATATTAACCTACTGTCAGATAATAAGATGTGAATCTAATATTTTCTTATCAACACAGAGGTCATATTGCCAATTTTGTGCAACAAAGTGATGTCCCGAGAAAGTCTTGGGAAAGGTCTTTCTTGCTCTTAAGAAAAACAGCTAACTTATCTCCTTGCTTTACTGCTGCAAAAATGTCCTTGTCTCTAAGCCCAACAAAAAAAAGCAAGAGTGGTAAGATTCTTGGCGATCACATTCTATTTTAGTAAGCCCAGCTGAAATACAGTAGTATTTAACAGAAAAAAAAAAAAAACACCCCAAAAAACCAAAAAACTATTGTCTGAAGAGTTCATTCTGAATTTATACCTTAGAAAGAGTGCTAATCTCATGGTCTTTCTACTGCCATCAGTGTAACTGCCTATCCAGGGTTGGTATAGGTGTGGCAATCCAAGGGGATCACTGATTACAACGAAAGCAGTACAGAATAACTATATAAATAGAGTAACTGCAGTAAAGACAAATTAAATACAGATACTATGTACTCAAGTGGCATCTTTCCTCCAACTATTCCTCAGGGCATGCTGCTCGGTTCAGTGTGTATTCAGGAATCTCTACCTACTCTCACTGCAGACCCCATCATTAATTTATAATTGAGGCTTCCCTAGGTGGCAGTAACTGCAGATGATTAACCCAAAGTCAAACAAATCCCAATCATAATTGGGTCTACTTAAAGGAATCGTCCCATAGCCTCCCTAAAGTAAAAGTATAACTTCCTCCCATCTAACATAATACTTTATTTCTTTTTTAATACTTCTTCTCTTTCCTCCTGAGTCCTCTGCCCTAGGGTGAAGGATTATAAGCAATTCTGTAAAAGTAGAAAAAAAATTATTTAATTTTTCAGAAAAGTGAATAAACTCTATACAATGTTTACCATAAGCAGAATTAGTACTTATGACAGCCATTACATGTCTTTAATGGTGCTAATAGGTTAAAATCAGGTCGGAACTTGTAAATATAGAAAGAAAAACGTAAGATTGAAAATACAACAGAACTCCTATTAAGTAAACGTATGGGGCTTTTTATTAGTACTAAACTGACTCCACCTTACTTGTAACCACTTCTACTCAGTACTTTTAAGGTAAAACTGCTGAACTCTACAATGATAATTATTATGAATTTGAATATTTTCTGTTGAATTTATTTTTCACTGTGGCTAGAAGAAATTTTCTGCTTTTTAAGGTAATTTGACCCAAAATGCTTCCATTATACTTTCCTGGAAATGGAGTGATGAGGGCGCTGAAGTGTAACCAGAGGGCGGCCACCTGCTGCAAACCTGGTGAGCGGCATCTCCAATAGCGGTGCTCGCTCCTCGGGGGCCCTTCCCTAGCCCCAAGGCACCGAGTGCCTATCAGACAAGGTAAGGAGGAGATAACCAGAGGCAACTTCAGGAAGGAGAAAGCAAGAACAGCATAGCTGCTCCAAACCTTACCCCCCTTCCACTTCCACGCCCTCCCCAATCCAGTGTAAAGGAGAGCCATTCTGTATTTTGGTAGGGGTAAAAACACACCCATTGACTCTAAAGGATAACTTACTGGGATGAGCAGTGGATGGGTGGATAGTTTAAATTTCAGAGTGGTGTTGGAATCAGGATGCTTTTGGTTGCAAGTGACAGACAGTGGCTACTGGCGGGGGAAGAAGTGGCCCTCCCAGGAAGGGTCTGCCCCAAAGCAACAGGGTACAGAGGCCATCAAGAGCTCCCAACCAAAAACACAGGAGGGACAGAAACAGAAAGCATCCAAAAGTAAGGACAGAGAGCTGGATGGCAGCAGCAAGCCCTCCTGCCGTCTATGGGCCCCTGCACTTCCACTAGGATTCAGCCTGCAGAACATCAGTCTGTCTCCCTCCCTCCAGGGAAGCCTGGTGCTGAGAAGCTTCAGGCACTTAACCACCAAACTGCTACCAAATTTAACTGGCTTAAAAGACACAAGGGAATTTACTGGCTTCTGTAATATAACAGTTAATACAAGGGTAGCTTCAGGTGCTCACTGATCCAGGCTTCAACCCATGTCACTAGGAAACAGTTCTCCTCCATTCCTTGGGCTTGTTTCCCAAATTTGGCTTTATTCTCAGGTAGACTCTTCGCTCCAAGTTGCCAGGGTTTTCAGTGGCTCTGAGTGTTGTGGGAAAGAGGAAGACAGCATCCTGATTGCTCCCACCGAAACCCTAGAACTCACTAGTTAAGGCCCGTGAGATCTAATTCTGGGCTTTGGAATGAAGTCACTTCAGCCAAAGTACAGGAGCAAGTTGGTCTCCCAAGCAAAATCTGGATACTGTGGCCACAGAAGACATGGACGCTAGGCAGAAAAAAACAGATGTCTACTACAGAGCCTATTCAACTGACTTGTTTGCCCTGCTTCTTTTCCCCTTGGCCTTCAGTAAGGACTATCACCCCTGCTACTGAGGGGTTGCACCAATTGTGGCTACTTCCCTCTGTCTCTTTGCTGGGTTTGGTCTGAGGGCCTTAGCCTTGCAAGAGCCAAGGAAGAGGGAAAGATGGTTCAGTGAAAGGGAATGTTACTACACTCAGTGAACATAGTACACCTGATATACAGGTTAGCTAATGAAGAGTGGAAAAAAAAGTAGAAAATTCTCACTTTCTCTTTCATACAGAAAGTTGTTTCATATTAACACTGAAAACTTATTGATAAGATTTAAAATACAGCAAAAATTGTAAAACAAATAAAAACAAAATCTTTTCTTTTACTAATGTTTGAATATATCATCACGGAGAAATGGTCATAAAAACTCCTGCTCTTATCAAAATTTCTGTATGTATATATAGGTACGTATACACATGCACATATTATTTTTTGCTACATTCAATATGAACATATTTAAATTGGCATTTCTGCACACATGCTTGTGAGATTGGTTTATAAAAGTTTATAAAATTGGTTTAAAAAGTTTATAAAAATTTCCCCATGCTCTCAAACAACTCCTATGCTATATAAACTATTTCAGCGGATGAAAAGGAAAAGTACCCAGCTTCTCTTTTGAGATGTATAATTTTGACACTAACTAGACAAGAAGAACATAAAATTATAAACCAATCTCACTTAGAAACATATGCAGAAACCTCAAGTTAAACAATGTTAAATTGAATTCAGAAAAAAATGCACATATATATGTGTGTGTGTGTGTGTGTATGTATATATATACACATTTCATCAAATAGATATTATTCCAGGAAAGTTATTTGTTCATTGAAGTTGGGTAAAACTTGCCTTTGAGACTCAACTATCTTTTTTTCTTTCTCTTTCTTTTATGAGAATCTTTTTGACGACTGATTGAATTTCTTAACGGTAATGTCATTTCATGTTTTCTATTATTCCTAAATCAGTTTTTAGAAATTTATGTTTCCAAAAAAATTGCTCATTTCATCTAAGTTTCCAAACTTATTTTTCTAGAGTTATTCTCTTTATGATTCTGAAATTTCGACTGAATTGATGATTATGTCCTCCTTTTCATTTAATGTAATGTTTTTCTTTCCTGATCTATCTCCAGAGGTTTACTTATCAGCAACTTAAAAAACCCAGCTTTTGTTTTTTAAACCTCTTTACTTTTTTTCTTTCATTAACTTCTCCTTGTTTTCCTTTTGTAACTTCCTGAGTTGAAGACTATTTAGCTCATCGATTTGCACTCTTATCTTCTTACAAATATATTTAAGGCTATACATTTCCCTATAATATTGTTTTATCTGTATGCCGTAAATTTAATAGTGTTCTCATTTTGTCTGATTCTAAATATTTCTAATTTCCATTATGCTTTTTTCTCTGACCCTGAGTTAATTTAGAGAGTTTTTTGTTTGTTTGCATATCTAGATATATAGATTTGAGGGGTGGTATCTTACCTCTTACTATTCTACTCCTCAGTCTTGGACTTCTAGCTAAATGGGCCTCCTTGCTCTTTCCTGAAGACAACACATGTACTCTGGGCTCTGGGGACTGGCTGTTCCATCTGCTTGCAATGTTCTTTCTCCAGATATGCAAATGACTAAGCCTTCCTCTCTTCCAAGTCTTTGCCCACATATTACATTGTCTCCAGTGACCTCTTATTTAAATTAAAACTCCTTTCCAACTAGCATTCTTGATCCTGCGCACTCGGTTTCTTTTACCCATAATACGTATAACCTTCTCACATACTATATATTTACTATATTTATTACCTTTACTGTATCTCAAGTCTCCCCTCCCCGCTAATGAATTAAAATTCCATGCAGGTCAAAATTTATTTCTGCTTTTCATTAATGTACACCAAATAACTAGAACGACGTCCAGCATGTAGTATGTGTGTGTGCCCCAGATAGTTTTGAATGAATTTTTAATTTCAATCCAATGTGGTCAAAGAACAAAGTTGACATGATATTGACTCCTTGATATTTGTGGAGACTTCCTTTGTGGCCTGGCATATATATGGTTGACATTTGTAACTGTTCTACATAGGCTTACGTTTATTAAATAGAGGTCCCACATAAATACATTAAATTAAACTTAAGTGTTACTCAAATTTTTCATATCTTTGCTAGTATTTTTCTGCTTGATCTGTCTCTGCTTATTTAGATATTCTACATACTTAATAATCTCTCGGCTCACCATCTTATTTCTTCCTTTTGAATTCAGTGCTCTTCATACACAAGTATATGCTTTAGTAATTATCCCAGCAATGAGCTATGAGTGCTAAACTCTCCTGGTCTTTGCCTGAAAATATCTGGAGTTTACCCCCTTCCTTAGCAGTAATTTAGGTGGCTATAGTATTCTAAGTTCGTAGTTTATTTGCCTTGAAACCTTACAGATATTATACCAATGCTGTTTGGTATTCAGGGCTGTTGAGAAGCTTTCTGTTAGACAGTTGTTGTTCCCTTTCCTTATCTTTTTCTCTGTGGTTACTTTTATCATTTTGTCTTTGGTGTTTCATCCTATCACTGTAATCTTTATAGGTGTGGATTCATTTTTGATAATCCTGCTTATGAGCACCTGCACTTTTTCAATCTGATGATCTATGTACTTCAAATGTTGCCTCTCACTTTGTCTAGTCTCTCACTCTGGAGTTTTTATAAGAAAATATACTTAACCTTCTCATTCTACCCTTCATTCTCCTTACCCGGGTATTCATATTTTTCATTGATTCTATTTTTAATGACTCTATTTTTGCATTCCAGAAGTTCCATATGGTCATTATTTAAATCTGCCTCTTTTCCCGTATTGTCTTGTTCTTTCCTTGTGGTTTCTGTTACTTCTTTTAGCTCTTTATTCATTTTAAGCATATTTATTTTATAACCTCTTTCACAGTGTTCTATTAGTTCATGTCCTAGAAATGCCAACCTATCTATCTTTTGGGTCTGCTGTCATTCATGATGGATCATTTCTTTCTGCTTATACTCTTTTTTAATGTGAGTTCATCTTCAAGGGGGATTGTTTTTTCTGTGGGAATTATGTATTACCTAGGTTTGGCTACTTGAACAAAATAGGATGTTATGTAAGGAAAGAACTAAGAAGTAATGGGAACAGTAGACTGCTAGAAAATCAACAGTAAATATTACACCTTCATATCTAGTATTTATATTCTCATTTATTTAATAATTTTTAGAAATACTCTTATTCATCTCACAATCCTGATTTAATTTATTTGTGACCAGACTTCAGGCTACTTGCAAAAAAGTAATCAATAGACCAAATACTGTTTTATCTTACTGAAGGAAACAGAATTGAATAGAAACAAAACAGTTTTGGAAGTCAGCAGTGTAAGAGTTTATTGAATGTCTATTCTGTACAAAGCACTGTTCTAGGGGAGAGATGAATTGATTTTAAGGCAGACTATGATGTCTTGAAAGGTTTATACGAGAATACAGGTAGATGTGATAAACTCTGGGATATCAGAAACTATATTCCTGAGAAGAGATTTTGAAGTAGGCCCCAAAAGGATTTCAAAAGGCACAGGGAAGGAAGGGCATTTTAGACAGTGTGATGAGCTAAGGCCCAAAAGTTGATAGCATGTTTGGTAGATAAATTGATCTGGTGTAGCTGATGCATGTGGGGAGAGGGGTGGAAGATGTAGCTCTAGGAATAAGGTTGAAGCCAAATTTTACTCACTTAACTAGGTGAACATTTCCATCATAAACTTACTATACTGCACTTACTAACTGTTGCTCTGTCTTTCCTGCTAGACTGTTGAGGGTAGAACCTTTGTTTTATTCATCTCTTATGTCCCCAAATTAGTACAGTATCTCTTGCTTAGCAAGCACTTAATAAAGATTGTTTAAGGAAAAGAATAAGTTGTGAAAAACATGAAATGCGGGAGTGAGAAAAACTGGACCTGCTCTACAAGCAGTGGAGAGCAAGAGAGGCACAGTGAACTAGGAGCAACATCTCAGGTCTACATCTCAGAAAAATAACGTAAGGCCAAACACGCACATGACTGAGTGCTTGGGCAGAAGTCACAAGTTACTTTGTTGGGCTAGTGACAGATAGGTCTTTCCTTGAGAAGCACTCGTAGTCTGTCTTTGTGTATATTTTACCTCTTAAGCAAAAAATTGCAATTTTTTACCCTGGAGGAAAACACAGGCTTTAAAAATATCTGATTTATTATAATTATAATTTATTTAGAAATAAATATAATTTATTATAATTATTATTGGAGATTTAGAAACATGTTAGAGTGGGTGTAATCATGTAAGATTTTTGTAACCTGACAGCTTTAGCACATGTTAAGACCTAGGGCTTCTGTTTCAAAATTAATGTAGCTGACTTCTCTGTCTTCTTACTGATCTATCATATTTCTGAAAACTGCGAAAGCTTTCTTTCTCTAAGGTATCTGAGTCATGGAAACATATATTGTATTGCTAAGGTAGTACAGACTCTGCACCCCAGAAATGCCCTCACATACATACCCAGGGGAGGTGTGAGCTTTTTAAAGTTGGACACTAACCTAACAGAGTGTTAGAATCACAGTTATTCCTATGCAAGTCAGTGTATTCCAAATGTGTTAAAGCTTCCCTTTAAATAATTTGTTTTGAATGAGATGATCTGAATCTGTGTTTTTAATAGAAATATAATTTTTTTTTTTACTATTGGAAACTGAAATACAATGATAATTGTAAAACTACAGCCCAAAATTATTACAAAATGCCTCCTAAGTTTTGGGTTATATTCTGTTATCCAAAGGCTACTGGTTTTCTAACTGTGGTTAATGGACTCTATTGAATTTCATTTTTAAAATATATTTTTAACTATTTAAAAATTAAATAATAGCTATAGATGCACATAAATGAGTATTAAAATAGGTGATACAGTGTACTCGTAAGGAAAGCAAACCTTGGAGTCAGACTACCAGGGTCTGTCAGTTATGGAATGTGACTTTAGGCAAGGTACTTAGCATCTCCATGCTTTAGTTTCTTTATCTAAAAAACACAGAATAACCGTCAACTTTCTTACACCAATTGTTAACATATTAGAGAACACCAGTGCATTTCTGTATTGGAGATGTAATTTTGTATTTTGGACTAAAGATTCACCTGCCATTTCTGTTTATTGAGAAGTATTTGAAGATTGCAGAGCAAACTGTTTTTTAAAAAGTTACCATTTGTAACTCCTTATCTGTGTGAATCAGACTTATCTTTTTGTTGTGTAATATTTAAAAAAGAAATAATATGGATTTAATTTCAGAGCTGAAACAAGGCTAAAACCTGTTATCAGCTACTGTATAATTGTGAGTATCTGTGCTTTGAAGTAAGACAGTGGGTTTTCATGTAAACTCTGACATTTTGCCATCTGTATGACCTTGGAAATGTTTTAAAATTTCCTTGATACTCAATTTCCTTATTTATAAAAGGAAGACAGAAATAGTACTATCTCAAAAATTTTATTCTAAATTTTTTGTTAAAGAAACAGCTCCCTTATTTTTGGTGTTTGATGTTATAAATAAATATTATAAGGTAAGATTTCTGTTAGTAAAATCACTTTATATATTTGGGTTACCAATAATATTTCATTTGAAATAAAGGATGTGAATGCTTGAAAAACTTGAAAAACCATGTACCACACTGTCTTTATATCCTTCTGTTTCTGAATGGTCCTTTCAAATGACCAAATTTTAAACATTATAAGACTGTGCTGCCCCCTGCTGACCCAGTTTCTCCAATATGTAATATTCTGAATCTTCTGAGAAGTCAAAACTTATACTTTAGTATTATAGTTAGGTAACCCTACAGTAGGCTGCAAGGCTATAATAATGCAGATGCTAAAATAGTGAATATAGCGCTAAACAATATATGAAATTTGTCAATTACTTAAGTACAAACAATCTGATAGTGGGAACAAATAACAGAATAATATACTCCCAATTTGCATAATATTTAACAAATTTAGATATCCCATTCCAAGTAACCTCTACAATTGCTATTGTTTAAAATGCTGCTGACACCTTGTGGAAAATTAGCAAAATATGTACATTTTGGCTTAAATTAAATCTTCAGTAATTATTTCCCTGATTCTTTCACTGAATTAACAATTTGAATTAGCAATTTAATCTTTATTTGCCCATGTTAGAATAGAATTTATATTCTGGATAGTTGCAATGCACAGAAATTATACTTTCTATGCTAGAAATCTTAGGCATCTTCTCCCTTTTAAATCTCACATATCCAACCAGACACATCTTGGTGGTTTTTCTTCCAGAAATCATCTCAAAATTGGTTCGTCCTTACTATAAAAACTTCTCTAAGAGAGTGTTATCACCTAGTAATGCAAAGAATACTTGACAAAAAATCAAAAGAGCTGAGAGCAATGCTACCTGTTACTAGCTCTAAAACTCTGGGTAACTTACTTATCCAGAGTCTCACTCTTCTCCATTATAAAATACAGATTCTTGTTCATGGCCTGTCCAGTTATAAGGTTATATGAGCTAACATCTGATAAGTGTTTTGAAAATAGACCACTACAAGAAAACTTTATTTCTACAATGCAACAGCATCTTAATTAGCTTTCGCCCATTCTGACGCTTCTTGTACACCATGATCTATGCACTCTGTCATGGGTACATGGAGTGAGAAACGGGGGATGTGAAGGATGGGGAGAGAGCAGGCAAAGGAGAAGTCTCCGATGTTCAATTAGGTCATCCTCCTGGTCCACTCAGTCTGTTACTTACTTTTGATTCTTTGAACTTTTGGCCTTGTAGCTCTCTTCTGATAATGTTATTAGATTTTACTTAATTGGATGACCATTTTGAGTCCACTTACTGCACTCTGTGTCACCAATCTCCATGCCAGGGCAAAGACATGAGACACTGGTAAACTAGATGTCTATAAAATTAGCTTTGACAGTGACATACTTCTACTCAAAAATACTTAAGAGGAGAATGGTGAAGTAAGGACCTCTGACAATCTGTTCCTCCATAAAAGCAATAAGAATACTGGCAAAAACTGTTAAAATCAATGTTTTCAGAACTGTAAATCAGCCAAACGTTTGCAATGATCCAAAAAGTATTTATTCAAGAAAAGTGGCTGAAAACCAAGCTTTGGGGCATTTTAAATTTACCCTATTCCCATCTCCCTCTCCCCAGTTCCATGATAGCCTTGAAAACTAACAGCCTCACAACTGTGGTAGCTGTGAAAACGAGCAGTCTAGCTGACACTGGAAGGGTAAGAAAAGGTTTGGAGCTTCTCCAAAGTCTGATTACCAGAGAACTATCATTACTTGAGTTGTCTTTCAAGTCCCTGAAAAGCTCCATTCTCAGGCTTTGTTTTGATTCGACCTTACTTAGAGCCTAATATAGGTGTTCAGGACAGCTGTATCCTTAGGATGTTTGTTGGAAACAATCAGTGGCAATTGTTTAACATCACAGCCTCACAAGAAAGCAGTATCAACTAGGGCTAACAAGAGGTTGACAGAAAAACTTACAAGGAAAATCTTGGGAATGAGAGGTTCATAGGGCAATTCAATAAATTCTAACACATTCCTAGGAATCTAAAATCCATGCACATATGTAAGACTATGCATATGCCTAAGAAAGACCTAAGAAGGTAATAAACTCTCATGTCTAGCTGACCTTGAGGCTTTGTGCATGCAATGGAGTGAAAGCTAAGACACAGTTGTAAACTTAACACTGGAGCACTGAAAGCATGCCCCAAGAGCAAAAAAACCAAAAAACCAAAAAAACAACAACAGCAACAGCAGCAGCAGCAGCAACAACTTCCAAAGTTGAAACATTATATTATTTCTAAATGTCCAGTTTTCAAAAAAAATTACAAGCCATGCAAAGAAAAGAGGAAAATATGGCTCATACAGAGGAGAAAAAGCAGTCAGTAGAAACTGTCCTGAGGAATCCCAGATATTGGACTTAACAGACAAGATTTTAAATCAGCTCTTTTAAATATGTTCAAAGAACTAAAGAAAACTATGTCTAAAGAGTTAAAGAAAAGTATGAGAACAATGTCTCACCAAATAGAGAATATCCATAATGAGATATAAAATATTAAAGAAAAACACAGAAATTCTGGAGTTGAAAAGCCTAATAACTGAAATAAGAAATTCAACAGAGGGGTCAACAGCAGATTTGAATTAGCAGAAGAATTAGCAAATTTGAAGATAAGTCAACTGAGATTATCCAGTTTTTATCCAGTCTGAGTGGAAGGAAAAAGAAAATAATCAAGAAAAGGAAGAGAGCCTCAAAGACCTGTCAGACACCATCAAGCATTCCAGCATATGCATAATGGGAGTTCCAGGAGGAGAGAAGACAGAAAGGTACAGAAAACATTTGAAGAAATAATGACTGAAGACTTCCCAAATTTGTTGAAAAACATTAATATACACATCCAAGAAGCTCAACAAATTCCAAGTAGGATAAACTAAAAGATATTCACACCAAGACACACAGAGTCAAACTGTAGAAAGTGAAGTAGAGAGAACCTTGAAAGCAGTAAAAACAACCAATTCATCTCATACAAGGTATCCTCAATGAGATTAATAGCTGACTTCTTATCAGAAATCATGGAGGCCAGGAGAAAGTGTAATGACATATTCAAAGTGCTGAACTGAAAATCCAGTAAAACTACCCTTCAAAAATGATGGAGAAATTAAGAAATTTCCAGATAAACAAAAACGGAGAGAATTCACTACTAATACACCTGACTAAAAGAAATATTAACAGGAGTCCATTAGGCTGAAATGAAGGGACACTAGACAATAACTTGAACCACACAAAGAAACAAAGAGCATCAGTAAAGGTAACTACATAGGTAAATATAGAAGTCAGTATAAATGTATTTTAGTTTGTAACTTGTGATAGGCTGATATAATGCTTCCCCTGGCCCTAAAAGGTCCACATCCTAATCTCCAGAACCTATGAATATTTTACCTTATATGGCAAAAGAGACTGTAGATGTGATTAAGTTAAGGATCTTGAGATGGGTTATTATCCTGGATTATCTGAATGTACCCAACGTAATCACAAGGGCCCTTATAATAGGGAGGCAGAAGAGCAAGAGGCAAAGAGAGAGAGAGCTATATGAAGATGCTATGCTGCTGGCTTTGAAAATGAAGGAAGGGGCCATGAGCCAAGAATGCAGATGGCCTCTAGAAGTTGAAAAAAGGAAAAAAATAAAAAGCAAAAAGGATCCTTCTCTGGTGCCTCCAGAAAGAACACAGCCCTGCTGATACATTTTGGACTTCTGACCTCCAGAACTGTAAGATAATATATTTGTGTTGTATTAAGTTTGTGGTAATTTGTTACAGCAGCAACAGGAATATAATACATAACTCTTTTATTCACTATCTAATTTAAAAGACATGGAATAACTATAAAATTTGTTGATGAACTTATAATGTATAAAGATGTAATTTGTACGACAATAATAACATAAAGGAGAGGGGAATGGAACAGAGCAAAGTTTCTGTATACTATTGAAATTAAGTTGGCATTAATTTGAATTAGATTATTTTATATTAAGATGTGAATTGTAATCCCCAGGGAAACCACTAAGAATATAACTTAAAAAATAGAGTGAAAGAAACAAGGCAATTAAAATGGTATACTAGAAAATAACACAAAATATATGCTGTCTACAAGAATCATAAGTTAGAGTCAAAGATACAAATAGATTGAAAGTAAAATGACTGAAAAAAGATATACCATGCAAACAGAAACCAAAAAAGAGCTGGAGTGGCTATATCAACATCAGACAAAATACCTATTAAGACAAAATTGATTCCAGAGACAAATAACACTTCATAATTATAAAAAAGTCAATCTATCAAGAAGATATAAAAAAAAAAAAGAAGATATAACAATAAAAGTGTATATGCGCCCAATAACAGAACTCTAAAATATAAAGCAAAACGTAACAGATTAAAAAGAGAAATAGACAATTCAACTGTAATAGTTGGAGCCTTCAATACTTCATTTTCAATACTGGGTAGAACAATCAGATAGATCAATAAGGAAATAAAAACATGAACATTATAAACCAACTATATCTAAAAGATATCTACAGGACATTCTACCCAACAATAGCAGACCACACATTCATTTCAAGTGCACATGGAACATTTCTCTATGAATAGACCAGGATAGACCATATATTAGTTAAAAACAAGTCTCAATAAATTCAGAAAGACTGAAAATCATACAAATTATGTTCTCCAATGACAACAGAATTAAATTAGAAACCCCTGACAGAAAGATTTTTTTGGAAGTTCATAATGTGCAAATTAAACAACACTTTCATAAATACCCAATGGGCCAAAGATAAAACTATGAAGGAAATTAGAAAAAAAAGTTTGAGATGAATAAGAAGAGAAAAATACCATATCAAATCACATGGGATGCAGTGAAAACTAGCTTAGAGGGAAATTGCAGCAGACAATGTCTATATTAAAAAAAAAAAAAGAAGAAATATTTCAAATCAATAACCTAACTTTCTACCTTAAGAAATTAGAAAAGAAGGGGAAACTAAACCTGAAGCAAAGAGAAGAAAAATGATAAAGACTGGAGTAGAAAGACTACAAAAAATAAGAGTAAAGCAAAAAACTGAAAACTGATTCTTTAAAAAGATCAATGAAAGTGACCAACTTTTAGCTAGAGTGACCAAGAAAAAAGAGCACTCAAATTACTGAAGAAGGTATGAAAGAGGGGTCATCATTACTGAACTTCCAGAAGATTATAAGGAAATATTACCTACAATTCAACAAGTTAGATAATCTAAATGAAATGGAAAAATTCCTAGAAAGACATAAACTACTGAAATTGACTCAAGAAGAAACAGAAAATCTGAACATCTATAACAAGTAAAGACTGAATTAGTAATAAAACAAAACAAAACACAACAAAACTTCCCACAAAGGAAAGCCCAGGCCAGAATGGCTTCACTGGTAAATTCTACCTGTTGTGGATTGAATGTGCCCTCCAAAAGATATGTATAAGTCCTAACACTTGTTACCTATGAATGTAAAGTTATTTGGAATCAGGGTCTTTGTAGATTTACTAAGATGTATGTTAAGATGAGGTAAAAGAGAAGTATGGAACAAATTCTCCTTCAGAGCCCTCAGAAGGAACCAACCCTGCTAACATCTTGATTTCAAACTTCTTAGCCCCCAGATCTGTGAAAGAATAAATTTCTGTTGTTTTAAACCACACAGTTTGTTACGGCAGGCTTAGGAAACAAATACACTGCCAAATGTTTAAAAACCATTCCACATAATAGAAGAGGAGGGGGACTTCCCTGGCAGTCCAGTGGTTAAGACTTCACCTCCAATGCAGGGGATGCGGGTTCGATCCCTGGTCAGGGAACTAAGATCCCACATGCCTCTGGGCCAAAGAACCAAGACATAAAACAGAAGCAATATTGTAACAAATTCAATAAAGACTTTAAAAATGGTCTACATTAAAAAAAAAACTTAAGAAAAAAATAGAAGAGGAGGGAACACTTCCCAGTTCATTCCTTGAGGCCAGTAATACCAAAGCCAGGCATAGACATCACAAGAAAAGAAACTACAGGTATATTTCTCTTACGAATATCACAAACATCCTCAGTTCGCTAAAATACTACCAAACCAAATCTGCAACATATAAAAAGGATTATACATCATGACTAAGTGGAATTTATCCTAGGACTGTAACATTATTTAACATATGAAAATCAGCCAGTGCAATACATCATAATAACAGAATAAAGGACAAAAACCACATGGTCATCTCAATAGACGCAGAAAAAACATGTGACAAAATCCAACATCCTTTCATGATAAAAACAGTAAACAAAACTACGAATAGAAGGGAACTTTCTCAGCTTGATAAAGCACATATATGAAAAACCTATAGATAATATCATGCCTAGGTGTCAAAGACTGAAAGCTTTCCCCCTAAGAACAGGAATAAGACAAGGATGTTTGCTTTCAACATTTCAATTCAACATTGCACTAGAGGATCTAGTCAGGGCAATTAGTAAGAAAAACAAATAAAAGGCTGTTAAAAATTATTCTGACACTTGTTAATATAGTAAGGAAAACTTTATTCAGGACTACTGCAATAGGTGTCAAGATTATCACAACTGGGGAGAGAGATAAGGCTCACCTCCAAATATAGCAAAGACAACTGTGGATTTGTAGCCAATGAGCAGAGTGAGGGGGTCAGTGAATTGAAAATTTCTAAGAAGATACATCAAGGGTAGGGAAATTCTTCTTAAACTGACTTAACAGCACTACTGCTAAAGGCAGGCCAAAGACTTATATATCAAAAGTGGGGGGATGAAGAACTTGATCAGATATCAAAGTGGGGGGATTCTCCCTAAACTGACGTAGCAGGATTCTTTGCTAAGACTGGGCTGGGCTGAACTGGTTAAAGACAAGACCACGATCAAGGTAGAGTCCTAGTCAAAAAGAGGGCTCAGGGGAGCCTGATGAAAATTTGGTCAAGGAGAGAGTCTCTGTTAAAGCATTCAGATTGGGGGAAAAAAAAGAAATAAAATTATTTCTATTCACAGATGACACGGTCTTGAATACAGTAAATCCTAACATACATGTTACAAACACACACACACACACACACACAAACACACACAAAAAACATTAGAACTAATGAGTGTGTCTAAGCAAGGCTGCAGAACGTGTGATCAACATACACAAATCAAGTGTAGTTTGACATAGAGAACAGATTGTGGTTGCCAAGGAGGAGGGTAGGTGGTGAGGGGGGATGGATTGGGGGTTTGGGGTTAGCAGATGCAAACTATTATATATAGGATGGATAAACAACAAGGACCTACTGTATAGCACAGGGAACTATATTCAGTATTCTGTGATAAACCATAATGGAAAAGAATATAAAAAAGAAGGTATATATATGTATAACTGAATCACTTTGCTGTACAGCAGAAATTAACAGAACACTGTAAATCAACTATACTTCAATAAAAAAAATCAACTGTATTTTTATAAACTAGCAATGAACAATCTGAAAACAAAATTAAGAAATAATTCCATTCACAAAACCATCAACAAGAATAGAATACTTAGGAATAAATTTAAGAAAAGAAGTGTAAGACTTGTATACCAAAAGCAGTAAAACATTCTTTTGAAAGAAATTTAAAGAAGACCTAAATAAATGGAAAGACATCTCATATTAATGGATTGGAAGACTTAACACTGTTAACATGGTAATACCTCCCAAAGCAATCAACATATTCCATGCAATCCCTATCAAAATTCCAAAGATATTTTTTTCAGAAATGGAGAAGCTGATTCTAAAATTCATGTGTAAATATGACCAACAAGGGGTTAATATCCAACATATACAGACAGCTCATACAACTCAGTATCAAAAAACCAAACAACTCCATAAAAAAATGGGCAGAAGACTTGAAAAGACATTTTTCCAAAGACGTACAGATGGCTAACAGGCACATGAAAAGATGCTCAACATTGATAATTATTAGAAAAAGGCAAATCAAAACTACAATGAGGTATCACCTCACACCTGTCAGAACGGCTATCATCAAATGTCTACAAATAACAAATGCTGGTGAGGATGTGGAGAAAAAGGGAACCCTTGTAGCACTGTTGGTGGGATTGTAAATTGGTATAGCCACTACAGAAAGCAGTATGGAGGTTCCTCAAAAAACTAAAAATAGAACTACCATATGATGATCCAGTACTTCTACTCCTGGGTGTGTATATATATGGAAAAAAACAAAAACACTAATTTGAAAAGATAACATGCACCCCAATGTTCATAGCAGCACTCTTTAAAACAGCCAAGACATGGAAACAACCCAAGTGCTCATCAACAGATGACTGGATTAAGAAGATGTGGTATACACATACACACACACACACACACGCAATGGAATATCAGCCATAAAAAAGAATGAATTCTTGCCACTTGCAGCAATGTGGATGGACCTAGAGAATATTGTGCTTAGTGAAATAAGCCAGACAGAGAAAGACAAATACTGTATTATATCACTTATATGAGGAACCTAAAAAATAATACACATGAATGTATATGCAAAACAGATCCACAGATATAGAAAACAAACTTGTGGTTGCCAAAGGGGAGAGAGAAGGGGGGAGAGATAAACTAGGGGTACAAGATCAACAGATACAAACTACTATGTATAAAATAGATAAGCAACAAGGATATACTGTATAGCACAGGGAATTATAGCCATTATCTCGTAATATCCTATAAAGAAGTATAATCTGCAAAAATACTGAATCACTATGCTTTACACCTGAAACTAAGATAATATTTAAATCAACTATACTTCGATAAAAAAGAAAATGTACCAGGACTCAGGATTCTGAACTCACTATTCTTAGTCCAATAGTCATTTACTACTAATAAACCTAAATCCCCATTCTGATTTTCAAGAATCTCTATAATTTGGCTTCATCTTAATATTCAATGTTATACTTTTTTTCCTGCACAGTTTGTAACATCAACGAGGTCCCAAAATTTCTGCTGAGGAAGACTGGGGAAAGCAATTATCGGAAGAGCACTGGTGGGATGGTGATGGGGATGCTGGTGGGAGAGTATCAACAGCTTATCAAGAAAGTGAACACAGGAGCTGGAGGTTGTGTCTTACGCAATTCCCTCTCAAACATGGGGCTCACACCCTCTTCCTTGAGAGTTCACATTATTATTTGAGGTGCTTTCAGTGGGGACTGATACAAAATTACGGAGTAAGCCCTCAAGCCTGCCCATAACACTGAAAAAATTTTACTTTTATAAAATTTGAGGCATATATTTTCAAAATCCCTGAAGCATTTTTGTGCAACACAGTTCTGTCCGAAGCTCCCACCATCTGACTGCACCATCCTCTTCCCTCTTAGCCATGTTTTCAACTACTCATCATCTAGTAAGTCCTGCTCATTTATTGAAGATTCCCCCTGGGCTCCCACACTTACCCTTTCCCCTAACCTCTTTCTGACTTAAGGGGAATCAAATTTCTACACAAAGGACCCTTCTAACACCCATGGGCACTAAGGTATTTGATTTTCTCACCTCTAATGATTTCTTCCTCCCAATCTCATTATTTCTTGGATCTTAGCATCATCAGAGGCTCTGTTAGCCCTTCACCAAAGTTACTAAGTAAAAATCCCAGCTGCTAAGCACATCCTCTTAGTCATCTAATTTGCTCATTCAACTACTACTCTCACAATACCACTACTTTGACTGGACCTCCATTCCCTTGATGCTAGAATTTTGTTCATCAGCCCATTCCTGTCTGCACTTCCTCCTCCATCAAGATTCACCATTTCAATCATTCTCTTGCCTTAAACTTCCTTGCTTCTCTCTCTATTCAACATACTTAATAGGCTGGCAAAATACTAACCATGAATGAATTTAGTTACTCCTTCATTGTACTGGGGAAGTTATCACACAATGGAGTGGATTAGAACCTTGCCTGGGTCATTGTCTGGTTATACTTACAGCCTTGTTATACTTCCCTAGTAAATGTATTTTTCCTTTTTCTCAATGATTATAAATCATTCATTCTCCTAAAATAACTTGACACCACTTTTTTTCTCCGTACTTATACTTGCTTCCTGCTACACACACACACACACACACACACACACACACGCACACACACACACCCCATGTGGAATCTTCCTCAATTTCCTGCCAAAATATCTACAAACTTCCTTACATCTGGATCCTCTCCTCCCTTCTTATCACTGTTATGAGGAGGAATCTCTTCTATTTCAGACCAATTTCTCCACATGTTGTCTAGATTCTATTTCCTCAAACCTTCTTAAAAATAGTGTATGTCTCTTTTTCTCTCATATCCTAAATATCTCTCTTCACTGGATTCTTCTCATCCATATTTAAATATGCCCAAGTCTCACTCCTATTTTTAAAAAACTCTATGTGGATCCCAAACCCTCTGCCAGATACCCTATTCTCTCTTTCCCCCTTTTTCTTCTATGTTTTCCTCATTCAGTGTCAAACCTGGTTAAAGAGTATGTCTACATTACCCGTATCCTCAGCTCTCACTCATCCCTGAGCTCATGTTCCTACCACTCCACCAAAACTACTTTCATTAAGGTCACTAGTGAGACCTGCATGTTAAATCTAACAGGTAACATTCAATACAGCCAACTACCCTTTCTTGTTTAAAACTCAATCCTATCTTTCTGTGATACCGCCCTCTCTCTGTTTTTGTTTTCTTTTCCTATCTTTTTCTCTAGTAGTGACAGAGACTGCTAATTGTCCACAAGAATCTATTCTTCACTTCCTTTTGGGCACGCGGCTGCCACATTTTTTCAGCTTCTTTTGGAGTTATGTATGGACATGTGACTGACCTCTTGAAAATGGGATATAAGCAGAAGAGATGCATGCTACTCCTAGGCCCAGGCCTTAAGACACTGGGCATGCCTCTTCTCTATCCTCTTTTCCCCTTTCCCATCACTTGGAATCTGGATGCAACTCAGACCAAGCTTTGAACAATCACAATGATGACACTGTTCTAGAGTAGGAGTTGGTAAAGAACAGTTTGTGGGCCAAATCTGGCCTGAAATCTGTTTTTCTATATCCTACAAGCTAAGAATGGACTTTATATATTTTAAGGATTGCAAATAAATAAATAAAAGAAGAAGAGGAAGAAGAAGAAGAGTATGTGACAGAGACCATACATGGCTGGCAAAGCCTAAAATACTATCTGGCCCTTCTTAGAAAAAGTCTGCTGACCTCCTGTCCTAGGGGATATGTGACAGAGCAACACAATGAAAGAAACATGGACCCCTGAGGGACCACGTAGAGCAGAGGTTTCCCCTTTATCTGATCTGATTTGCAGGCATCCATCTGGGTCCACCTGTATTGCCCCTGTGGAACTCGAGGGCAGGGGAACTGATGCAAACACGTTGATGACAATGCTGCTTACAATGGCAAGCACAGTAAAGTCCTTTACTGCCAGCATCCACTAAACTGTGGCAGCCTAACTCGTCAACTAGGAGGTTAAATTCTCAGCCTCTTCACAGTTAACAGTAACCTTGTTTTAAAGATTTTTCTTTTAAACAACATACAGTTTAAAAAAATCCATATGAGAATCTTTATCTTTCACTAGAGTAGTCAATTACATGTAATGTTATTACTGACACATCTATCATGTTCCTTTGTGCTTTCTATTTTTACTAACTGTTCTGTTCTTTCCTTCCTATATTTTTTTGATTTTTAAAAATCAACTTTACTGAACGATCATTTCAGATATGAGATTAATGTAGCAATTTTAAGTGTACAGTTTAATAAAATTTGATATTTGCGTAACCACCTCCCAACCAATATGCAGAACACTTAAATAATCAGAAAGTGTTCTACTGTGTCTTTTCTCAATCAATTCTCCCATCTCAGACAACCACTAATCTTATTTCTACCACTATAGACTAGTTTCCTTTTTTTAAACTTTATATAAATGTAATCATATGGTATGTATCTGTCTTCTTTTGCTCAGTATGTTTTTGAGATCCAACCATACTGCCCTATCAGTGTTCATTAATTTCTATTATTTATTTGTATTTCATGGCATGACTAGTCAATATTTTGTGTATTCATCTGTTGATGGGCCTCCGGGATGTTTCTAATTCTTGGCTAATATTGATAAAGCTTCTATGAAAAATCAGGTACAAATCCTTGTTGAAATATTTTCATTTCTCTTGGATAAATACCTAGGAATTGCTGGGATATATGTTAAGTGGAAGCTTAATAAGAAACAAAGTGATTGTACTATTTTACATTCCCTCCAGCAGTGTATGAAAGTTCCAGGTCCTACACAGCCTTAGCAACGGTTAGTAGTGTTAGTCTTTTCAATTTTAGATATTCTAGTGATTGTGTAATAATATCTCTTTGGCTTTAATTTGCATTTTCGAAGACAGTTAATGATACCAAGAACTTCTTTCATATGCTTATTGGTCAACTGCATTATTTTCTTTAGAAAAGTGTCTGTTCAAATCTGATGCCTGTGAATTATCATGCTGTTTATCTTTTTATTATTTTAAGAGTTAAAATATATATATATTCTTGATACAAGTCTTATTGTATTAGGAATATTCTCTTCTACTCTATGAATTGCCTTTTTGTCTTTCATTAACAGTGTCTTTGAAGAGCAGAAGTTTTAAAAATATTTGATAAAGCACAATTGTTTATGATAGTGCTTTCTCTGACTCAAGAAATCTTTGCTTACTCCAAGGTGCTGAAGATTTTCTACTGTTCTCTTCCGGAAGTTTTATAGGTTTTAGATTTTACATTTAGGACTATGATCCATTTCAACTTTATTTTTACATATGGTGGAAGTTCATTTTGTTTCTGACACATATCCAGGTGTTACAAAGCCACTGGCTGAAAAATAATCATTACCCATTGCATTACTTTGACAACTTAGTTGAAAATCAATTGTATAAGTCTATTTATGGACTTTCTATTGATCTATCTGGGTATTTAGCCAAGAGAAATAAAAACATTTCAACAAAGATTTGTACCTGAATTTTCATAGAAGTTTTATTAATATTAACCAAGAATTAGTCTATCCTTATACTAATATCATACCATCCTAATTACTGTGCCTCTGGTAGTAAATTTTGAGATCAGGAGTATAAATATTCCATCTTTTTTTTTCTTGCAAAATTATTTTGTCCATTTTATGTCCTGAACATTTTAAAATAAATTTGTCACTTCTATTTTCAGCCATGATGGAGTAACAGGAACTAGATTTACTCTTGTTTTAAACAAGTAAAATAACAGACAAAATGAATGTAAAAATAGTTTTTATATAATGGGCAACAGGCAGTGCAGGATAGTCTAGTTTACTGCTTGGAGAGAGTTTCTAAACTGCAGTGTAGGTAGGGAGAAATCAGAGACTGGGGTCTCTGTGAGTTGGGGACACAGTATGGAAAATTTGGGGAGGCCAAGGTAACTATGATTTAACAGGGCAAATTTTAGAGAGTAGAGAGCAGCACAAAGAGATCGTCAAAGATCCAGAAGTCTTCAAAAGATACACCTTGAATCTTCAGCTGAGTTTTGATTAGTGTGCATACACGTGAGGAAACTACTTATAGCCAAGGAGAGAAGCAATGAAAAGAACCAGGCAGAACAATTCTCAGAACTCACATAAGCCTGGGAATAATTCACACTTTGAACAGCCAAATGGAGAAAACTCATAACATATGGGGCATAAAGTTGAGTAATTAGAAGGATAATGCCTGAGTTGTGGGGTTAAACTAGCCCTAGACTAAAGAATCTCTGGCTTTGTAAAACAAAACTTAAAAGGATCAAACTGTTTTCAAGTAACCTGACTGCATCCAAGAACAAAGCTCAAAAATATTAAAGGCAAAAAAATTCAGCATGCAATAATGGAAAATCCACAATGTCTGGCCATTAATAAAAAATTTATCAGCATGCAAAAAAGAAGGAAAATATAATACATAATAAGGGAAAACAACCAAGTGACAGACCTAGAAATTACATGGTTGATAGAATTTCTAAAAAAGGACATTAAAATGGCTATTATAAATATACTCCCAGTGTTCAAGACAATAGAAGAATGCATGAGCATGTTAAGGAGAGATAAGATATAAAAGAGACTCAAATTTAACTCCTAGAGATGGAAAAATACATATGAGATGAAAAATGCACTAAACTGAATTACCAACATAGACAACACTGCAAAAGAAAAGATTAATGAACCTGAAGACATAGCAACAGAAGTTATCCAAAAGCAAACCAGAGAGGAAAAAAAAAATTAAAAAGAACAGAGTATCAGCTAGCTGTGGGATAACTTCAAATGGTCTAATACATGTGTACATGGGCCAAAATTAATATTTGAAGAAATAATGGCAAAAAATCCAAATTAAAATTAAATTGAAACTAAAAACCTATAGCTCCAAGGAGTTTAACAAATACTGAGCAAAAGAATAATGAATAAAGTTATACCAAGTAATATAACAATTAGGTTGCTTAAATAAAAAGAGACAATCTTTAAAGTAGCCAGAGGAAAAAAATGACATTATATACAGAGGAACAAAGATAAGAATTAAGGAGACTTTTTGTCAAAAACAATGTAAGCCAGAAAAAAACGGAGCAACATTTCTAAAGACTGAAAGGAAAAAAAATAACTATCAACTTAAATGTCTACACCCAGAAAAATATCTTTCCAAAACAAAGGCAAAACAGACTTTTTTGAGATGCACAGAAAGTGAAAGAGTTTGTCACCAGCAAACCACCACTATAAGAAATTTAAGAGATGTTTTTAGGCAGAAAGAAAATGATACCATATGGAAATCTGGATCTACACAAAGGAATATAAAGAGCACCAGAAATGGTAAATATGTAGGTAAACATAAAAGACTTTTTCTCATGTTTTAAATCTCTTTAAAATGTAATTGACTTTTTAAAGCAAAACATAATAACAATGTACTGTGGGATTCATAACACAGAAGCATAATATATGACAACAGTAACAGAGACTGAAAGAAGAAAAATAAAATTATATTACTATATGGTTATCAGCCTGTACATGAAGTGAAAAATATTACTGCTGGTACAGTATAAGTTAAATATGTACACCATAATGCCTAAATCAGCCACTAAAACAACACAGTAACAACATCAACAACAAAATAAAGAGATATAGGTAATTAAGCCAATAAAGGGGATAGAATGAAATAACAAAATATTCAATTATTCCAAAAGAAGAAAGAACAAATGAGGAAAGGGGAACACAGAACCAATAGGAAACAAATAGCAAGATGACAGACTTAAACAGAGCCAAATAAGTGATCATAATATTTATTTATTATCTGGTTTGACAAATGACTTCAAGGCAGAAGTGGCTTTAGGGCTATGCTTATCTTTTTGGGTTCCAGTCTTTTCCCTATATTTAAACCTGGTAATTCCTCAAAATCTTATTACCTCTTAAGTGCTTAAGATATTTTTCCATGTTTCATCCAGCTTTATTCAGTTACATTTAGCTAAAGGGTTAATCTAGTTATCCTACCCCACCATTACCAGTCACGATTACCCTTCTAATTTACAATCTAACAATACTTTTAAATATCCCATGAAATATAAATGTGCAAAAGATCTTGAGGTTTAAAATTTCAGGATTTGTAAATTCAAAAGAAATTAAAGCCTAGAATAGAAATTAATCTTACTTGCAACATACCCATAGCAGAACTGCAAAATTTTCAAGCATCCTAAAGGTACCTTTAAAAAGTGTTTGCTAAGTTTTCAAGAAAAGACATGTCTGTTGGATAAAAGTTAGACAATATTATTTATAAAATTAATCATGATATTAATAATGAGATAATCCTAGAACTGGATGTAATTGGTATGGTCTTCAAAAACTGAATGATTAAAAGAGACAAAGAAGATCCTTATATGACGATAAAGGGGTCAATCCATCAAAAAGATGTAACAATTATAAATATCTATACACCCAACATCAGAGCACCTAAACATATACAGCAAAAACAAACAGAGCTAAAAGAAGAAATAAACAGCAATACAATAATAGCTGGATAATAGCTGGGGACTTTCATACCCCACTCTCAACAATGGATAAATCATCCAATCAGAGAATCAGCAAGGAAACAGCAGATCTGAACAACATTACAGACCATATGGACCTAAGAGACATATAGAGACCATTCTATCTAACAACTGCAGAATATACAATCTTCTCAAGTGCACACGGAACATTTTCTAGGATAGACCATAGGTTAGGCCCCAAAACAAGTCTTATCAAATTCAAGAAGACTGAAATCATACCAAGTATCTTCTCTGACCACAATGGTATGAAAGTAGAAATCAATAACAGCAGGAAAACTAAATTCACAACTACACAGAAATTAAACAACATTCTCTTGAACAATCAATGGATCAAAGAAGAAATTAAAGGTGAAATAAAGAAGTTTCTTGAGACAAATGAAAATGGAAATACAACATACCAGAATTTACGGGATGTAGCAAAATCAGTTCTAAAAGCACAGTTCATAGCAATAAACATCTACATTAAGAAGCAAGAAAAATCATATATAAACAACCTAATTCTTTTTTTTTTGTTTTGTTTTTTTTAAATAGAAACTATCTTATTATTTATTTATTTTTTGGCTGTGTTGGGTCTTCGTTTCTGTGTGAGGGCTTTCTCCAGTTGCGGCAAGCGGGGGCCACTCTTCATCGTGGTGTGCGGGCCTCTCACTATTGCGGCCTCTCTTGTTGCGGAGCACAGGCTCCACAGACGCGCAGGCTCAGGGATTGTGGCTCACAGGCCTAGCTGCTCCCCGGCATGTGGGACCTTCCCAGACCAGGGCTCGAACCCGTGTCCCCTGCATTAGCAGGCAGATTCTCAACCACTGCGCCACCAGGGAAGCCCCAAACAACCTAATTCTATGTCTTAAGGAGCTAGAAAAAGTAGCACTGAGCCCAAAGTTAGCATAAGGGAGGAAATAATAAAGATTAAAGCATAAATAAATGAAATAGAGAACAGAAAAATAATAGAAAAGATCAACCAAACTAGGAGTTGGTTCTGTGAAAAGAAAAAACAAAATTGACAAACCCTTAGCTACACTAACCAAGTGAAAAAAAAAGAGGACACACTGGGCGCCTAGAAGAAATGGAAAACATACAACTTACCAAGATTGAATCAAGAAGAAATAGAAAGTTTGAACAGATCAATTACTAGTTAGGGGATTGAATCAGTAATCAAAAATCTCCCCATGAAGAAAACCCAGAACCAGATAGCTTCACTGGTGAATTTTACCAAACATTTAAAGAAGAATTAACACCAATACTTCTCAAACTCTTCCAAAAAAATTAAAAGGAAAGACTATTTCCAAACTCATTTTACGAGGTCAGCATCATCCTGATACCAAAGTTAGATGAGGACACTACTAGAAAAGGAAACTACAGGGCAATATCCTTGATGAATACAGATGCGAAAATTCTCAACAAAATACTCGCAAATCAAATTCAGCAGCACATTAAAAGAATCATTCACCATGATCAAGTGGAATTTACCCTGGGATGCAAGGATGGTTTAACATATGCAAATCAGTCAATGTGCTACATCACATTAACAGAATGAAAGACAATAACCATATGATCATCTCAATATATGCAGGAAAAGCATCTGACAAAATCAAACATCAATTCATGGTAAAGACTCTCAACAAATTAGGCAAAGGAAGAACATATCTCAACATATTAAAGGCCATAGAAGACAAATCCATGGTTAATATCATATTCAACAGTGAAAGTTGAAAGCTTTTCCTTTAAGATCAGGAACAAGACAAGGTAGCCACTTTCAGCACTCCTAGTCAACATAGTAATGAAAGTCCTAGCTAGAGCAATCAGGGAACAAAAAGAAATACAAAGCATCAGAATTGGAACAGAAGAAATAAAACTGTCTCTATTTACAGATGATATAACTTTATATAGAGAAAATCCTAAAGACTCAATCAAAAAACATTTAGAACTAATCAAGGCATTTGGTAAAGTTGCAGGATACAACATTAACATATAAAAATCAGTAGCATTTCTATACACTAAAAACAAATACTCTGAAAAAGAAATAAAGAAATTGATCCCATTTATATAGCATCAAAAATAAATTTGAACAAGGAGGTGAAAGATCTCTACTCTGAAAACTGCAAGACACTGACCAAAGAAATCAAAGACAATACAAATAAATAAAAAGGTGTCCTATGTTCATGGACTGAAAGAATTAATATTGTTAAAATATCAATACTACCAAAAGCCATCTATAGAATCAATGCAATCCCTATCAAGATTCCAATGGCATTTTTTACAGAAATAGAAAAAGCATTCCTAAAATTTCTATGCAACTAAGAAAGACTCTGAATATTGAAAGAAATCCTGAGAAAGAAGAATAAAATAGGAGGCATCACACTTCTTGATTTCAAGCTATACTATACAGCTATAATAATTAAAACCATAAGGTACTGGCATAAAAATAGACAAACAGATCAATGGAACAGAATTGAGAGCCCAGAAATAAACCCAAGTATATACTAATATTTGAAAAGGGAGCTATGAATATTCAATGAGGAAAAGATACTCTTTTCAATAAACAGTGTCGTGGAAACTGGTTATTCACATGCAAACGAATGATATTTGACCCCTGTCTTACACTATTCACAAAAATTAACTCAAAATATATTACAAACTTAAATATAAGATGTGAAACTGTAAAACTCCTTGATGAAAACATAGGGGAAAATTTCCTTGACATCAGTCTTGGCAATGATTTTTTTACGTCTGACAGCAAAGCACAGGCAACAAAAGCAAAAATCAACAAGTGGGACTATATCAAACTAAATAGCTTCTCCAGAGCAACAAAATGAAATGACAATTATAAAACGGGAGAAAATATTTGCAAACCACATATCTGATAATGGATTAATATGCAAAACACATAAAAAACTCACACAACTCAACAGCAAAAAACCAAACAATCCAATTTAAAAATGGGCAGAGGACCTGAATAGACCATTTCCCAAAGAAGATATACAAATGGCCAACAAGCACATGAAAAAGTGCTCAACATCACTAATCATCGAGGAAATGCAAATCAAAACTACAATGAGATATCACCTCACACAGTTTAGAATAGATATTTAAAAAAAGACAAGAGATAACAAACACTGGCAAGGATATGGGGGAAATGGGAAACCTACTGCATTGCTGGTGGGAATGTAAACTGGTGCAGCCACTATGGACAATGGTATGGAGGTTCCTCAAAAAATTAAAAATAGAACTATCATGTGATCCACCAATTCCACTTCTGAAATCACTATCTTGAAGATATATTTGCACACCCATGTTCACTGCGGCATTATTCACAATGCCAAGATATGGACAAACAATCTAAGTGTCCATCAACGGATGAACAGATAAAGAAAATCTGATACACACACACAGCTTTAAAAATGAAGAAAATTCTAACAAAAATGAAAACAGACTCATTGATTCAAAGAACAAATGAATGGTTGACAGAAGGGAGGGAGGTGTGGGGTGAAATAGGTGAGGGGGATTAAGAGATATAAACATCCAGTTATAAAATAAAGAAGCCACAGGGATGTAATATACGGTATAAGAAATATGGTCAATAATATTGTAGTAACTTTGTATGGGGATGGATGGTTATTAGACTTATCGTGATCATATCATAACGTATGCAAATGTCAAATCACCTAACATAATATTTTATTAACTATATTTCAATTTTTTATAAAAGGGAAAAAAATGAAGCAAAAGTCAGATAGATAAGCACTGTATAATCTCACTTTTATGTGGAACCTAAAAACATAAAACTTGTAGAAACAAGAGAGTAGAATGGTGGCTGCCAGGGGCTGAGAGGTGGGGGAAATGGGGAGATGTTGGCCAGAGGGTACAAAGTTTCAGTTATAAAATAAGTAAGTTCCAGGAATCTAATGTATAGCATGGTGACTATAATTAATAATACTGTATTGTGTGCTTGAAAATTGCTATGAGAGTAAAGCTTTAATGTTCTCACCATAACCACAACAAAATGGTAAGTGAGGTAAAGGATGTACTAACTAACCTTACTGCCGTAAGCATTTCATACTATACATGTGCATTAAATCATTAAAATTTAAAACACCTTAAAGTTACACAGTGTTATATGGAAATTATATCTCAATAAAGCTGGGGGGGTGGAAATCTCAGGAACAATTAAGAGGTATAGTCAGAACTATATATAACAAACAGTAGGGAAGATTCAAGCCAGTTACATGAGAATCCAAGAGACAAAAGGGACTTGTCAGTACCACGGACAGTTCCATGCTGAAACAGTTTCCCTTAGGCTTTAATCCCAGGAGGCCAAAATTTATATCTAGTTGCAATATTCTTAAGTTTATACCTGATGGCCATTTTATAGACACCTAGACAAGATAAATATCTCAATTGTTTGTGACATAGAGTATAGCCATATGTTCTGTCTTAGTGGTCAATATAAGTTAGTTGCTATGATCAGCACAAACATAATCATTATCATCGTCATTATTCCTGACCTCACTGAGGGCCTGGCAAAGGGTCATTAACTTTAAAAAAAACCGATTAAGTCCAAGCGGGCTGAGGAGGGCATCCTCAGAGGAGTGGGCCACCAGCCCAGGCAGGATGAGGAACACATCCATGCTGGGGTGGGGCAGAAGATATGAAGTGGTCACTTAGCGTGGGCAGAAAGAATCCAGATGGGCAGCCTGATGGTGGCTATCAGATCCTGAGCAGGATGAGGAGGTGTGGCCCAGCCTGGGGTGTAGAGCCCCCAGCAGGGTCAGGAAGACATCCTGCTGAGGGCACTGAGGCGTGAAATAGAATGGGCTGTCAGAGACTTAGCAGGGTGAGGGCACCCATTAATAGGATGGGTCACTATGGGCTGTCAGATCCCAAATAGGGTAGGGAGGCACCACAGAAGGGTGATGCAATGCAGGGTGTCACAGCCAAGCCTAGGCAGGCTGAGATCCTCTAGGCAGTGGTGGCGGTGGGGACGCAGACGGGTAGGGATGTCAGAGGACAAGCACGATAAGGACTTCCATGCAAGAGGAGCAAAGAGACACAGGGATTTGGAGCCTGAGTCTGGGGAGGAGGGTATGGGTATGGAGGATGTGATGGCTACAGTGGAATACTGGTTACATATAAAAAGACTGATCAAGTTAAGTTAATACATTAAGGATAGTAGGAGGCTTCTCACTATCGAAGAAGGTACTTACAAATTAGAATGAACCCTGTGGTGCTGAACTGGAACTGGTCATCTCAGTGTGAATGCATGGCTTTCAATATAGACACAGAAATAAATATAAATATGTATGTGTACACATATATATTAATAGAATACTACTACTTAAAAACAGAATAAATATTTCATGTCTTGTATCTATGAAAAAGCCATGAAAGATATTTAAGATAGCTTATATGGTACTAGTGTAAAATTAAAGCTTCAAAAATTTACATATTCTTTCATATTTTATAAGTCCTACTTCTATATTAATGAGACTATCCACATCAAAAGGGAAAATATTTCAAAAAATTATCCATGTAGAATGTTAACAGGGACCAAATGAATCGTGAAGATAATGAACTGTGGGTTCGTACCAAACGAAAACGAAACTAAGCTACTCTTATGCAAAAAATAGGTAAAAGGTGAAAGTAGTAGTGTGACGGTAGTAGTAATGTAGTGATGATGATGATGATATTGGCATAACTAATATTTACTGAGGGCTTACTAAGTCCCAGGTACTGTGTTACTACTTTACACAAATCTTAATGACACTCTCACTAATGCATTAGAACAATCATGATTTCAGTTTAAATTTATAAACACCGTGAACTTCAAATTTCCTTTCTTAAACTTTAAAATGGTAATAACAATTCTCTTATGCCACAAAACAGACTATTTGAAGATTAGTTCTGATTCAAAATTTGAATGTTATGAATAATTTAGTGACAAATGAAATAGCAAAATATGATTTATATGTTCATTAAAATATGAATATAGAAGGATATTTCTGAGAGTCTTAATGGAACTTCATTCATAATGAATTCCCTAGCTATCAGAGTTATTTCACATGATTACTGTTGTTTTTGTACATATCCTCATAGAGCATTCAAAGCAGTTCCCAGGAAATGAAATGTTAACAGAAATAGCAATGCCTTTTATTTCACTTTATCACAATGTGTACTATTTTGGAACAAAATTTGTAACGCTATTCTCATTCCCTACCTATGTAATTTTACAGTCTGAATTTCAGGATAGTCCAGGTGGCACTACACTCTAAAGATGGCCTTGAGGACAGTTACTGGGCCCTTGGCATATTTTCCCAAATTCATGTTCCTAAAAGACCACTGAAACCCAGGAAATGCTGAATTTGTCAATTTCTGAAAAATTTAGTTCTAATATCTTCAGTGCCTCAATAAACTTTGTTTAAATAAACTGAATCCAAAGAAAATCTAATCTATAATATTCTAGGTTTTATATATAGTGAATATTTTTGGTGACACAATTTTTCTTATGGCCATAAGGGCTTTAATTCCCTTCAAAATGTTTTTCATCTTTTTCTGTTCTGAAAATATGTCAAGTTTCTAATGAGTCAAGGAGATAAATAATTTTAATATTTTATAATATATCCGAAATGCAAAGTTTTTAAAGAAACCAAAGGCAATGAAACTTAACAGTTACTAGTATGCATAACCATTTCTTCCTATTCAGCCTATTTCAAAATAATTTATAAAAATCTAATTCTCTTTACAAGTATTTAAAATAAAACTCTTTGTGTTAAAGGTGATTTTTAATAGTTGGTTACAATTTGAGCAGATTGTTTTGGAAAAATGTAGCATTAACAAGTCTTACAGTAGAGTTTTCTGAATGATATGGTTAGTTTCACATTAAATCTTATAGTCAGATGCAACAGATGTTTCAGAACTTGGCAATGACCTGTTTTAGTCCTCTGGCCATCCAGGAAATGATAGTGAAGAATAAGATGTGGAGATAAGATAGGTTCTATAGGGCAACGAAAATCAATGCTGCCCAGGCATCTGGGTCTCCTGTAGAGCCTTTTAAAGATGCAGATACTCTGGCCCCACTCCTTTAAGTGTTTGATTCAACAGGTCTACATGGGGGCCTATTCATCTTTCGTTTAAAATCTCCCCAAGTCATACTAGTGTAATCAGGAATGAGAAGCACAGTTTTTAGGATTTGGTACATAGCCAATTAAGCATATCAGAACGACACTGTGTGAAACACAGAACTCAAGATTCCTGAAGCGACATGCAGAAAGGTATGCCTAATTCTGAGGTATTACCAAATTTTCTGAAATAGGATTTCATTGACAGTATGTCCAATCACTAAAGTTTTGGTGAATTTTATTTTCAAGGAATTGAAATAAACATTATATTGGACATGAATCAGTTATCTCCCTAGCATCCATTCGCCACTTCCTTCCAGTAGTGAACAAACTCCTTTTCATTTCTTATCTAATGTGGTTTGGGAAGTGACCCACTGCTCACCTCTAGGGCTAAAGCTAATCAGTGCAGCCCACCCCTGTAGCCATAGTGATTGGTTCTGAATGGGCATGTAACCTAGTGAGACACAAGAAGTTTCAACAGGGCCACTATATGAAACCTGATTATAAAGTTGACACATGGAAGACAGGGTGGTAGGGGAGTAGAAAGAGAAAGAAACCAGGACCTTAGTGATATTTGAATCACTGGATCAAGCCATGCCTGAAAGCAGACCTACTATCTGAACCTTCCCTTATTGCTCGAGCCATTTTGAGTTGGTTTGCATTCTCTTGAAACTGATAGAATCTTAACTGATGTGTTTACTCAATGTAATCACTGGCTCTTCATGGGTAATTTCAGTTAATTAAATGAAGGTGTGGGGTTTTCCAAAGAGGAAACTTTTCTTCATATTTTTACTATCATTTCACTGACATTTCTTTATAATTCTACTTCCCTTAATTATTTTTGAATGTCCAAAGAACATACACTGCTAAATATTTGAAAATGAAACCAAAGGCAATAAAAGATGAAGAGATCTAATGAAATACAGAAAACAAATAAAAATATACCCTCTGAAGTTACCCCAAAGTATAAACCTTATATATTTTATTATTAACATTTTCTATACCAGTGGCCTTGAAATTTTAATGTATTTAATGACCACTTGGGGAATTTGTTCAAAATAAAGATTGCTAGGCTGCTTCCTAGTGATTCTGATTTTGTGGATCTGGTGTTGAGCCCCCACATTGATGTAAATGACTGGGAGAGCTCACTGTGAGAAACTGCTTTTAAACTACATGAGAGAAGAGGGTTAGGTATTAGATTCGTTTCACAACAAACATTTTAGATTTTAATTTTGCATTTTAAACATTCAGTTTTTAGAGTGGCATTTATAATATGTATGTAAAAATATGAAACAAACCCAAAGGTAAAAAAGTCTGAGTTCTTATTAAAAGAACAATTAGGGTGAAGGTAAGAAGAAATACTTTATATGAGGTATAAACTGTTGCTTGCTTTAACAGTATAAGACAGCTGTTCACCAGTGCATAAACTACATTTATAAATCCGCCTTGAAAATAATTAGTGCTCATATATAGGATCTGATCATCAGATTTTAAATATGAAATACTGTATACTTGGAAAGAGGGGAGAAATTGAAAGGAGAAATCTTTCATTTTACATATATTCTTCCAAAAATGTACATTTATGTTAAAAGCATAAATGTGAACTCATGAACATATAAACTTGAAGCCTGCTACCAAAATCCCTGGTTGTAAGCCACAGTGAATCCTGTCGGTTGCCCACTCAACAGCCATTCCCAATCTTTTTATTTCTTGCTGGGAGAGCTCACCTCTCACTCCAAAGACTAAAATGCCAGGCACTTGCATTTCTAGTCTCTCTTGCAGAGGCCATGGGCATGTGACCAAATGCCGGTCAATGGCATCTAAGAGGAAGTCTGCTGAGGGCCTCCACTTAGCATTGCCAACACAGCCTCACTTACACTGTTGCCTTCTCTGCTGGATTCCTCAATAGAGGATCTCCATTTCTAGACTGCTAGAGCCACTGCCATGGGTGTGAGGCTGAGAATGGGAAATATATCTATCTTATTATCCACTGGAAATAAAGTCTAAGTGGTACTTAAGTTCCTCTAGAATCTTCTGTAATATTTATTAGCCTTAATCCAAACTTCTAAACACTGTCTAAACACTGACCAGTAAACGAACTTTTGACTTATAAATGCATACAGGAACACAGTGCATTCATTAGAGATGTGTGTGTGGGGTGTGGGAAGACTACCAGTAAACACACACTTTATCACCTTTCCCATTTTAAACATTCAAACCCATGTTCTGAGAACCCATTCACCAAGGAACATACATCATCAAATGTCTCTACTTTTATATATGTAACACAATTTAGTAAACTGTTAAACTGATCTGAGCTGTGAGATTTTAGGATAATGAGGTAACACATTTTTCAATACATTCTAGGGTACAGGATCATAAAAGATTCAGAAGTAAATGATGAGAAATATCCAAGAAATCTAACAGTTCCAAGAGGACCAAAGTTTGAAAAGAAATGGTACAGAGTAACAAAGAGGGAATCCGGCACTTTTTCATTTATTTGGTTATGATATTTCAATTATTTTGGTTATGATATTTCCTCAGTAGGATACCAGTGAGGTTTCATTTCTGGATCTATTTTACATTACATTTTTTTCCCTAAAAATCACAATCTTGACATTTTAGAGATTCTAATTATTACATCTAATAAAAACAAATTTCACGGGAGTAAAGACATTCATAATTTAAAGTTGGTTCTATCAACATTTCAAGACAAATCCAACCCTCTTCCAGGTAAAATTTAGTCGTATGATGTACTTATGATAAAATACAGAATAGCTAAAAACACAGACTGTGGAGAGATGGATTGAAATCCCTACTCTGTAATTTACTAAGTGTGTGACCCTGGGCAGTTCAGTTAACCTACCTATGCCTGTTTGCTATAAACTGAGGCTAACAGCACCTATTACCTATTTCAAAGGGTAACTGTGAGGATTAAATGACATCAAGTACTTAAAACTGTACCCAGCACATGGAAGCACTATTCAAGTTGAAGAAAGTAAATGAATGTTCCTTTTCTTTAACCTCTTTTACTGGTGTAATTATTTTCAGAAATTATATGTTAAAAATTATTTTAACTAGAATCAAACCCTAGTTATAATTGACAGTGTCCTTGTACAGCACGGACTACCTAGATACAAATTTTAAAACCTGAAAATTTAAAATCTAAAATCTCAGACCTCTTATTCTAACATTAACAATAAGCCTTTACTGTGAACTGTGTCAGTCAGGGTTGAGTGAAGGAAACAGAAATCACTTCCGGTATTTTAAGAAGAAGATTTAATTCAGGACATTAGGTGCGCACAGAATTGCTGGGAGAGCTGGAGCAGCAGGGTCCAGGCTGGTCCTGCAGGAATGACTCCTAGAACACGGAAAATCTGACTCACCAAAGGATCTATTGTACTTACCAAGAAGGTGGGGAGATACAATATGAATTTAAAAACATAACTATTTTAGCTTCGTCAAGGGATCAGGAAGTCATCACTGCCATTGCAATTACTTCTTAGCATCCATGAAGCTGAAAACTAGCTATTAGAATGTTGCTAGAGGTAGAAAAACATCTTCCCTTGAACTCGCCTGCCTGGGGCAGCAGGAAGATGGCCTCTGTCTCACTTTCACCTTGCAAATCATGCATGAACGCATTTAATTGGGGGAACCTGATTAGCATTCAGAACTCTAGGGAATCTGGGAAGTGTATTCCTCTGAAGCACAGGAAAGAAACTAGAAAAGGTTGGGAATATTTACAGATTGCCAAGCAATCAAATGTAACACAGTGACACTGGAATAGTCAAAGTCACTAAAGTACATTTTTCTCATCTATAAAATGGGGATAAATAATGATACCCATAATAGGGTTATGATGAAGATTTAAGGAGATAATACATACAAAACACTTAATACAGTGAAAATTACTTTCCTTTGCAATTTTGAAGGCTTAAGCTTCTAGCATCTAGCATTGTAGCTGAGAAGTCTGACGCCATTCTGATCTTCATTCATTTTTATGTTACCTGGGCCCATTTAGGACCTTCTCTTTACCCGTGGTGTTCTGAAATTTCACAATGATGCGCCTAGTCTGGACTTTTTCATTTATTGTTCAGGCTCTTTATTTGGAAGCTCAAGTCCTTCAGCTTTGGCAAATTTTCTTGTATTTTAATACAACTTCCGCTCTGCTGTTTTTTTTTTTTTTTTTTTTATGATTCACTATTTAGTCATATGTTAAATCCTCTTAGATTGTCTAAGTCTCTATTTTTTGTCTTTACATCTACTTTTTCTACTCTATTTTCTTTTCTATTTCTGGAGATTTCTTTTCATTTCTATCTTCTAAATAATGGATCAGCAAAATTTTTCTGTAAAAAGCCTGAGAGTAAATAATTTTGGCTTCATGACCCGTATGATCTCAGCCACAACTACTCACTCTGCTGCTGTAGTGCAAAAGCAGCCATACACAGTATGTGAGCAAATGGGCATAGCTGTATTGCCAGAAAACTTTATTTACAAAAACAGCTGGTGAGCTGGATTTGACCCATGGGCCATAGTTTGCCAATCCTCCAATCCTTGTACTGACCTGTCCAGAACATGCTTTATTTTGGCAATCATATTTGTAATTCACAAAAGCCCTTTCTTCTATGATTGTTCCTTTTTCAGAGTACTCGTCCTCTTTTTAAAAAGTGTATATGTATATAATATCTTATCAAATCTTTCTGAAAATTCTAACTTGAATTAGTTTTTAATTTTCTTCTCATCTCTACATTATGTACTCTTCCCTGAGGGTAATTTTTTTAAAAATGTTTATCTTTGGTTTTCTCTTTCCTGGTAGAGTTTTCCCCTTGGTGTCTCCTGAGCTATGATTTCCTGTTCATATTTAAGAATGCATCACCAGAGAGCTGATCAAAAACTCTATACTTTTAAACATAATTTGTTCACTGACCATCATAACTGTGTGTGGGACCCCTAAATATCAGTATGAGGTGGTCTTAGCTTGGACCATTGAGTTTTTCCTGAGAAGTAATGATATGATATGTATTGCCCAGCTCTAGGCACAAGCCTGCCACTAATCTTCATGCCAGATGGAGATACAACAGCGTATTTTATAGACTTTTAGAGATTCTCATTTTTAGTTCCCAGACTCACGCTATCCTCCGCTGTAGCTAGAAGTATATATATGGTTTTGTGGGTCAGATTAGTTCTCTGCTGCTTCTATGTTCACTTTTCACTAGGTTCCTTCATCCACACTGTCTTCCAGACACTAATCTCTCACATCTGCTGATGCCCTCATTCCATTTCTCTTTGATCTTGTGGGTACAAATGTGAATGTGTATGTGTGTGTGTATTTAATTCTTTAACCAAGATACTATCAGTTTAGTGGATCACGGAAAGAAAAGGGAATAAACGTATGTGGTTAATCCACTATGTTTAACTGTAAGAATAAACAAACCACTCCTTACATTATCTTCTGGTAGTGTCAATTTACGCAAACATACTAGGACTTGTCATATATTTAATTTTTTCAAGTTCAATAATATGTTTATAAATTAAGAACCTGGATTCAGAAACTGTGATAACTAGACAAGGCTAAGTATTTAGGAAAGACTTTGCTATGCAAATTTATTACCTAAACAAGATTTAAAAGAATGTCTCGGACTTCCCTGGTGGCACAGTGGTTAAGAACCCACCTGGCCAATGCAGGGGACACAGGTTTGAGCCCTGGTCCGGGGAAGATCCCACATGCTGCGGGGCAACTGAGCCCATGCACCACACCTACTAAGCCTGCGCTCTAGAGCCCACGAGCCACAACTTCTGAGTCCGCGAGCCACAACTACTGAAGCCCGCGCACCTAGAGCCCCTGCTCTGCAACAAGAGAAGCCACCGCAAGGAGAAGCCCATGCACTGCAAAGCGTAGCCCCTGCTCGCGACAACTAGAGAAAGCCCGCACATAGCAACGAAGACCCAACACAGCCAAAAATAAATAAATAAATTTTTTAAAAAAAGAGAGAATGTGAGAATGTCTGTCCCAAGAGAGCAAATTTTTACACTATAAAAGCAAAACTTTATGTACAAGCTACTGACATGCAAATTATAAATAATATTAGTTAATTCTTTGTATGGACTATTGTTCACAATTATTCACTGCCCCTCACTGTTGATATCACATGACTTGCTTTAGACCAGAGGTCAGCAAACTACAGGTTTAAAACGAATGCTGCCTGTGGCCTCTTGTTTTTATGTAGCCGGCATGCTAAGAGTGGTTTTATATTTTAAAAAATGGTTCTAGGGGGAGTGACCAAGATGACAGAGCAGAAAGATCTTGAGCTCACCTCCTCCCACGGGCACAGAAAAATTACAACTATTTAAAAAGCAACTATCAATGAGAACAACCAAAAGACTAGCAGAAAAGATTCTCCATAACTAAAGATATAATAAAGGAACCACAATGACACAGATAAGAGGAGTGGAGACATGTGGTTATCATCAAGACCCATACCCCTGGGTAAGCGACCCACAAACAAGAGGACAATTAAAATTGCAGAGGTTCTCCCCAAGAAGCAAGGGGTCTGAGACCCATATCTGGCCCACAGCCCAGGGCTTCTGCACTGGGAAGACAAGCCCCCAGGATATTTGGTTTTGAAGGCCAGTGGGGCTTTACTTTTGAGTGACCTGGAGGGCCGTGGGAATTAGAGACTCCACTCTTAAAGGGCACACACAAAATCTCACACACTCTGAGACCCTGGGCAGAAGCAGTAATATGAAAGGAGCCTGGGTCGGACCCACCTACTGGTTTTGGCAAGCCTCCTGGAGAGGCAGGATGCCTTTGGGACTCACTCTGGGGACAGAGACCCTGGCTGCAGCCATTTTTGGGAGCTTGTTCTACCACGTGGATACCGGTGCTGGCAAGCGCCATTCTGGAATCCCCCCTCTAGCCTGTAAGTGCTGAGACCCGGCCCTGTCCACCAGCTGGTCAGAACCAGTCCTGGGTCTTCCCAGGCCAAGCAGCTAGGTGGGTGGGGACACAACCCTACCTATCAGCAGGCCAGTTGCCATAGGACACCATGAGCCCCCAGCCACCCAGGGACCTAGAATCGTCCACGAGGGGTTGGGCAGCATTCCCAGGACTCCCTAGGCCTCAGCCCCACCCATCAGTGGGCCAACACCATGGCCCTTCAGCCAGCCATGTCAAGATGCAGTCCACCCACTAGCAGGCTAGCAATACCCTGGGATGCCCTGGGCCCCAACCCTGACCACCAGCCAGCCAACACGAGCTCTGGGACACTTTGGGCCCCTTAGCGAGCTGCCCTGGGATCTGGACCTAACCACCAATAGGTACCACCAGCTCTAGAAGACCCTGTATCCCAAAGCCAGTCATGTCAGGAATGGCCCTGCCCACTACCAGACTAACACTAGCTCTAGGATCCCTAATTCAAAAAGATACATGCATCCCTATGTTCACTGCAGCATCATTTACAATAGCAAAGATATGGACGCAACCTAAGTGCCCACCAATAGATGAATGGATAAAGAAGATGTGGTACATATACAATGGAATATTACTCAGCCATAAAAAACGATGAAATCTTGCCATTTGCAAAACATGGATAGACCTAAAGGTATTATGCTTAGTGAAATAAGTTAGACAAAGAAAGACAAATACTGTATGATTTCACTTATATGTGAAACCTAAAAAACAAAACAAACGAACAAATGTAACTAAACAGAAACATAGTCATAGATACAGAGAACAAACAGGTAGTTGCCAGAGGGAAGTGAAGTGAAGGGAAAAGAGATATCAGTGAGGAAGATTAAGAAGTACAAAGCTTCAGTTACAAAATAAATGAGTTAGGGGTATAAAATGTACAGTGTGGGGAATATAGTCAATAATTATGTAATATTTTTGTATGGTGACAGATGGTACCTAGACTTACCCTGGTTATCATTTTGAAATGTACAGAAATATTGAATCACTATGTTGTACACCAGGAAGTAACATAGTATTGTAGGTCAATTATACTTTAAAAACAAACAAACAAGCAAACTCATAGAAAAAGAGATCAGATTTGTGGTTATCAGAGGTGGGGGTTAGAGGAAGGGGGAATTGGATGAAGGCAGTCGAAAGGTATAAACTTCCAGTTATAAGATAAATAAGTACTAGGGTGTAATGTACAACATGATAAATATAATGAACACTGCTGTATGTTATGTATGGAAGTTGTTAAGAGAGCAAACCCTAAGAGTTCTCATCACAAGAAAAAAATAATTTTTTTCTATTACTGTTATTTTGTATCTATATAAGATGATGGATGTTCAATAAACCTACTATGATAATCATTTCACAATGTATGTAAGTGAAATCATTATGCTGTACACCTTAAACTTATATAGTGCTGTATGTTAATTGTATTTCAATAAAACTGGAAGAAAATAAACAAATAAAATAAGTAAGGGTTAAAGAATAAAAAGAACATGTGACAGAGACCATATGTGGCCTGTGAAGCCTAAAAAAAGTCAACTTTCTGGCACTTTATAGAAAAAGTTTGCCAACCTCTGCTTTAGACCCTTGAAATGTCAGTGGAAGTAGCATGTGTCAATTTTGGGCAGAAGCTTTAAGAAGCTTTAAAAGATAAGGATTAGTTTGCCATGTTCTCTATCTGTTATCTCAGAATAACCTAGCCTAAACTGCATTATACATTTTGCTAATGTAATATGCGTTTCTCTATATGCCTGAAAATAATAAAACTGTATTTATTTAAATAATATTTATAATTCAGAGTTCTTAATAATTACTCAAAATATATTTCTAAAAAGCTGTATCTTAAAAACATTCAAGGATTGAATTATATTTAGTTCCTAAAAAAGTTATTTTACTAGCTACTTGTATTGTTGGACTAAGCATTCTCCGTATTGTTGGATCAGAGCACTTTTGGTACAGATGAACTTATTTGCAAAGCAGAAATAGAGACACAGATGTAGACAGCAAACTTATGGATACCAAGGGGGGAAGGGAGGGTGGGATCAGTTGGGAGATTGGGATTGACAATATATACACTACTGTATATAGAATAGATAACTAGTAAGAACCCACTGTATAGCACAGGGAACTCTACTCAGTGCTCTGTGGTGACCTAAATGGGAAGGAAATCTAAAAAAGAAGGGGATATATGTATACGTATGGCTGATTCACTTTACTGTACAGCAGAAACTAACAACATTGTAAAGCAACTATACGTCAATAAAAGTTAATTTAAAAAAAAGCACTTTTATTTTCCTCTTTTCCAGACTGCAATGTTCCTTTTGATTTTGAAACTTGAAAAAGACAATGTAAATTTTTACTTAAGAACTAGCACTTATTCAGATCAAATTTATTTACACATGAATAAGACCCAATAAACAACATTAGTTAACATTTGTCTAATGTTATTTAATTTGTAACATTTAGAGTTCCTGCTCTGTGCCAGATGATGTTCTTTACATGGATTAACTCTTTTTTTTATCATTCCCTTTTACAAATGAAAAAAATGAGACACACAGAGGTTGAGTATTCACCCAAGAACACATAGTTAGGAAGAAGTGGGGAACCAAGACGTGGAACCAGGGACCTCGGAACCTCTATGCTCCCAACCTCTATGCTATACCAACCCTCCTAAATGCAAATATAAACTTGATCTTGAAAATCTAACAGTTTCAGTATTAAAATGATAAATTCCCACTATCAAGTAATTTTAAACCTTTTATGACAAACCACAAGTGAGTTAGTATAAAGAATACAGTTTTAGAACTTGAATATATAGCTTAAGGGACAATGACAGCTTTCATTTCAAAGAAGAATATACCCACCCCCCTGGGTAAGCTGACTAATATGAAAAATGTACTTATAATACATGCTATTTTCTATCAACTAAATGCTATCGTATTCCTTTAAAAATGAGCCAAATTAAAGTTCAGTTTACTTTATTATTGTAGAATATGGAAATATTAAGAGATATATAACTTTGATTATATAAATTATATACTCTGATTACGTAACATGAGATAATTAAAAATCTATGTGTACCAGACTTAAGTCTTCACTTCCAATTAGCTCTACTACCTTTTTTCTGCTTCAAAAGAATGTAATTAGTACTACTCTAATTATCAGTTGCCCCAAAGTGACAGACTATAAAATCAACACTGTAAGTAGGTAAGATATAGCCTATATAAACAATTCTAGGTCTAAGAGGTAAAGGGAAGACAAAAGTCATTATTTTTTGTAAGACCAGAGGATATCTTTAAACTATAAAACAGTAAATAATGGCAGAATGATTAAAATATATTAAGAATACGTATTTTGGGACTTCCCTGGTGGTCCAGTGGTAAAGAATCTGCCCACCAATGCAGGGGATGCAGGTTTGATCCCTGGTCGGGGAACTAAGATCCCACATGCCGCGGGGCAACTAAGCCCGTGCGCCACAACAACTGAGCTCGCACGCCTCAACGAGAGAGCCCGCATGCCACAAACTATGAAGCCCACAGGCCCTGGAGCCTGCGTGCCACAACTACAGAGCCCACGCACTCTGGAGCCTGCATGCCACAACTAGAGAGAGAAAACCCGCAGGCCACAACTAGAAAGAAGCCTGCGCACCGCAACAAAAACATTCCGCGTGCTGCAACTAAGACCCGACGCAGCCAAGGAAAAAAACCAAAAGAATACATATTTCATTTCAGGTTAACAACTAATATTTCTAGTCTATGAAGGTTTTCACATACCTCATCTCATTTAATCATCACAACTTTGGCAAGTACTCAGGTCACGTATCCCAATAGTATCCCAATTGCTAACATGTGTACTATGGAGAATTAGCCTTTTTTACAACAACAGCTTTGCATGCTCAACACCTAAAAATGTGTATTTCACTCAAATAGGAGTTCCCAGTAATGAATGAGCACACAGGGTCCTTGCAGAGCCATGCTCATTTTCAGGGATAGAAATCATTTAAATATACCTGCTTCATATAAATAGCATCAGGAATTTATATATAGGCTTAAATGTACAATCATTTTTGACCAGAGTTGTTCCTTGCCTTGAATAGAATAAAAGAAAATGTAACTGTCAAATAGATATTTTTTCTGGCTCATTACATGTCCCTACAGAGTCCACAGAACAAATGTGATGATGAGACAGAAAACGCACTAATAAAAGGTTTCCTTCAAGTTTAATTTTTTTTTTAAGTTTAATTTTTTAAAATAAAGTTCCTCTGTCCTAGACCTGAATGCAGTATGTCTTAAGCTCATATTCCACCATAAGAACATAAATTCGTCAAATGTAAAAACTACTTCTTTTTCAAATTAAATTTCAAATTTTCCAGAAAGAAAAATGTTTTTGTAATTAGTATTTATCAGTTCTCTTTAAATTCTCACTGTATGCCTAAATAGGCATCACCCTGGAAAAGCAGCATTAAACCCCATCAACCTCAAAATAAATGTCACAGCAGATAAAACCACAACTCTTTAGGAAGAAACATCCTCAATACTACTAATTCAGATGAAAAAACTTTAATCAATACCATTACTACTGGTTGTTTTATAAAATACATTCTGATAAAATAGATTTTCATATCTATGATTTTTCAAAATTAGTATCTAGCACTTTAATATTGTTTTTCCAATGAAGAACCTACTATTTTAAATTATCTGTCAAGACTTTAAATGTGAAAATCCTAGAATTAAGGATTTTGGTTTCAAAATACAGTTGCCCATTGGATACTACCCTGCTATTTAATATTAACATGATGAGGAGAATGACTAGGAAAAAATAAAATGTTGCTTCTGTTTGGTATTTCTTTTATTTCTAAAGGGAAGGTCTCAAGGACAAGCTCACTCAATGGTATTGTTCATTAATTATCATCCATTTACAAAAGGCCTAAGATAATGAACAAGAGGCACAGTGGATACAACTATTTTATTACTGTGAAACAATCCAGAAGAAAGGGAATTGCTCGCGGTAATGTAATAAAGTGCTTCTTTAAGGTAAAATATATATATTTCACAGCTGTTGGTAATGATGAAGAAGGCGTGTGTTCAGGATGTCCACCTTATAGACGCTCCAAAAGAATTTTTAAAAATAGTAGTCAAGGGCTTCCCTGGTGGCACAGTGGTTAAGAATCCACTTGCCAATGCAGGGCACACAGGTTCAAGCCCTGGTCCAGGAAGATCCCACATGCCGCAGAGCAACTAAGCCTGTACACCACAACTACTGAGCCTGCGCTCTAGAACCCACAAGCCACAACTACTGAAGCCTGCACACCTAGAGCCCGTGCTCTGCAACAGAGAAGCCACTGCAATGAGAAGCCCGTGCACCACAACGAAGAGGAGCCCTTGCTCGCCGCAACTAGAGATAGCCCGCGCGCAGCAACAAAGACCCAACGCAGCCAATAAATAAATTAAAAAAAAAAAATTGTGGTCGATATTTAGAATTTGAATGTTATATCTCTCTCCATGGTGTTTCTTTAGAAAACACTATTTTATCCTCTTTTGCTCCATTTAATGCATTTTAATGTTCTTAATTATAGAATATGCTGCTCACCTGGACCCAAATTTACCTATCATAATCTTTACTCCACTCTAAAATGATCAAATAGTACTCTCTTTCCAAAAAACGTTTAATTTCTCTCAGTATTACAAACAACTGATATCAGTATCTTGGAAGAATTAATTGCATAAAATAAAATAGAGCAGAAAAGGAAAATATTACCTGTAATATTTATTACACTTAAGCTTATACTTTACTTTTCTGGCTTTTTTAAAAAAAATAATACAAAAAAAATGAAGCATGAGTTGGTCCTTGGTAGTTTATAGTTTAGCACTTGGATGGTTCAACTAAATGAACCCCAGAGTTAAGATGTTTGATGTTTTTCATTCCCCAGACTAGATATAAAAAACAAATGATTTTAGTCACTGAAATTTTAGTTACTCCCACTCAGTTCTTCTGCATGTTCAAAATTTCTTGAGACTTAACATTTAAACTTGACTTCTTTTTAAACTAAGTTTAAACTTAACATTTAAACTAAGACTCTGATTTAAACAAAAAGCTTCCTTCTATGCTGTAATTTAGCTTCTCCCTTTCACTGATTTATCTGATTAACAATTCTTCATGTGAGACTAGTTATTCCCCTCTACCAGTAATATATGCTCACTTACTTTCTCTTTGAATAACTGCCTCTAAATAGGCCTATAACTATTTAGTTTTATACTAAAGTGAGCCATGACTCACATTACTGTTATTGCATACATGCAGCTTTCTCTTTGATGTAGTCATTTTTAACTATGATCATTAGTTTATCATGAAGTATTTATTTTAAATTGCTTTATGATGAAGAAGTGTAATCTACGTTTAGAAAATGTAGATTTTTATTGACAATGGTAGTATATGAATTGCAGTGAATATGAAAATAGATGAAGATTAGTTTTTTAAAAATCTTTTATTTTATACTGGAGTATAGTTGTTTAACAGTGTTGTCTTAGTTTTAGGTGTAAGTTTTAAAAGCTATTTGCAAGGGGACTTCTCTGGTGGTCCAGCGGTTAAGACTCTGCGCTCCCAATGCAGGGGGCCCAGGTTCAATCCCTGGTCAGGCAACTAGATAACACATGCTTCAACTAAGAGTTTGCATGCCACAACTAAAGACCCCGCTTCTGCATCTAAAGATCCCGCATGCTGCAACTAAAGATCCCGCATGCTGCAACTGTAAGATCCTGCATGCCACCACTAAAGATCCTGCATGCCGCAAATAAGATCCTGCATGCTGCAACTAAAGATCCCACATGCCGCAACTAAAGATCCTGCATGCCGCAATGAAGATCCTGCACATGGCAACAAAGATCCCGTGTGCCACAACTAAGACCCGGCACAGCCAAGTAAATAAAAAATAAAAAGCTATTTGCGAGAGGAGTCAAGATGGCAGAATACGAGGATGCGGAATTTGTCTCTCCTCACAAGTACATCAAGAATACATCTACAAATGGAACAATTCTCACAGAGCACCTGCTGAACATTAGTGGAAGAATTCAGATACCTAAAAGGACAAGAACAATCATCTCACAACTGGGTAGAATGAAAGAAAGAAAAAAAGAAACGAGGAATCAATAAAGGGACCACCAACCCTGGCAGGAAGCTGAAGGTGAGGAGAGGTTCCTGCAATCAGAAAAACCCCCCACAGTGTGAAATCAGCTGGGACAGAAAGCGACCTTTGGGGGATCGAAGGAGAATACAGCACACAGTCTGTGGAAGGCAGGATGAAGAATCTATCTTGACGCCAAGACCAAGCTCAACCCAACTGCCTGCAGGCTCCAGTGCTGGACACCTCATGCCAAATGACTAGCAAGACAGGAACACAGCCTCACCCATCAGCAGACAGGCTGCCTAGAATCATACTAAGATCACAGACACCCAAAAACACACCACCAGATGTGGCCCTGCCCATCAGAGGGAAAAGACTCAGCTCCACGCACCAGAGCAGAGGCACCAGTCCCTCACCAGGAAGCCTACACAAGCCCCGGGACCAATCTCACCAACCAAGTGGCACACAACAGAAGCAAGAGGAACTACGACCCTGGAGCCTGTGGAAAGGAGACCGTAAACACAGTAAGTTAGACAAAATGAGATTACAGAGAAATATGTTGCAGACAAAGAAGCAAGGTGAAAACCCACAAGACCAAATAAATGAAGAGGAAATAGGCAATCTACCAGAAAAAGAATTCAGAGTAATGATAGCAAAGATGATCCAAGATCTCTAAAACAGAATGGAGGCACGGATCGAGAAGATACAAGAAATGTTTAACAAGGACCTAGAAGAACTGAAGAACAAACAATCAGTAATGAAAAACACAATAACTGAAATGAAAAATACACTAGAAGGAATCAATAGCAGAATAACTGAGGCAGAAGAACGGATTAAGTGAGATGGAAGACAGAATGGTGGAAATCACTTCCATGGAACAGAATAAAGAAAAAAGAATGAAAAGAAATGAGGATAGTCTCAGAGACCTCTGGTCCAACATTAAATGCACCAACATTTGAACTATAGGGGTCCCAGAAGAAGAAGAGAAAGATACAGGGTTGGAGAAAATATTTCAAGAGATTATATTCGAAAACTTCCCTAACATGGGGAAGGAAATAGTCAACCAAGTCCAGGAAGCACAGAGAGTCTCATATGGGATAAATCCAAGGAGAAACATGCTGAAACACATATTAGTCAAACTAACAAATATTAAATACATAGAAAAAATGTTAAAAGCAGCAAAGGAAGAGCAACAAATATCATACAAAGGAATCCCCATGAGGTTATCAGCTGATTTTTTCAGCAGAAATGCTGCAGGCCAGAAGGGAGTGGCAGGACATATTTAAAGTGATGAAAAGAAAAAACCTACAACCAAGATTATTCTACCCATCAAGGATTTCATTCAGATTTGACAGAGAAAGCAAAAGCTTTCCAGAGAAGCAAAAGCTAAGAGAATTCAGCACCACCAAACCAGCTTTACAAAAAATGCTAAAGGAACTTCTCTAGGCAGGAAACACAAGAGAAGAAAAAGACCTACAAAAGCAAACCAAAACAATTAAGAAAACGGTAATAGGAACATATATATCAAAAATGACCTTAAATGTAAATGGATTAAATGCTTCAACCAAAAGACACAGACTAGCTGAATGGATACAAAAACAAGACCCTTATATATGCTGTCCACAAGAGAACCACTTCAGACCTAGGGACACATACAGACTGAAAGTGAGGGGATGGAAAAAGATATTCCATGCAAATGGAAATCAAAAGAAAGCTGGAGTAGCAATACTCATATCAGACAAAATAGACTTTAAAATAAAAACTATTACAAGAGACAAGGAAGGACACTACATAATGATCAAGGGATCAATCCAAGAAGAAGATATAACAATTGTAAATATTTATGCATCCAACACAGGAGCACCTCAATACATAGGCAAATGCTAAAAGGCAAAAAAGGGGAAAGCGACAGTGACACGATAATGGGGGAATTTAACACTCCACTTACACCAATAGATAGACTATCCAGACAGAAAATAAATAAGGAAACACAAGCCTTAAATGACACGTTAGAAAAGACAGACTTAATTAATATTTATAGGACATTCCATCTGAAAGCAGCAGAATACACTTTCTTCTCAAGAGCACATGGAACATTCTCCAGGACAGATCACATTTTGGGTCACAAAACGAGCCTTGGTAAATTTAAGAAAACTGAAATCGTATCAAGCATCTTTTCCAAGCAAAATGCTATGAGATCAGAAATCAACTACAGGAAAAAAATGTAAAAAACACAAACACATGGAAGCTAAACAATACGTTACTAAATAACCAAGAGATCACTGAAGAAATCAAAGAGGAAATCAAAAAATACCTAGAGACAAATGACAATGAAAATATGACGATCCAAAACCTGTGGGATGCAGCAAAAGCAGTTCTAAGAGGGAAGTTTATAGCTATACAAGCCTACCTCAAGAAACAAGAAAAATCTCAAATAAACAATCTAACCTTACACCTAAAGGAACTAGAGAAAGAAGAACAAACAAAACCCAAAGTTAGCAGAAGGAAAGAAATCATAAAGATCAGAGCAGAAATTAATGAAATAGAAACAAAGAAAACAATAGCAAAGATCAATAAAACTAAAAGTTGGTTCTTTGAGAAGATAAACAAAATGGATAAACCATTAGCCAGACTCATCAAGAAAAAGAGGGAGAGGACTCAAATCAATAAAATTAGAAATGAAAAAGGACAAGTTACAATTGACACTGCAGAATACAAATGATCATAAGAGACTACTACAAGCAACTATATGCCAATAAAATGGACAACCTGGAAGAAATGGACAACTCCTTAGAAAAGTACAACCTTCCAAGACTGATCCAAGAAGAAATAGAAAATATGAATAGACCAATCACAAGCAATTAAATTGAAACTGTGATTAAAAATCTTCCAACAAACAAAAGTCCAGGACCAGATGGCTTCAGAGGCGAATTCTAGCAAACATTTAGAGCAGAGCTGACACCTAGAGTGGAACACACCCAAACTCATTCTACAAGGCTACCACCACCCTGATACCAAAACCAGACAAAGATATCACAAAAAATGAAAATTACACAAAAAGACACATGCACCCCAATGTTCACTGCAACACTATTTACAATAGCCAGGTCACAGAAGCAACCTAAATGCCCATCGACAGACGAATGTATTAAGAAGATGTGGTACATATATACAATGGAATATTACTGAGCCATGAAGGGGAACGAAATTGGGTCATTTGTAAAGATGTGGATGGACCTAGACACTGTCATACAGAGTGAAGTAAGTTAGAAAGAGAAAAACAAATATCGTATATTAATGCATATATGTGGAAACTAGAAAAATGGTACAAATCAACCGGTTTGCAAGGCAGAAATAAAGACACAGATATAGAGAACAAACATATGGACACCAAGGGGGGAGAGTGGGTGGGGGTGGTGGTGAGATTAATTGGGAGATTGGGATTGACATATATACACTAATATGTATAAAACAGATAACTAATAAGAATCTGCTGTATAAAAATAAAATAAAATAAAATTCAAAAAAAAAAAAAGAAAATTACAGGCCAGTATCACTGATGAACGTAGACGCAAAAATGCTCAACAAAATACTAGCAAACAGAATCCAACAACACATTAAAAGGATCATACACCATGATCAAGTGGGATTTATTCCAGGGATGCAAGGATTCTTCAATATATGCAAATCAATCAATGTCATACACAATATTAATAAATTAAAGAATAGAAACCATATGATCATCTCAATAGATGCAGAAAAAGCTTTCGACAAAATTCAACACCCATTTATGATAAAAACTCTCCAGAAAGTAGGCATAGAGGGAACTTACCACAACATAATAAAGGCCATATATGACAAACCCACAGCAAACATTATTCTCAATAGTGAAAAACTGAAAGCATTTCCTCTAAGATCAGGAACAAGGGTGTCCACTCTCACCAGTATTATTCAACATAGTTTTGGAAGTCCTAGTCATGGCAATCAGAGAAGAAAAAGAAATAAAAGGAATCCAAATTGGAAAAGAAGAAGTAAAACTGTCACTGTTTGCAGATGACATGACATGACATCAAGAATACATCTACAAATGGAACAATTCTCACAGAGCACCTGCTGAACATTAGTGGAAGAATTGGGGTACCTAAAAGGACTAGAACAATCTCCTCACAACTGGGTAGAATGAAAGAAAGAAAAAAAGAAACGAGGAATCAATAAAGGGACCACCAACCCTGGCAGGAAGCTGAAGGTGAAGAGAGGTTCCTGCAATCAGAAAAACCCCCCACAGTGTGAAATCAGCTGGGACAGAAAGCGACCTTTGGGGGATCGAAGGAGAATACAGCACACAGTCTGTGGAAGGCAGGATGAAGAACCTATCTTGATGCCAAGACCAAGCTCAACCCAACTGCCTGCGGGCTCCAGTGCTGGACACCTCATGCCAAACGACTAGCAAGACAGGAACACAGAAAATCCTAAAGACGCCACCAGAAAACTACTAGAGCTAATCAATGAATTTGGTAAAGTTGCAGGATACAAAATAATACACAGAAATCTCTTGCATTCCTATATACTAACAATGAAAGGGCAGAAAGAAAAATTAAGGAAACAATCCCATTTAACCACTGCAACAAAAAGGAATAAAATATCTAGGAATAGTAAGAAAACACAAAATACCCCAAAGAGCCAAAGCAATCTGGAGAAAGAAAAATGGAGCTGGAAGAATCAGGCTCCCTGACTTCAGATTATACTACAAAGCTGCAGTAATCAAGACAGTATGGTACTGGCACAAAAACAGAAATATAGATCAACAGAACAGGACAGAAAGCCCAGAGATTAACCCATGCACCTATGGTCACCTAATCTATGACAAAGGGGCAAAAATATACAATGCAGGAAAAGCCTCTTCAATAAGTGGAGCTGGGAAAACTGGACAGCTACATGAAAAAGAATGAATTTAGAACACTCCCTAACACCATACACAAAAAGAAACTCAAAATGGATTAAAGATCTAAATGTAAGATCGAACACTATAAAATTCTTAGGGGAAAACATAGACAGAACACTCTTTGACATAAATCACAACAACATCTTTTTTGACCCACCTCCTAGAGTAGTGAAAATTAAAACAAAAATAAATGAATGGGACCAAATTAAACTTAAAAGCTTTTGCACAGCAGAGGAAACCATAAACAAGACAAAAAGCCCTCAGAACGGGAGAAAATATTTGCAAACGAAGCAACTGACAAAAGACTAATCTCCAAAATATACAAACAACTCATACAGATAAATATCAAAAAAAATCCAAACAACCCAATCAAAAAATGAGTGGAAGACCTAAATAGACATTTCTCCAAAAAAGATACACAGGTGGCCAACAAACACATGAAAAGATGCTCAACATCACTAACTACTAGAAAAATGCAAATCAAAACTACAATGAGTTATCACCTCACACCAGTCAGAATGGCCATCATCACAAAATCTACAAACAATAAATGCTGGAGAGGGTGTGGAGAAAAGGGAACCCTCTTACACTGTTGGTGGGAATGTAAATTGATACAGCCACTATGGAGAAAGTATGGAGGTTCCTTAAAAAACTAAAAATAGAACTAGCATATGACCCAGCAATCCCACTACTGGGCATATACCCAGAGAAAATGATAATTCGAAAAGATACATGCACCCCAATGTTTACTGCAGCACTATTTACAATAGCCAGAACATGGAAGCAACCTAAATGTCTATTGACAGAGGAATGGATAAAGAAGATGTGGTACATCTATACAATGGAATATTACTCAGCCATAAAAAGGAACGAAATTGTGTCATTTGCTGAGACATAGATGGACCTAGAGACTGTCATACAGAGTGAAATAAGTCAGAAAGAGAAAAGCAAATATCGTATATTAACGCATATATGTGGAATCTAGAAAAATGGTAAAGATGATCTTATTTGCAAAGCAGAAATAGAGACACAGACGTAGAAAACAAACTTATGGATACCAAGAGGGAAAGGGGGTGGGTGAGATGAATTGGGAGACTGGAACTGACATGTATACACTATGTATAAAATAAGTAACTAATGAGAACCTACTGTATAGCACAGGGAACTCTACTCAGTGCTCTGTGGTGACCTAAATGGGAAGGAAATCCAAAAAAGAGGGGATATATGTATATGTATGGCTGATTCACTTTGCTGTAGAGCAGAAAGTGACACAGCAGTGTAAAGCAACTATACTTCACTTTAAAAATAAAGAAATAAAAGCCACTTGCTAATAATAGAGACTAAATATGATTCTTAGAGGAGCACACATTTCAATTATGTCTGAGCAATAATTTACCTCTCTTTAAAATAAAAGTAATAGTACAAATATCAAACTAAATTAATTCAATCCATTAATATAAAGATAGGCTGTTTTTGAGATATAGGGATTTTAGAAATTAAAGGTGGAAAATACAAGGGTCTAAAATAAGCCCATCATTGCTGTAAGTCATGAGGAAGGGTGATCATTCTTAGGAAACTGTGGCATTGTACTCTTGAATGAGAAATTATATAAGTATGTATGTCCCTAATTAGTCAATTACGAGTTAAAAATAAAGCAAATCCTGATGTGTTCTTATTTAATTACCCTGAGATGCATGCTTATTGAATACCAGGTTATAAAATATATATATAAAATATAAAATATAAAATATTTAAAGCATGGTGATACCTATCAGGGAATAATGTTATATGGAACTTAGTAAGAATTTTAAAATGATTAGGTTTATCTGAACATGCTGATGAATCAATTTCCCCTATGTTCTAGGTTCTGTGAACAATATCAAATAAGTAAAACAACAGTATCTATTCTCAAAGTGTTGAAAATCTAGAAGTAAGACATAAAATAAGTTCGAGAACAAGAAAACACATGACTAGCTGCAAAAATCAGCACCGGAGCCAATAACTCAGAAATATTATGTACTGTATTCACCTAATCACCCATCCATCCATTCAACATTTGTACAGCAATAACCAGTACTAGATATTTGGTATACAAAGATAGGTAAGATCAACTAATTTAAGGTAAATTCGAAATAATCTAATAAATTTTCATGAAGATTTTATTTAAATTAGACTTTAAATGAAATCGGAGATTTAAATAGACTCAAATTATGATTGGGATGAACATTTTGGTATACTATAAATGAAGGCAAATCCCTGATGATATTGGCCATCTCTTTTACTTTAACATTCATTCTATTATTCTTCGTACTTCTTCACTAACACAAACTTCCATCATGCTCCTCCTTTTCAGAATCTTTTCACTATGCCTTCTGGCCCTCGTGATCTATGATAAACTCGTCCAGAGCTTGAGTTTCTTCCCTGAACCCTCAACACCTTGCTTTACTTGAATTCCAATTCTTCCCTGAGGATATATCACCCTCTGTAGACTTTTCATCCTGGTTATTCTCTCATACCCAAAGTGTCTCAGAGTCAAGAAGCAAAGTTCTCTGCTGCTTTATCAAACATTGCTTCCCTAAAATTGTGGAAAAGAATAACTAATTTCCGTTAAGGTTCATGTTATCCTGTCTTCATAGATATTCTCTCCTAGACATTTCCTCTTCATTCCCTGAACATTTTTTCTTCATTTCTTGAGAACAACGATTCTTGATTCTATCTTTTCTCACATTCCAATTGCTGCCACCATCTTTTGTGACTTCGATCAATGTCCATGTGGATAACCTATCCAAGAACCTGGCCTCTCTTGACCAACTTATCCATTTCCAGTGCCTTTCTTTCTTTCTTTCTTTCTTTCTTTCTTTCTTTCTTTCTTTCTCTTTCTTTCTTTCTTTCTCTCTCTCCCTCCCTCCCTCCCTTCCTTCCTTCCTTCCTTCCTTCCTTCCTTCCTTTCTTTCTTATTTATTTATTTATTGCCGTGTTGGGTCTTCGTTTCTGTGCGAGGGCTTTCTCCAGTTGCGGCAAGAGGGGGCCACTCTTCATCACGGTGCGCGGGCCTCTCACTATCGCGGCCTCTCCCGTTGCGGAGCACAGGCTCCAGACGCGCAAGCTCAGTAGTTGTGGCTCACGGGCCTAGTTGCTCCGCGGCATGTGGGATCTTCCCAGACCAGGGCTCGAACCCGTGTCCCCTGCATTGGCAGGCAGATTCTCAACCACTGCGCCACCAGGGAAGCCCCCATCTCCGGTGTCTTTACTTTTTATTCCATCTCAGCTGCCCACTCCCACCATCATACTCTGAACCCTTCTCATCACATCACATTAACTGAAAACATTCTCCTCTGTAACCACAGCCCCTTATCTTTCCATAATTCCTGCTCAACTACTACCCTCACATCTGTTCCTTGATATCCTTGGAACTTTCAGTCCACTAACCTTTCTACTTTCCCCTGCCTATTAGTCCCCTTCTAGCTTCACTTCTCTCTTTATTCCACTTAGATTTCATGGTCTACAATTAAAATAAATGGCTTGAAAATACTCGTAACATTTTTGCCTCTCTGTTCATCCCAGACCTCAATTAATAGCTATCTTCAAATAGCTCTCCTATATCTTACACTCCATATTTTACCATTTGCACTAGTATTTAAGCATGCCCAAATCTCCCCTAACCTCAAAAACATCTTTCCTGAACCCCCTCTCTATTTTCACAGGCAAACTTGGTGGAAGAGTTGTGTACATGATTGCCACTCTAGTTTGGATTCTGACCCCTCTACCCCACCAAAACAGGTCTCTCTAAGGCTACCCATTACTTGCATATCCTAAATTCAAAGGACAGTTTTCAGCACTCAGATTATTGGTTCCATCTGGAGCATTTGACAAAGTTGAGTATTCCTTCCTTCAAAACCTCATTCTTGGATTCTGTGATATTTTACTATCTCTTTCTTCCTACTCTACCCCACCTTTCTCCAATCTTTACATCTAGGAGTTCCTGAGGACTTTCTCTTCTCACCCAAGACAATCCCACCCACTCCCATGTCTATTTCCTATAACTCTTATGTGTTCACACAGAAATGAAATATGGAGCCAGATTTAATGAACTATAGACATGTAGGCACATATTAAGTACCCTCTATCACTAAAACTTAAGTTTCAACACATTTTCTGTAGGTCAGAAGTCCAAATGAGTTCAGGTGGATGTTCCACTTAGGGTCTCACAAGACTGAATAAAAGTTTCAGCTGGGCTGGGATATTATCTGGAGGCTCTGATGAAGAAATCTACTTCCAAGCTCATTCAAGTTGTTAGCCAAATTCAGTGCTTTGCAGTTGTAGGACTGAAGTCTCAATTTTCTAGCTAGACAGACTACTTTGCATAGATTATGCTAATTAACTACTGTCTGTACAGGAAGGGTTCTATGTTTATGAGAGAAAGAATAAAGTTTCATTATTAATAAATCATAATGACTACATATAATATTATTAATAAATTTAATAAATTGAATAAGAAATAAAACTTGAGGGAGGAAAAGGCGAGAGGCTATTCCAGATAAGTGTAATAGGGAGATTACTATATGGTACCAAAAATACAAGTGAAGAAAGTAATTGGGGTTATACACTAGGAAAGAATGCCATACGAACAAGTTGAGTGTATGAGAAAAGTTCAAATTATGAGAGGGATATATCATGGTAGGAAGGGTAACTGACAACATTCCAACTATTGAGTATAACTTAAGAACTGACGAAAGCAAGTAAATACTAAACCATGTGGCTATTTCAACATTTACCAGTCAGGGTTCTTATTTGAAATCATTGGAAGCTAACTCTGTCTAAGTGGAACAGCAGTTTATTAAAGGGACTTGTATGACTAGAGAACCAGGTTTATGGCTAAGCTTCTCAAGAAAAAAACCTAAAACCATACTGCAGAACTGACGTTGTGAGGAAATCTGCTACTGCTCCTACTGGACACTTCTATGCCAAGGTCTTTTCTCTCCTGTAATTATTATTTATTATTGTTCAGCACCAATACAATTTCTGTACCAGCAAATCTATTTTAGAATTACTAATGACTCGATATCAGATTCCTTCAACCTGATGAGAACATAATTTGAGTGCAGCATCTGCTTCTCTGTTCAGTCTGTGCTGAGGTTTCCTAGAGATGAATATGAGTGGAGTGTCTAGGTAACACGGCTCATGCCCTAGCTACCAGTGAAACTAGGGAAGTGAATTATACAGTTTAACTTAGGGAGGTGGGTGGGACTCAGTTGGGACTTCCCCAGACATTAGAAGGTTGCTGAAAAAAGTATGAAGAAGTGAGAAAACATAATAAATGCCCACAACAAAATATCATATGCTAAGCATACAAAACTCACCTAAAATCCATTAACTTTTCTCCCAATATATATTAGTAGAATCAGAGAATATAGCGCTGGGTAGAACCTTAGAGATCATTTGTTTTAATGCTCTCATTTTACAAACAAGAAACCTGATGCCCAAAATGATTAGATAATTTATCCAAACTGACACAACTAGTTAGTAGAAAGAACTCATGCTTTTCAACCCTTCATATATTTTCCACTGTTCACTGATCAAACTATATGCTTATCTTAATGTTAAACTTAAATTTTACCCTCAAGGAAACTCAGGGCTTAGTTCTCAGAAAGTCAGTTTGGTGATACTGGTCATTTTTCTCTCAATGTATTGATTTAATCAGTTTCTGAAAAACTAGCTATAAAACTAAATTCTATATGCAGAATTCTAATTTTCTATTATTACTCATGAAAATGAACTGTAATTAAGCTTTGAATATGTTTTAACCACAGTCTGTAAATTTTTTAACTAGATTAAAACTTTCCCTTGCCAAAAGGCTAATATTCTTGCAAGAAAAAGAAGTAATTATTCAAGAGCTATAAGAATAAATGTTTAATTATGAAAGTACCTCTCACTCATATATTATTACATCTTACAAAATTAGAGCTAAAATCACCTAAGTAATCCACAGTCACATGATTTCTCTATACAGTTAATATCAACACCTAAGCAAAGAGAACATTAACACTAGAGCACAGACAGAACACATACATTCTTTTAGTATTCTATTTTTATGACAAGACAGCTGATAGACAGAATTATGAGTCTTAACCTCACAACTGTCATACACTAGTTGTTTTTGGCACAGAAGCCAAAAACAAGCAATGAGATTTTGAGCAGGTGGAGAAAGAAAGAAGGCCAAGACAGAGCAACAATTCAACACAGGCACTAACTTTGAGAAGCATGGCAATGCAGAGAAAAAATTCTCTAAGCGCAGAAGATAAATAGTTTTGTTCAGATTTAAATGTTATGTCTTAGAAGCTATCTATTTAGCACTTTTTTCTTTCTCTGAACACTCCACAGAAATTTATTGTAATGGTTGTCAGACATATAGAAATACAGAATCAAACATAAGCCAACACATGGTCCATCGACAGATGAATGGATAAAGAAGATGTGGCACATATATACAATGGAATATTACTCAGCCATAAAAAGAAACGAAACTGAGTTATTTGTAGTGAGGTGGATGCACCTAGAGTCTGTCATACAGAGTGAAGTAAGTCAGAAAGAGAAAAACAAATACTGTATGCTAACACATATATATGGAATCAAAAAAAAAAAATGGTTCTGAAGAATCTAGGGGCAGGACAGGAATAAAGACGCAGAGGCAGAAAATGGACTTGAGGACACAGGGAGGGGGAAGGGTAAGCTGGGACGAAGTGAGAGAGTGGCATGGGCATATATACACTGTCAAATATAAAACAGATAGCTAGTGGGAAGCAGCCGCATAGCACAGGGAGATCAGCTCGGTGCTTTGTGACCACCTAGAGGGGTGGGATAGGGAGGGCAGGAGGGAGACGCAAGAGGGAGGGGATAAGGGGGTATATGTATGTATATGTATAGCTGATTCACTTTGTTATAAAGCAGAAACTAACACACCATTGTAAAGCAATTATACTCCAATAAAGATGTTAAAAAAAAAAATGAAAAAAAACCCCACCATAAGCCAACACATGTGATGTAGGTGTGGATAGAAATCATTTAGTTTGACCAGAGGAAAAAAGCGTATTATTTTGTATGGCTTCATTTCCTTTGTGAAAAGAAGATAATTAATACAGAATTGGGAAGAGATATCTCAAAGCAAATAAAGAAACACAAAATACATACCTCTTGATGATACAGTCATTCTCTTCTAATATAAATCAGGTATTTCTATATACAAGGATGCATTTTCCACAGATTAACTAGTGATCACTCAAACCAAGTAATGAGAAAGTTTAAAAATCATAGCAAGAATTATAGAATATTCAATTTTATTAAAAGTTATTTCTTCCCTCTGAAATAGTGCTTGCACTATTTTTGCCTCTCCTCTGATAAACTGCTGATATCATTTAAAAAAGACATTTCCCCCAAACAGTAATTCTAAAATGTAAAATTAAAACAAGTTATCAATTTACCCAATAAAGGATAATTATTATATTAAAAACCCATAGGGATATACTATATTTATTATCACCTTTTGGTTTTTAAAGATGCTGAAATCATCTAGCTAAAATGGTATGGTTCTTTGGGAATGAAGGTCCTATAAGATCAAATGCTGCCTGGTATAAATTCAGTGAGACTCTAACCTTGCACTTATGCTTAACACATTTAAAGGCTTAAAAACAACTCTAAAATATTATACCTTTATTTTAATATATAAGTCTATTCCAAATCTGTATATTTATGTGTAAAAATGCTTCTTATTCAATTATGAGAGGAATAAATATAATTCAAAATTTATATTTCCAGCATATCACAGATTTTCTCATAATCTAAATAACTATGTGGCATAGTGTATCTCCCTGGTTTAAATAAACAGTGCAACTCTCCTGCGATTTGCAATGTCTTGCAGGACTTTAGTTAAAAATATGGAGAGAGAGATGACAGACAGACAGTGAGGGGGAGACACTTGTGTGTGATCAAAACCTGGAGGAAAAAAGAGAAAAGGGAGAATAGCTCATAGTACTAAACGGAAGTATTCTCTCAGAAACACTGCAAAATCTTTGTTAAAAAAAAAAGAAGTGGAAAGTATAACAAGGGCAGAGTTTTTTTTGAACCTTTAAAAATAATTTCATAGCAGTTCTGGAAGGATAATCAGTTATGACCTAGGCAGCAGCACAAATTCTATAAAAGCAAATAATTTCTGCAGTATATCAAATAAGATATGGGCTAGATAGCTGTTAAAGTATCACCTAGTTTTAACCTGGAAAGAAAACAATAAATTCTATAAGGAGTTCAGATGATGTCATAAGCAATCATGTAATAAATGTTTAACAAAGGAATAAATATGTAAGACATCAGGCCAGACTCTGTGAAGATAAAATAAAATACATAAAATAAATCATACATAATCTTCAAGGGCAGCTTTTATAGATGACAGAAAGTTATACGTACCTATTTAGGACTTAGAAATTTTGTAGGTATGATTACTATGCAAAAAATAGGCTGAGAAAGTTGTTGGGTTGATCATAGATTTTAAAAGTTGTGTATATTATATACCATGACATAAACTGTATTTGGGCTATTTGATCAGATACTCACAGAATGATTGTAAGAAGGTTCCAATATCACAGGTAATGACATTTTCCCTTGAAGATTCAATTTTGTTAAATAAAAAATCTTTTCCCCCACAATCTTTTCTTTTTTCATGCGATGTATACCATACAGTCTAAACCGAACTGCATAATTTCCAATCATCTCAGATTCAACATGATTAAATTTGAATGTTTCTGTGAAGACAGGGCATGGTCCTCTCTGGATGCTGGTTTTTGCTCTCTGTTTCTTTATAGGTAGAAGAACAAGGTGTACTTGCCATGAGTTGCCACCTGTCCTGTTATATGTTGGGATATCTGTGACAGCTGTCACTGTTACCAGAAGCTTCTGTTCTTGTGAGTCATAGTCAAAAGTCACATCCAGTGTGCCATATTTAGCTTCTGGCTCAGGATCAAAAGGTTTAGGAAGCTGTGAAGATGATCCTTGAGCTGACATATCCTAAGAAAAGCAAATTTAAATGTTTTCAATTTTTAACTCTATTATTTAATCTAGCATGTAAATAAGTACCTGATATTTCTTTAGAAGAATGATATGAAAACTTTTTATTTGCTATCATAAAGAAAGTAATAATAATTAACAGCCAACTACAATCAAAAGCTACTCTATGGGGACAAAGTAATGTAAGTGGTAAGTTAAACTCAAAAACTTATTATAATAAAGACATAGAATTTAATATTCACCATCACAATTTTGAGAAAGTTGGATATATGTTTTTATCATGAGAAACGAAAATATATACTTCCATGTGTATTTCTGCTCCTTTTGTAAAAAAAATTACTAAATTTTTAACATTATAAACAAAACTGACAGCTCAATATTAGGCTGGAGAGAAAGAGAACATAAATGAAAGTATAATGCTACTGAAAAATTTGGTACCATTTTCAGATTTGTTTCAAATGCCCCCATCTGTAATAGAATGTTAACACATTTAGGCTTGAAAATCAATGGAAATGTGAAATATGAAAGTATAAATACAAAGGCCTCAAAATACTTGCAGCCAAATATTTATTTTCCATAACACACACACACTACTTCAATTTTTAACCAGAATTTAAAACTATGTATTATTTTCTAATACTAATTACTGTTGAAAATGGCAGAATACATATTCCAAAAGTTCAAGAAAGTATGAAACTATATATTTTAATTGTAAGATTAAAAGAAACTGTATCTCTTTTGCCTGGAATTGTCTAAAGTTCCTGCTAGTCTAACTATCCGGAATGTAATAGGAGTTTCAGCTAGTGACTAATAGTGCCAAATTCAGGTCTCTGACTTTTCAGCTATACCACTTCACCCCTTCAAATATTTTAACAAATATTAAGTGTTTTTCATTTTAAAATGTGGGTCAATTTTATAATTTTCTGAATTTTTCTGAACTTTTATTTAATGCGTACTGTAGTAGGCACTACTACTGACTCTTAGTCTTCCCTTTTTGCATGTCTCAAAAAAACTACCTGGGTTTTAGCCAGAAACACATTGTCTGGCAAGAGACTTGACTTTGAAGTCTTCCTTACAACTGATATAGCCATGAAACTCTGCTCTAGCCAAAGGGAGAGAAACAGAGTTCTGTATGAAACATCCAGATCAGGTTTGTAGAAAAAATTACGTGCTCTTCACTCTCTATCTCTCACTCCTCCCACAAGCAGATACACAGATAGGATGTGTGGGTCAGCTTGGACCATGTGGATTAGGACAACACCCTAGGGGACAGAAGAGTGACTAAAAAGCAGGAACTGGGCCCCTGGATGATGTTGTAGAGCAAAGTCACCTACTCACCCAGGAGTACTGTTAAATGAAAGACACACAATCTTCTGTGGTTTTGTATCTGTATTTGCCATTGTACTTGTCTCCTTGTTATAGCAGCTTAACACGTACCTAACTATTGCACCTACTATGTGCCAGGACATATTTTGGGTGGGGGATGCAGCAGAGAACCAAAAAGACACAAGTCTTTGACCTTGTAGATCTTACATGTCTACCTACGATGACTCAATTTTGTATCGTGTATGGAAGAAAAGATGACAAGTGAAGAAGAATATTTTAGGAGTAAGAACAAACTCTCATAGAATAATTCAGTTTTTTATGCAATATGATTAGATCAGGGTAAAAATATTCTTACTCTGTTAAATTGACAGTTTAGAACAAAATATTTTAATGCATGCCACTTCATAATTGCTAATTAAATGATTAATTACATTAATTTATTTTTCAATTAAATATTTTCTAAAATAGTGTCATGACAGCTAAGATTTTCAAGGCAATAAAGATTTTTATATGGTCTCAGATAACTATTTCTGAATTTTGTTTCTCTTGGTGCCTCCCTATTTTTTTTTTTTCCTGGGCATTCCTTGTGAAACTGAGGGTTAAAAGGGTGGGACTTTTACAGATAAAAGCTACTATTTGCATTCTACAAACAGGTAATTAGAAAATAATCCCTCTTTTCAAGGTTCTGAGTCAAAGTTTTCAATAATCTTTAGCCAGCAACAGGTCATCAATACAGTTAATGAACTCCTTGCTGGGGAATCCTTCTGAACCCTCCTCACTCCTCTCCCAGTTCAACTGTGTAGGAAGATAGGCTCTAAAATAGCTGGATCCTGGATTAAACCAATAGGAAGGTAAGAATTTTCTATTTGATAAATAATATCTATTAAAGGAATGGTAGGAAGCAAAGTAAACTTGAAAAAACACAAGAATGAGTTTTACACTAACATAGGCTATCAGCACCTAAATATTTATGTGACATGCATTTGCTGTAGTCTGAACATATTCAGTTTCGCTGTAGAAGACAGAAAAACAAGCAGGATGGAGGAGACTCAATAAGAAGTGTTAACACAGCAAGCTTCTGAAATATGGGCAAAACTCACAGGTTCTGTTAACTACAGATAATAAGTAAGGAAGTAACTTGAGAGACACAGGCAGAATTCAGAAGATGTGGTAAATATATATATAATAACTAAGTTAATAACTTGTAAGATATGTCAGAGACAGAATAAACAGAAAATAAGATAGAACAAATGACTATTACCTATGGAAAGGGATGGAAAGGCCAAGCTATGATGATGTCACCTCTGGGCTGACAGCTCTGTCACCCACGTGTTCTATTTAAGAAATGCAGATAAAATCTATGTCTATTTAGTAGACTAACTGCAAGTTTCACTTGTGGCCAGGAGTACTTGCCCCTGCATCTCTCCCATAAAACAAGTATGTGTTTTTGGCCACTGGCACCCTTGTTTAAATCTCAACTTTTGTCCTTGTTACCGTGCCGTAATTAGGGAATGCTGATGGAGCAGAAAGAGTAAGACTGAACATAAGGACATTATATAAACCAGGATTCACACGGTGTTTGTTGTCTTGCCTAAGGGCATCCTATCCTAAGTGTGTTTTCCTACCTTATCTTGCTCCTCTTACTTCTTGCTTTATATTTGAAATAGCTTAAAACACACATACACACATGCATGCACACACACACACAAGTGTAACCTGAGCATCTTAACTTGGTCTGTGAGTCCTCTGGGATAGCTTGCCAGGTGGTGTACTTGGAGGGTACCAATACTTCAAAGTAATTTCGCACACAATGAGTCAGGTCAAGAGGGGCAATAGAGCATAGTTGTTAAGAGCACTGTTTTTGCAGTCAGGCAGACCTGGCTTTGAATTACAGTTCTACTGTTTAAGAGCTGCTTATACCTGGGCAACTTGCTTAATTCTCTGAGTCTTAATGCTTTCATTTCTAAAATGGAAATAACAACTTTCTGAAGATGAGGTTGTTAAGAGTTAGATGAGCTGACTATGTAAAGCTTATAGAAAAATTCCTGGCACAATTGGTGATAGCTATTATTGTTGTTGTCAGTTACACAATCCAGGTTTCACTGCTTGTGTGTTGGCTATCTATATAGTTTGCAAATCTATAAAATAGTTATCTCAAATTTGCTCAGGTACAAAACATGGAGAAATATTCTTTGTGGAAAATGATGAAATGCTGCTATGTTAAATTTATAATACCAATGCAGAATTTCCTTCTAAGTTAGATACTATATAATAATATTAGAAATAGTAGAAGAGTAGTAACAGATAAAAAGTGTTCCTAGAAATTATATAAGAAAAACTTTGAGGAAATTCTATTCAGAGCTGTACTTTCATTACTTAATTTTGGCAGTAGATAAAAATTCACCTAGTAAGAACACTGACACACTGCAGTATCATGAAATGTTGCCTGGGACAAAAGTTGTAAAAACTTGCCATCTAGAAAAAAACGAAACCTAAAAGTAAATACTGCCTAATGAAAACCTCTAGACTACCTTTATAGTTTTTATCATCATTGAAAGATTAAAACAAATCCTTTTTAGAACACGGAAAGACTTCAAAAGTATAACACACCTATTTTTGTTGTTGTTTTCACATTTTTTGCTCCAAAAAAAGGAAATAACTTAAAACACAACCAACCAACCACTCTGCATGCATGATGCCATGAATTCAAATTTCATTAGTAAAGCTGAGCATCACTTATCCCTTCCATATTCCATGGTATGGAAATGCAGACATGATTCTGAAAGGCTTGTAAAACGTTAAAGGGCCACCTCCCAATAGTAAAAATATCCAAATAAAATAATTTAAAAAATAAACACAAACATAAATAGGAGCCTCAAGATAAAAGAAATGGGTAATTCCAGAATGTTTTATGTAAAATGTTAAAAAAAAATTTTTTTAAACCCCTATTGAGGTTGAAACCTGAGGCAAGATACTTTTCAATATCTTGCATATTGCTCTCATTTTTATCTACCTGTCCTCTTTTGAAAGGGAGTTGAAGGATGGTTGGGACAGCCCTGAAAAATCTGCTGGATAAAAATAGAAACTGGTACCATAAGCCATAAAGGACAAGATAGTGATAAAACCTTCTGACCAAGAGGATAAGCACAGGATTATTATCTTCCAAATAACATTCATTTAAAAAATTCTATGTGCTTTTACTTACTTCAGGGCTCAGGACTGCAGTGCTGTCACTTGGAACATCTTCTTCATATCCTTTATTATGAAAACTTTCTATTTCATGACCTGTGCTTCCTTCACTCGGACACTTGTTATATGAGCATCTTGGACTGTTGCTGCAGTGGGAAAATTCACATTTACTGTCCCCAATTTCTGAGGGTGTACATGAGAGATGGGGAGAACCACTGTCATCCTGATATGGTGGTGGCTGCAATTCATCCAGTGGGGGTGTTCTTCTCATTCTCTGAATGCAGTTTCCTGATAATGATTAAGAATCTGGTCACTGTTTCCAATTAGCCTCGACATGCAGTACAGTCCACAATAATTGTAATAACTTTAAAAAACTAGATTAAAATTTTGTGGCAAAGTAACTACTAGATTTACTAAATGAGTTTTCTTCTTCCCTAGTTCAGATGCAGAAATCAAATAATCTGGTTTCCCATTCCTCTCCTCCTGCATAATAAGATGAGGAAAAATAAAAGTTATATAACAAGAGAGACCCTGTTTTATACTATAAAAATGGGAGAGCAATAAATACTAGTGAAATTGATGATTTATTTAGGTTTCTTTCAAAACAATCCTAGAGCATACCAACTTCATTTATTCCCTTATGATCTGTGACCTCTCTAGCCACAATAGTAAAAGTATAGTAGGTAAAACAAATATAAACCTCATTTATTGTCTTCAATTACTGAGATGAACTTAAACTAGCATTCACCTTAGCAGAGTCGGAAACTATTTTTCCACATCTATCCTAGATCCAGAATCCTAGAACGGGTGCACTCTGAATGGAGGCCTAATTCCCCCATCCCCGGCAAAGCCTGAAGTCTGCATTCCACCCCGTCTCCATTATAAAGAGGCCACGCCCTGCTCCACCACACCCTGCATCTGTATTCCTTCTAAAGTATGGCTCCAACTTGTCCCCAGCAGGCATCTCCACCTCCAGCAGTTAATTTGAAACTACATTTTCTTTCTCTCTTAAATTATGCCTTTAACTTTTACCTTAAGGATTTATCTAAATAACTGAGAATAAACATGTCTGTGAACAGGATAGAGGTGGGGACAGGAGGGTATGTAAGGAAATAGAGTTCAGTATACAATTTAGGAATAGCTAAGTCTGTGTAGATAAATCCTGGACACAATAACAGATATTAAATTTAAACACTGCTCATTTTTTCCTTTAATGGACTGTCACTCTCCTTTCTCAAAAGGGACTCTGAAAAAAGGTAGTTTGCATTGTAATTCTTATAATGGAGTTCAGTTCAAATGTTCAATAGGTCTTCTGTTCTTCCTTAGAAAAACTTTACATAAGAACTATAAAACTCATTGAAAAATTACCACAATGTCTGGTTCAAATGAAAAAGATTGAACTTAGCACAGATTTACATATTTGCTCAGAAGCCCTAATTTTGGAAAAAGAAATTAAATGTCTCACTTACTGACTCTAACATACCCACTTTAGAAAACATAAGCACAAAGTAGAAAAGTTAATGACTTAATATAGTTGAAGCTAAATTTGAGAAGATAGATTAGATAGATGGATTGCAAATAGTAGCTAATAAAACACAACAAACCAGATTTCAGAACAGGGCTTCCAGGAAAACTTTTGTTTTCCTGACAAAAGCAGGCAGACTCAACTGGCATGCCCCTTTTGTCCACTAGCCTTTTCCCCTCCTCCTGCTTGGAGGTGCTGCACTCATCTTGTAACCATGAAGTAACAAGCATGAGAATGAAAACTAAGAATAATGAAGAAGCATCTGAAAAATCACTAAGTAGCTATCTCCAAACTTCTTGATGCCTGAGACAAATAAATCCCTCTTTGTTAACAAAAACAGGGACTTCCCTGGCAGTCCAGTGGTTAAGACTCTGCGCTTCCACTGCAGGGGGCATGGATTCGATCCCTGGTCCGGGAACTAAGATCCCACATGCCTCACAGCACAGCCAAAAAACAAAAAACACAACAAAACCTGATATTTTAATTTTCTGTTGTTTCTAAATATATTCTCTACTGATAGTTTTTAAATCAGTAAAAGGACATCTTCTCTCCCTTTAAAATGTATATTTAATCAGCCATTGAATTATAAGTTAAATTGTAATATCTAAATATTTACTGTACCATGAAGTCAATCAAAAAATTCCCAATGTAGTGGTTCTAAGAATCAGCATGCCATCTTTTCCTTTACCTTAATTTTTTCAAAAAGAGAGATGATCTTTCCAAGAAGTCTCTCAGCATATTACCCCACAGATCTCACTGGACAGAACTGGGTCACATGTCTATTTCTAAACCCATCTGTGGTAGGGGGAATGTGATTACCATAAATGGTTTAGATTAATCAGAAGCCATCAAATTGAAGCTGGGGATGGAATCCATTTCACTGTTCATATCTATACGGAAAAGAGTAGATGCCACTCACCAAGAAAAAAAAAGAGAGAAGACTCAAATTAGAAATGAAAGAAGAGAAATTACAATTGATACCACATATAAAAAGGATCATAAGAGATCAGTATGAAAAATTATATACCAACAAATTGGACAACCTGGAAGAAATGGATAAATTCCAAGAAACATACAATCAGCCAAGACCGAATCATGAAGAAATAGAAAATCTGAACAAACCAATTACTAGTAAGGATATTGAATCAGTAATCAACTTCCCAACAAACAAAAGTCCAGGATCAGATGGCTTCACTGGTGAATTCTATCAAACACTTAAAGAAGAATTAATACCAGTCCTTCTCAAACTCTTATAAAACACAGGCAAGGAGGGAACACTGGCAAACTTGTTTTACAAGGCCAGCATTACCCAAAGCCAGACACGGACACTACAAAAAAAAGAAAATTACAGGCCAATATTCCTGATGAACACAGACGAAAAAGTGCTCAACAAAATATTAACAAACTAAATTCAAGAATATATTAGGAGGATCATACATCATAATCAAGTAGGAGTTATTCCAGGGGATGGTTCAACATATGTAAACCAATCAATGTAATACAAAACATTAACAAAATGAAATATGAAAATAATATGATCATTTCAATAGATACAGAAAAAGCATTTGGCAAAATTCAACATTCATTCATGATAAAAACCCTCAACAAACTGGGTACAGAGGGAACATACATCAACATAATAAAATCCATATATGAAAAGTCCACAGCTAACATCATACTCAACAGTGAAAAGCTGAAAGCTTTTCCTCTAAGACTGGGAACAAGACAAGGATGCTGACTCTCACTGTTTTTATTCAACATGGTCCTGGAAGTCCTAGCTAGAGCAACTAGGCAAGAAAAAAAAAAAGACATCCAAATTGGAAAGGAAGAAGTAAAACTGTCTCTATTTGCAGATGACATAATATTATATATAGAAAACCATCAGGAGTCCACCAAAAAACTGTTAGAGCTAATAAACATAATCAGTAAAGTTGGTGGATACAAAATCAATATAAAAAAATCAGTTGTGTTTTTATCAACTAACAATGAATTATCATAAAAAGAAATTAAGGGAAAAAAATCCCATTTACAATTGCATTAAAAAGAATAAAATACCAAGGAATAAATTTAACCAAGGAGGTGAAAAGACCTGTACACTAAAAACCGTAAGACACTGATGAAAGGAGTTGAAGACACAAATAAAAATGGAAAGATATTCTGTGCTCATGGATTGGAAGAATATTGTTAAAATGTTCATACTACCCAAAGCAATCTACAGATTCAATGCAATCGCTATCAATATTCCAATGGCATTTTTTTCCATAGAAATAGAAAAAAAAATTCTAAAATTTGTATGGAAACACAGAAGATTCCAAATAGCCAAAGCAATCTTGAAAAAGAAGAAGAAAGCTGGCGGTACCACACATCCTGATTTGAAAGTGTATTACAAAGCTATAGTAATCAAAACAGTATGGTATTGGCAAAAGAGCAGACACATAGATCAAGAGAACAGAATAGAGAGCCCAGAAATGAACCCATACATGTATGGTCAATTAATTTATGACAGAGGAGCCAAGAATATACAATGGGGAGAGGATAGTCTCTTCAATATATGGTGGTGGGAAAACTGAACGGCCACATGCAAAATAATGAAATTGAACTACTGTCTGACATCATGTACACAAATCAACTCAAAACATAAGACCTGAAACCATAAAACTCCTAGAAGAAAACATAGTGGGTAAGCTCCTTGACATTGTTCTTAACAATATTTTAGATCTGACACAAAAAGCAAAGGCAACAAAAGCAAAAATAAACAAGTAGGATTACGTCAAACTAAACAGCTTCTGCACTGCAAACAATCAACAAAATTAAAAGGCGACCTACAGAATGGTGGAAAATATTTGCAAATCATATATCTGATAAGGTGTTAATATCCAAGATACATAAAGAACACACACAACTCAGTGAAAAAACAATCTGATTAAAAAATGGGTTGAGAAACTAAAAAATGTCTTTGGCAAAAACTTTCTTTTTCCAAAGAAGATATCCAAATGGCCAATAGGTACATGAAAAGGTGTTCAAACCACTAATCATCAGAGAAATGCAAATCAACCACAATGAGATATCAACTCACACCTGTCAGAATGGTTATTATCAAAAAGACAAGAGATAACAAGTGCTGGCTAGGATGTGGAGAAAAGGGAATCCTTGTGCACTGTTGGTAGGAGTGTGAACTGTTGAAGCTACTATGGAAAACAATATGGAGATTCCTCAAAAAAATTAAAAATAGAACTACCATATGATCCAGCATTTCCACTTCTGGGTATTTATCAGAAGGAAATGAAATCACTATCTTGAAAAGATATGCGCACTCCCATATTCACTGAAGTATTATTTATAATAGCTAAGACATGGAAACAACTTAAGTGTCCATCAATGAATGAATGGATAAAGATAATGTGGTATATACACACAACAGACTATTATTCAGCCATAAAAATGAAGGAAATCCTACCATTTGTGACAACAGGGATGGACCTTAAGGACATTGTGCTAAGTGAAGTAAGTCAGAAAGAGAAAGATAAATACTGTATGATGTCACTTATAGCTAAAAAAACTGAATTCATAGATACGGAGAACAGTGGTGGTTGGCAAAAAAAGGCAGGGATGAGGGTTGGGGGAAAAGGGTGAAGGTGGTCAAAAGGTACAAACTTCCAGTTATAAGATAAATAAGTCCTGGGGATGTAATGTATAGCACAGGGACTGCAGTTACTACTACTGTATTGTATATTTAAAATTTGCTGAGAGTAGAATAAAAGTAGATAAAAGTTCTTATCAGAAGAAAAAATTTGTAACTACGTGAAGTGACTGATGTTAACTAAACTTACTGTGACAATCATTTTGCAATATTTACATATATCAAACCATTATGTTGTACAGCTTGGAATAATACAAAGTTGTATGTCAATTAAACCTCAATAAAACTGGGAAAAGTAAAAAATGACTTAATATTTCCCTTCCAAAATACACTATTGGGAATATAAAAATACACACACACATTAAACAAAACAAAACAAAAAAGTAGATGTCTAAAGATTCCAGGAAGGAGGAAGATAAATGATCCTTGCCCTCCTTATACATCAGTCTGGCAGTTGATTTCAGTTTTCATTTTTATTAAAATATCTTCTCTTTCTGTAGCTCTTTTTCCACTTTAATAATCCTTCTCTGAACTTCCTTTTTATGTGGACAGCACGATACAATTTCTGTCTGGTGATTATGTTATACCTTACTTCCTTTGGCTTACTTTTAATATATCAGGTCCCTGCCTAGTTGCCACCAACTATGGGACTTACACAGCTGAGCTCCAGTCATCTGGCTCTTATTTAGATTTAGTGTAAATGTGCTCCAAAGACCAAGGCACAAGTTACCCCAAAGAAGTTTAGTGATATTTAAAGATGCTAAGTAGGTTCCATGGGTAGACTTCAATATTGTTTCTGGATTTGAGAGAAACAATTTTAAAGCTGTGAATTGGAATATATAAAATATTTTGGAACATATAAATGAGATATATATAATATACATGAACATTGGGATATATAAATTGTATATATGTAGGTTTATATAATTATATATTATTGTATAAATCCTCAAAGCTTTGAAAATAATATTAACACACTTTTCTCTTTCCTTTTCAGTTTACTTTTGCACTTTACTTTTCAAAGTGAAGAACACCAAATGTATCTGGAATCTAAATTTCATAAAAAAGATACAGTTACGAGGATTTCTCCTTTTTTAACTTTTGCAATAATATCTTTTTTCTCTAGTTGATAACTGCTTTATATTGTCTATACAGTGTAATAACTAAGAGTTGGCTTAAAATGAATTGCTATTGCAAACATTTCAAGACAATTGTTTTTATAAAATAACACAAGTTATGTCGGAGTTGTTAAATTACACTGTAAACATCCAGCCTTGGGAAGAAATTTTTTGTGGGACTATCAAACACCAAAATGATGATGATGCCCTACTATTACTTTATCCCTCATTTTACAACCAAATTTCATACCCTATTTTATGGCAATGATATATCCATAAAAGGGTTCATGCATGAATATATTTTAAGCATTTTAATTTTCCATTTGCATATTGCACGGTACCTACAAAACAAAACAAAGTATCTTCCTACTCTAGAAATAAACAGGATGCATGCATATCAGGAATATGACCTGTAGTTCTTAACGTTATGTTTTAAGACAGTGGTTTTCAGAGTTTGGGAACTGCAGCTCTAAAAAGTGGTGAATATTCAACATCTGTAGAATTCACATTTCTTTTCAAATACCTGGGGAAACTTGCCAAAATTGATCATATACTGGGCAATAAGTTAAGGCTCAACACACTTCTCAAAACTGGAAGTGTAAAAAGGATGTTATCTAACCACAGTGGAATTAAACTAGAAATCACAATCAAAAATATAACTAAAAAATCTATAGATATCTAGATAAAATAACGAGAAATTAAGATGAACTTCTAAATTGCCCATGGATTAAAAAAGAAATCGCAATAGAAATTAGAAAACATATTGAAAATAGTGATATTAAAAATAATCCACAGAAATACCTGTGGAAAAGTGAGAGAGCGGTAGTGTATACATGGACATATAAACACTACCAAATGTAAAATAGATAGCTAGTGGGAAGTAGTCGCGTAGCACAGGGAGATCAGCTCGGTACTTTGTGACCAGCTAGAAGGGTGGGATAGGGAGGATGGGAGGGAGGGAAATGCAAGAGGGAAGAGATATGGGGATATATGTATATGTATAACTGATTCACTTTGTTATAAAGCAGAAACTAAAAAAAAAAAGAGATACTTGTGGAATGTGGCTAAGAAGGATATTTACAGGCCTAAGTGCATATACCAGGGAGGGCAGGGGAGAGAGGAAGGCTGAAAACAATGATCTAAGTACCCATTTCAAGACGTTAAAAATTTAAAAAACATACAAGTGAAACTCAAAGAAAGTAGGAGGAATGAAATAAGGAGCAGAAATCAAAAAGAGAAAACACGCACACAATAGAAAGCTTCAGCAAACCAAAATAAAATTCACTGAGAACACTGATAAAATTAATAAGCTGCTAGAAGAGACTAGTCAGGAAAAAAAGAGAGATGGCATAAATTATTAATATCAAGAGTAAAAAGGAGGACATCATTTCAAATCCTTCAGACATTAAAAAGATAGCAAGCTTTCCCTTTGTTCTTCCCTTTTTGGAAATTTATCAGTCCTAAAGCTCTTCAGTGGGACAGAGGCAGGCAGTGGTCTGCCCAGGTGGTGGCACAAGAAGCCACAGTGGCCCGGAGCCATATGTCAGAGCACAAGTTGGGTGAGGAGGGCCTTCATTCAGGGAGAGGCCAGAAGTGAGGTGTCAGAGCTCAAGGAGGGCAAAGAGGGCATCCATACCTGGGGCAGCACCATGCAGCATGATGGAACCCAATCTGGATGAAAAAGGCCCAGCACAGGGAACCAGAGCCTCAGCAGGGTAAGAAGGTTCCCCCTGGACAGGAAGCCTAGTCTGGGGCAACAGAGCCCAAACAGAGTGAGGAGTGTGCCTACACTGAGGGAAGGGGCGCCAGAGCCTGGGTAGGATCAGAGCCACGGAGGGGGGACTGGTGTGGGCTGTCAAGCCCAGGAAGGCTGAGGAGGGCATCCACACTAACAGGTGGCCTGACACAGGCAAACCAGAACCTAAGCTGGATGGGGAGGGTATCCACGTGTGAGGATAGCCTAGAGTGCGCTGTCTGAGTCCAAGTGGGAAAAGGAAGGCAACTGTGTGGGGAACAGGGGAAGTCCTGGAGTATGGGGTCAGAACCCAAGCAGGAAGTCAGAGCTTAGGTAGGATGATGAGGACATTCAGTGTGGGGCAAGCTGGCCTGGGCTGTCAGAGTCCATGTTCTGAGGGTCACAGGGACATCCAGAAGTGGAAAAGGTTGTATGTGATACTGGAACCTAAATGGGGTGAAAGGGGGATGTGTGCAGAGTGATGGGGAGTGGTGTGGTGGTGATTAAACAGCATATATATTATGGTTAATGGGAGCCAGGTCTTTCAGTGTTTGAAAAGGGAGTTACAAATATGGAAAGGGAAAACACTAGAATAAACTCTGTGGTATTGGATTAGAATGAAAAGATATCAGTGTGGACTCAGCTTGTTAGTAATAGGTAGAACTATAGTGTAAATATGCATATAATGTGTGTACACACACACACATTCCTGAGTATCCTAGCTCTATCCACTGAGAGGGCTTAAGAACAACACTTTGATAGCAATGAGCATAACTATTGCCCAGATCTTGGCTTTTCAATCTGTTCGTCACTAAAAGGAACCACGACTCCATGAAGAAATGGCTAATTCCAGGGCTGAGAAAAGGAAAATACAAGACAAGCCTAGACAAGCTTCTTGTGTTGAGAGTTAAGGACACACTCAAAGAATGATGGGGTCGTGTCAAAATGACAAAGAAACCAGCTTGAAGGGGTTCACACTGACCAAATCCCACTAACAATTTGAGCTTCAAAATAAATAATTATAGTAACTGATTATAAGACATTGAGAAAAAGAGGAAACCATGAATCCATCTAGATATAAATAAATATAAGAATAAACTGAAAGAATTTTGAGAAATAGGTCATTTACGTAGTTAGAAATACATTCCGACAAAGGACTTAATTATCAAGAGTAACTTAGTAGAGAAGCCTGGTACACACCTCCTTAATGACGAGATCAAACTGAACATTCTGAGTAACGGGATAAATCAAAATTGTGCATCACCTGATAAGACGCAAGGAGGGGAATATGGCACCACTTCCAGCTAGAGATGCATAACCTGAATCTAATTGTGAGGAATATCAGACAAACTCAGATATTCTAAAAAACAAGTGTAATCTCCAAGAGGGAATTACCGAAGAACTGTTCTAGACCGAGGGAGACTAACAAGACATGGTAACTAAATGAAAGGCATGATTTTGAACTAGATCCTCTTATAATGCACATTATTTGTACAACTGTTGACCTTGAGTGGGTTCCGAGAATTAAATGTTAAAAATATATCAGTATTAATGTCTTACTTTTGATGGTTGGATCACGGTTATGTAAGAGAATATTCTTACTTGTAAAAAATATACACTAATGTATTTGGGGATGAAGAAGCATCAGCTCAGCAAGCCATTTACCCTCAAATGACTCAAGGTGGTAAAAAGGACTGTAAAGTTGTTCTATAAATGCAAGATGGATTTAACATTAGAAAATTAATCTATCAAATTCACTGCATTTAAAGAATAAAGGTTAAAAGTAATGTGATAATTGTAACAGATTTTGCTTTTTTTACTTATCCAGCTTTAATAATTATTAAAAATTGTACCACTGTATTTCATTTACACCTTCCATTTTCCACACACATCCTTTCTGGATTATTTTAAAGTAAAGATTTTTAAAAGTACCTGATGAAATTAATTATTCATTCATGATAAAAAATCTCTGTGCAAACAAGGAATAGAAGGCAATTTCTTTGAACTCATAAAGGGTATCTTTGAAAGTCCTACAGCAAACAACAAATTTACTGGTGAAATGTTGAAAACTTTACCTCTGAGATCAGGAATGAGACAAGGATGCCTTTTATCACCACCTCTATTCAACAATGTACTGGAGGTCCTAGCCAGTGTAATATGGTGAGAAAAAGAAGATGTAAAGGGATTGGAAAGAAAGAAATAAAACTGTCACTACTCTTTAGATGATGACTGTGATACAGAAATCTCAAAATAATTTAGAGATAAGCTATTAGAGTTAGTAAGCATATTTAGTAAGGACACTGGATACAAGATTAGTATTTAAAAAATCAACTGAATCTCTACATACACACAATGAACAATTAGAAAGTGAAATTTAAAACCAATTCCACATATAATAGCATCAGATAATATCAAATATCTAAGAGTAAATTTCAGAAATGACCTTGCTGCTCTTTTTCCAGTTCTTGGGTTTACAATTAGAATGTGTACTCTGAGCAACTGGCAGAATCCACACTTTGGCCTTCCAAGCAGTGCCTATATGTTACAGGAAGGGACAATTGGAAACACTGCAGTTTCCTTTCTCCAGCAACAAGACATCCCAAGGGAAAAGCAGAGCTTAGTCTCAGTCAGAGACTTGAGAACTGCAGGTTTGGTGACTGCCTTCACTAGTTTGGCCTCTACAAAAATTAATAGGCTTGAAAAATAATGGCAGATTATCATAAAGTTAATTAGAAGATGACTTAACTGGAGCTGCCACTCCAGATGGAGCCTCCTTACTGAGCAAATTAACACAGCCTTGGTATTTGATATGTACCTTTAATTTAGCAAATGCTTTTCCCTTCATAATAATCCAGAGAGAACAAAAGCAACAGGTTATTTACATGTGGTAAGGACAGATATGTCTATTGCCCTGCTTCAGGGAAACATAATAAACTATTCTTGCTCTATGCCGTGATCTGCTTTTGCAGAGACTTTGGCTGCCTCCACATTCCACGCTCCATCTCCTTGATCCTGCTCTAGAAGACAGCAATCTATTAGGATTTGTAAGAGTAGAAGAGTTGACAGATGAATTTTCTTGGTAAATATACATGTGTGACAGAAGTGAGAACTAAATCTTAAGAAAACACAGGGCTTGCCTCCTCAATAAAGTTCTTGAGGATCCAGGGTATGCTAGAATATTCCTCCCGAAGTCAAAGAGAATTTGCTACCCCTTGTCTGCCTCCCACTAAGAAGGAGACAAAAGGTTTGGTTGGCCGCTTTAAACTTTGAGAGCAGCACATTCCATAATTGAGTGTATAGCTCTGATCCATTTATAAGGTAAAATAAAAAGCTATTAGCTTTGAGTAGCACCCAGAGCAAGATAAGTCTCTCCAGATGATCCAGGTACAGTAGCGTAAGCTCTACACGTGACCTTTAAGACTCAGCAAACCAAATGGTCTTCAAATGTCTGCAGTAGGTCATGATGCTTAAAAGTATCATTGAGAAGTTCTGATGGTAGAATTGCATTGGAGGCCTTTCGATTTTTTTAATTATGATGTTTTTGTACCTCCAAACACATTTTATTAGAAGACAGAGTTCAGGTTATTTTTGTACCATGCCTTGAAACCCTAATCTTTCTTACTTTGTTTCCCTGGTAGCTTGAAATAATTCCTGATTCAAACCATACTTCGCATGTAGCTACTGACTTTCTAACAGTACAATCTTACTCAGCACATCTACTTTCTGAGTCAAAAATCAATTCATTACCTCTCATTTCTTGACTCTTAGGTTTTGATAAAAGATCATACTCACTTCCGCAAGTGAAATGAAGAGTGGTTTGTTTTTGAGAAACAGCTCCTGACCAAATATTAGTGGCAAACAGAGACTAACTGGAAGATCAAGGGACACCAGGTAGCAACGTGATCCAACCTGTTCAGTATGAAGTAGATCGCATGTGATCACCTAGCTATTGAGTTACGAATGTCAAGCTGTACTCCACCATCAAGGGAAATTGGCAGATCTTGCATGAGGACTAAGTAGGCCTGAAGGCACAGGGAGGTATGATAGTTACTCCTGTCGTATCTTGCTTCACCTGCATGCACAGTCTCAAAGTATGCTGTGACTACTTAACTGAGGGTTAAAAAATTATGTCTAATGATATGCCCCAAACCAGCAGAAGTGGAATTTTCTGGTATTATATAGGATTATAATCTTTATAATCTTTCAGAGGTGGCCCTGAAAGATAAGAAAGAAGGAAACTCTTCTCAGTGGATAGAATTTGTAGCAGTCCATTTGGTTTTCAACTTTGGTTAGAATAAGAGTTGGCCTCAATTAGTGGGTCCAGTTGATGTAAGAACTTAGGAGAAGAAAGACTGGCAGACCTAGAATGGCTCTTGTGCCTGAAAATATTCGAATTTCCAATATAGTTTAAAACACAAATATGCAGCAGATAACATGGTTTCTAAAATTTAACCTCACACATTCTAATTCTTTCCCAGATTGAAGAAGTTTCTAAGTTGTATAACAACTGCATTACTTTACTTTTTTGCTCTGCTCCTTAGATTGGAATTCCTAGTTTTATCCAATAGGATTTAAAATATAAACATTTCACATTAACCCTCTCCTAGCCTTCTCAGTTGTATTCATCACCTACCCCCCAAATGTATCCACCCTCCCCCCAAATACACACATCCATGCATGTAGATTAGCCTAAGTGTTCCTACTAAATATTCTACAACACACTTTGCTTCTATCGTGTACACTGTACTGTAGTTATCTGTTTGGATATTATGAACTGTGAGCTCCCTGAGAGAGCAGGGACTCTCTCTTTTACCTTTGTACCTGCAGTGCCTAGCAACACAAAGCTTGAAACACAGTATATTACCTTAAACATTTTTGTTGATGAATGGGCAAAATAATTGTTGCAGAGGGATCTCAATGTGACCCAAACATAACTGGCAAGGCAGTGAGACTTCTGCGTTTACAGACCATGAACTCAAACTGTATTTTCTGTTTTAACATTAAGGAAATAAAAGAATTACCGATATTACAAGATGTTACTAACTGTCCAACATTTTAGAACTCTTCTAATTAAAGCATGTCACATTATTTCTGTGAACAAGAATTAGAGTCTAAGCAGGCCAAAACAGTCATCTGAGCTGAGGAGGCAGCTGAAGTGTGAAGTTTGAAGTGAAGGATTTGAGGCAGCTGAAGTGGCTGGAAATTGTGGGGCAGGGCACTGAAAAGGAGAAAGCTGTGCAGAGAAAGGGGCCTCCAAAGTCTGTGTGGAGGACCCCCATGAGTCTGTGACCAAGAGTTAGCTGTACATGTGCAAAGACAGACCACCCAAGGCTTACCAGGTAGCAGTAACAGAGATATTAGAAGCCAATCAGTGCTAGGGGGAATTCAGAGTGCCTTCCCATAATGGTTAGTTAGAGGATTCCAATTAAGTCCTCCATTTTAAAAATCCTCTTTATTGTGATATAATTTGTAGACAATAAAATCCAGCCATTGATGTACCCTTCAATGAGTTTTGACAAATGCATATAGTTCTGTAACCACCACCACAAAGGAGATATAGAACGTTTCCATTCCCCTTAAGTTTTCTCACGTCCCTTTGTCTCCCACAAGTTTTGCCACAGGCCAACCACTGATCTGCTTTCCTTCACTACAGTTATGCCTTTTACAGGATATCATATAAATGGACTCACACAGTATATAGTCCTTTGTGTCTGGCATCTTTTACTTCCTGTAAATGCTTCTGAGTTTCAACTATGTTTTTGCATCTATCAGAAGTTTGTTACTTTTTGTTAACCTGTATTCTACTGTAGGGATACAATTTATCTTTTCAAACTGTTTTCCAATTGGCTCTACCATTTTGCATTCAAACTGCAATGCATAAGAGTTCCATTTATTCCACATCCTCACCAATATTTGGTACTGATAGTCTTTTAAATTTTAAGCATTTCACTGGCTGTGTAGTGATATCTCATTGTGGTTTCAGTTTGTGTTTCCCTAAATAACTAATGATTTGAGCATCTTTTCATGCATTTATTGCAAATGAGAAATTCATTACCAAGAGAGAAAAAGTACTGAATCTCTGAATATAATTGTGAATTTCTATTTCTCCTTTGCAATACATTTAAAATATTTTGTCCAAGTCTGTGCCTTGCCTCTACATTTTCTTAATAGTGTCTTTTGAAGAGCAAAAGTTTTAAAATTTTAATGTAGTCACAGTCATTCCAATTTTCTTCTATGATTCATGCCTTTTGATTCCTATCAATGAAATCTTTGCATAACGCAAAGTCACAAAGATTATCTATGTCTTCTCTAGTAATTAAATAAGTTTTACCATTTACATTTATGACCTATCTAGAATTAATTTTTGTGTATGGTGTGAAGCAAGGATTAGTGTTTATTATTTTTTCCATATGGATATCCAGTTGTTCCTAAACGACTTACTGAAAGACTTTTTTCCTCACTGAATTACCTGGACACCTTGTTGAAAATAATTGTCATATGTGTGTGAGTGTGCATTCTAGACTCTTCTGTTTCACTTAATTATATGTCTATCCTTGTGCCAATACCACACTTCCTTGATTACTGTGGCTTTACACTAAATCCTGAGATCAGTTAGTGTAAGCCCTCTAACTTTGCTCTTCTTTTCCACGACAGTTTTGGCTATTCTATGCTCCTTTAATTTCCATAAATATTTTAGTCTGTCATATGCTACAAATAAAAAAAGGCCTGGTGGAATTTTAATGGAGATCATATTTAATCTACAGATCAATTTGGGGAGAATAAACATCTTCATAATATTGAATATTCCAATCAGTTAACATGCTATACCACTACATTTAATTCTTGTTTACAGTCTCTTAACAATGTTTTGTAGTTTTCAGTGTCTTGCTTATTACTCTTATTCCTAAGGATTCGGTTTTATGATACTACTATAAATGATATTGTTTTAAAAATCATATTTCCCAATTGTTTTTGCTAATATATAGAAATACATTTGATATTTGTATATTGACCTGGTATCCTAAAAATTCCTTGTAAATTTCTTAGAAATTTCTACATAATCATATCATCTGCAAGTAAAGACAGTTTGACGACGTCTTCCTTTCCAAGCTCTATGACTTTTTTTCCCCTTGCCTTATTGTTCTAGCTAGACTCTCAATTAAAAACACTAAATAGAAGCAGGGAGAGTGGAAATTCTTGTCATATACTGGATTTTACCAAAAAAAAAAAAAAAAGCATTCAATATTTCACCACTAAATATTATTAGCCTTGTGGGATTTTAAAATTTTGTTATTTTTTAGAGCCTATAATCAGAGATTGAAAAAGTTTGATGGAAGGTTTTTATCATGAATGGAAGTTGAATATAGTCAAAAACATTTCTCCATCAAGTGTATTTTGCTACATCTGAGTGGAGTGTTCTATCAATGTCAACCAAAAAAAACTGGTTGATTTTGTGGTTGAAGTCTTCTGCATCCTTATTGATTTTCAGTCTACTTCTCTTATTCATTACCAAGAGAGAAGTACTGAATCTCTGAATATAATTGTGAATTTCTGTTTCTCCTTTGCTTCAAGTTTATTGAAGCTGTTATTTAGGATTGTTATGTCTTCTTGATGAATTGACTCAAATTCTTGTGGAAATGTCCCTTTTTATCCCTGATAATAATACTTATTTTAAACTCTTCTCTGATATTAATACAGCCTTCTCAGCTTCCTCTGAATTCATGTTTGCATGGTAGGTGTATCATTTTTTTCTATCCTTTAACTTTTAAATTATCTATGCCTTTATATTTAAATTAGGTTTCTCATACACAATATACATTTGGATATTACTTTAAAAAAATCTCATCTGACAATATTTGCCTTTTAATTGGCATATTTAAATCATTTAGATTTAGCGTGATTATCAAAATCAGGGACTGACAAGCTTTCTCTAACAGACCACAGAGAATGAATATTTTAGACTTTGTAGGCCACATATAGTGTCTACCACACATTCTCTGTGTGTTTATGAGTTTTATAATACTTTAAAACTGTAAAAATCTGGTATATACATACAAGAGAATATTATTCAGCCATAAAAAGGGATGATGGGGCTTCCCTGGTGGCACAGTGGTTGAGAATCTGCCTGCCAATGCAGGGGACACGGGTTCGAGCCCTGGTCTGGGAAGTTCCCACATGCCGCGGAGCAACTGGGCCCGTGAGCCACAATTACTGAGCCTGCGTGTCTGGAGCCTGTGCTGCGCAACAAGAGAGGCCACGATAGTGAGAGGCCCACGCATTGGGATGAAGAGTGGGCCCCACTTGCCACAACTAGAGAAAGCCCTCACACAGAAACGAATACCCAACACAGCCAAAAATAAATAAATTAATTAATTAATTAAAAAAAAAAAGGGATGATGTACAGCAGAAACTAACACAACACTGTAAAGCAACTATACTCCAGTAAAAATTAATTTTAAAAAACCTGATAATACCAAATGCTGGTGAGGATGTGGAGCAACAAGAACTCTCATTCATTGCTGGTGGGACTGCAAAATGGCTACAGTCATTTTAGAGATGACAATTTCTTACAAAGCTGAACATAGTCTTACCTTACAATCCAGCAACTGTGCTCCTAGATAGTTACCCAATTGAGTTCCAAATGTATGTCTGCACAAAATTCTGTGCATGAATGTTTATATCAGCTTTATTCATAATCAACCAAAACTGGAAGCCAAGAATATGTCATCAATAAGTGAATGGATAAACAAACTATGGTACATCTATAAAATGTAATATTATTTAATTATAAACAGAAAGGAGCTATCAAGCCATGAAAAGACATGGAGGAACCTTAAATGCATATTGGTAAGTGAAAGAAGCCAGTCTGAAAAGGCTACATACTGTTGATTTCAACTTTATGACATTTTGGAACAGACAAAACTATAGAGACAATAAAAATATCATTGGTTGCCAAGGATTCCAAGGGAGGGAGGTATGACATGAATAGCTTGAACACAGATTTTTCAGGGTGGTGACACTATTCTGTATAAAACTAATGGTGGATACGTGTTATTATGCATTTTTCAAAACCCCTATAACTATACAACACAAAGAACAAAACTTATTGTAATTATTGACTATAATTAATAATGATGTTTCAATATTGGCTCATTTATTATAACAAATGTACCACACTAATACAAGATATTAATAATAGGCCAAACTTTGTGTGGGAATAAAGGGTTAAGGGGTGGGAGTGGGGTAGGTATATGGAATTCTATGTGCTATCAGCTCAATTATTCTACAAATCTAAAAATATTTTTAAAAAAGGGATGAAATTCTAATATTTGCTACAACATGAAACAATCTTGAAGACATTGTTAAGTGAAATAAACCAGACAAAAACAAGGACAAATATTGTATGTTTCCACTTTTATGACTTACTTACAGTTGTCAACTCATAGAGACAGAAAAGATAATGGTGATTGGCAGGATCTCGGGGGATGGGCAATGGAGAGTTACAGTTTAATGGGTACAGAGTTTCAGTTTGGGAAGATGAAAAGGTATGGATGGTGGTGATGGTTGTACAACAATGTGAATTTACTTAGTGTCACTGAACTGTATGCTTAAAACGTTTAAAATGGTAAATTTTGTTACATATATTTTTCATAATGAAGAAAAAAGTAAAAATCATTTCTAGCTTACAGGCCATACAAAAACAGGCTGCATGCCAAATCTGGTTCATGGGGAATAGTTTGTCAATACCTCATCTATATAGTTAAGTACAAATTTACCCTCCTGTAATTTGTTTTTTATTTGCCTTAACTATTCTTGGTTCATTTTTCTTCTTTTTCTGACTTCTTTTATACTTCAATTCTCTCTCCACTATTAGCTTATTAGCCTTAAGTTTTGTTTTATTTTCCAGTGGTTCTTCTAGGATTTATGTAATATATATCTTTAACTTATCACAATCTATCTTAAAACAATTTCATATATAACATAAAAATCTTACAACAGAATGCTTCTCCTCCCACTTTTTGTGCTATTTTCATATATTTTTACTTCTACATACATACTTTGGTTTTACCTAGTAATCAATATTAATGAAGACCCTAAGTTACCATTAAAGATTCAATTAAACTACATATAAAATACAAATCAGAAAGATTTCCATTAAAAAAATTAAAGAATTCTCATGCTTAAGGAAAGAATTCCCAGCTGTCTTTGAGGAATATAGATAGCTTGGGACACACAGTGTTTATACTACATTACATCAGATTACATAGTATTTATATTTATGTTACAGCAGAGATGCAACAAATCTATTAAAGTAGAGCTGACTTTATTTCCAAGTGCAAAGGTTAAACATTCAGTACTTTCTCAAGTGTCCAGCATATTATATGCTCCTAAAATTTTATATGTTCATGTCAATCAGCACATAAAATATGCTTATCAGTAAATGAAAGTAAAAAATTAATACAACTGTATTATAAAATCCTATCTGGCAGTCCCTCACATCAGGAAACTTCCACAAGCCTCTTAGATAGCCTCATCCACCAGAGGGCAGACAGGAGAAGCAAGAAGAACTATAATCCTGCAGCCTGTGGAACAAAAACCACATTCATAGAAAGACAGACAAGATGAAAAGGCAGAGCGCTATGTCCCAGATGAAGCAACAAGATAAAACCCCAGAAAAACAACGAAATGAAGTGGAGATAGGCAACCTTCCAGAAAAAGAATTCAAAATAATGATAGTGAAGATGATCCAGGACCTCAGAAAAAGAATGGAGGCAAAGATTGAGAAGATGTAAGAAATGTTTAATGAAGACCTAGAAGAATTAAAGAACAAACAAACAGAGATGAACAATACAATAACTGAAATGAAAAATACACTAGAAGGAATCAATACCAGAATAACTGAGGCAGAAGAATGGATAATGACCTGGAAGACAGAATGGTGGAATTCACTGCTGCAGAACAGAATAAAGAAAAAAGAATGAAAAGAAATGAAGACAGCCTAAGAGACCTCTGGGACAACATTAAACATAACAACATTCACATTATAGAGGTCCCAGAAGGAGAAGAGAGAGAGAGAAAGGACCAGAGAAAATATTTGAAGAGATTATAGTCAAAAACTTCCCTAACATGGGAAAGGAAAGAGCCACCCAAGCCCAGGAATCACAGAGAGTGCCATACAGGATAAACCCAAGAAGAAACACGCCGAGACACATAGTAATCAAATTGGCAAAAATTAAAGACAAAGAAAAATTACTGAAAGCAGCAAGGGGAAAATGACAAATAACATACAAGGGAACTCCCATAAGGTTAACAGTTGATTTCTCAGCAGAAACTCTACAAGCCAGAAGGGAATGGCATGATATACTTAAAGTGATGAAAGGGAAGAACGTACAACCAAGATTACTCTACCTGGTAAGGATGTCATTCAGATTCGATGGAGAAATCAAAAGCTTTACAGACAAGCAAAAGCTAAGAGAATTCAGCACCACCAAACCAGCTCTACAACAAATGCTAAAGGAACTTCTCTAAGTGGGAAACACAAGAGAACAAAAGGACCTACAAAAAGAAACTCAAAACAATTAAGAAAATGGTTATAGGAACATACATATAATTACCTTAAATGTGAATGGATTAAATGCTCCAACCAAAAGACACAGGCTTGCTGAATGGCTACAAAAACCAGACCCATATATATGCTGTCTACAAGAGACTCACTTCAGATCTAGGGACACATACAGACTGAAAGTGAGGGGATGGAAAAAGATATTCCATGCAGACAGAAATCAAAAGAAAGCTGGAGTAGCAATACTCATATCAGATAAAATAGACTTTAAAATAAAGAATGTTACAGGAGACAAGGAAGGACACTACATAATGATCAAGGGATCAATCCAAGAAGAAGATTTAACAATTATAAATATATATGCACTCAACATAGGAGCATCTCAATACATAAGGCAACTGCTAACATCTCTAAAAGAGGAAAACGACAGTAACACAATAATAGTGGAGGACTTTTAACACCTCACTTACACCAAAGGACAGATCATCCAAACAGAAAATTAAGGAAACACAAGCTTTAAATGACACAATAGACCAGATAGATTTAATTGATATTTATAGGACACTCCATCCAAAAACAGCAGATTACCCTTTCTTCTCAAATGTGCATGGAACATTCTCCAGGATAGATCACATCTTGGGTCACAAATAAAGCATCAGTAAATTTAAGAAAATTGAAATCATATCAAGCATCTTTTCTGACCACAACGCCATGAGACTAGAAATCAGTTACAGGGAAAATAACGTAAAAAACACAAACACATGGAGGCTAAATGATACGTTACTAAATAACCAAGAGATCACTGAACAAATCAAAGAGGAAATCAAAAAATATCTAGAGACAAATGACAATGAAAACACGATGATCCAAAACGCATGGGATGCAGCAAAAGCAGTTCTAAGAGAGTTTATAGCAATACAAACCTACCTCAAGAAATAACAAACATCTCAAATAAACAATCTAACCTTACACCTAAAGTAGTTAGAGAAAGAAGAATTAAAAAAACCCCGAAGTTAGCAGAAGGAAAGAAATCATAAAGATCAGATCAGAAAAAAAATGAAGAGAAATGAAGGAAATGATAGCAAAGATCAATAAAACTAAAAGCTGGTTCTTTCAGAAGATAAACAAAATTGATAAGCTATTAGCCAGACTCATCGAGAAAAAGAGGGAGAGGACTCAAATCAATAAAATTAGAAATGAAAAAGGAGAAGTTACAACAGACACCACAGAAATACAAAGCATCCTAAGAGACTACTACAAGCAACTCTATGCCAATAAAATGGACAACCTGGAAGAAATGGACAAATTCTTAGAAAGGTATAACCTTCCAAGACTGAACCAGGAAGAAATAGAAAATATAACAGACCAATCACAAGTAATGAAATGGAAACTGTGATTAAAAATCTTCCAACAAACAAAAGTCCAGAACCAGATGGCTTCACAGGCGAATTCTATCAAACATTTAGAGAAGAGCTAACACCCATCCTTCTCAAACTCTTCCAAAAAATTGCAGAAGAAGGAACACTCCCAAACTCATTCTATCAGGCCACCATCACCCTGATACCAAAAGCAGACAAAGATACTACAAAAAAAGAAAACTATAGACAAATATCACTGATGAATATAGATGCAAAAATCCTCAACAAAATACTAGCAAACAGAATCCAACAACACATTAAAAGGATCATACACCATGATCAAGTGGTATTTATCCCAGGGATGCAAGGATTCTTCAATATACGCAAATCAATCAACATGATACACCATATTAACAAACTGAAGAATAAAAACCATATGATCATCTCAATAGAGGCAGAAAAGCTTTCAACGAAATTCAACACCCATTTATGATAAAAACTCTCCAGAAAATAGGCACAGAGGGAACCTACCTCAACATAATAAAGGCCATATATGACAAACCCACAGCAAACCTCATTCTCAATGTTGAAAAACTGAAAGCATTTCCTCTAAGATCAGGAACGAGACAAGGATGTCCACTCTCACCACTATTATTCAACATAGTTTTGGAAGTCCTAGCGACCAAAATCAGAGAAGAAAAAGAAATAAAAGGAATACAAATTGGAAAAGAAGTAAAACTGTCACCGTTTGCAGATGCCATGATACTATACATAGAGAATCCTAAAGATGCCACCAGAAAACTACTAGAACTAATCAATGAATTTGGTAAAGTTGCAGGATACAAAATTAATGCACAGAAATCTCCAAAATATATATGCAGCTCAATATTAGAAAAACAAACAACCCAATCCAAAAATGGGCAGAAGACCTAAACAGACATTTCTGCAAAGAAGACATACAGATGGCCAAGAAGCACATGAAAAGCTGCTCAACATCACTAATTATTAGAGAAATGCAAATCAAAACTACAATGAGGTATCACCTCACACCAGTTAGAATGGGCATCATTAGAAAATCTACAAATAACAAATGCTGGAGAGGGTGTGGAGAAAAGGGACCCCTTTTGCACTGTTGGTGGGAATGTAAATTGATACAGCCACTATGGAGAACAGTATGGAGGTTCCTTAAAAAACTAAAAATAGAATTACCATATGACCCAGCAATCCCACTACTGGGCATATACCCAGAGAAAACCATAATTCAAAAAGACACATGCAACCCAATGTTCACTGCAGCACTATTTACAATAGCTGGGTCATGGAAGCAACCTAAATGCCTATTGACAGACGAATGGATAAAGAAGATGTAGTACATATATACAATGGAATATTACATAGCCATAAAAAGGAACGAAACTGGGTCATTTGTAGAGATGTGGATGCATGTAGAGACTGTCATACAGAGTGAAGTAAGTCAGAAAGAGAAAAACAAATATCGTATATTAATGCATATATGTGGAACCTAGAAAATGGTACAGATGAACCGGCTTGCAGAGCAGAAATTGAGACACAGATGTAGAGAACAAACATACAGACACCAAGGGGGGAAAGCGGAGCGGGGGTAGGGGTGGTGGTGTGATGAATTGGGAGATTGGGATTGACATGTATACACTGATGTGTATAAAATGGAGGACTAACAAGAAAATAAATAAATACACATTAAAAAAAAATCCTATCTGCCACATTTCCCACTGTGTTTTATTTTATTCATATAAAAGAAGATAACAGATTTTTCACATGTGTTTTAATTTAAATCAATCAATAATCTGAAATAATAACTTATAGCTCTGTTTGCCTTATTTAATATATCAAATCAGAAAATAAAAATTTTAAGTATCATATATGCAAATAATACTACAACACATACCAAAGATTTAATTTTAAAATCGAGCTTAAGTCTTGTTGAGTTTATATACTACATTTTTTGCTATGAATAATTTGGTGAGAAATTGTTATATTTGTTTTATGAAATGGAAAAAAAAAAACCCAATATTCTTAGAAAGACAAAAAAGGAGTTCAGTTCTGGCCTGTAAAATATACACAGATTTATACTGGATGACGTTAACAGTATAGTTTGGGGTGGGGTTGGGGGTGGTGGTGGTTATACACAAATAAAGGCAAGAATGAGAAGAACTAATTAGCTTTTCCTTCTGACATAAACTGGGGATGTGATCTCAATTCTTTGAGAATGAAACAATAAGGCAGATTTCATTATCATTTTGTGTAAAAAGACTTCAGGCATTCCGAGGATTTTTATTTTTTCATTTTTTATAATACCAAGTAACCAGACACTTCAAAAATAGATGGTTGAAATAGTAGCAATTTAGGATTATGAAGCAGTTAAGTGCTTCACAATGTTGATGTAATATGGCAATTATAGACCTTTGTAATTCAGCAAAAAGGTTTTGTTTTCTTTTTATTCATATTGAAACTAAACAATAAGAATACCTCTATTTTCATAGAAAAGGGCTCATTTTTTAAAAAAAATTTCCATTAATGTTTTGACCATTGTTATGAACTCACCATTTAAAATTTATTATTTTGTAACTAAAAATAAAATGAAGCACTAAGAGGAGAAAAGGTTGTATAATGTTAGAATTTTGATTAGCAATCACAGCTGCACTAGAATTAGTTTCTATAGCAACAGGAAGAAATAATGTGTTGAACTGCAATGCAATACAAGATTATTCTTTACAGATTGCAATTCAAAAGGAAATCTTTAAAGAATTTTGTCTTAAAAGAGTTATTAATCTTTTATCCACCATAATTCTCTAACAGAAAATACTTAATTATTCTAGTCTAGTTTTCCAGAATCCTATCTTAACTCATTCAAATGTAATATGTTCCAAAGAAGACTGAAAATTTAATATACCTGAACAATAAGAATTTTGGCTACTGTCTTATTTGCATTTTAAAATAAAAATGCATGGACTCATTCTTGCACATTGTGTAGATAGAAAGTATGTTTCCTAAGTGCATTAGAATCTAAAAGAAAAAGCCTAAAGAGTGCTGTTTTGAATAAACTATGTTGTAGGGATAAGAATTAAGAATGATAAGCAAATTCCACATTTGTATCAATATGAAACTAAGCCTACCTTTTATCAATGTGCACTCTCATGATCAAATTATGATTAAGAAACTATACTACCATGAGTATTCAAAGTGTACATTTTCCTTACTTTAGTAAGAAAAAAAACAATCATCACATTCAAATGCTGCCCATACTATTTCCAACACTGAAAAATATTACTTCACTGCATCTTTTCCAGTCCTAGCTATTTTTGGAAACTAATTAAAAGCATATGCCTGAACCTTTTATGTATTTTGCCCTTATAATGAGACCTATTACTGTGGCTTACTCTATCCATCTGAGTTCCAAAGTATCTTTGGAGTTACCATGGATACCAGTGACAAGCATTCTCCCACAACTGCTTTATGTGTCTCATCAAACACAAGAAAACTGACATGGCAGGAATGAAGCCATCTAGATAACATGAATTTCTAACTGTTTGTACCATTATTCACCGTGTTTTAAAAAAAAGAAAAAAAATTTTAAGTAAACAAACCAGCTGACCAGTAAATTATTTTAAAAATCTGAGTAGACATCAAATCACTGGGCACAAAATTAAAAGGTATTATAAAAGAAAAGGTACAAATATTAAAATAAACTAGTACAACAGTCCATCAGTAATTCATAGGGTCCAAAGTGAAACTTAGACTTAGGTTTTGAGATCATTAGTATCGAACACTTTTAATTATATTAAAGAAAATATCTCACAGGGATGTTCATATTATATAGCCCACAATAAAAATTTTCAGAAGAACTCATTTATGAGAACATATACAATGCCAAAGTTAACTGCTACCTTGTACCAAAAACACCATTGCAAAATAGAATAGAATCTGTATTATCAGGCAAAATTACCAGAAAAAATTATTTGGACGATGTCAGAAATCATCTCATTCTATCTACATTTTTTTCTTCCTTACAGTAGCAATCTAATTTTCTTAATAAGTTAAAACTTTTCACTACACAAAACATTTTTTAAAAAAAATCAGGAATTTAAGATCAAACTCTACTTCTAACAAGAAATAATTTCAGTATCTCCTTTTGTGACCTACATTTTTAAAAAATAATATAAATATGTAAGGGGTGGTGAGGTAGACTTCCTATAGAGTTATATAATTTTACTTTTAAAGACAAATGTACATACACAGTTTCCTTCTCTTCACATGACATAACAATTTGCAAGAATTACTTTATTAAACGTGGACAGATATGTCCTTCAGTGAACGTTTAATTATTCTAAATTTTATGATTAAGAAACATCAACCTAGTAATACAAATTATTCCATCTATAAGGACTTGTGATCTAGAGAGCATATAGATTAAGTAAACACAAACATTGTACCTAACATGTGAATATATGATTTACTAAAGGAAAGCTCTTGAATTTATAAGCAGCACATATAATACACAAATTCAGTCTGATACAGTGAATTCTACACACAAGTTCCAAGTCAAACCTCATACTGCTTCAGTTTCTCCATCTGTAGAGGGGGAAAGCATCTTTTGTAGTTACTGAAAGACTATGAAAGTTTCTAAATAGAAACCATAAGAATGGTTAAAGGAAATGGGATTACTTGGTTTAAATCAGAATTGGCTGAGGGAAAGATAATACATCTCTGAAATTCTTATAAGGACTCATAGGAAATATTTAATATCTGTTTTCTTTACCACTAATGACTGCAGCAAAAGTTTGTGGAAAAAATTATACTCAAACTATCCTTGTTGAATTTAGCTGAATAGCAGAGAAAATGTATCCACCTGAATCAGCTTCTCTCATGATTGCCACAGGAGACCCAAAGCCATGTTCCGTTAAGAGTGGTTTGGGGATATAACATGTAGACCCATACTGAAAAGCACCCACCTGATTTCAGCGGGCCTCTTCTGTGCTCACATATAACAAAGTGTAAAACACTTAAAACAGAGCAATTCCAAGTTTACCTATCTTTCTCTTTCAGAGAAAGGTAAATGTATTTATTTTGGTACCTATTTTGTGCTAGGCACTACGCAAGGTACTAAAACTCCATTGGCCCCCAGAAGAAAACCTAATTTGCTTTTATGTCAGAGATAAGAAGAAAAGATAAAGAACCTTGAACAGGGAGGGAGGAAATCTGGGTTTGAAACTATGGTCTTCTACTAAGAAGCTAAGTAAGCATATAAACTCTGGGCCTGTGTGCATAAAATAAAGAAAATGAGTTTATAATTTAAAAGATCTTTACAATTAAAAAAAAAGATCCTTGCAATTTTAACTATTATGAATTCATAACATTTAACAGTTCCATTTTGGAACTGGAATAAAATAAGAGATTAATTAAAGTGAAAATTACTAAAGATGCGATGAATTATAAGAGAGAACTAGACTAGACTTCTACTTTCTTGAAGTCTATTTGCTCAAAACTACTTTTTTCTTTTGATATTTGAGATGTAGACCTTCCTGCATAACTCCATACCTCTCAAGATCCTATCAGGCTTCGTGATTCTACAAATAAATGGATGGTGATTGCACAATGCAAAAGGAGATGGAAAGCATGTCAAGAAAGGTTACAGGTAAAGATTAAAAGAGGAAAAGAATAAAAAACACTTTGCCCTCCTGAGAAGAAGACGTTTATACCAAGTAATATAAGTGACTGTTACATTTTGCAGACATTTTACATTAATATTATGCTAGATCTCAGAAGTAATATCCTCTTTTCTGAGGATATTTCTATAGACACAGATGCCATCAAATAAAAATCACATCAGGATAAACGCAAAAAAGAGAAGAAAAAGCAGCATAGAGGGACTTCCCTGGTGGCCCAGTGGTAAAGAATCCGCCTTACAATGCAGGGGATGCGGGTTCGATCCCTGGTCAGGGAACTAATATCCCACATGCCACAGGGCAACTAAGCCCGTGCGCCACAACTACTGAGCTCACGTGCCTCAACTTGAGCCCACGTGTTGCAAACTACAGAGCCCACGCACTCTGGAACCCGTGCACCACAACTACAGAGCCCACGCACCCTGGCGCCCACATGCCACAACTAGAGAGAGAAAACCCGCAGGCCACAACTAGAGAGAAGCCTGCACGCCACAACGATGAGCCCATGCTGCAACGAAAGATCCAGCATGCCTCAACGAAGATCCCTCATACCGCAACTAAGTGCAGACACAGCCAAAAATAAATAAAATAAATAATAAAGAAATCTTTAAAAAAATAAAGCAGCAGAGAAAAAGTGGAGTGAATAGACCAAAATAACATGGCGGAAATAAATTCAAACATATAAATAATTGTAATAAGTTTTGCAATAAATATATAGGAAATATATAATACTATATATAATATATGTAACATAATAGTTTTTCAGTCCCTCCTCTAAAAGGTATAAAAATAAAAAGATAAAGATGGTTAATACAACATAATGATAGATGGGATGATTTACCGGAACATATAAATTTATAAACATAAGTCCCTGAAAACATAACTTTAAAATAATTAAAGAAAAACTGACAGAATTCCAAGAGAAAAAATGGATAAATTCACAGTAATAGTGAAAGATATAACACATCTCTCTCAATGACTGAAAGGTAAAGCAGATACACATTAGATAAATTAAAAATCAAAACCACAATGAGATAAGATATTACCTCACATCTGTCAGAATGGCTATCATGGAAAAGACCACAAATTACAATTGTTGGTGAGGATGTGGAGAAAAGGGAACCCCAGTACACTGTTGGTGGGAATGTCAACTGGTGCAGCCATGATGGAAAACACTATAGATATTCCTCAAAAAACTAAAAATAGAACTACCATATGATGCAGCAATTCTACTCCTGGGTATATATCCAAAGAAAATGAAAACACTAATTCAAAAAGATACATGCAGTCCAATGTTCATAGCAGCATCATTTACAATAGCCAAGATATGGAAGCAACCTAAGCCACCCATCAACAGATGACTGGCTTAAGAAGATGTTTTATTTATTTATTTATATATATATATAAATAAATATTTTGTTTTATATATATAATATATATATTTTTTATTTTATATGATATTTTATATAACAGAATATTACTCAGCCATAAAAAACAACCATTTGCAACAAGGTGGATGGACTTAGAGAATATTATGCTAATGAAATAAGTCAGAGAAAGACAAATACTGTATGTTATCACTTACATGTGGAATCTAAAAAATAAAATAAACAAACGTATATAACAAAACAGAAACAGACTCACAAATATAGAGTACAAATTATCGGTTACCAGCGGGGAGTGGAAAGGGGGTAAGGTCAAGTTAGGAGTATAGGATTAAGAGATACAAACTACTATGTATAAAATAGATAAGCAACAGATATATTGTACATCACAGGGAAAAATAGCCATTGTTTTGTAATGTTAAATGGAGTGTAATCTATAAAAATACTGAATCATTATGTTGTACAGCTGAAACTAACATAATATTGTAAATAAACTATACTTCAATTTAAAAAAAAGGTAAAGCAGAAAAATATTTAGGAAGGATACAGCATTTTGAACACAGTAAGCCTGACTAAAGGACACTCATAGAAACTTGCAGCCAAGAATTAAAGAATACATATTCCTTTGATGGAGATACTGAACATTGACAACCTTTCCCCTCCTCCAAAAACAATACATTAGCCATAAAAAGCAAGTCTTAACAAATGGCAAGAGTCAATATCACATAGATTCTGTTATCTGATCACAACATAATTACTTAGAACTCACAAACAAGAGATTTTTTAAAAGTTCAATATATTTGGAAATCCTCTTTTTTTAAAAAATTAATTTTTGTTGGAGTATAGTTGCTTTACAATGTTGTGTTAGTTTCTACTGTACAGCAAAATGAATCAGCCACATACATATACATATATACCCTCCCTTTTGGACTTCCTTCCCATTCAGGTCAGCACAGTGCATTAAGTAGAGTTCCCTGTGCTATACAGTATGTTCTCATTAATTACCTATTTTATACATAGTATCAATAGTGTATATGTGTCAATCCCAATCTCCCAATTCCTCCCACCTGCTGCTTTCCCCCTTGGTATCCATATAAAATCTTCTGTAAGTTTGAATATTTTTTTAAACTTCAAAATAACTTATGAACTAAAACAGAAATCATGACAGAAATTAAGGAAATCATAGAAACAAATGTAAATAAATATATTATGTACTAAAATGTGTGATACAGTTAAAGTAGTAAAGAGATGTATATCCTTAATTGCAATATGTTAGAAAACAAAAAAGACAAGGATAATAAAGTTTTCAGCTCAAGAAGTTAAAGAAAGGATTAAGTCCAAAGAAAATAGGGGAAAAAAGGAAATAATAAAAAACACAGAATAAATAAAATTTTAAAATATATTCAACAGAGAAGATTGCCAAAAACCCAAACTAAGTTCCTTGAAAAAACTAAGGAAAAAAATAACCCTTTTGGGCCAAAAAAAGAATACTGTTAATAACTTTATAAGCATAATTTGAAAATGTATAAAAATAAAACAGAGAATTCCTGGGAAAATATAATTTACCAAAACTGACTGAAGAAAAAAGAACCTAATTATGCCTACAACATTTAGGTATTGAATCAATACAAAATCTACCCACAAAAAAAGTATAAGGTACAAGTGATTTTACAGGTTGATTCTACCAAACATTTAAAGAACAGATACTCAACTTTATATAATGTTCTAAGGAAATGGGAAAGAGAAAATAATCTAAAATTCATTTCGTGATTTTAGTAAAACCTTGATTCCAGAACTCAAAAAAGGGCAACATGAGAAGGGAAAAGTTTATAGTAAGTTCCTTTAGGAACATAGCTGTAAAAATCCTAAGGGAAACAAAACAACAATAAACCAAATATAGTATGACAATTTGATTCTATCTCAAGAATGCAAGGTTGGTTTATCATAGGAATACCTTTTAAATATAATTTATAACATAAACAGATTAAAAGTTAAAAACTATGTAATCTTGTAAAATCAGAAAATGCAACTGATAAAGTTAAACATCAATTTATGACTAAAAAATTAGTCTTAGAAAACTAGGAACAGAAGGGTTATCCTTAAGTTATCCTTAACTCAATAAATAATATCTTCTATATACCTACAGCAAATATAACAAAAGGAAAACATCAGAAGAAATCCCTTTAAAACAGGATCGAGAAGCATTTGTCAGCATTCAACACTGTACAGGAGTTCCTAGCCAGAGCTAGAGGCAAATTATTAGAAATCATTAGAAACAATGAACAAAGATGCTGGATAAAATATCTTTTCTAATAATTGCCTATACAGTCTCGTTCCTCTTCTAGGCAAACAATCGTATTTCCCAGAAATGCCTATCTTATTTCTTCCTTTCTAATTTTTACAAATTTCATTTCTTTTTCTGTCTTATCTGTTCTTTCTAGGAACTCCACCACAATGTTGAATGCCATCTACTAGACTGCCAAAAATGCAGAAGTCTGGCAAGTACAAGCGTTGCTGAACATATAAAAGATCAGCAACAGGGCTTACACACTGTGAATGGAGGGTAAACTTTTAAAATATGTCAAAAATGCATGGGAATGATAAATACCAAATTATAGACTATAAAGGTATATATACAGAAGTCTTCAAATCTATCCAAGGTTTCATCTCTTTAAAAAAAATTCTTGGAATATAATAAAATGTTAGAATCTAAAAAAACTAGAGAATGCGTGCATCATTATGAAATTATCTGTACTTATTTGTATGCTTAAAATATTTAATTTAAAAATAAATTATTAGGAGACCAACTTCTGGCTGACAATATAAGGAGCTCTACTCATCTGCTCTCCAGCAAAACTGGTGAAAACTGTAAAATTTTTTTTTTAATTTTAATCTCTGGAAACAAACAGCAAATGAAGAAACATCTATTCAAGAATATCTATGAAAATTCACAAAGAAAGACAAGAGTCTGTAGCATTTGATCCAAGACTGCTCCCCTCCCTTACCCCTCCCAGTTTAGCGAGGCAGAGACTACTCCAGATAGAGGCAGCCAAGAGCAAAGGTTCCATCTCCCCTCAGCCCCAGATGCAGGGCTCTTGCCAGGGAGGAGCAAAATATCAGCATTTTTCATCCTGTTTCCAGTGTTGCTGAGGCTAAGTCCCAAGCAAGTGCAACTGAGAGATGGGGCTCCCTTCTTCTGCCCAGCCCCCAACCATGGAATGCAGGGCTCTAACCCTGGCCATGGCATGCTGAGAATACTGCAGCTCTCATCACCTTTGCCCAGGCTTGTGAGGCAGAGTTCCACACCAGGAGAGAGAAGTCAAAAAGAACCTCAGGCTGCTGCCTCCCCATAGTGAGCACTCAGCTCCTAGAGCAGCAGTGTCAGTCAGAGAGAAGCTTGCCATTGTCCCCACCCCCATTCTCCATTTCCCATGTCCTGGCTCAGAGTACAGCCAGGGGTTGAAACAGGTCATAAAATCTACCTAGCTCCTAATCTAATCTCAAAAGACCTGACTTCTTTGCAACAAAGAGTGAAGAACTTCAAGCCTAAAGGTGCTCTCAGAAATAGAGGAGGGGGCTTCCCTGGTGGCACAGTGGTTGAGAATCTGCCTGCCAATGCAGGAGACACGGGTTTGAGCCCTGGTCTGGGAAGATCCCACATGCCGCGGAGCAACTAGGCCCATGAGCCACAGCTACTGAGCCTGCGTGTCTGGAGCTTGTGCTCCGCAACAAGAGAGGCCGCGACAGTGAGAGGCCCGCGCACCGCGATGAAGAGTGGCCCCCGCTCACTGCAACTAGAGAAAGCCCTCGCACAGAAACGAAGACCCAACACAGCCAATAAATAAATAAATAAAAGTCATTTGTGAGACAAATAAAAAAAAAATAGAGTAGGTTGTGGTAAAAGACAATGAGGAGGTTTAGATTCAATAAGGATGCAGGCTAAACTGCAGGCCAGCTATTTTGCAGGAGAGAACAGGGGACTGAGACAACTGAGAGAAGCCTTCCTAAGGTCAGAAAAAAAAATCAAACACTGACCTCAGAAACTGTTCCTTCAAAGGAGGCAGACATTGACTGGATTAGCTTACAGAGCAATTTATGACTCAGTGCATTTTTTAAGCACCAGAGCAATCAGCTGGAAATTAATGGAGTGTAACAGCTGGGTGTGGCCAGGGAAAGAGAAAGAGAGCCTTACTGAAACCAATGTTAAGCCGGGGTGACTGTGGGCCTTCCCCAAAGCTGTGGTTTAACATCAGAGCTGAACACTGTGGTAGAGAAACAAACTTCACTAAAACAACCCAGGCAGTCACTAAACAAGAAAATAAGCAAATAGCAATAACAAGCCCTCAGCGTGGGGGGCATCAGTACATAGAGTTGTTATAATATATTATATAAAATGCCCCGTTTTCAACAACAAAAAGTTATGAGGCATTCAAAGAAACAGGAAAGTATGAATCACACACTAGAAAAAAAAAAAAAAAGGCAACCGAAACTGTCTGTGAGAAACACCATTTATCACAAAGATGTTAAAGTAGCCATTAAAAAGTCACAGAATTGAAGGAAACCATGATTAAAGAAATAAAGGAAGGTATGATCAGAATGTTGCATCTAATAGAGAATATCATTAAATAGGAGAAATTATAAAAAACAACCAAATGGAAATTATGGAGCTGAAAATTAACAGTAACTGAAATAAACATTTCACTGGAAGGGTTCAACAGTACATATGAACTGGCAGAAGAAAGAATAAGTGAACGTGAGCTATATCCCTACAGATTTTACAAGCCCAGGAACCAGGAGAAAAAAGAACGTAGAAAAATGAAGAGAGTTTTAAAGAAAAGTGGATCACCATTAAGCACACCAACTACAAGAAATGTGAATATCACAAGGAGAGCAAAAAAAAAGCAGAAAAGTAGTCAAAGATTTAATGTCAAAGAACTCCCCACATTTACTGAAAAACAATAACTTACACATTCAGGAAGTACAACAAACTCCAAACAGGATAAAGGCAGAGAAACACAGACATATCATAGTAAAAATGCTGAAAGTCAAAAACAAGGAGAAAATCTTGCAAGCTAGCCCAAGAAAAACGACTCCTCACATATAAAGGAATCCAATAAAATTAACAGCTGACTTCTCAGAAAAAACACTGGAAGGCAATGGGATAAAATATTTAAAACGATCAAAAAAAAAAGGAAAGAAAAAACTGTCAACCAGAAATTCTATACCCAGCAAAGTTAGCTTTTAAAAATGAAGGCAAAATAAAGACTTTTCCAGATAAACAGAAACTGATATGCTGCTGGCAGATTCACCTTATAAAAAAATACTAAAGGAAGCTCTTCAGGATGAAAGCCAGTGACCCCATGTGGTAATTCCAATCCATAAGGAAATATATGATGGTAAAGGTAATTAATTATAAAAGACAATAGAAATGTGTATTTTCTCCTTACTCTCTTAACTTATTTAAAAAGCAATTGTATGAAATAATATGTATATAGTATATTGTTGGGCCTATAATATATAGAAATGTAATATGTATGTAATATATTTGCTAGTAACAGCACAAAGCAGGTAGGTGGAAGTAAAACTATATTGGGCTAAGGAAATGACTACAATGATAAAGTAATAATTTGTAACAATGCATTCTTCAAGTTGTAACATTAATGGTATAATATGTATAATAATAATGCAACAAAAAAGGGGAAAAGGAACAGAGCTAAGAGTAATGTTTCTATATATCACTGGAGTTAAGCTAACAAATTTGAAGCTGATTTGGATAAGTTAAGAGGTATATGGTAAACCCTTAGGCAAACAAACAAACAAAACAACCTCAAATAATACAATGAAAAAGTAATTAAAGAAATTAAAATGCTACATTATAAACATCCCCATCAGGCAAAAGAAAGTATTAAAGGAGGAGCAGAGAAACAAAAAAGACTTGAGGTATGAAGAAAAACAAAATAAAATCGCAGATATAATTCTAATCGTATCAAATAATATTAAGTGTGAATGGATTAAACAATCCCATCAAAACGTACAGATTGTCAGTCTGGATTTAGAAAAACATGATCAACTATATGCTGTCCACAGAAGACACATGTTAGATTAAAAGATACAAACAAAATGAAATTAAAGAGTTAGAAAAAGATATATTTTGCAAAACAAACCACAGGAAAGCAGGAGTGGCTATCCCGATAGCAGAAAAATAGCTTTTAAAACAAAACAAAAAAATTGTTAACTAGAGATAAAGGACATTTTATAATAATAAAAGGGTCAATCCAGCAGAAATATATAACAAATTATAAACGTAGAAGCACCTAATAATGACAGAGCACCAAAATAAATGAAGTAAAAACTGACAGAACCAAGTAATTTTCCTTCTAGGTATATACCCAGAAGAATTGAAAGCAAGGACTCAAACAGGTATTGGCACACCAATGTTCACCAGTAGCATTATTCACAGTAGCCAAAAAGTAGAAGCAACCCAGGTGTCCACTGATGAATGAACTGAAAAACAAAAGTGGTACACATACACACACACACACACATATATATACATACATATATATATATATACACACACACAGTGGAATACTATTCAGCCATAAAAAGGAATGAAGTTCTGATACATAATACAACATGGGAGAATCTCAAAGACACTAGGCTAAGTGAAATAAGCCAGACACAAAAGTAGTAATATTTTATGGTTCTACTTCTATGGGGTAAATTTTCTGCTATGTATATTTTACCATAATAACAAAATTAATTTAAAAATATTTCACTAGAGTGAGAGAGTTAAAATCCAGCTTTCAAGTGACTAGAAATAATAGCTGGTAAAGATATGAATACATTGATAACTAGCTTTTAAAGAGAATTTATAAGGAAAGGAAAGAGGGTGTTAGCACAGAGTAACTCAAAAGATTAGAAAGATATTATCTTAAGTTGATTTTTAAAAAATACTTTAAGAAAAAACACAGAAGATGAAAATTAGAAGGATGGACACCATTTATGTAGGAAGACCTAGGAATGTTTAGGAACAGAAGGAAGTGAATCATGGAAAGAATTAAGTTGTATAATAAAAAAGGATAAGTGATTGCCGATAACTGATTCTAGCTGAGGTCATATGAAGAAAGTAGCAAAAGCATAGGAAAATTTGACCTCTAGTAGAGATGATAGAAAAAATAAAAAGATTTTGAAGTGGAAAGAAGGGGCACTGAAAAACTTCACACTGGTAATTAAAATCAGTGTTAAAAAGAAACCCAATCAAAATAGCATGTGAATTGTTCTAAATTTCATCTGGAAGAATTAATGTACAAGAATAACCAGAAAAAAATTTGACAAGGAATAATATAATGTTACAGAATATCATTAGACACTGTAATAGAGGAAGTAATTGAACAGAATAAAGTTCAGAAATAGACACAAGTCCAAAAAGAAATTTAGTGTATGTCAAATCAGTAGCTAAAGTATTATATTGTTCAGTAAATAACGTAATAAATGGCTAGTAATTTGGAAAAGAAAAAAGCTAGATCTCCACTTCAGTCATTGTATCAAAAGAAATCCCAGCTGGATCAAAGATTTACAGGTAAAAAGTGATACCATAAAAATACTAGAAGAAAACATACAAAAATTTTCCAAACCTCAAAATATGAACGGTCTTTCTAAACATAACATAAAAACCAGAAGCCAAAAGTAAAAAGACTAAAAAATCTTAACATAACATTAAAATTCTGGGTTAGAAAATCAGTATCAATAATATTAAAAAACCAACTACAAAAATATTAACAAACAACTAGGGATAATTTTCTTTTTTTTTTAAACAGCCAACTCTTTTTTTTTTTTTATCAGAACATTTTAAACCCCACATTTGTTTTATTTATTTTTTTATTTTTGGCTGTGTTGGGTATTCGTTTCTGTGCGAGGGCTTTCTCTAGTTGTGGCAAGCAGGGGCCACTTTTCATCGTGGTGCGCGGGCCTCTCACTGTCGTGGCCTCTCTTGTTCCGGGGCACAGGCTCCAGATGCGCAGCCTCAGTAGTTGTGGCTCACGGGCCTAGTTGCTCCGCGGCATGTGGGATCTTCCCAGACCAGGGCTCGAACCCGTGTCCCCTGCATTAGCAGGCAGATTCTCAACCACTGCGCCACCAGGGAAGCCCGGATAATTTTCTTAATATCCATAGGTTCTTATCAATAATATCAATGCAAAAGAAAAATGGGTCAAATTTACCAAAACTAAATCACAAACAAATATATCAATACATACATATGTAATACAAGCACATAAATTTCAGAAGTGAAAACATTTAATATCAAACTCTAGAACTAGCAATTCTTTTCACAATTTAAGAGCGATTATAGCTTTAGAAGAAACTTATATTTAGAAATGTAAAATAAAATATATGTGTCAAAGATATGGACCATACTTAGAATTGACTGCTTTTTCCCAATTTTCATGGAAGTGAAACATACAGGATTTTAAGAGGCTAGAATGTCAAATTTCATTTGTAAACTACAATGTTTAGTTATACCCATTGCAATTCCAGAATTCAAAATGCACATGCTTGTGGTAAAGTGCTATGACTAGCAACAAAAAGCTTCCTGACTTTTTATGTTAAAGCACACACACACACACAAACACACACACAACATTGTAAAGCACCCATACCCCAATTAAAAAAAAACAAACCTTCAAAGAGCCAAAAAAAAAAAAACCCCACACATGTAGGAAATGGCATGCCTAAGCAATCAACTCATAATCTATGAAAGGTAATCCTTATTCACTTGCACATTACTGCGTTTTCGTTTTCTACTGTCAAAAGTTCAACAAATTAGAAAAAAAAATTACTGACCTAGTACACTTATCAGATAACACATTTTATATTTATAAAATACAAAACAAGTTATTATATTGGCAGTCAACCATTTGCAGAGATCATCCCTGTATAGTTTTACACTGTAAAAATCAAATATCCAAATATGCACTTGGTTATTAGTTCTATTTTTAACCTGCCACTCATATACTGTCATGTACTTAAAATTCAGAACATGTTTACATTATCCATCCAGCAGGCTAATGCAACCGCACACCAGACAGTCATGCATAATTCAAATCAATATCCTCAGGCTTGCAAATCTAAGTCAAAGCTGCCTTTAAAAAAGCTAGGGTGTGACTTTAACATGAATAAAGTATATCTAATTTTTCTTTTTATGTGACAAATTGATACTTTCTGCAATGGAATGCCAAAAATGCAAAGCCACTGTATAATAGATCTTTACACTATTGAATAAAGAGATAATTGAAAAAATAAATAAGGCACTACAGTAGTCTTAGAAAATTAATTCTAAATAGTGAAAGAGAGAGAGCTGAACACGAGTCAAATAGCAAAGCTCACAATATAACAATAGATTATATGAAGTTTTGCCAACAACCAGAACATACATAAAATTACAAAATCAAGGATCTAAGTTATACTGTGAATTGGGAGTTCTTTTTACACTTAAATTCAGATTATGGTTTTAATATCAGTAAAGTTGATTTCATTTAAATTTCTTAAATAAAAACTACTAAATTTCTATAACTAGTAATATGTCTAGAAATGGCCTAGGTCTAGAAAGGCTTGATTCTATTGAATTTAAATTGAGGTTTATCAGCTAAGTATGTCAAGAGATAGCCCTGAATATCTACAATACCCGACTCTAGTCTCTGTCACCTCACAGTGGATATTTGCTTTTTAAAAAATAAAATAAGAAAGATAACTGGGTCTTAATCTATAAAGGTCTATTTTTGAGGCTACTAAAAACATAACTATATCTACCAATAACTTGAAATGTGACACATAATTGATGCGCTTCTGGACTAAAATTCTCATAAGCAAGAATAAATGTATATATTTTGATAGTTTTTCCTCCCCGAAGCTTCAAATTTGACTCGTCATTTAAAGAAACCCTCCAGATATGAACGACATCCTTGCTTGGGCAACTCAACTCAATTATAAAAATTTCCTATTAGTGCTATTCAGTATTACAGACATACCAAACACAATATCCTCTACCATGACAGTCCATTAATATCAAGGTACAGTAATATGAAGGATGAAATTAATGGGATAGTGAGAAAGGATTCAATGGTATCTGAGATAATGAAAAAAAAGATTAAATGGCAGGCCTTTGGGAAATACAGTAAAGGCATGGAAGTCCTTTCAATGAACACAGAGAATCTAGTTCACTTACACAGAATATATCTTTTCAGTTTTCTTGCAGAGATGGAAAATTTAAACAAAAGTTCAGAAGACAGAGTGGATAAATCAAAGATGTCCTCGTTGATTAAGACCTGAATTTAATTAGGAGCTTATAGATAGCACTATTAGGCACACCAGTCCAAGAACTATTCTGTAAGAAAGTAGCAGGAAAAAAGTTTTAGAGTAATTCAACAACCAATTAACGCTAGAGAAACTGATGCACAGAAATTCAAAATTACAATAGCAATAGCAAGTGGAAAACTGCCCTAAAAAGATGGAAGTTCGATATCACCTAGCCAGAACAGTGGCATGGACCATGGACCAATTTTTTTTTTCCTTCCTTTAGAGGATATTTCCCTTTAAATTTCTGTATTTCTTGCCCACAATTACAACCATGTAATATTTTTAAACCTCTCCAAAGATAAATTATTAGCTCAGAGTTTTCTTCCTTTACTTACAAACCTACTTTGGACAATATTTGTTGTATAGCACCAAAGAGCAGAGTATTTTCATATTAATTTGGACATAGAGGCTAACAGTCAACAAAAAAGAACTAAAAGAATGATTACAGACTATAAACTGCATACATAAATGATTTATTTTTCACAACTCACTTTACCTATTATACTGGAAATTATGAGGGCAATAAAATGAAATTTTAACAGTTCTACTTAGGAACACAGGACCTCAGAATGTGAGAACTGGAATGAACCTTAGGTCATATTGCTCAACCCTATCATTTCCGCAAAAGGAAGCAGAGAGAGCCTGCGACATGCCCAAAGTAACAGTTCATAGGAAGGGTGGGGTGAGAAGCCACATCTACCACTTAAGGGCTGCTGAGTACAGACCTGTACAACCATACATGGTGGGTCGAACCATTTATCTTAAGTAGGTTTAAGCAAAAAAAATAATAATAATAAAATGAAGTTGCATATGAAGTTTTAACAGTAATATAGATATGGCAAAGGCCAAAGCTGGACTAGAGCTAAGACGCAGATACAGCTCATATATGGAATTAGATGACACGCTTATCCCCCAACTTCCCACCTCCCACTCCACATCCCACATGTCTCCACTCTCCACTCCCTGTTGAGCTACCTGCACCCACTGATTTATATTCAGGGATGAGAAGCCTCCCGGAAAACATCTTAAGCTAAGACTACATGCCAGTGTGTCTGGGCTATTAGAGGGTGAAGTGAATGAGACAATCCAAATTTCTGAGAGGAGCAATGGGAAGGAGATACCTGTCACAGAAAATCACTCTAAGCTTTAGAGCCTGGAGTTAGAGAAAAGAGGAGACCCCCATGCAAGGCGATGAACCCAACAGGCCAAACTACTGTGTCCAGGTATTCACACTCTGGGAAGAAAACATGCTGTGCATGAAATGAAAGAAGAGCCTCTTTAGACCCTGTTAACACTTTGGAGCTCACAACTTGGCCAGGATTCCCCAAACTAAGCATAATGCAAAAAGATAATTGTTTTTCTCACTTGCAAAAGAATGCTGAGCTGCCATGTCTCAGGGATTACTGAGTGTCATGGTGGTAGAGGCCAACTAGTACAGTTAAAAGCAGTGCTGACAATGTGTTTTGGGTGGCAGAAGAAAGAAGATCGGTTTAGAGCAACAGAGATAAAAAGGGAGTAGCAACCTGGCCTAAATGGCACCCCTTGAGAACGCCCTAAAATAGTTGAAGGAATGGGAAATGCAAGAGATTAGAGTGTCTGCATGCGTAGGTAAAGCTGGCATTACTAAGATTTGACCATTAATGCTAATGTGATCCTATTCATGTCCACATGACAGAGAAACTTGGCAATATTTGAGATGGATACACACATACACACATTCTCTCATTCAGGTTAGCAGGAATGAGTTTATCAACACTTAAATATTAAATTCATTGCCAAATTACTAAATATTATACACTCTATATAACTCTAATATTGGATTTCATTAATTACAGAAAAAACATAAAAAGCTGGGTTTTCATTATATACTATATATTTGTATTTATTATATATGTTTTAAATACATGAACGCTGAGTCCAACTGATTTTAAATATGTAAGCAGTGTTTTAAACATTCTCAATTAAGTAGACTATAGCATGAAGTAGCACATTTTTTCTCTGATCTCTATCTTTCAGTGGTATGATATTGAATTTCCCCATACTGACCTTAATTTGGTCTTAGGGCAAAGTTCATACATTCCCAGTCACTTTCTGCTTGTAAGAAATCTCAAGCTAGTAGAATTTAAAAACTCCATTCCCAGGTCTAACTCAAATCTAATCTAATCTCTATAACTAAGTTTTCTAATTTGTAAAATAGTTAATAACAGTTAATAGTTAACAGCTCATAGAGCTGTTAAAAGATTAAATGAATTAATACAAGTAAAGAGCTTAAAACAGTACCTTTTACACAGTAAGCACTACACAAGTATTAGCTTTTATTACTCCCTCCCACAGATGCTAAGCTTTTGCTCACAGAACTTTGAGTGGGGGACAAAGGATAGTCTGCACTTTCAATCCTCCTTCTACTCCAGCACTTTGGTACCTTAATTCTGGGACATGTTCTTCCCCTTATTCTCCCAACTCTAATTACTATGATGTGTTGAAGAGGGAAAATGGCAGAAATTGCTAGGACTGCCTTACTCGCTGCCTGTAGGTGGTAGGGAACCCCAAACCTCACTGGAGTTCTGACCAGCTGTGGCAGCTTTTGCTGATGTGGTGGTTTCTTCCTAGGTGATGCACCTAATTCACTTGGGTGATGTTCAGCCTCACCTCAGCCTCCCCAGAATACGGCAGCCATGTCTCCCCTCCCCTGTGGTCAGCAGCCCATGCCCCTAGTCCCCTTATTAGGTAGGGCAACTTCTAGCTTGTTGGTTGCCTGATCAGTCCCATGACTATGCTCTCTTTGACTTTCCATGCTCCTTCTCATGAAACTTTGAAGACATCTCCATGCCTTCCAAGAATTTTAAGTGCCCACTGAGAGGTGGGATGGGAAAAGAGCTGTTAATATACCATCTTCAAACTTTCAAACTCCAACTCTCTCTTCTTTTCCTTTCTCAGCCTTATATTTGATATGGAATGGGAGTAGAGATGTGGGAGTTGGAATATTTGGGGCTAACAGAATCAGTCTGGGCTTACCTCGTAATAAATACTCAGGGAAGTTTCTGACTCAGACTGTCAGTTGGCTCTAGCTTTAGGACAGGGTGTGCGGAATGTAGTAGTATCATGTCCTCAATCCATCTTTGGGCCCTGACTTACCAATTACAGAATAACAGATGTCTCAATAAAAGTCCCATTAAACATCCTCATCTAGGGATAAACTATCATCCCCAAACATCACTGTAACTTGTTGCAGTATAAGTCCTGATATACAAACTAAAAAGATTAAATGCCTATGTGACAGCAGACAGGGACAGAAAGTATACATATTCTATATATTCTGAAGGATGATCCTCTTTACCCCTAAACAGTCAAAAGAAATCTACATATACAAAGGAGTATTCTGCTGCCAAGGTACAGGGAAGTAGGAGTATAGCTGTCAAATATGAATGATTTATCATTCCATTCTGTGGGCAAATCAAGATGAATGCAAAATGAGAAAGAGCATAAAGCACATTAAAGCATCACACTCAAAAGTCCAAATATGCAAATAATTAACAAAATTAATGTTTCATGGTAATGAGGGGAAAAGAGACTTTAATTGGGAAAATCAGGTTCATGATTTTGTTTCAGTTAAATAAAAAAATTATTGGGTTATTAAATTTGTACCCAGTGAGCACTATGTGACAAACTGGAGTTCACACTGTAGTGAAGTGAAATAAATTATTGTATGTAACAAAAGAACAACCCAAAGTAATATAATCAAGAGCTACAGAAATTCTGAGAATAAAAGATCAATGTGTGGGAGTGTTAGTAAGAAAGCTTCATGGCAGGAGCTGGCCTTAACTTTTGCTTTGAAATATAGAGCTAACTAGGTAGAAAGAGACTATGATATTCCAAATTTGAGTACAATATCAACAAAGGTACAAAGTCAGGAAAAAGCATGAGGACCACGGGGAACAATAACCAACTGGAGAAGGTGTTTAGCAACAGGAGAACAAGGAAAGCCTGATTTAGATATTTATACTACCTCATGCTCAAATCTGTCTTCAATCTTTTGATTTCAACTATCAATACTACTAACTAATGCCTTTCAGAAAAAAACCTTCTAGGTACAGAAACCTATGTTCAAATAAAATCGAACTTATTTAAACCAGTAAGAGATGAGGAGCTAGATCTCCATCTCCCCATTTTCATTTCCCACCCCTCATTTGATCTCACTCCTAGAGCAAACTACTCCTAAGGATCCACAGGACCCATCCAAGGGGCACGAGTTTAAAATTATTGTGGAATATTTGGGGGGTCTCAACTAGCTTTAGTTGGTCCAATTCTCATCTGATTTCACACCCTTTAGATTCCTTTACACATGGTTTCACTGCCAGCTCTTGAGAGACATCAGCTCCATTAGTCTAAATGTTGGAAATAAGTCAGTACAACTTTTGTAACACTGTCATCGAATGTACTTTAAAGAACATAAACTTATGAAAATAAGGCTTTGGGTCTAATTTATATCAATATTTTAAGTGATTTTAAAATAGGCAAACTTTGCGTCTACCTGTATAATTAAAGAACTTTTACCAAAATCCTGGTTAGTTATAGGCAAAAGAGCAAAATACTTTTAAAATATAGCATCAAAAATCTTAATTACATGGTGTTTCTAAATGTTCTCTAAGAAGAGAGACATCTTTGTTTAGAGGTAGTTTCTAAAAGGTTTGTCAGAGGTGAAGTGAAAATGGTAACTGAGAATTAATTTAAAATTAATTTAAATTTTACTTATTTAACCAGTAACTATAACTGGAATTAATTTTTTGGATGGGAGATAATTCTGTTTTTAAGAGTAACATTCTGATAGGGAAATAATGGGATACTTTTGCTTTCTTGACTAATAAAACATCAATGAAAAGCCAGCTGTTCCCATTTCTGTAGATAGTTCCAAGTTTATGAACTCAGTTTTTTCAATAAATTATACTCACAAAAGCTAACTGTGTTACACCGATAATAATAATCAAAGACGGATTCGAATTAAGTTTGTCCACGCTGTATTCATTTCCTGACTCATATGACTAAATTGGAATATGATGAGAAACAAACCAATTCACTTCACAGAACTCCAGAAAGCCTCAGGTACTATGGAAGGTGGTAGGGGAGGTGTTTGCCAAAAACAAAAAAAAGGCAGATAAAAGCTTCATGATAAGGAATTAGCATCCCGACCTCAAACTGCATCCTCCATACTAAGCATCCACGTATCCAATTAAGGGACATCGACATAGGCACAGGAAGAAGAGGGAGACTCATCATACTGAAAACAGAGAATAAGTGAAAATCTGTATGATGACTGGCAAGACACTTAGCTGCCTATTATTACTCAGTTCCTAGAGAGCTGGCAGTCAAGCATCTACCACATGCCTACCAAAAGAAGGGTGATGGAGGATTCTTCTGAAAAACTGAATGGCCGGGACTTTCCTGGTGGCGCAGTGGTTAAGAATCCGCCTGCCAATGCAGCGGACACGGGTTCAAGTCCTGGTCCGGGAAGATCCCATATGCCGCGGAGCAACTAAGCCCGTGCACCACAACTCCTGAGCCCATGAGCCACAACTACCGAGCCCGCATGCCACAACTACTGAAGCCTGCGTGCCTAGAGCCCGTTCTCCACAACAAGAGAAGCCACCGCAATAAGAAGCCCGTGCACCGCAACGAAGAGTAGCCCCCTCTCGCCGCAACTAGAGAAAGGCCGTGAGCAGTAACGAAGACCCAATGCAGCCAAAACTAAATAAATTAATTAATTTAAAAAAATAAAAATTATTATTAAAAAAAAAAAACCTGAATGGCCTCAGAAACTACAGTTATAATTAAGTTGTGCTCAACGTACATCATTATAAAATTGTACAATATAAGAGAAAGAGGGGCTTCCCTGGTGGCGCAGTGGTTGAGAATCTGCCTGCTAATGCAGGGAACACGGGTTCGAGCCCTGGTCTGGGAAGATCCCACATGCCACGGAGCAGCTGGGCCTGTGAGCCACAACTACTGAGTTTGCGCGTCTGGAGCCTGTGCCCCGCTAACGGGAGGGGCCGCGATAGTGAAAGGCCCGCGCACTGCGATGAAGAGCGGTCCCCGCACCGCGATGAAGAGTGGCCCCCGCTTGCCGCAACTAGAGAAAGCCCTCGCACGAACCGAAGACCCAACACAGCCAAAAATAAATAAATAAATAAATAAAGTAGCTATAAAATTAAAAAAAAAAAAAAAGAGAAAGAGAATATGCTAAAATTTCCAGAGAAAATAAGTCATCGAAAAATGACTGAGAATCAAAATGGAATAGGCTTCTTACAGCAACATTGTAAATGCAAAGACAATAGAGCAATGTCTTCAAAATCCTAAGGGAAAATGATTTCTAAACTAGCATTAAATATCTGGCCAAACCATCAATCACTTAGGAAGTTAAAATAAAGATAAGTGCAACATTTCAAAAAGCTCACATTCAATACAACATTTCTCTGGAAGCTACTGGAAGATATATTCTACACCAAAATGAGAGGGTAAACCAGAAGACTGCTGATTTTTTATGTACTTATCTACATGAATTAGTTTTATAAAAACTAAAAGGTGTTCTGATAGTAAGACCAGGGTTAGAATAATGGCTAATGGCTTTACGTTTTAATGAGTTTGATACCAGAAGTTGAACATTTAAGCACTCATTCTATAGACATAATCCACAAAATTGCCTAATGAACGCTAGAAATTGTTACATTTAGCTACTTGACAAGATTCCTATTATTGCTGAAGTAAACCATAAAAATTTCTTGCCTGAACAGTTAACTTATCTTCCTACCTCTAATTTCTCATATCTCTAATCCATTCTTCATAGACTTTGCAGTGTTATCTTCCTAGAACAAATGTCAGGTCATGTAATGCTCCTATTTAAAAATCTCATAATGGCTCTTCATCGCTGAAAAGAAAGTTTTAAGTTGCTTAGCCCAGCAGTGAAGACCTAAATGACCTATACCAACAACTTTTCAGCCTCATATTTTACTACTACCAGCAACACATGACCAATTGCCGCTACTCAGACTCAGGAGAAAGAAGTTCATTTTCTCTTAAAAAGCTATTTTTCTATATATGCATAGCACAGCAGGCATTCAAAAAAATACCATGGCATAAATCAGTAATTCACTGTAGTAAAAGAGCAAAGAAGAATTAAGTAAATAATGGATTATATGTATGGATACCAAATTTCCATGTTTTGGTATAATTTGGCCTTCTTTGATCTGGACTACGTCTTTATGTGTAAATAAGTGAAGGGAGAAAATCTGCAGCCATGTAGCAGATTCTGTATAAAATTATAATACTGGAAGTTGTAAAAAAATGTAGAGAATACACCAGAATGACCTTGGCATTTAATGTCATGCCTAAAACTTAAAGGTAACACATTATGGATTGAGATTTTTAAAAAGGAAAACTTATAAACTTTTAATAGACAGGTGGAACTTTTTATTAATTAATATACCTCTTTAATTTCCTGTGAGAAATCTGTTGAATGGACCCCTAACCATTCACAATGCTTCCTGCCTGGCAACTCTTTATTATTTATTAAATTGCCTACGAATGCCATTGTTTCTGTGCTTAGGAAGCTTTTAATACCTAAAATTGGTTCTAAACAGTTTACCATGGGGGGAAAAACCCAAGAGCCTGAATATACTAAAATTTCTGTAATTAAGAGTTCAAATAAACTGCTCTTAAAGAGTAACTTAACAGATAAGAGCTTGAAAAGAATTCAATAAGTCATTGTTAGTACTTTATTTGAGTATTCCTGATAGATTTCAGTTCAGAATACAAACCAAGAAATTTGACTGTATATATATATATATACATATATATATATATATATATATATATATATATATATATATATATATATACGTGTGTGTGTGTGTGTGAAAAAAGGCCCTAAAGTTACCATATATAACAGCCAACAAGGAATTTCAATAATCTGCTAAAAACAACTAAAATATACTTAGTAGTCTCAACCATATTAAGTATAAAGGAAACAAAGTAACAGATATAAGGCTGATTAGTCTTTCAAAGAAACTTGATATTAATATTGTATAGAAAGTAGTCTGACCCACAGACATAGACAACAAACTTATGGTTACCAAAGGGGAAAGGGAGGGAGGGATAAATTAGGAGTTTGGGATTAATATATACACACTACTATATATAAAATAGGTAACCAACAAGGACCTACTGTAGCACAGGAAACTGTACTCAATATTTTGTAATAACCTATAACGGAAAAGAATCAGAAAAAGAATATATATATATATGTATAAATACTGAATAACTTTGCTGTATACCTGAAACTAACATAACATTGTAAATCAACCATACTTCAATTAAAACAAAATTTTTTTAAATAAAAAAATTTTTAAAAAGTAGTCTGAAAGATATTTCCCTGATATGTAGGAGACTGGTTGAATATGCTATGTACTTATTCAGGTGTACTGTGCAGGTGTAAAAAGAAGGAAAATGATCTCTGTGACCTAGTGATTTCCTAGATATACTAAGTAACAAGAGGAAGATGCAAAAGAAAAAGTTTTATGTATACACATACATATACATACACACACGTGTGTATGTATATATATGTATACTACCTTTTATATAACAACGAGGAAATAATAAAACACACTCTTATTTCTGCAAAAACAAAAACAAAACCATAGGAAGGATATACTAGAAACTAATGAAAGTGGTTACATACTTGGGCCCACCACTTGCTAGGTGTATGATGTTAACGTAATTTTACAGCTTCCTAATCTGTAAAATGGGGATGATGTTACTATTTAACATATAGAGATGTTGTGAAGATTAAATGCATTAAACACAAAGATCTTAGCATACTTACTGGCAACCACACGAAGACTTGCCTGTGACTTCATAACAGCACTATTTGCAATAGTCAAAAACTGAAAATGCACTAAATGTGCATCAACCACTGAATGGACAGAGAATATGTGGTATATCTATACAATGAAACAGGACTCAGTAATAAAAAGGAACAAACTACCGACACATCTACATCAAGAGATAAAACTCAAAAACATTATGCTAAGTGAAAGAAGTCAGACACAAGAGACTACACGTTGTATGCTTTCATTTATATGAAACGTCCAGAATAGGCAAATTTATAGAAAGTAGATTACCAACTGCCTGAGACTAAGGGTGAGAATAGGGATTAACTGTAAGAGTGCATGAGAGATCTTTCTGGAGAATAAAAATGTTCCAGAAATAATTTAAGGTGATAGTTGTACCATTCGGTATAAAGTTACTTTAAAAATCACTGATTTACACACTTGAAATGAGTAAATTTTACATGTAAAATAATCTCAATAAAGCTGATTTAAAAAAATACTTACTAAACAATGTATTCAATAAATGAGTAATTACTATTAAAATAAATCAAGTAATTTTTTTGTACTGTGTAATTTATATTATCAAATAAGACACAAAAGAATATATTTCCCAAGGACAAATAGACCATACAATAAAATTTGCAAAATATTTGAGGATTAATTAGAAGATGATAATTTTCTAAAAATTTAGAAGTTCTAAAGTCACTGGAAAATGTTCTACCTATAATAGAAACAAAGAAAAATATTCCCGTAAAGACTTACAAAATCTGGTTTCTGTTTTAATATAATGATTTTACATATCTATTATTAATATTTCATTTGATTTCATATACACAGAGTCTACTAGTTATTACTGATAAATGCACCTCCAAAATGTTATCTCCAAGTGCTATTCTATTTAAAAGTTTTCCTTCTTTTAACAGCTTTATTGAGGTATAACTGACACGCAAAAACTGCACATATTCAACATACACAATTTGATGAGTTTGGACATGTGCATACACCCATGAAACCATCACCATAATCAAGGTAATAAACATATCCAATACCTCCAAATGTTTCTTTGTGCCCTCTGTTTTTAAAAAATATGTGGGGTTTTTGTTTGTGTGTATGTGACTGGTGAGAACACAATAGGAGTTCTTAAATTTTTATTACAAGGGTAGATCTCATCCAAATGCTATCCTAAACCAGAGTTCAGAAAGATGAGGAGTTTTGTTTCATTTGGTAAAAACTCTTCTTGTGTATTCATGTAACTACAATTACATCAGAGACACGAAGTGGCTAGAGGAAGGTTTTTTCCAAGCCTTCATCTCACAGGAAGGAATATTCCTTCACAGATGCTGGTAGCATTATTCTGTTTTTAAAGTTTATTTTATCTGAATGCAAAAAAACCCACACATACAAAATCACACAGAATATGTCCTCCCTTAAAGTATGCTAAACTTACAAAATTTAAAATGTATTAATTGGAAATGTAAGATTCTGAAATAAATAAACTTCAAATTAAATGCATTCAAAGCATCTCATATGTACAGAAATCTTATTAATTTGGGACAAGCATTTACTTTATATTTAGCATTATTCTGAATAAACAGATTTTCATTTGCTTTGTCAAATACATTAGGAAAATATTTTGTGGATTAATTCACACTGATGAAATTAACTTCCACAATTTTCACTGTATTAGAAACTTTCAACTGAATGTGTGCAGCACTGAATGCTTCTATTATTTTAAAATCTAAATACATGTGAAAATTTTATACATATATATATTCAATAAGAATATACAGTACTATTAAAGAGAATCAGGACTTCCCTGGTGGCACAGTGGTTAAGAATCCACCTGCCAATGCAGGGGTTTCAGCCCTGGTCCAGGAACATCCCACATGCTGCGGAGCAACTAAGCCTGTGAGCCACAACTACTGAGCCTGCCCTCTAGAGCCTGTGACCCACAACTACTGAGCCTGTGTGCCGCAACTACTGAAGCCCACGCGCCTAGAACCCGTGATCCGCAACAAGAGAAGCCACTGCGATGAGAAGCCCATGCACTGCAACGAAGAGTAGCCCCCATTCGCCACGACTAGAGAAAGCCCACGTGCAGCAACGAAGACCCAATGCAGCCAAAAATAAATAAATTTATTAAAAAAATAAAAATCAAAAAATAAAGAGAATCACTTTCTGAAAATTCCAAGGAAGGGGAAAACTTTTAAGACACTTTTACCCTTAGAATAAAAATGTCTGAGCAGGAAGATATCTTTAATATCAACACTATTAGATCCAAAAAGAATAAATCTATCACCTTTGCTGGAGGAAGCACCCTGACAAGTTCTGAAATTGAAACAAAAGATTCTTATGGCCTTGATTCACTAAAAGATTGTCTCAAGCAATAGACGTTTTCCACAAAAGGACAGATGCCAGCAATGGCTTAAATGGGGGAAAAATTGAGGTGAAATTTCTAAAGGATCTCAAAATTTAACGAAAATCAATACAGAGCCTCAGATAGTAAAACACAAGGGTCTCTACATACATTTCTGTATTAGTTAGCAACAGAAACCAACTAGAGCTACCGTAAGCTAAAGATATAAATGTATACGAAAAAGGATATATGTCACATGATCCAAGAAATGACTGAAAAACTAAGCCTTTAAAAAGGGGCATGAACCAGGATCCCTCTAGGGACCCAAAAGTGGACGTTGACGCACCTTCTCTTTAGAACGCTGGATCAATCAACTACAGCCACAGGGGTAAGGTCATGAAATACAGATGTAACTGCTGAGGCGCCACCCTTAGAAATTTGAGATAGTCCTCAGAGAAAGGGGAACTGTTTTCAACTGAGATGCCAATACAAAGGAGTATAATATTTTACATGATTTTTTTTTTTTAAAAAGCATACTCCATTTGTCCACATTACTGAAATTCACTGTGTCAATATTATCCTAATCAAAAATCTGGAATAGTCTGCAAGGCAGATTTGATTATAGTGTAGTATATAATAAACAGGCATCATTAAAATAGAGTCCCTTGTTTTAAATACCATCTATACAGTTATGATTCCCAAATTCATATTTCTAGTCCAGATCTTTCCTTGCAGTATTCAGATGCATACAGTGAACTATCAAATTGATATTTTAAGTGGATATCTCAAATTGCCTTAACATGTCCACAAAATCCTTATTTTTATCCTAGTTTTTCTCATACCATCCTCACTGATCAACCGAAAACCCAGGAATCTATCCTAGATTTCTAACTTTCTGTCACCCCCCATATTGAATTGAAAGTTTGTTGATCTTCATACCAAAATATGTCTCAAATCTCCCTACTTCTATCCCCACTGCTACTACCGCAGGTGATAACTATGATATGCCCTTTGGATTACAGTAACATCTTCCTACCAACCTAACTTTCACTTAAAAAAAAAAAATTAAACATCCCTCTCTGTATGGTTAAGCTAACTGAATACACAACTAAGTTCCTTTGTTTTACTGTACTTTTGGTTTTTAGGGTGTGTTTTTAAATTTAATTCTGTTTTATAATTATGTAAAGCAAGGCTTTCCAGAGAAGTCTAGTTTCCATCCCTGTCCCCTCTACCCCATTCCCTCCTTCCGTCCCTCCCCTCCTCGCAGGTAACTATTTGTTAAAGTTCTTGTTTTCCCTTCCATTATTTTTAAATATAAGCAAATACAAACATATTCTCCCTTTCTCACATTAAGAGTAGTATAGTACACACATTTTTCTGGACCTTGCTTTTTTTCCCCACTTAATATATGCTGGAGATCTCTCAATAGCAGTGTAAATATTAAGCATTCATATACTGCCTACACACATATACTACCCCTAGGAAATAATTTTTTGGTAAATTATTGGGCTTTACCTATTTCACTAGCAATCAAACCATGATCAGTGATCAGCTCAGGGCTGACATTCACCATACAGTACCAGTATAGCTTCAGTTTCCTCATCTGGAAACTTCCTTTAGGCTGGTTGTTGCCTAGCAAGTAGCCACCACAAGTTCCATCTCTTGGACACCATAGGGACTCTAGAGGGTTAACCTAAGGCCTCCTATCTGGCTACCTCAGGAGCCCTGGGTAAAGGATGCCTTAGCACCCACCCAGCAGTGGCCCAGGCCCTATCCTGACATGTTCCCACAGACACTACAGGAGGAGACGCTATTGGCACTGGCCCTCCAGCAAACGAATGCTCAATGTCCATCTGGTCTACCCAAGTTATAGCTACCTGTTGCCTGTCTACATCCCCTCATGCAGCTCCTTATGGTAACTACAGCCGCTATAGGACTGGCTCTGAAAGATCTAAGGATGGCAGAGGAGTAGGTGGTAATGGAAGTCACTGCAGGCATCATCTTGGTATTGCACTGCAAACATTCCTGTAATGGGACAGAGATCACGGTAGGCTGGCAATATGAAGCTGGGGAGATGCCCAGGACAGGGAACCCCTTCCTAATATTCTTCTGAGTTTCACAGACTCATTGAATGCCTAGCCAACACTGGCATAATAATATTAATTTCATTACTAAAAATGAGAGTTAACCTTTACCTATCATTTGTCCAGTGACTGGCACTGTTATAAACAAATATTAGCTTGTTTTGGTATTATATTTATTATCATCATATCCGTTTACCAGATAAGAAAATATTAGCACAGAGAGGAAGATGGCAGAGTCAGGATTCAAACCCGGGCAGCTCAAAAACAGAGCGCCCAAGTTCACCTCTTTCTTTTTCTTTCTTTTTATTTCTCTCTCATCTATCTCAATGGATTAAATTCAACCTTACTAAATATAGCATTCCAATAAATTATTTTTGTGCATTTAGTGTTTCTAGAGATAGTGAATATATAAAAAATATCTGTCAGTATTATGCAGACTAGAAAACATTTTCAAATAATTTTTTAGTTCAGCAGAAGCTGATACAGAATTCTGTATCATAAATAATATTACTATTAAGAGAAAGTTTCTAGTTATTAAGACAAATCGACTAATGACTACAAATTTAATGGGAAAATAACTGGAAGAGTTTGAGATAGTTCCCAATGTCAAATAATGGCTCAGAAAAGCATATCATTTAGCTGGTAATAGCAGCAAACAGAAGATCATAGCAACAATTTCTAAAAACAATTAAATGAGTATGAAATTACTAGAATAACTTGATAGTTTTTCCTATAACTTATACCCTTTGGTAATTAGTTTTATAATAGAAAAACTTTAATTTAGGTAGAGAATAAAATGACTATATTCAATTTTTATTTCCTCTTGATTAATATATTAGTTTATATTATCATACCAGTTGTTAAATATTTTTAATATCACCATTTCTGAGTCACTATAATGCCCTCACAAATGTACTGCACCTTGAATTGTTTTTGGCACTATACAAAACATGAACATGCACAAATCACATCCAGATGCTTTATTAAAAACATAAGCACAGAATGAAAAAAGCTCCTCTGAGCAGTGCAATTCAAGTCAGTATCTTGAAGGAACAGAGAATGTCAAAGAACATGGTAGAAAAGAAGTCAAATTTTAGGAATTATTAAGAACAACCTTATCCATAAGGAAAAATAAGAAACAGACTAAATGTCAGTAACTGGAAATTACTAAATAAATATGGTACATCCATGTAATAATATATTATACAATTTGTATATTTGATGTCATAGAAGTATACATACTGGCAAGGAAAGCTATATTTTTGAGTGGAAAAAAAGCAGATTACTACACACTGTGTAAAGTAGAAGCCATTTTGATTTAAAAATACACATGCAGGGCTTCCCTGGTGGCGCAGTGGTTGAGAATCTGCCTGCTAATACAGGGGACACGGGTTCGAGCCCTGGTCTGGGAAGATCCCACATGTCACAGAGCAGCTAGGCCCGCGAGCCACAACTACTGAGCCTGCGCGTCTGGAGCCTGTGCTCCGCAACAAGAGAGGCCGCGATAGTGAGAGGCCCGCGCACCGCGATGAAGAGTGGCCCCCGCTCGCCGCAACTAGAGAAAGCCCTCGCACAGAAACGAAGACCCAACACTGCCAAATAAATAAATAAATAAATAAAATTAAAAATAAATAAATAAATTAATTAAATTAAATAAATAAAAATACACATGCAAAGAGAAATATCTATAAAAGGATACATGAAAATGAAAGCAATGGTTTTCTGATGGTGGGAATATGAGTAATTGTTCTATTCATTCATCTGTAATTTCTGATTTTTTCAATAATGAACATGTATTACTTACACAATAAAAACAGCAATATTAAGAACGTATTTAGGTGTAAAAGTTACGTAAAAAGACAGAGGTATTTCAGTGGAGAGGTTCAGGGCATCAGATGTGTGGACAGATGACTGTATTTGAATCCTGGCTCCCTCACACAGTTGCTGTACAACCTCAGACAAGTTACTCGGCCTCCCTGTGCTTAGTGTCCTCATCTGCAAAATACGGACACTGATGGCATTTGTCTCTTAGGATTATTGTGAAAATTAAGAGAGTTAATTTATGTAAAGTGTTTAGAATAGTGTTTACTATAGTGTAATCATTCAACATATTATAACTAATGTAATTTATGGAACTGTAATTAATCTTTTGTCAATGTAGTAAAAATACAGATTTTTAGACTGCAAAAATATTTTAATCTATCATCTTGAAAAAGCTGTTCATTATGAAATTTTAGAAGATTTAGTTTATATTTTCCTCATAGATAATTGATGCTTAATTAAATTTATACTTAAAGAAGCATTTCCAAAGTTACCAATGACCAAAATCCCATAGTAAGTTTTTCTCTTAACTACTAAGACAAGGCACAACGACTAAAAGATGGTTTAAATTGTAAAAAGAAAAGAACTTTCTTCGTAACTATCTAGGCCTTAAATAACTACCATACTAATTCTCAAAATCCATTTAAATTACCTTAGTTTCGGTTGACGGTATTTCTGAACACCTCAGAGACTTAAATATAACCATATGTTCTAAGAAAATTGTTATCCTTATGAGTAGATATCAAGCAAAAGGAAAGAGATATGCCAAAGCATCAAAACACCTCTCAGCTTCTCAATGTAATTTTGAATTCACGCATCAGAGATTTCAATGTAATTTATTTTCTCAAAGGCAGCAAGTCTCCAAAGGAGAGCCCCACATCAAGACTGCTTAGATGAGAGATTTTTCAAAATTTTAAAATTCAAATAGAACCTCAATTTCATTTCACCAAAAACTGATAATTAAGCTGATATTTTCCTCTTTGAAACAGCTCAGTAATTATTCAACATGAATGGAGCAGGAGAAGTATGCCATGATGTATGATTTGTATAGTTATATGTCTGATTCAACTTTCACAGTCTATCCCCATTGCCCAATAAAAGTTTGCATTCACTCAGGTCTCTTTTCCCTTTCCTTCTGAAATTCAAACCATGATTAATATCTGCCCAAACATGGGACAGGTAAGACATAGCCTTCTGACATTATCATATAAACAATTTGGTTCATGCTTTCGTGGTCATAACTGTCTTCCTTATTCTTCCCTTAACTTCGTATTCTATCTTTTGCTATAGCAGAAAGTGGAAAGAAAGGATATTTGAATGACCTCTCCCCACACTGAGGTTTAGTTTCAAGACAAACTCTTTTAAAAAAAAAGTGCTAAAATTTCAGAAGTGTTGTGAACAAGTTTAGAGGACATGTAAATAAATTTAGTGCAAATACCTAGTTAAGTCTGTACCACACTCAACGTGCAGAATGAGAAACATGGAAGAGCAAACTGGGAAAACAGTATAGGGAAATTAATCAATTTCTAATTATTGTCTTCACGATAAAGTTTTTAATAAGAAACCAACACAACACCGATATATTCTTCAGTTCCAGTATTCATTTATAACTATTTACATTCTTTCTCAGTGATGGATTTTTAACTGAGCAGTACAGTCAGAATCACTTCTGAAAAAATGAGAGAAGGATATATGAGGAGTTAACATCATAAATAGACAATTATGATTTCATGTTTTAATGCTCTGATTAGGTTTTCCTTTCCCTTTTTCCTGTTTAACTTCTTTTGCTTTAGATGGACAAGTGATAATTTAGAAACTTCTAACTGTAATGAATCTTCCACTGGTCCACTAACTATAAATTAATTTAGATTAACTGTTTGAGATATAAACCCGTCCTAAGAAAATTACTTAATGGCTTTAATCAGATTACACTAGGCATGAGGGGATAGGAGAAAAGGTTATTTAAAAACAGAAGACTCGGGACTTCCCTAGTGGTGCAGTAGTTAAGAATCCGCCTGCCGATGCAGGGGACACGGGTTGGATCCCTGGTCTGGGAAGATCCCACATGCCGCGGAACAACTAAGCCCGTGTGCCACAACTACTGAGCCGGCGCTCTAGAGCCTGTGAGCCACAACTACTGAGCCTGTGTGCCACAACTACTGAAGCCCGTGTGCCTGGAGCCCGTGCTCCGCAACAGGAGAGGCCACCGTAAGGAGAACCCTGCGCACCGCGACGAAGAGTTGCCCCCGCTCGCCACAACTACAGAAAGCCCGTGTGCAGCAACGAAGACCCAATGCAACCAAAAATAAATAAATAAATAAAATTGATTCTTTAAAAAAAAAAAACAAAAACAGAAGACTCAGTCCCTGGTCTAAAGAAGTTCAGAGTCTAATGAGGAAAAATTTTGATCTTATCTAACTGTTCCATTAACTGATATTTCCTGACTTCCTTTTACTCACTGTCTACTTTACTCCTCTTCCCACAAGGAAAAAGGTACATTAATGTAAGCTTAAAAACACACAAAAGTATACTTTCTTTGAACAGTTTATATGTATATGTAAAGTATGAAAACAAGGACCAGAAGCATATATACCAAAGTTATAATGGTTGCCTCTGAGAAAGGGTGAAGGGATCAAGATAAGGGAACATTTAGCTTTCAGGTTAAATTTTTTAAAATTATAGTTGATTTACAGTATTATGTCAGTTCCACATGTACAGCAATGTGATTCAGTTATATATACATATATTTTTTTCAGATTCTTTTCCATTATAGGTTATTAAAAGATATCGAACATAGTTCCCTCTTTTATACAGTAAATCCTTATTGCTTATCTATTTTATGAATAGTGGTTTGTATCTGTTAATCCCAAACCGCTAATTTATCCCTCCCCACCACGTTCCCTTTCCCCTTTGGTAACCATAAGTTAGTTTTCTATGTCTGTGAGTCTCTTTCTGTATTGTATATAGATCCATTTGTATTATTTTTTAGATTCTGCAATATAAATGATATCATATTTATCTTTGTCTGACTTACTTCACTTAGTATGATATTCTCTAGATTCATCCATGTTGCTACAAATGGCAGTATTTCATTCTTTATTATGGCTAAGTAATACTCCATTTGATAGACAGACAGACAGACAGATAAATACCACATCTTCTTAAGCCAATTGTCTACTGATAGGTTCTTGGGTTGTTTCCATGTCTTGGCTATTGTAAACAGTGCTGCTATGAACATTGGGGTGCATGTATGTTTTCAAATTAGAGTTTTTGTCTTTTCCAGATATATGCCCAGAAATGGGATTGCTGGATCATATGGTAGCTCTATTTTTAGTTTTTTAAGAAATCTCGATTGGGATTGACACATATACACTAGTATGTATAAAATGGATAACTAATTTTTAAAAATCCAATTAAAAAAAAAAAAAAAGAAACCTCCATACTGTTTTCCATAGTGGCTGTACCAATTTACATTCCCACCAACAGTATAGGAGTGTTTCCCCCCCCCTTTTTTTTATTGGAGTATAGTTGCTTTACAAACCCCTCCTTTTTTTTTGGCTGTGCTGCACAGGCTTGTGGAATCTTAATTCCCCAACCAGGGATTGAACCCAGGCCCTCGGCAGTGAAAGTGTGGAGTCCTAACCACTGGACCACCAGAGAATTCCCCATTTGTAGACTTTTTGATGCTAGCCATTCTGACAGGTGTGAAGTGATACCTCATTGTGGTTTTGATTTGCATTTCCCTAATAATTAACAATGCTGAGCATCTTTTCATGTGCCTGTGGGCCATCTGTATGTCTTCTTTGGAGAGAAGTCTATTTAGGCCTTCTGCCCATTTTTTGATTAGATTGTTTTTCTGATATTGAGTTGTATGAGCCATTTATATATTTTGGAAATTAAGCCCTTGTTGGTTGTATTACTTGAAAATATTTTCTCCCATTCCATAGGTTTGTCTTTTTGTATTGTTGATCATTTCCTTTGCTATGCAAAAGCTTTTAAGTTTGATTAGGTCCCATTTATTTGTTTTAGCTTTTATTTCTGTTGCTTGCAAGATTGATCTAAGAAAATATTGCTACAATTTATGTCAGAGAATGTTTTCCCTATGTTCTCTTCTAGGAGTTTTATGGTGTCATGTCTTATATATAGGTCTTTAAACAATTTTGAGTTTATTTTTATATATGGTGTGAGGGAGTGGTCTAATTTTATTGATTTACATGTAGCTGTTCAGCTTTCCCAACACCACTTGCTGAAGAGACTGTCTTTTCTCCATTGTATATTCTTGTCTCCTTTGTTGTAGATTAACTGACCACAGGTGTGTGGGTTTATTTCTGGGCTCTCCATTCTGTTCCACTGATCTATAATATGTCTGTTTGGGGGCCAATATCACAGTTTTGATTACTGAAGCTTTGTAGTCTTGTCTGAAGTCTGAGAAGGCTATGCCTCCAGCTTTGTTCTTTTTCCTCAGGATTGCTTTGGCAATTCTGGGTCTTTTGTGATTCCATATAAATTTTAGGATTATTTCTTCCAGTTCTGTGAAAAATGTTATGGGTAATATGATAGGGATCGCATTAAATCTGTAGATTGCTTTGGGTAGTATGGCCATTTGAACAATATTAATTCTTCTAATCCAAAAGCATGGGATATCTTTCCATTCCTTTGAATCATCTTCAGTTTCCTTTATCAATGTTTTATAGTTTTCAGCATATAGGCCTCTCACCTCCTTGGTTAAGTTTACTCCTAGGTATTTTTTCTGACATGATTTTAAACTGGATTGGTTTTTTACTTTCTTTTTGATATTTCATTGTTAGTATAAAGAAATGCAACAGATTTCTGTATGTTAATCTTGTATCCTGCTACCTTGCTGAATCCATTTATTAGTTCTAATAGTTTTTGTATGAAGTCTTTAGGATTCTCTATATAGAGTATCATATCATCTGCACATAGTCACAGTTTTACCTCCTCCCTTCCAATTTGGATACCTTTTACTTCTTTTTTTTGTCCGATCGCTGTGGCTAGGATTTCCAATGCTATGTTGAATAGAAGTGGTGAGAGTGGGCATCCTTGACTTGTTCCAGAATTCAGCAGGAAGGCTCGCAGCTTTTCACCACTGAGTATTATGTTGGCTGTTGGGTTTGTTGTAAATGGCTTTAATATGTTGAGATATGTTCCCTCTATACCCACTTTGGTGAAAAGTTTTTGTCATGCATGGATGTTGAATTTTATCAACTGCTTTGTCTGCATCTATGGAGATGATCACATGGTTTTTGTCTTTTCTTTTGTTAATGTGGTGTATCACACTGATTTCTTTGCATATGTTGAATCATCCTTGCAAACCTGGAATGAATCTACCCTGATCATAGTGTATGATCCTTTTTATGTACTGTTGGATTTGGTTTGTTAATATTTTGTTGAGGATTTTTCATCTATATTCATGAAAGATACTGGCCTATAATTTTCTTTTTTTTGTAGTGTCTTTGTCTGGTTTTAATATCAGGGTGATGGTGGCTTCACAGAATGAATTTGGGAGTTTTCCCTCCTCTTCAATCTTTTGGAATAGTTTGAGAAGGATAGGTATAAGTTCTCCTTTTTATGTTTGATAGATTTCCCCATTGAAGCCATCTGATCCTGGATTTTTGTTTGCAGGAAGTTTTTTTTATTACAGATTCTATGTCACTTCTAGTGATTGGTCTGTTAAAATTATCTGTTTCTTCTTGACTCAGTCTTGGCAGGCTGTATGTTTCCAGAAATTTGTCCATTTCTTCTAAGTTGTCCAATTAGTTGGCATATGACTGTTCATAGTGTTTTCTTATGTTTTTTTTTTTGTATTTCTGCAGTATCAGTTGTTATTTTTCCTCTTTCATTCCTTATTTTGCTTTTTTGAGTCCTCTCTCTTTTCTTCTTGGTGAGCCTGACTAGAGGTTTGTCAATTTTATCTTTTAAAAAAACCAGCTCTTGGTTTTATTGATCTTTTCTATTGTTTTTTTTATCTCTATTTTATTTATTTCCTCCCTGATCTTTATTTCCTTCCTTCTGCTGACATTGGGTTTTGCTGTTCTTATTTTTCTAATTCTTTTAGGTGGTATGTTAGGTTGTTTGGGATTTTTCTTGTTTCTTGAGGAACTTCCCTCTTAGAACTGCAATTGCTGCATCCCAGTATGTGCTGTCATTATTGTCTGTCTCGAGGTATTTTCTGATGGCCATGCCCCGCTATGCGCGTACTGACATTGGGTTCGGCCCAGACCACATCCCAGGCCCTCAGGGCTGTCTCCATGCACCTAGATGGAGTCCTCTCCCAGGGCTAACCACACGAGTTTCAGTGCCTAGCTACTGCATGTACTAGCAGCCTCCCTCCCCACAGTGCATGTTTCCAGCTTGGAAGTGTGATGAGGTGGCAGCCAATAGTACTCGTCCCTCTCCACCCTAACAGGTTAAATTTTTAAAAGCAAAATGTATCCATGTATTACTGCATAAAGTGTTTTAAAATATAGCCATAAAAAATTTCTGGAAAAAATATGCTAAAGTACTAATGGTGGTTGATTCTGGGTGGTATGAACATGAGTGAAGGACATTAACTTCTCAGTATTTACTGTTTAAGTTCCTACCAGTCCATCACAAGGGAGGTGTAGCATTTTATTGGTTGATTAGTTTATTATTCTTATCAGAGATGCCCATATTAACAACAGTTGTCTTCTCACAGTTCCTAGAACTATATCTAAGTATCATAGTGATAGGGTTACCTTTATTACTGTTGAGACTGTTACAAAGACTGACAATATTAGATGAAGCTTCCTAAATCTCCTATCACATACTTTAAAGCAAAGGTCTACAGTCAAGATTTCTGCCAAACATTAAAAAATAATAATAAAACTAAGGTGTAACACTGCAGGCACAGGTAGTGTGCCACCTGCATAGACCCTTATGCTCTTTGCTGTGGTATGCTTAATACAATCACATCTGCAGGTGACAGGAGACTAGTTTTAGATTTCTGTACCCAAGATAATTGGAATACTTCCCATAGGAACCAACTCCCAAAATCCTTCCCCTTATCTAAGTGATTTCCCACAATAGTCCATCATGAAGTTTTATAGTATCTCAAAAAACCAGCTCTGGCTTTTTTGGAATAAGCCTAGCAGGTAAAGTAATAAGTCACCAGTATTTCCTTAAGGGCTGCTCAAGTTTTCTGCTAAATACAGCAGGCATAATATGCTTCATATCTGAGTTTGAGACCAAAACCCCAGATATTTCCCAGTTGTATTGTTCTTGATTTTCCTAGGTGTCCAAAGTCTTCATGAAATTCTCTTAGAACAATGAGATAGCAATCTTGGAAGAAAAAAAGTGTCTTTATTCTTGTACTAGGTAGGAGAGTACCTGATACAGTATGTTATGGTGGTCAAGCAACTGTGTCTGCCATCAACTGATCCTGGATTTGTATCCCAGCTCTTACAGCTGGGTAAACTTGGGCATGTTAATGTACCTCTCTAAGCTGCTGCTTTTTCAAAATTAATTAATTAAACAGATAAGTAAGTAATAAAATCAAAATATTTCTGTGAAGATAAAATTAAATTCTATACAAAGACTTCAGCAGAGCCTGAAACACAATAAACATATATTTTACTGTAGCCACATTAATAAACATCCCTCTGGCTGGAGGGCTCCTTTACCACAGGGCCTTCCCACCATGCTATCCTCCAGATTTCCATTATACTCTAAAACAGTGACGGTTTCTTCCCTGGGCTCCAAAGTTGACAGCCATGTTGGGCCTAGTCTTCAGAAATAGCTTTGAGTTTTCCATTTCCTTAAAGAGATTACCTCACAAAGTACAAACACACTTGCCTCCCTCATTAGGGACAGTTTCCTAGGAGATGTACCTTGTTGGTAAGCTTAAACTTACAGCAAAAACAGATGTTCTAGTCAGTTTAAACCACCCATTATTGCCCTCAGGTAATAAGATTATTGTCGGTCCATTTGTGACTCTATGTAATGCTCCCTAAATGTATCTGAGACTGAGTTCCTATAGGCTTTGCTAACAGAAACCTGTAAAGTGTCAGGTCCCATTAACTGTCAGATTGCCATTAGCATTATTCCTCCACTTCCCAGACATGCCTCAACCCCTAGCAATGGACACAGGCCATGTTCAATTTATAGTGTATCTCTCTTATTTACTAGCTTGTTTACTGAGTAGTTCTTTTTAAAAGCACTGACCTGTTCTCTGGTTACAAACACTTAGAGCCTCAGTTTTGCTCCTAATGAACTGTATGATCTTAATAAAGTTGCACGTCTCTAGGTGTCAGTTTTGTAATCAGTTAATTAAGGATATCTTTAATGTCTATGATTTAATTTCTATCATTCCACTACTAGACAAGTATCTCAGACAAAAAAAAAAATTATGAAAGATATATATAGATTTACCATGGAAAACGCAGCAATCCCACCAGCTTATTTTAAGACTGGAAGTGTATAAAAATAGGTTTTTAGGACCACTGTGTACGGCTGTGTAGGCTGTGCACTGCAATAAGTACCTGGCTGAGGGGGGTGCTTAAGTACAGTGTGCATTGGGTCCACCAAAGCTTACACCTGGAGGAAGGAATGCCTTTTTCTTCTTACATAGGTGGTATCTGCTAACTGAACTATATTCTCATGATGAACTGTCTGCTCAAAGTTGGTACTGCTTTCTAATTCATCCACACAGCAGGCTATGCCTTTACCTAAATTGCACAAAGACATCTCATTTTACAGGTCACAGGTGGCCTGCAAAAGTAGCACTATAAAAGAATTCTACACTACTAGTAACAATTGATCTCATCACATAAAAAGATCTCCAAAACACAAAGATGCAGGAAAAGTCTTCAAGATCAATTTCTCCCCAAATTGGTCACACTTAAGAGTGCAGACACACATACACACACACATACACAATAAAGAATTCTTCAGAGGAGAAATGTTCACAAACAAAAACCTGAAGTCAAAGAAAAGGCTTATCAAAAATCTAAATAAACCATGTAATATAAATAACTTTTACTATTTTAAGACTAAAAATTTTTGTGTCAAAGGCATCTGGAAAACACAGACACAATTTTTTTTATACTTACCCTCTTCACACAGAAATTGTGAAAAGCAATAGAACAATATAAAGCAGTTAAAATACACTTAAAGAAAATATAAACAAAGAATTTATTACTCTTAAGTATTAAATTATTTTAAAAGTAACATTTAAATGAAAGGAATAAAGAAATGTGTTTTAATGACCCTAATTTTAAGAAAACATCAAAATCAATAGCATGGAGCTTGTGAAGCAGCCATAGAAAGAGAGTGGCAAGTGTGTGTGTGTGTGTGTGTGTGTATATATATATGGGTTACATGTACCCTAAGACATAAGTGATGCTGGAAATTATTTTTAATAGCATTTAAAATTAACTCACCAAAAAAAAATAACATCATATGATTTTTAATAACATAGCTATGCCACCATATGCAAATATAGCTTGGTAATCTCTATGGTGAACTGAGAATGAAAAGCTATAAATAACAGAGACATTCTAATAATTTTACACTACGTTTTTCTTTATATAAAATCTAATAGGCTTCTCCTGTCTAATATAAAAATGGAAAGTACTAAATAGCATGAATGGAATTTCAAAGGTTGTTCTATCTTACCAACTTAAACAAGATATCACAACCTACTATTTAACTCTTAGGCCTTTTTAAAATAAGAGAGTTATCAGAAAATCTGCTTAATTTTAAGAACAACAAAGTAAAATAAATTAAAATTGTGAACAAAGAAATTTGATAAATTATTTTAATGTTTATTTTTCCTAGAAAAATTTCTTAAAGATATTATCCCCTTTTGTATTCCAAAAAATGGAAGATTAACATGGCCACCTAGAGGAGAAAATATGATCAACAAATAGAGGTCATAATATTTTCTTACTTTTTCTACAGTATCTGTATTTCAGATTCATAATATATAAACTGTTCTAAAGGACCCAGCTGAAGGGGTTAATTATGAATGAAAGAGACTTAGGGAGGACACTAAAGCAGCAGTGATGACCAAACAGAAGCTAAAGCATCATTCATTTTTGCAGGGAACTTGACAAGTACAGCCTTTATAAACTTACTGCATGACCTTAGGTTAAAAATTACTTATTTGATCTAAAATCTCCTCTCACTTCTGTAAAATGGAAATAATCTTATCTACCACAATGTGTTGCAGTGAAGCCTAAGTATAACAACGTGTACAGAAACTAACAGAGTCAGGCACATAGTAGGAGCTCAATGAATGGTAGTTCTCCCTACTTGATCAGAAAGTTATCTTGCACTGGTCCTCCTAATCCCTATCCAGGCCCTCCCTGACCCTCTCTACTCTTGTAGATATTTCCAATATTGGCTGTTCCAAAGTTTCTCTACTGGAATTATTCAGAGTTTGAGAAATGGGGTAATGGTTCTTTACCAGCCCTAATGAGGTAACAATATGTCATGTAAAAAATGTACATTTAAAAATATTTTTCCTTCTACCTTATAATTCCCTTTAGTCACCTCAACCCACATTAGTCAAGTGTGACCTTCATAAACCTGCAGAACAGTATGCAGAATAAAGGGTCAGAGCGGTAAAGAGAAGCATAACCTACTCTACCAATCCCTTTCCTTGTACCTCAGGAGAATGAACCAAATCCTATAAGAGAACTATACTCAGTAGCCCTCTTAGGTGACCGGACATGAAGTGAGCAGTACTTCTCCTGAGTCAACTATGCAGAGGCACAACCACCTGGCAGAGACTCAAATGTGTATTAGAAGCAAATCCCCATCCTTCCCAAATATATACCAGAGGAGGGTTACTATTGTTGAGTTGAAGGGAGAAGGTGAACCCCTTCAACTACCTCTCTTTCTTGACTCTGAAAGTTGATAGAGAACAAGTGGTATGAAAGTGCAGGCAGCAAATGTACACTCTCTTCCACTTATTCTCTCCTAACTACCTTCAATCTCATGTATGATTCTACACTATTAAAATGTACACTGAAAGTAACTGATCATCTTCTACAGGACAAAGGGGCTTGTCTGAATTCTCATCCTCCCCAGTCTCCCTGTGGTGTAGCATTCAAAACTCTCCTTCCGTGTCTGACGAAATGCAACATTCTCCTGATTCCCCACTTTATGGTTGTTACTTTCTCTTCTCTGTTTAAGTGACATCCTTAATTTTCTGTTAATGAAAGGAAATGACTCTTATCTTTTCTCTCCATACATTCTCCCTCAACAATTTAATCCCTTACCTTGATTCCTATTCTCTAAGTATATACAATCTGAAAAAACCTTCTCCCAAACTCCGTTCATGATTTCAAGATCCACAGCCATTTCCAGTTGCCTAAATATTCTGCCTTACCATATACACAAAACCACTTTTATCTTCCACCCCAACCCACCATCCAAGAAAAAAACATCCCTCTCTGGATTTCTTATTTATATTAATGACCTCATCATTTTCATAGTCATACTTGCTGGAAACTAGTGTCATCTTTGACACTTCCTTCCTTCTTTCTAATGTTCCAAATACATTTAGTTCCTAAATCCAGTAAATTGCACCTCTGTAATGTCTCTCCTATCCTCCTATATTCCTCTTGCCACTATTTTAATGCAGATTTTTACCATTTCCCACATAGATGACTCCAAAGACCTCCTTAATTGGTGTCTTTTCCTATAGCCTTCCTGTTGCTACATTACTCTTTCTAAAGCACATCCCTGGTCATGGTTCCTTGGTGAAAAACTTCTAGTGAGTTTTCACTGGTTAACAAATTAAATCCAAACTTCTACTCAGTGAGGCACTCCAGGCTTTAGACCTCATCTCTTTCCTTTTTATTTTACATATATATATGTGTGTGTGTGTATATATCTATGTGTGTATATATTGATATACACTATATATATTGATATACTGATACATATATATATGTATATACTTATATACACACATACACACACACACACACCTATGTTAGAGCCAAGAGGACTTTTCTCTTGTCCTGAAATAGTCCCTACATTTTACCACTGCGTACTCTGGCATTTATGAACTTCCCTCTATCTAAAATACCTCTGCTTATTCTTTTCAACTTTATACCCATTCTTCAAAGCTGAACCCAAATGTCATTTTCATGGAAGTTCTCTCACATCTTCCCCAATGGATGGTAATTCACTCCCTTCCTTAAAACCTTTTAGCATTTTATACGTACTTCTGCATCTTTGCCTGTGGGCATGTTCAGAACTTACTATCACTTGAAATTGCTTTTCTCTAAAATCTGGAGCTCTGAAATCTCCCTCTCTAATCAAGTTTTCCTATTCTTCCCTGACTCCACTGATTGCTGTGAGTGTATTTTGTGCTCACAGCAATCTTTGATTTTTCAATTAGCAATAACCTATGATACAAAAAACTATCCTCCTAGTCTACTGTTATCTTATATTATCACTTGATCATCTCCCCATCCTAAATCCCAATGACAGTATTTTAACAACAACAAGGATATCCATCTCTACCTGGATATTCCACAGATACCTCAAATTCAGTATGACTGAAACTAAATTATCTCCCTCCCACAAACTTACTTCTCTTATGCTTTCTAGACTAATTAAACAATCTTAATTCCTTACTCACTGCATATGTTCAGTCACTCACCAGGATATACTGAGACCACCCCTCAATCTACAAATTCTTTGTCCCTCAGTTAACATTGCTAATGAGGATCTCATCACTGTTTATCTAACCAGTCCTTTTGCCTCCAGTAGTTCCTACCTCCAATTCATCTTCTATTACAGTAGTTAAATAATCTTTCTTAAACACACTGACCTAAAAGTGTCACACTATCCAGCTTAAAAACCTTCCAGGGTTCTACATTCCCTGTAAGACAACATCCAAACTCCTGAGCATGGCATTCAGCACAGATCCTAGGTTAAAGACACTGACCCACACTGTCTTCTGCTTTCCTGCAATCACTATTACATGGTGGTTGAACAGTTCTCCCTCAAGTCTAGTTCACCTATCCTGTGAAAACTGCATCATACATCAGACTTCCCCTTTCGCCGCCTCCCAAACAAAGTCTCAGTCCTCCTCTGTATTTCTACATAACGTTGTTCATGTAACTAGCAGACCTCTTAACACACTACATTACACATGTACTCACTGGTCATCCTCCTCCAGTCTGTGGGCTCTTTAAAACAAGCTTGTTTTTATTCATCTTTACATCCACAGGATCTAGTATGGCACATAAAAAACTTTCAACAAATGTTTATGAAATAAATAATTTCAGAATGCCTAAAATCAATCTACCCTGGGTAGATTGGTCATTGATTAATCATTTATCATTGATTAATCATTTATCAAATGATTTAGGGTAGAAATGGTAGAAAAGTACAAGTGGGTCCTAAATATATAGGTGAAATGAAATGAGAGGGTGATTCCAGAGGTGAGGGCAGGAACAAAAGAGCCACTGAGATTATGCTTCTCTCTTCACCCTTTTCCCCACAGATTGTTGAGCCACGCGAGAATAATAGGACTACAAGGAAGAAGCAATCAAGCCAGCAGACAGGCAGAAGAAGGAGTGAGCAGGGAAAAATAAAACCCTAAACTGAAGCTGCAGAAAGGGAAGTGTCTAGGGTCACAGACTACACACTCAGGGCTTGCTCGCAGCTACTCACTATCATCACCATCACTGCTTCACCACCCATAACTACGACTACCATTTACTGATCACTTACCTATCACGCACCAGACACTATGCTAAAAACACCACACATACCATTTAATGTCCATGACAACCCTATCAGCAAGGTATTATTCACACTTAGAGAAAATGAAACAAACCTAGAAACTATCAAGTACACTGCCCATTAAGTACACTGCCCATTAAGTACACTGCCCAAGGTTTCGCAGCCAATATGGTAAGTCACAGGGCCAGAATGTGAACAAGAATCAGGCTTCAAGACCCATTCTCTTTCTGCTCTACTATTCATGAGCCAGGGTTTACATAAGTTGGGGACTGGCTTTACTGCTTTTGCATTATTTAGTTATCTTTGTAAGCCCATGTCTTATTTTCTCTAGTACTAAGAAAGGTATTTTTGAGGGTAGAGTCCATGTCTAATATTTTGTATTTCTTTCCTAGCATCTCATAATGAGCCTTCCATATTTGATTAATTTCTTACTGTACCTATGTACTAGCAGAAATAAAAGGGAGATATATCAATCTTTAGTTAGCATGAAGCCAAATATAAAAATTTAACTCCTTTGACAACTGTATGTGCCAAAGTAAGTCATCAATAGTAACAGGCCCCAAAACATAAACCACAGCTACAATATCAAGGTTAGTTTGTGTTTGATATAATAATAAAAATGCTATTTAAAATATATTGCTCTTTTTTTCATATATGGGCATAAATATAATAATTACTAGGAGTAGTCATACATTGTATTCAGCACACAACTTACTTAGATGTGGAAATAAAAATGCTTTAGGTAATGGTAAAACCTTTTTTATTTCTCTTTTAGAAAGATATAAAAACACTTGAGAGTGGACCTGTATCTTCTACATAGGTTGAGTTCTAATGTCAATGTCAGCACATGAGGCAAAAATCAACAGGGGACAAAAAAATCCTTGAAAATTCCTTAAATTTCCCTTTAAAGTTTCGTATAATACAGTACCGGCTCTCAATAAATCTATCTCAGACAGTTTTTCCTCCTACATGGAAGAGATCACCACTCCTTCTGCTTCATGCCACATGAAGTATCTGGCTCATGTTAGGGCTCATACTGAATGAAAAAGCATTCATTTACACACTAGAATCATATTCAACACTGTGAGATTCTTAGACCGTATCAGTTCCTGTAACAGGTATTTAGGAACTGATTCCATCTGAGACAACAGCAGATTCACACTTCCCATCTCATGATTGCTAGGCATATGTTCATTATGAAAAGAGAGCTAGAATTACCACTGTATTTAAATTATTTGGTGTTTTGCTTTTGGGTGTTTTGGTTTTAGTTTTGGTTTTTGGCTTGAGCCCAAAGATTTGAATTTGAATAAATTATATTCCCAGAAATGTGACCCTACTATATATGCCATCTCTTATTTATTGTGCAACCACAGACATCTAGTGTTTTAGAAACAAATAATCAAATACTATAGTGTAAAAAGAAAAAATACTTAACCTATCTTACCTTCATCTATTGATGCTTCACTACTGTATCCATCATACTCTGCAGAGAGAGGGCTATATTTCTGTCTTGTTTCCCAAGTATAGCTCTTTTGTCTAGAATCTGCCAATGGTAGTCTGGAATTGTGTGTTCTGGATAAGGCCTCATGATATTTACCCAGGGCTTCATCTTCACTTTCAGAGGATGAACCATGCTCATCTTTGTCAATGTAGGAATTATCTATTCGGAACGACAAGGAGAGCAGATCAAAATATAACGCAATAAAATGTAGCGAATTTGCTATAGTTACATACATGTTACATGCTTATATATGTATCACATATATTCATACACACACAAATATATATATATATATATATATAAACATATATATACACATCACACAATCTGAATTTTCAGCTTTAGAAAAATATTTTTTCATTTAAGAAGCCCAAGCTTTAGATTTTTATGTTTTAATAGAAAAAACTGACTTGTATATTTGCATTATATAAGTAATATTAGTCATAGGGATTTTCCAACCACGGTACAGGTAAACAGAGTAATAGGGCTCTCCATCTTACACAATTTTTTTAAAGCATCAGTAGCACACAAAGGAAGTTATAAGTATTGTCAATACATATGGACCTGATTCAAATAATTCATGCTACAAGAGACATTTTTGGTTATCATCTTAGTCAAAATTTTCGTAACTGATGACGCTCAGTGTTAGAAGCAGAACAAAGAAATGGACAGACATACACTATTGATGGAATTATAAGTGGTACAACTTTTCTAGAGAGCAATCTGGCTATACATATCAAACTTTCTAATCTGCATAGTCTTTGACCCATTTCTAGGAATTTACCAATTCCATTTCTAAGAATTCAGCCTAAGAAAATAATTAGCAAGTGAGCAATGATATGTATTTGAGACAATTTACTGTACTGTGTTTAACAGCAAAGGAAAACAAAAATAAAATATAAGCTAAATGTCCATCGCTGAGCCTTGGTTAAGTAAATTATGATACATCTATGAAGTGATATACTACAGTCATTAAAAATGAGGAGGTGAACTTACAAGTACACACAGGGAAAGAATAACTACCACATCATGTTAAGAGAAAAGAGAAACTTTTCTCATGTTAAGAGAAAAGAGAAGAAAAGAGATTAACATACGTATGCCTACATGCAACATATACACACATACATGCAGTATAAGTTTACACGTACATACAAAAACGTCTGGAAGCATATACACCAAGCTTAACACATTATTTGTGAAAGGTAGACTTACTATGAAAATTTTACTTAAATATACCCAAATTTCAAATAAATTTTTCAGAAGGTAAATTAATTAATTTTATATTATTTTAAAAAGCACTAGTTATTACCATTTTTTTAAGGTAAAAATTTTGAAACTGCATCATGTTGAGATTCATTTAGACCATGATGCAACCTTCTCAGAATTATAAAACAACTCTAGAAGGATAAAGAGACCATAGCAGTCAGAATTTATTAGTTCAGTCTAGATATTTCTCTCATTATACTCAGCTAAGATCATCTGCACTAGAGGAATCAAGGTTTGAAATTCAGGTGGGGAGACACAGAACGAGTAATTTTAAAATATGGGATAGAAATTGAATGTTTAGATTTAGAAGTAAGGGATCTTGGACGTCACTAGTCTAAGTCCCGCTTTTTAATTCAGCAAAATAAAACCATCAAAGGGTAAAACTATGACTGATGTTATATTCTGCACTGTCCAGTTTAGTAGTCACCAACCACATGCAGCTATTTAAACTAAGTAGAAATAATAAAATTTAAAATCTAGTTCTCCAGTGCTACTAACCACGTTTCAAGTGCTCAATAGCTACCTGCGGACAGTGGTTACTGTTTGGAGCAATATAGCTATGTAGAACTTTTCTATCATTGCAGAAAGTTCTATTGGACAGTGCTGAGATGGCAGATCTAGTCTAGAACCTAGGCATTCTGACTCCCAGCATTTAGCACTTGTGGTGGTCTTAAGGCAGCAGAAGAGCTCCGAGGAGGGTAACTAGAAATTCACCTACTACAAAATATTACCTAAAGTAGCCCTGCATTCAGGAACAGAGAAGGAAACTCTTCCTCCTCTTATTATACCTTATAAGCTCTGTCAGAACCTAGGACACAGGTACTAGCAACATTATAGTTCAGCTAATGAAGGGACAATCCATATGGGTCAAATGATTTTCAAAACGATTTTAGAACATAACATGTTTCAGTTTAGTACTGACTATAATCTAGAATACTTCAGAAATATTCCATATCTTTTAGGCAGCAGCATGTTTCTTAATGAAAACAAATCAAAACAAAATTTAAAATTCTGTATTGCTACCTGCAGTATTTATTACTAGCGTCCATTCTACTGTTATTTTATGAATAAAATAATATGTAAACTATTTTACTTAATTTTATTTCTCTTTTAATTTTTGCTACTTCAAGTAATAAGGCTACCAAAACTAAACCAAGGCTACCAAAAAAACACTGAATCTGACATTCAAAAAACTGCTACAAGAACAGACTTCAAAATGGAGGTATTTCCAAAAATTGGCATTCCTTTTTAATCAGCTCATCCATCCTGGATCAGCCTCTATTATATCATTTAAAAAACATTCAGGGAGGGTGGGAGGGAGGGAGATGCAAGAGGGAAGAGATATGGGAACATATTGTATATGTATAACTGATTCACTTTGTTATAAAGCAGAAGCTAACACACCATTGTAAGGCAATTATACTTCAATAAAGATGTTTAAAAAATAAAAAATAAAAAATAAAAAATAAATAAAAAAATAAAAAACATTCATATAATTGATAAATAGCAGACCCTATTATGCACAAAGTCATGTAGCAGAACTGAAACAGTCTTCTTCATTTCTACTGCTACTCAGTATTTTGGTTATTTTATGACAATGTAAATATACACAAAAATTCTGCATGTATCTTTTATAAATAAAAGCCATTGTACTTCTGGCCTTGTGATCAGATCAGCAATTAATGAAAATGACTAAGGGATAGCCAGGTGTAATAACTAGCAATATGAAGCAATTCTGCAACCAAAACCAAGTAACTGTCAGCTAATTGTTTTAAAAATTGTCACAAATATTGTGGATGAAAACTATAACTGCTTAGTTGGAATCTTAATTCTACATAGAGAACTCATGAATAATAATAGATTGTTCATGTATACACATTGGAAACATATAAGTCATATAAAACTTAATGTATGGCTAAATGAATAGATACATATCCTGAAGCATATTATTCAATAAGATAAAAATCTATTGCTCTCAAGGAAAAACATAAAACATTTGGTACATTCTTACTAGGAAAGATGTGAAGAGCAACACGGTATAAAGGGCTTAAGGGTTGGTTACAAAAATATAAAATTTTTAAATCTAACTATAGCACACCAAATAAATTCCAATTAAAGTATGCACACTACTTAAGAAAACCACAGAATTTCTGGTTGTAAAATAAATGGGTAAGTAAAATTAAGTAAAATTAAGGCCCTTAAAATTGGCCAAATAATGCAGGGACCAGGGGCAGTAACTGAATTAGAGGTATACAAATAACATGAATGCTTTTGAAATGACTGTAAGAAAAAACTGCATGACTTTAAAAATGTCTCCCAGTAAGAGGATTCAAGAAAGTCTTAAATTAGGTATACAGACGTGTATAGAAAAATTTAGAAATTTGGATGATGTTTTCCTAATGTAAAAAATCAAGAGAAAATTTTATCACTCAAACTCACATTAGGAGACCTCACCTTTTTCTGGTATTATCTCAGAATATTTTTCATCTTTACTCTTTGCTGTTTCTTTTTTGGCAGAAATGGCTTTGTTTTTCTTTGTTTTTATGTCTCCTTTCACTTTGTAGTATTTTGTTGGATTTATTTGTTCTTTGATTTTTCCATAACACTTACCTTTAGAATTAGCTGATGTTGCTGGATGCATGTCTTCTTTCTTAATGGATTTCTGTATCATATGTCTATTGCTTTCCAAAATACCTTTTGGAGAACATTCATTTCCTGAACACTTATTCCCTTTGGATCTTTTACTTTTAATATGTTTTTCAGCCTTCTTTAAATAATTTTCTTGCATTTCTTGAAATCTTACCTCCTTTAGGTCATGCTTACCATTATTGGAAATTCCTAATCCATATTTTCTACATCTGTCAGTACTTTCAAGTTCTTGACAAGTAGATCCAGCCCTTGCATTCTGCTTGCTAACTGATATCCCACCATCACTCATCTGGCCTTTCAAAGAAGAATCACCAGCAATATCGGTTTCTTGATATTTTGATTGCGTCTGTTGTCTATTATTAATATGTTTAAATACTCCTTCTTCATTCATTCCTTGATCTTGTTTTTGTGAAACTGAAGTATTATAGCTATTTATTCGATTTGCTTGGTGCTCTAAATTGAATTGTGTTTTCTGACAATTAGTGTTTTTGGAGACTTCTGGTAACGTGGTATTTTCTCGTTTAGAAGTATCTGCAGCTTCTGTTGCTGCAGGGCTTTCCTCTTCTGGGCGAAAGCCACTTATCATACTTGTTACCTGTTCAGCAACCGAGTCAGTGAAAGCATAGCTGACTTCCCCCACAGCAGTGGTCAAATCTTCCACAGCATTACTGATTGTGTCCACCAGAGAGGACACTGAAGGCAGATTCTGCTGAAAATTTTTGAAAAATGCCATTTTCTAATTCCTTGTTCCTAAAAGGTGCAATAATGGAATTTTCTCTTCTCAAAAAATCAACCACTTTCAAGTGTGAATTTAACATTTACTTAAATGGTGCTATTCATTAGCTCAATATCAGTATTTCACATTGTATCTTTTAATTTTTCTGTAAATGCTTATGCAATGGAAGAAATATGTTGAAGTAAAGACGCTTCAAAAAAAAAATCAAACCACTTGGTTTAAACGTAATGACTTTTTTCCCACTCCACAGCTATCATAACAGCAGCAAGACAATATTTTCCCCTCAAATACTATTGAGTTTTTATTCTATACCTGCAAGAAGAAGTATAAAAAGGATTTTTATTATGTACTTTTTAGTTTATTTATTAATAGTCTATGTATGGGAACTACCCTATCTTATTAACAAAGTACCAATACCATTTCAAAATAAAAAATATATCAAGGGTTTCCCCTATATATTCCCCTAAATATATACTTGCTTACATATCTAAACAATTTTGCATAGAGGTTAGAATAGGCAAGAGCAGAGGGTGAACATTTGCAGAGTTGCTATTACATGTAAGGCATTGTGATTTACAAATTTTATCTTACTTGATCTTACAATAACTCTAGGAGGTAAATATTATTATTCTTATTTAATAAGTGAATAAGAAACAGTCTCAGAAAAATTAATAAGGTCCCCGAGACCTTTCCAATGGATCCTCAAGGTCAAAACCATTTTTACAATAAGAGTAAGAGGATATGTAACTTTTCACTTTCATTCACTCACAAATGAGCACTTGGATTTTCCAGAGGCCATATGACAGACTGAATGCAGAAGCAGATGTGAGAATCCAGTTGCTTCCTTCTTCTGTGCCAGTCATTAAAGAGATTTGCAATGTAAAACAATGTCACTCTTCTCACCAAACTTTTTTCATTTTGGTTTTAGAAAATATATAGTTTTTAAAATGAATACATTTATATTAACATGTAATAGGCTTATTGTTGGGTTTTTAAAAATAAATCGATAAAAAATATTTTAAAATTTTCTTAGCCTGTAACTTCTAATTTGGTACATACCAACAGCTATAACTCACATAAACAAAAGCTCTTTGGGGTCCTCAATAATTTTTAAGAGTGTAAAGGGATAAGACCAAAGAAAAACCAGAAATGCTATAACACAGAATTACTGGAGGTTGCTAAAAGAGGTATCTTTAACCAGTTCATTCTACACAAATGATGAAAAAACAGGACTGAAGTGACGTATGAGAAACATTAAACTTGATCAAACCAAAACCACATAAAGTACTATAGTTTCCTAATGCAAAAGCTGCACGATGTAATTCAATAATAAGATTTTCATAAACAATGAGGCTATCACTTTTTAAGTTATCAGAAATAAGAGAAAAGCATCTCTTCAACATTTATACATGGACAAGAAAAGCAAGGTTTCTCTTCTATTGTTCCTTAAAATTCTTCTCAATTAATGTCTTACTTTTACAATTTTCAACTTGCTCCTGCTATCATTTACATAAGCCAGTCTTTGGAAATAGCAAATAAAGAACTCTTGTAATGATTTTAAAATATAAAATTTTTTCATAAGAGAAAGAACAGTTTCACAGCCCTCATCTTTCCTGCTATCTAGTAACACTAAGTCATATAATATGCCTGTGGTGCCAAGGGAGGGAGAAGAACACTAATTTTCATAATCAGACTTTATACACTAAGTTACCAGGGAAAACCACCTTCTCCAAACAATAAAATTATCCATCACTGAGAATTCAACAGCACGTAAAGATAAAGGGTGAATACTTTCAAAAGCCTTCTAGGGACACGGGAAAAAAGCTCTCTAGAGAACTATTTGGACAATGGATTAAAGCATAAAATGTAATAAGATACGTCCTTCTTCTTAAAGCATATCTGTTCATATAATAGGCTCAAAAGCATACCTTATATTTGAAAAATAAAAATGTCATTAAATGATGGTATACAATTCATCTTTATGCACTATGATAGCAATTCATGGGCAATAAAAAGATAACTGAACATAATTTACTGAATACATCTTTTACTCTCAGAATAGTGGCTCAAGGTTAGTTTACTACATGTCAAAATCAAGCTTTTTATTGTATATATATATATATTTTTTTAAAGAAAGTAATAAATAGTACAGACAGAAAGACCAAACAAGGGAAAGCAGTGATATGATACTTACAAATTTTATCTTGTGAATTCTTCTTTGTACTGTATCCTGAACCAAGATCTGGAAACCCGCCAACATTTTCAAAACAGAACTTCTTATTAATATAGAGAAAAAGGAGCAGCATCAAGATAATAAACACCCCAACAGCTGACAAAAATCCAACTGCCTCTGGAGATACTAGAGGGGAAAAAAAGTCACAGCTGTAAGCATTTATTCTTCTTCAAGTTACAAACAAGAAGGAAACCCCTATACATGTGTTAGATTACTGCCTTATTTGAATTATATTTAAAAAATTTCATAGTTCACAACAGTTCAGTTTATAAGAAAAACAAATTGCACAGTTTAATGAGTTGTTCAATTTACACAAGAGTATTAAAATCTTCTAAAACTTTCCCTATAAATTATGTGGGAACAATCTGAAAAGACGAGTCTATAAAAGAGGCAGTTATCATATGTTTAGTCCATTGAAAAGTACTACAAAAATTTTAAAACAAGAATTAGAAAAACTTACTTCCCAAGCACAGGTCTATCACTTAATCGAATTTATGAGAACGTAGATGATTCTTCTTATCTCTAAAAGCTTCAAGGGCCTTTTTTTATTAAACAAACTCTGGACTTCTTGACATTGAAAACTGCAGCCTCTCTTTTCAATATTACACTCCAATCAAATGATTCCACTCACTGCCTCAGAATCAGCTATAGCATTACCACATGCCTTGTTTTTGTTTGCCCTCTTCCCCTTGCCTGGAGTGACCAAGTGTCCTCTCTACCAAATCCCATTCATTCATTCAACCAACAAATATTTTTGGAGCAGCAGCCATATACCAGGCATTATCACATACGCATTTCCTGTCTTCTTTGAACAGTCTAGTGAAGGCAGTTACAACATGGTGCAATAAAGGTTATGATTGGGGAAGAACAAGGACTATGAGAACTATAGAAATACTTAACCCAGTGTTGAAGGATCAAGTAAGCTTTTCTGAAAGTAATGGCTGCTGTGATTATATTTTCAGAATTATTAAGAATTAGCCAAGTTAACACTATTCCAGGCAGAAGAAACAGCATGTGCATATAGAGACAGGAGATCACAATATATTCCAGAAACTCCATGAAACTTTGTTATGATGAACTACCAGGTTCTCAAGAGAATCTGATCTCAAGAGAATACATGAAATCATCCAGGGAGATTTGGCAGAGTGAGAACAGACAAAACCTTCTCCAACTTCTCCAATCCTCAGCAATCTCTTTTCTTTCAACTTTTGCATTATCTCTCTACACCAGTCATTTGGAGTTAAACAGGAACTAAATTTTTCTATCACCAGTGCCTTCCATATAATACTCAAGTATTAGTTGGGAATGAATCTTAAGCCTCAAATATCCCCTACTCTTTCTTCCTCCACTGCTCAAGGAGCATCTAAAATGTCATCTCCTTGAAGATTTTTCTTTCAATCAGAAGAGCCATGACAATTTGCATCTAACTCATTTGTTAAAAATGAAGTCACCCACCAGTCAATGATGAGTGCTTTAATCTCCTAGCTTTTCATTATTTGCGAAAGCCAGGCATCCAGGTGTAGAACTGATATGACATTACACCCTATACAAAGCTGGCTCAATAATATTGTCACAGAGGATGGAGCAGAGAATGATATTGTAAGGGAGGGGTGATGAGGGTGAGGGAGAAGGTGGCAGGAATGGTAGAAGTGCTACCTGAATATCAGGCTGGTGTTGAGGAACAGATCCTGCTACCAAAACCAAGAAGTTATGCCCAGACATTAGCCCTGTTTAATTGCTTTACAATGTTCCATTAGTTTCTGCTATATAGCAAAGTGAATCAGCTATATGTATACATATATCCCCATATCCCCTTCCTCTTGCACCTCCCTCCCACCCTCCCTATCCCACCCCTCTACGTGGTCAAAAAGCACCAACCTGATCTCCCTGTGCTATGCCGCTGCTTCCCATTAGCTATTTATTCTACATTTGATAGCATATATATATGTCAGTGCTACTCTCTCACTTCTTCCCAGCTTACCCTTCCCCCTCCCCGCGTCCTCAAGTCCATTCTCTACATCTGCATCTTTATTCCTGTTCTGCCACTAGGTTCTTCAGAACCATTTTTTTTTTTTTTGATTCCATATATATGTGTTAGCCTATGGTATTTGTTTTTCTCTTTTTGATTTACTTCACTCTTCATGACAGACTCTAGGTCCATCCACCTCACTACAAATAACTCAATTCCGTTTCCTTTTATGGCTGAGTAATATTCCATTGTATATATGTGCCACATCTTCTTTATCCATTCATCTGTCAATGGACACTTAGGTTGCTTCCATGTCCTAGCTATTGTAAATAGTGCTGCAATGAACATCGTGGTACACATCTCTTTTTGAATTATGGTTTTCTCAGGGTTATATGCCCAGTAGTGGGACTGCTGGGTCATATGGTAGTTCTATTTTTAGTTTTTTAAGGAACCTCCATACTGTTCTCCATAGTGGCTGTATCAATTTACATTCCCATCAACAGTGCAAGAGGGTTCCCTTTTCTCCACACCCTCTCCAGCATTTATTATTTGTAGATTTTTTGATGCTGGCCATTCTGACCAGTGTGAGGTGATACTTCATTGTAGTTTTGATTTGCATTTCTCTAATGATTAGTGATGTTGAGCATCCTTTCATGTGTTTGTTGGCAATCTGTATATCTTCTTTGGAGAAATGTCTTTCTAGGTCTTCTGCCCATTTTTGGATTGGGGTGTTTGTTTTTTTGATATTGAGCTGCATGAGCTGCTTGTATACTTTGGAGATTAATCCTTTGTCAGTTGCTTCGTTGGCAAATATTTTCTCCCATTCTGAGGGTTGTCTTTTCGTCTTGTTTATGGTTTCCTTTGCTGTGCAAAAGCTTTGAAGTTTCATTAGGTCCCATTTGTTTATTTTTGTTTTCATTTCCATTTCTCTAGGAGGTGGGTCAAAAAGGATTTTGCTGTGATTTATGTCATAGAGTGTTCTGCCTATGTTTTCCTCTAGGAGTTTGATAGTGTGTGGACTTACATTTAGATCTTTAATCCACTTTGAGTTTATTTTTGTGTATGGTGTTAGGTAGTGTTCTAATTTCATTCTTTTACATGTAGCTGTCCAGTTTTCCCAGCAGCACTTATTGAAGAGGCTGTCTTATCTCCATTGTATATTCTTGCCTCCTTTATCAAAGATAGGGTGACCATATGTGCGTGGGTTTATCTCTGGGCTTTCTATCCTGTTCCATTGATCTATATTTGTTTTTGTGCCAGTACCATACTGTCTTGATTACTGTAGCTTTGTAGTATAGTCTAAGTCTGGGAGCCTGATTCCTCCAGCTCCGTTTTTCTTTCTCAAGATTGCTTTGGCTGTTCAGGGTCTTTTGTGTTTCCGTACAAATTGTGAAATTTTTGTTCTAGTTCTGTGAAAAATGCCAGTGGTAGTTTGATAGGGATTGCACTGAATCTGTAGATTGCTTTGGGTAGTATAGTCATTTTCACAATATGGATTCTTCCAATCCAAGAACATGGTATATCTCTCCATCTGTTTGTATCGTCTTTAATTTCTTTCATCAGTGTCTTATAGTTTTCAGCAGACAGGTCTTTTGTCTCCTTAGGTAGGTTTACTCCTAGGTATTTTATTCTTTCTGTTGCGGTGGTAAATGGGAGTGTTTCCTTAATTTCTCTTTCAGATTTTTCATCATTAGTGTATAGGAATGAAAGAGATTTCTGTGCATTAATTTTGTATCCTGCTACTTTACCAAATTCATTGATTGGCTCTAGTAGTTTTCTGGTATCATCTTTAGGATTCTCTGTATAGTAGCATGTTCTCTGCAAACAGTGACAGCTTTGCTTGTTCTTTTCCAATCTGGATTCCTTTCTTTCTTTTTCTTCTCTGATTGCTGGGGCTAAAACTTACACAACTGCTGAGTAAGAGTGGCAAGAGTGGTCATCCTTGCCTTGTTCCTGATCTTAGAGGAAATGCTTTCAGTTATTCACCACTGAGAATTATATTTGCTGTGGGTTTGTCATATGTGGCCTTTATTACGTTGAAGTAGGTTCCCTCTCTGCCTACTTTCTGGAGACTTTTTATCATAAATGGGTGTTGAATTTTGTCAAAAGCCTTTTCTGCATCTATTGAGATGATCATATGGTTTTTATCCTTCAGTTTGTTAATATGTTGTATCACATTGATTGATTTGTGTATATTGAAGAATCCTTACATTCTGGGGATAAACTCCACTTGATCATTGTGTATGATCCTTTTAATGTACTGTTGGAATCCGTTTGCTAGTATTTTGTTGAAGATTATTGCATCTATGTTCATCAATGATATTGGCCTGTAGTTTTCTTATTTTGTGACATCTTCATCTGGTTTTGTTATCAGAGTGATGGTGGCCTCGAAGAATGAGTTTGGGAGTGTTCCTACCTATTTGGAAGAGTTTGAGAAGGATAGATGTTAGCTCTTCTCTAAATGTTTGATAGAATTCGCCTGTGAAGCCATCTGGTCCTGGACTTTTATTTGTTGGAAGATTTTTAATCACAGATTCAATTTTAGTGTTTGTGATTGGTCTGTTTATATTTTCTACTTCTTCTTAGTTCAGTCTCGGAAGGTTGTGTTTTTCTAAGAATTTGTCCATTTCTTCCAGGTTGTCCATTTTATTGGCATACAGTTACTTGTAGTAATCTCTCATGATCCTTTGTATTTCTGCCATGTCAGTTGTTACTTCTCCTTTTTCATTTCTAATTCTGTTGATTTGAGTCTTCTCCCTTTTTTTCTTGATGAGTCTGGCTAATGGTTTATCAATTTTGTTTATCTTCTCAAAGAACCAGCTTTTAGTTTTATTGATCTTTGCTATCATTTCATTTCTTTTCATTTTTCCTGATCTGATCTTTATGATTTCTTTCCGTCTGCTAACTTTGGGGTGTTTTTATTCTTCTTTCTCTAACTACTTTAGGTGTAAGGTTAGGTTGTTTATTTGAGACTTTTCTTGTTTCTTGATGTAGGAGTGTATTGCTATAAACTTCCCTCTTAGAACTGCTTTTGCTGCATCCCACAGGTTTTGGGTCATTGTGTTTTCATTGTCATTTGTTTCTAGGTATTTTTTGATTTCCTCTTTGATTTCTTCAGTTATCTCTTGGTTATTTAGCAGCATATTGTTTAGCCTCTATGTGTTGGTATTTTTTACAGATTTTTTCCTGTAATTGATATGTAGTCTCATAGTGTTGTGGTCGGAAAAGATGCTTGATATGATTTCAATTTTCTTAAATTTACCAAGGCTTGATTTGTCACCCAAGATGTGATCTATCCTGGAGAATGTTCCATGAGCACTTGAGAAGCAAGTGTATTCTGTTGTTTATGGATGGAATGTCCTATAAATATCAATTAAGTCCATCTTGTCTAATGTGTCATTTAAAGCTTGTGTTTCCTTATTTATTTTCATTTTGGATGATCTGGCCATTGGTGAAAGTGGGGTGTTAAAGTCCCCTACTATGATTGTGTTACTGTCGATTTCCCCTTTTATGGCTGTTAGCATTTGCTTAATTGAGGTGCTCCTATGTTGGGTGCATAAATATTTACAATTGTTATATCTTCTTCTTGGATTGATCCCTTGATCATTATGTAGTGTCCTTTGTACTTGTAATAGTCTATTTTAAAGTCTATTTTGTCTGATATGAGAATTGCTACTCCAGCTTTCTTTTGATTGCCATTTGCATGGAATATCTTTTTCCATCCCTTCACTTTCAGTCTGTATGTGTCCCTAGGTCTGAAGTGGGTCTCTTGTAGACAGCATATATACGGGTCTTGTTTTTGTATCCATTCAGCCAGTCTATATCTTTTGGTTGGAGCATTTAATCCATTTACATTTAAGGTAATTATTGATATGTATGTTCCTATTACCATTTTCTTAATTGTTTTGGGTTTGTTATTGTAGTTCTTTCCCTTCTCTTGTGTTTCCTGCCTACAGAAATTCCTTTAGCATTTGTTGTAATGCTGGTTTGGTGGTGCTGAACTCTCTTAGCTTTTGCTTGTCTGTAAAGGTTTTAATTTCGCCGTCAAATCTGAATGAGATCCTTGCTGGGTAGAGTAATCTTGGTTGTAGGTTTTTCCCTTTCATCACTTTAAACATGTCCTGCCACTCTCTTCTGGCTTGCAGAGTTTCTGCTGAAAGATCAGCTGTTAACCTTATGGGGATTCCCTTGTATGTTATATGTTGTTTTTCCCTTGCTGCTTTTAATATTTTTTCTCTGTATTTAATTTTTATTTTTTAATTATTATTTATTTATTTTTGGCTGTGTTGGGTCTTCGTTGCTGTGCGAGGGCTTTCTCTAGTTGCAGCAAGCGGGGGCCACTCTTCATCGCGGTGCACGGGCCTCTCACTGTCACAGCCTCTCTTGTTGCGGAGCACAAGCTCCAGACGCGCAGGCTCAGTATTTGTGGCTCACGGGCCCAGTTTCTCCGCGGCATGTGGGATCTTCCCAGACCTGGGCTCGAACCTGTGTCCCCTGCATTGGCAGGCAGAGTCTCAACCACTGCGCCATCAGGGAAGCCCTGTATTTAATTTTTGATAGCTTGATTAATATGTGTCTTGGCATTTTTCTCCTTGGATTTATCCTGTATGGGACTCTCTGTGCTTCCTGGATTTGATTGACTATTTCCTTTCCCATGTTAGGGTAGTTTTCAACTATAATCTCTTCAAATATTTCCTCAGACCCTTTCTTTTTCTCTTCTTCTGGTACTGCTATAATTCAAATGTTGGTGCGTTTAATGTTGTCCCAGAGGTCTCTAAGACTGTCCTCAATTCTTTTCATTCTTTTTTCTATATTCTGCTCTGCGGTAGTTATTTCCACTATTTTATCTTCCAGGTCACTTATCCGTTCTTCTGCCTCAGTTATTCTGCTATTGAGTCCTTCTAGAGAATTTTTAACTTCATTTATTGTGCTGTTCATCATTGGTTGTTTGCTCTTTAGTTCTTCTAGGTCCTTGTTAAACGTTTCTCGTATTTTCTCCATTCTATTTCCAAGATTTTGGATATCTTTACTATGATTACTCTGAATTCTTTTTCAGGTAGACTGCTTATTTCCTCTTCATTTGTTTGGTCTGGTGGGGTTTTACCTTGCTCCTTCATCTGCTGCATATTTCTCTGCCTTCTCATTTTGTTTAACTTACTGTGTTTGGGGTCTCCTTTGCGCATGCTGCAGTTTCGTAGTTCCCGTTGTTTTTGGTGTCTGCCTTCAGTGGGTGAGGTTGGTTCAGTGGCTTGTGTAGGCTTCCTGGTGGCCTGTGTTCTGGTGGGTCAGGCTGGATCTTGTCTTTGGGGTGTGCAGGGCTGCATTCGGTGGTGTGTTTTGGGATACCTGTGAACTTATTATGATCTTAGGCAGCCTCTCTGCTAATGGGTGGGGTTGTGTTCCTGTCTAGCTAGTTGTTTGGCATGGGGTGTCCAGCACTGGAGTTTGCTGGCCGTTGGGTGTAGCTGGGTCTTAGCATTGAGACAGAGATCTCTGGGAGAGCTCTCACCAATTGATATTATGTGGGGCTGGGAGGTCTCTGGTGGTCCAATGTCCTGAACTTGGCTCTCCCACCACAGAGGGTCAGGCCTGACACCAGGTGGGAGGACCAAGACCCTGTCGGCTACATGGAATTATCAAGATAGTGGTCATTGGCAAGTGAAACCACAAGAGAAGAGGCCCATGTTATGCCTGGTCCGACTGAGCAATTTTCAGACCTCAGCTCATTCTGGCAACTGGGCGACTGGGTCAGTGACATGAAGCAGGACGGGGTCCATGAGGCGGGCGGCGCTCAGCCGGTGCGCAGCCTGAGGGGCCCGGTCAAATCCCTCGGGGAAGGCCGACAGCAGCCAGGGCTCCAGCCTCCTGTGGCTGCGGCCTCTTTGGGGTCTCCCTCCCAGTGTCAAGTAGCTCTCACTCCTGCTTTGGCAGCTGTGCCTTTACCCTGAGCTTCTTGATGAGGCGAGCGCTCCCTGAGGTGACGCGTGAAAAGCACAGGCCGTGCTCAGAGTCTGTGTCTTTACTGCTCATACTGCTTCTCCTGTTTTCCTTCTCTCCTTCCCTTCTTGTCTCTTCCTATGCCTTGCCTTAATCCTTATTTCTGTATTACTCCTTCATTTCTCTCCTCCCCTCCCACTTTTAAATTTAACCTAGGGAGAAAGGTCAACTATAAACAAGTATAATACAGCAAGCACTATAATAGAGGTATAGAATATAAAGTACTACTGAAACACAAGAAGGAATACTACCTGGCAAAGTTTGTAACACTTCAGAAAGGAGATGACACTTGGGTAGGGTATGAAAGATTACTAGAAACTCTATTAAAGTGTAAAGGGCAGATGAAAGACCATGATCAAAAACAAGAAACAGTGTGCATGGCATTCTATCAGCACTAATGGGCAACATTCTTGGCTGTCTTATTTACCTCTGTATCCTCCAAGCACCTAGCACCACCAGCTGACACTATACAAATATTTGTAAATGCACGAATGAATGTGTGTTCAGGAAAGACCAAGAATATACCAGAACGGCTATGACTGGAAATGAAAGCAAGGTCCAAACTGTCAAAGAACCTTGAATACCATCCTACATATTTTGTACTTGTAGAATGATATTACTTTAAACAATAGAAAACCTGGAAAATAGCAGGGAGTGAATGGTGGCAACATATGAGGACTAAGCAGTAGCAGTGGTGGCAGAGAAGAGCGGTGACTTTGTTCAGGGAAAATTGATAATAACCCAGTCAATTAATGTAGAAGATGAGGATAAAGAGAAGTTGAAAATAATTCTAAAGTTTCTGGCTTGAGTGAATGAGTGAATTAGTAACAGCATTTACCAAAATGAAAAAATACGAGAGGAAAGGCGTGTGGTTTAGGGCATGGGAACTAAGAGAGCAGTAGGAGAGAAGCAGGTACCGAGTTTAGGTTTTGACATGTTACATTAGCAATGTCAGCGGACTATTTCAGTGTGGATGCCTAGTAAACAGAGGGAAACATGAGGATAATGCTCTGATGAAGGTCAGGTTCGAAAAGAGTTGGGAGTTTTCCCCTTTGCTCATCTAATTGCATGTCAAAGACATCACTGACTAAATACAAACTGAACTGGCAGATGATAGGTACTAGGCTTTAACGGTAAATCTCTTACTTTACAAGTTTTTAGATAAATATATACTGTGAAATTTGAACAAACTACAAAAAGAATCTTTTCTCACTAAGAAAAGGTGAAAGATGCCTTATACTTACAAGGCAAATATACTACTAAGGTAAATATACTATACAATTCCCTTTTTATCCATTGCTTGACTAAATGCCCATTATCTACATTTCATTGAAAATATTTTGTATTTAAAATATTGAAACAGTAATGTAATTGTAGAAAAGAAATAATTTTCTAATAGAAAATATTAAAAAGCTTCAGATTTTATTTTTCATCCTTATCTCAGGATTGAAATAATATTTATTATTTCAAATGAGATAATACCAGAAGTTGACCAGTAACAGTTCTAGGCATAAACACATATGATAAACCTCACCTGTCCATAAAACTACAATAGAAAAATACATTGAAATTACCCTAAAGATATGAATGCTATACACCATCAAAAAAGTTAAATTACACTAACTCAGATCTCACAAATATAAAATATATTTTCATTCAGTATAAGACGGAATTTACTCCTAAACTCTTATTTATACTGTGAATCTGCTTATAAAGCCATTCGACATATTTCTAAGATTGTGATTAATTTATCTATAGATAAATCTACTCTTTTCAAACATTCTAGATCATCCACTGCAAGCAAGTAAATGCTATTTAAAAATGTATATTACCTCTTAAGGAGAACCTCCAAAATCTCTAACAGCACACAGTTAAACTGTTTAGCTTAATATTACAGATTTGAAGAACTAAATTTGCTGAATCAAATTTAGAGTTAGTTAAAAAGTCAAAATTCACTGATGTATTGTTTTCTCATATCCAAATTTTTAAAATTTTAATGTGGTAAACAATAAAGCCAAGACCAATAAATAACAAAATTAAGAATATCAAACATTTAAAGAGTGCTTAATATTTGCTAGGGGCTGTTTTAGAAAGTGCATTACGAGCATTATCTAACTGAATCCTCACTACAACCTAATTTTTCAGATATGGGTACTGAGGCTTGATAAGAATACGTAGAATTTTCGAGATCTTAAAATTATTATTCAGTGACAAAATCTTGATATGAATACAGGCACGCTGATTCCTGCTCCCAAAATGTTAAACACTAATTCTTACTGCTTCCTCTTTGCCAGGCACTATTATAATCTCTTTCATTTTAAAATGTAATGCTCAAAACAATTCTGTGATAGGTAAATACTATATATTATCTTAGTCTTTAGATGAGTAAACTGAGGGCCAGAGAGTAATAAATTTGTCCAAAGTCACAAATCTAGGAAATGGCAGAACCTGGATTTAAACCCAGACATTTTGACTCCAGAGCCCATGGTCTTAAACACCAAGTAACACTACTGCTTTCTTATATGTCAACTGCAGCATAAAAAACAAGGGAAAGCCATGCAATCAAATAATATAGCTTAGTACATATATTATGAGAAAACATTTCATGGTTTAGCTTTTTATATACATTGAAATACAGCAACTGATTTCAGCTTTCTCAAAATAAATATATAAATCATAAAACTGGAATCATAATATTTTCTATTCAAGATACTTTTCAAAATATTCTAAAATTAACTTTAGAACTCAGCTTAGAAGCCAAAATAAATAGTATATCCTTATTATTATATGCCATGTTTGAAAAGCTAATAAAATACATAAACATTTAAAAACAAAAAAGTATTCTATAGAACAATAAGCTTGATATATATTAGTAATGCTCAATAAAAATATAAGAAAGGTGTCTGTGAACTATATGACTCTCTATATGAAGTATCTAAAGACTATACTGAAAAGTCAAGAAGCATACAAGATATAATATTTCACCAGAAAATACAGTTCAGCTTGTCCAAGATTAATAATTATTTATGCTATGTAGATGGAACTGGCTTTAGTAGTTATCTATACTATATATTTAGGAATGAATATATATATTTATAAAAAATAAACGAAAAAATAACACTTTTTGTCAAAATTCAAGCTTCAATAATAATAGTAAAATTCATTTTAATTTCTATAGATAAAATGGTCATGGAAACAAAAAAATTACAATCTTATAAAGTAAAAGCAATATCAAATCTATTTTGACTTTGAAAGTATTGTAGAATTCACTTAAATTCTACTTTCTGTTGTCACAAAAGAACATTTTCTATGTAAAGTTAATGAGAAAAACACAAAGATATACAAAAATATAATTATAAGGGAGGTATTTATTTATTAAGCCAACGTATTTTCAATATAAACATATAATAATATTCTTCTCTAAATAAAATTTGTCAAAACAAATTAACTATAAATTACAAAATAAATATTACAAAACTATTTTATCCATTATATTTAAATGCAAAATTAAACAAGAAGTACCTATGATTCTTATAATTCTTTAAAAAAGAAGGATAAAAAGAAACAACTTACAGTTTGCATTATAAGGTCTGTATTGTTGATTTGTTCTACTGGGCAGGAAACACTAGTCCTCTAAAGTCATGGAGACTTTAATAATTCATTTAATAGATGCAATTCTATCTCTTGAACAAAATGGGAACTATAAAAGAAGTCAACTTTCATTTTAAAAGAAATACTTGCTTCCTATTTAATAAGCCCTAAATATTTTTCACATATTTTAATCAGAAAAAATCTACACTTTATTTTGCTCTGGTTTGGACATAAAATAGAGAATTTATCAGAGATTCCAAGAAACAATGTGGGAATATAAAAGATTAATTTGTTATATTTTGTTTAAATTTCCTTTTGTAACATCTCAGTTACTTCCACAAATGAAAACTTCCGTGAAATTTTTATATTATAAATGATGCAAAACTGGAAGAATGACATATAAATCAAAGAAAGGAATAATATATATCTATCAATATAATACTAGATTTTATTAAAAAACAATCAGTAAAAAAATGTTTACTCATAAGTGATATAATTCACTGCTGAGTAATTTAAAGGGACAACGTGGGGGGAGGGGGGAGGCACAGATGGCAGTGACGTGGGACACTGACTAAGATCTTAGAAACAAAACTCCCCCCTGGGAGACAGTTACCTGACAAGGTTGATAAAATAGATGCTACCCAACTTGTTTCAAACGTCAAACCATCAATAAATTAAACCTATGTTTCCTATAAGTAACATGTAGTAAATTGAAATTTCATTCAAATATCGTAACAGCAGCAGAAAATATTAAATCTTGAAAAAAATTGAAAAAAAAAACTCAAACATTTATTAAGTATGAAACACCAAATATATATTTAAACCTTACACTTACGACTTAGACTTGATAATAATATACTTACTACACTTATGATAATATATTTAAAGCAAATACTTATTAATTAATAATTAATAAAGCTCTGTCTCTGGGAGAGATTTGTCTTCAAGGGCAGTCTTGATTGAGGCTTCAAAATCATAATTCCAATGAAGTTTAGACTAAGAAAAACATTTTTCCTGGTGAATCACCCAATAGCAAAGCATAGTCATTCTTTTAAACACCAAATTAGGGTTCCCTGCTTCAAATTTTTTGTCTATTCAATGTATACGAATTTCTCCAAAATTATCTGAATGTCAAATGGTATGGGCAAAAGATGAGGCCACTTCTTCCTTTACTTTACTTTTCCAATGATTATTTGCCCTTCCCTTTCAGTAAGATCCTCATTAGTAAGATTTTGAAAATTCAACACCAACTGCAGGAGAATCTTCTAGTTAAAGCCAATTTGTGATGTCAAACAGTTTCAGATATGCTTATTTCAGACTTTAATTCTGAACCATTAAATTCTGATAAATACAAACAAGTTTCTTTCAAACCTAAGACCTTCCTCCTATATTTTAATATTATGTCAACTAGTTCTCTTCTTTAAAGATTTTTTTGGCTTTATGTATCTTTTCCAACTTTACTGAGGCATAGTTGACAACTGAAAACTGTATATTTAAGGTACAACTGTGAAATAATCACCACGATCAAGCTAATTAATATATCCATCACCTCACATAGTTATATCATTTTTGTGGGTGTGTGTAGTGAGAACACTTATGAATTATTCTCTTAGCAAATGTCAGGTATACAATACAACATCATTAATTTTAGTCACGTTGTTGAACATTAGATCTCCAGAACTGATTCATCTTGTATAAATGAAACTTTGTACCCCCCTCCACCAACATCTTCCCATTTCCTCCTCCCCCCAGCCCTGGCAACCACCATTGTACTCTGTGAGTTTAACTGTTTTAGACTGCACATTTAAGTGAGGTCATGCAGTATTTGTCCTTCTGCATCTGGCTTATTTTACTTAGCATAATAATGTCCTCCAGGTTCATCCGTATTGTCACAAATGGCAGGTTTCTTTCTTTGTTAAGGGTGGAAAATATCTCATTGTACATATATATATTTTATTTATCCATTCATCCATTGATGGACATTTAGGTTGTTTCTATATCTTGGCTGTTGTAAATAATGGCTGAAATGAACATGGAAGTGCAGATGCCTCTTAGAGATTTTGGTTTCACTTGTTTTGTATATATACCCAGAAATGGTGGATCATATGGTAGTTGTATTTTTACTTTTTGAGGAACTTTCACTCTTCCATAATGTCGGTACCAATTTACATTCCCACCAACAGTGTGCAAGGGTTCCCTTTTCTTCACATCCTCTTCAATACTTGTTATATTTTGCCTTTCTGATAAAGGTCATTCTAATATGTGTGAACTGATATCTCGTTGTTTTCATTTGCATTAATGAAGTTGAGCATCTTTACATATATACCTGTTGGCCATTTGTATGTTTTCTTTTGAACATTTTTGAAGCAGGTTATTTGCTTTGTTTTCTTTTGTTTGTCATTTCTTTTTTCTTTCTTTTTTTTGCTATTGAGTTGTATAAGTACCTTATATACTTCATTTTATCTTTTAATTGAACTATAGTTGATCTACAGTATTATATTAGTTATTAACTCTTTATCAGATACATTGTTTGCAAATATTTTCTCCCACTCCATAGGAAGCCTTTTCACTTTGTTGATGGTTTCCTTGCCATGCAGAAGTTTTTAAACGTGATGCAGTCCCACTGGTCTACTTTTGTTTTCACTGCTTGTGCTTTTGGTGTCATATCCAAAAGACCCTTTCCCCGACCAATGTCAAGAAGCTTTTTCCCTATGTTTTCTTCTAGTAGTTTTATTGTTTCAAGTCCTACATTTAAGTGTTTAATCCATTTTAAGTTGATTTTTGCATATAGTGTGAGATAAGAACCTAATTTCATTCTTCTGCATATGGATATCCAGTTTTCCTAACACCATTACTGAAGAGATTATCCTTCACCTTTGTGTGATCTCAGCACCCTCATGGAAGAATTGTAGATGCATGAATTTATTTCTGGGTTCTCTGTTCTTTCCACTGGTCTATATGTCTTATTTTATACTAGTACCATAGTTTTTTGATTACTGTAGCTTTGTAATGTATTTTGAAATCAGGAAGTGTGATATTTCCAGCTTTGTTCTTCTAACTCAAAATTGCTTTAGCTATTTGAGGTTTTTTTGTGATTCCATACAAATTTTAGGACTGTTTTTTCTATTTCTGTAAAGAATGCCATTGGGATCATGATAAGGATTGCACTGAACCTGTAGTTCACTTTGGGTAATGTGGGCATTTTAACAATATTAATTTTTCTAATCCATGAACACAAGACATCTTTCCATTTATCTGTGTCTTCTTCAATTTCCATCATCAATGTTCTATTTTCAGTGTACAAGTGTTTCATCTCTTTGGCTTTTATTTCTAAGTTTTTAATTATTTTTGTTGCTATTGTGAATAGGATTGTCTTTAGGGTTTTCTATGTAAATGATCATGATAGTGTCATCTACAAACATAATTTTACTTCTTCCTTTCAAATTTAAATGCCTTTTATTTCTTTTTCTTATCTAACTGCTATGGCTGGGGCTTCCACTACTATGTTGAAAAGAAGTGGTAGACTGGGAATTCTTCCCTTGTACCCTGCACCAGATCTTAGAAGGAAAGTTTTCATTTTTTTCCCCCCACTTATCATAGTAAGTGGGCTTTTCATATATGGCCTTTATCACATTGAAATAAGTATCCTCTATACTAATTTTGTTGAGAGTTTTAATTATGAATGGATATTGAGTTTGTTAAATGCTTTTTCTGCATTTATTGAGATCATCACATGGTTCTTTCCTTCCATTTTGTTAATGTGTTGTAGTAAATTGATTGATTTGTGTATGTTAAATCACCCCTGCATGCCAGGGATAAATCTCAATTGGTAGTGTTCCAGTGCATGTGAAAAAACTGTGAGCCAGGATCTGAGGCATGGAGACAGTGGCACCAGGCTGGGGAGACATGGAGGGAGGATATGGTAGCTTCAGCCTGGGAGTGGGGAGGAGCAAAAAGGTGGCTCTAGCCCCCATACAGGTGTTGCAGCAACTCTACTCCTGGGCAGTGGGGTGAAGGAGACACAGTGGTGGTTACTCCAAGGAGACTCAATGGGGTGGATTCCAGGCAGCTCCATCAGCTGAGGTCAGTTTTGACAAAGACTGTGGAGGTCCTCAGTGGGTGAAAGCTGCAGGTGGCCACAGCAGTGGTGAGGGCCACTAGGCTCCTCAATGGCAGTGGCAACAGCTGGAAGAGTCTTGCTGATTGTCTTCCCCCATGAGGGGAGGTCACGCCAATGGTATCTTTCTTGGTGTCAAGCTGTAGTGGACTTGGAGATGGAGTGATTCAGGTAAAATGCTTCTTATACTTTTCTATGCAACTATTCTCAGTTTTTAAGTTCCACTGGATAGCTCCAGTTGCTTCACTGTACTCCAGAGCTGTCCTAGAGCTATTTTCATTGGTAGTTAGTTGATTATTCATTGTTTTTGTGGGGGAACAAGTGTTGGGACCACCTAATCTGTTATCTTGCTGACATCACTCTACTTCTCTTCCTGAAGTGATTAAAACATCCTTTGCTCACCCTAAAAAACAAATCTTTCTTTAGCACTAAACTTGATCCATTTTGGGAAGACACAACCTTTGCTGAAAATAAGGCATATGGATTTACCGTGTCTGAATATGTATGTGTGCAATCAAAAGTGCATCTACCTTAACAGCATATCATGTTTTCTTCTTACCACTAAACAGGTCCAGCACACTTTATTTAGTGGTGATAAAAGCTCAACATCATATTGCATTCCTACTTCAATATAGCAATTTGAAATTTAAGGACTATTTACCTGAATTCCCAAAACATATTGAATAAAAATGTGGAGCTCCATTTGCAAAGTTATGCCTTTCTACCTTTTTTGTTGATATAACATACCAGATATAATGAAAGCTAAAATATTTGACATTTTAAAGAAAAATTACTCTGAGAGCTTTGCAAACAGCTCTAATACCTCCCCTCTGATTTCAGCTGCAGTTAGCATTACTGAACAAGCAAGGTAGTGTTGGAGTAGAATCAAATAGGGAGCAGTTTGACTCTTGGTACTTAGAGGCTGTGAATACGATTTTTAAATATTAAAATAGGGACTAATTAAAAATGTTTTAAAAATAAAGAGTGGTTCTGTAAGTTAACCAAATCACCTGTAACAAAATCAGCATTAATCACACAGCTGAAGAAAGAATATGTCAATCAAAAAGAGAAGAGATAAGCAATGGAATGATGAAACTAAGAGGAATAAAATCTGGTGGTGTACCATGACACATCTTTCAGTAATGTCTATTTTAGTTAGAGATTTAGGGAGATTTTAAGTAATTTAGCTAGTAAGTAAACTTTTTCATATTTTAAATGAACAAAAAACAAAACTAAATAATAAAATTTGTGGAAATTTAAAAAATAAAATTCAAAATGATGAAACTTTAATGCTTTTAGTGGGTATCTTTATGTACCCATAGGGGGCAAATGTTCTTTTTTCTGTCAGTGTAAATGCCTGAGAAGTACTAAATTGTACCTTAATTTATTCAATAAATACTAAGAAATAGAAATGAAAGCCTGAATAAGACAAATGTGGTCCCTGAACCCAGAGGCTTAATAAAGTACTACAGGGGCACCTAACCTTGACTTGGGAGATAGAGACTTACCGAAGGAACTGACTCCTAAACTGAAATATGAAGATTCTAGAGTAAGAAAGAAGAAACAAAGCAAAGAGAAAAAATAGTATTTATAGTATTAAAAAAAAAAAGCCCACAGGAAAGAGATAACGACATATTAAGAGAATAGAATAAAAAGTGTAAAGTACCAAGAGATGAAGCTGGATAGTAAGCAAGGGCAAAATCATGAAAGACCTTGTAAAGACTGTTGAGGAGTTTGAACTTTATCCTGAAAGCAACAGGGGCTCTATAAAGTATTTTAAGCATGGAAGTGATAAGTTCACTCTGGTGTAGAAATAAAGATGGGAGTGGACTAGTAAAAGACATTTTGTTATTTCAGTAATCCAAGCAAAAATGGTGATATCTGACATGTTAGGTGCCTCAACAGGCTAGAAGTAAGAGGTACTTCTTGGAGCCTACCTCTTATGCTGTCTCAAATATATAAACTGGTAAATATATAAACACCTATATTAATTTTTAAATACTTTTCCTATACTTGCTCCATTAATGCTTCTATTTCCAATGACAGAGAACGTCCAATCCATGGCATTATATCACACTCATCTAACAAAATATAAATTACTTACAGATTTTGTGAATGCATATAAAAGCTGGCAATCCATTCACATGCTTTGACAAGTGATCTTTCTTCTATGACTATCAACTGATATTCAAGTAAATGAAATATAGTCTGTGGGTTTAATGCCAAATGCTATTATTTTTTAAGGACAACCATGGCAGATACATGAGAAATTATTAGTACAAGTTATCAAAATACCAAGTTTCAATTATCTAGAAAGACATGTGACACCAAGGAACAATCTTTATGTCTCAGTGAAATATGTCAGGATAACTTGTTAATTTCTTTCTGTGAAAGAATGACTAGTTATGTAAACAAGGAAAACACATATGATGTCTAGTTTTCTTGGGAAAAACTCAAAATTTTCTCTAAAATTAAATTTCAATTTAATCTACAAACTTACAGACAGGATCTAGATTCTAGATGAAGGTCTGAAACTCCAACAAGTAAGTCACTAGGCTTCATGGCAGGCCATACCACTTAGGCTATCTCTCAGGCAAGCACTGATATTAGAGCCAGTTTTGCCTTGTGCCAACCTCTCTAGTTGATCATAATTGTCCTAACTGGTGACTAGGTCTAATGTCAAAGAGGCCATATAAGTCACTCCCTCCCTAACTGAATATTCTCTTTTTCTGGACCAGCAAACTAAAGTCAGGGAATAGCAAATAGCTGTGGCCATGACTGAGGGTTGAGATATGGATATGGATAGAGAGAGAAAGAATGAATCTACACAAAAGGATGTAAGAGTACATCTAAAACTCAATGATTCATAATCAGCTTAAAAAGAATCACTCTATAAAACTGTAACTTAATACCTTTACCAGTAACCTGAACGAAGGAACTGAGAATATCGTCATTAATTTTGTAGAAGATGCTAGGAACATTAGGTCGGGCATGGTGGCTAATTCATTAAAAGAAAGATACACGAGGAACCTCAATATATTAAAGAAATAAGACATCAAAACAAAATAAAGTTCAATACAGATAATGGCAAGTTACTATCCCACCAGGAGCCAAACACTGATAAAGGTTAATGAAAATGTTGGCTTAAAATGTGCTAGGAAAAAATGTAAAATAACGGTATAATACAAGTAAGATAGAAATCAGCAGTGTAAAGTTTCTAACAAGTGAAAACTAAGTCTTCTGTTATGCTATCAGATTCTTATTAAAGCAGTATGGTCTCCAATTTCAAAATAAAACCGAGAACAATAAAAAGGTTCATAGAGGAAATAATTAAATTCACTAAATATCTATTAAAAGTCCTTATGCCAAAGGTGAAGTTACTTTGCACTGTGGAAGAAATGACAAAAGGTGTTGAAGGTTTTAGTATATACAGATCAGTTAGACCACATAATACAGAACTCAAGATTAGAAAATATAGAAAATGATGTGTAATGATACTCAAAAACTTGACTGGAGAAATAACTATTTAACTGTGAGGATTAAGAACTAAAACAGGCTATCAAGAAAGGCTGGAGGAATATAAAATTTAGAGCACTGAGATTAGCAATTTGCTTGAGAGAAAGGCTAAGAAGATCCTGTTTTAAACAAGTCCCAAATGGCTAAAGTTAGTGTGATGAAGATATTTAGAAAGTTCATATTCATAAAGGAATTTTGAGACCTTTCAAAAACAGGGATATAAATTAGTGTTGCTAGATGATAATTATAATACTGAATATAATTGTATAAAAATGCTAATGTAGATCCAGAAACTCAGAAAAGTTGCAAAAGAAGAGTAAAGGATGGATTTGGAGAGTATTTTACAGTAAGGAATAAGTCAAAACAGCAGAAGAAAATAAACAGAAAAAGCATTTGTTAGAAACAATCTAAATATCCATCAATAGATGAATGGGGGACTTCCCTGGTGTTGCAGTGGTTAGGAATCTGCCTGTCAATGAGGGGGCACGGGTTCGAGCCCTGGTCCAGGAAGATCCCACATGCCGCAGAGCAACTAAGCCTGTGCGCCACAACTACAGAGCCTGTGCCCTAGAGCCTGTGAGCCACAACTACTGAGCCCGTTTGCCACAACTACTGAAGCCTGCGCATCTAGAGCCCGTGCTCTGCAACAAGAGAAGCCAGTGCAATGAGAAGCCCGTGCACCGCAACGAAGAGTAGCCCCTGCTCACTGCAACTAGAGAAAGCCCGCGCACAGCAACGACGACCTAACACAGCCAGAAATAATAAATAAATAAAAATAAATAAATTTTTAAAAATTATTTTTTAAAAAGCACTTGTAAATGAAACTAAGAAAAAAGTATTAACAAAGAAAAGTGATATTTGTAAAGATCAGGCAATGTTTAATAAATGTTAGAAGGGAAAGTCTTTGCTGGTGCAAATAAAGACCTAAAGGCCAGGTCAGAGTCTATTACAATTCTGACCATTAGGTTAAAGAGAGGGAATCAACTCCTCCTGTCTCACATTCTTTCCTCTTTTATTAAGTCTCCCACCTTCAGTCTTGGTAAGTGTGGCAGCCAAACCTCTTTAAATTGCTTGAAAACTATTTCCTATGTTTTTACTCCTCTCAACACATAAAAACATACATATTCTTCCACTTAGCCTTTAGTTTCAAAGCAGTGAAAAATTCCTAAAAGAAAAAAAGTTTCTGAGAACTAGATTCCAATTAACTTTGATACTTATTAGAATATTCGTTTGGACAAATCACTATCTTTTAGTTAAATGGATGACTTAAGTCAATTATTAATGAGGTTACTACATCATTCCCCTAGATCTTTTAGAGTGAAAACATCAAAAGATCAAGGCGATGGGGGTAATTCCTTTGCACGTTTTATATGCAAATAGCCTTTTACACTTAAAAGAGGGGTATCAGAGCTCCTACAAATCACTGAAATAGAAACAGCTTTTACTAATTGTCAAGATAAATTGCCAATTACTCCCTATAAATCAGGAACGGTAATTTCTAAGACAGAGTTGCTTATTCATAATAAGTGTTATATTTCCAATATGCCCCAGCCCTTTTTTTCACTCCAGTTTTTCCCACATATTTGGTTGAACCGCCCTTCTTTCTCCCTTCTCTCTTCACTTGACCTTGCCAATTCAAATCTCTTACCTTTCACGACCCTGCTCAGATGTGGACTTCTCCAGAAAACCCAATAGGACTTTAAGGATGAGTAAGAGGCTCTAAATGTATGCTCCCATGGCACCTGAACATGCCTCTTTCATAGGACTTACCACAATGGATCGTAACTGCCAGTTTTATTTGTCTACCTCTGCCAAAAGATAGCTCCATAAAGACAGGGACTTTAAAATACATCACTGTTTCCCTTCCTAATGCCTAGCACAGGACCTAGAATATGGTAGGCATTCATTAAGCATTTGTTTTAGGAATGAGGAATACCTGTTTCATAAAAAATGTATAATCTACACTCAAAAAAGTTCACATTTTACTTACAAATTCTAACACCACTAAGGCATACCATGTAATGGATTAAAGGGAGCAAGTTAAGAAGCACTTGCCAGCAACTGATTGGCCAGCAAGCAGCATTCCATAATAGCATTATCTTTGACGAGTTCATCACTGTCTAATGTCTTGTCTTCACTTTTAGCAATCCAAGACTTGTATTTATTAGGGCCTAGAAGACCTATATGAGGAATAAAAATAAATTTTGGCATAGAAATGATCGATCCATCTTTCAGATTCTGCTGCACAGTAGCCACATTCAAATGGGAGAGGATATATGAACCACTTTTTAAATTTACACTGGAGAAAACTCTTTTACAATAACAAGACGACCATCATCCTGGTATTAGGGTACCTGAAAAGCTGAAACAGTAATTAAAAAGTTGCCTGATGGGCACAGAATAAAAACCTGTCTGGTGATGCTCTATCAAACATCAAGAATTATTTTAAAAGTTTAATAATTAAAATGAGGTGATACTGACATAGGGATTGACAACAGACCAATAGTACAGGATAGATAGGCCAGAAATAGACGTATACATATATGGATTCTGATGTATGACTAAGATGGCTGCAGAGCAGTGGAGAGAGAACATCTTCTCAATATACTGTGCTGGGAAAACCAGGAATAGGGAGAAATGAATTTACATACAAGCCAATTCCACATGGATTACAGATCCAAATGTGAAAAGCTTTGTATTTTTTTTTTAAAGTACAAAGACTTGTCTTCAAAATTAGAAGACAAGTCTTTGTACTTTACCAGGGTAAAGAAGGATTTCTTATTAACAAGACACAGCAAGAACAAACTACAAAGAAAATGACTACATTAAAAATTAGAATTTCTAGTCATCAGTAGATACCATAAAATGAATAAGCACGCCAAAGAATGGGATAATACATTTGTAACACATATAAGGGGGAAAAGGCTCATACCTAAAATATATAAAGAATGCCTATAAATTAATTTTATATATACATAAAATCAGGAAAGGTGCATGGGAACTTCTAAAGAATAGCAGCATTCTACTTCTTTCCTGGGTAGTAGTTACATAGGTGTTGGCTTTAAAACACTATCTTTTAATGTTTATAATGCTTCAAATTAAAAAAGAACTAATATTATGGATAGTACTTAGGGGCAGTTTACCTAGGTTATGGTGATACCTGATAAATCATTCCAGCTCTGCAAGAGCTCTTATCTGGACTACCTACTTCCAATCCTGTCCCTCTTAGTCTATCCTCACCACAGTATCCAGAATGAGCCCTTCAAAATGTAAATCGGAACTAGCTATCCTCTGCTCAAAACGTCCCCATGGTTCCCCATCTCCTACCTGATCTGGCTCTCTATTACTCCTCTGATCTCATCTCCTACCGCTTCCCAACTAGCTCATTCTACTCCAGCCACACAGGCCACTATGATGTTCCTCAAATATTAGCCAGGTTGTTTTTGCCTGGTTGTTCCCTCTTCTTGGATGGCATTTTCCCAAATTGTCACACAGCTAATTCTTTCACCTCCTTCAAGTCTTTGCTTCAATGTTACCTTCTTAATGAGAACTGTTTTGTCCATCCTACTTAAAACTGCAACCCATTACCAAACTTTACTCTCCTTTTCCCTACTCTACTTTCCATATCTATTTTCAAAAGTACCAAATAATTTATTAATTTTGTTAATTGTTTATTATTGCTCTTGCCCTACTAGAATGCAAGCTCTAAAAAGGCAAGAAACTGGCTGACCTTCAGATATGTGAAAATAAATGCTTATTTTTATAAGAGATTTAGAATGGATTGTTCTGTAGCATTACTGCAGTGATAGCTTGATCTCCATGTTTATGAACATAAATGTAAAAAATGATTATCAAAAACCAAATCCAGAAAGACTTGGAGAAATATATCAAGACAAAGTTAGATTTATCCCCCAAATGCAAACATGATGTAACATTAGAAAATCAACTGATATTATTCATCCCACTAACAAAGTAAAAAAGAAAACACAGGATCATTTCAATAGAGGTAAAAAATTCATTAAGAAAATTCAACATCTGTCTATAACATAAAAAAGAAAAAACTCAGTAAATTCAGAATGGAGGGAAACTTTCTTAGCTTGACACAGAGAATCTACCAAAAATGAATAGAAAACAAAATTAAAGGTAAGACATTACAACACAAAAGCACTCACTTTAAAATGAGGAAGACAGCAAAGCTGCCAACTTATTACTGCAAATTTTCGTAATTGAAATGAAGGTCTTAGGTTATCTCAGATTCAAAACGATGTTCGATTTCTAGTCCCAATGAAAACAAGAGTCACTGATCTTAAATTTCTTATATCCCATCTCCTGTATTTTCACAAATACCTTGACAATAAAACTTCATTACTTGGAGGCTAGTGAAAACATAATTCAGTCTTAAATGCTGTATTTTTAATCGCAAGAGGATGAATGTTATGAAGCATTCCATTGAAGAAGTTTTGAAAAGAAGGCATAAAGTAGCCAGAAAGAATGCACTAGGAAGAAATAATAGATAAAAGCATCAATTACTAAAATCAGATAAAAACAGTAAAAGAATCTAAGAACTTTTTCTTAGATTTGGTGGGGGTGGAGAATTAAAATAAAATATACACACCTTTAGCAAGTCTAATCAAAAATTAAAATAGGGCTTCCCTGGTGGCGCAGTGGTTAAGAATCCACCTGCCAATGCAGGGGACACGGGTTCGAGCCCTGGTCCGGGAAGATCCCACATGCTGTGGAGCAACTAAGCCCATGCTCCACAACTACTGAGCCTGCGCTCTAGAGCCTGCATGCCACCAATACTGAAGCCTGTGCACCTAGAGCCCGTGCTTTGCAACAAGAAAAGCCACCGCAATGAGAAGTCCGCGCACCGCAGCGAAGACTAGCCCCCACTCACCACAACTAGAGGAAGCCCATGCGCAGCAACGAAGACCCAAGACAGCCAAAAATAAAAAATTAAATTAAAAAAAATTAAAATAAAACTAACACTAATTTAAGTCTTACTATACCATATTTTACAGGTAATATTTCATTCATATTCCATAATCCTTGAAGAAAAGGAAACTGAAACTTGATAAACTGAATAATTTCAAATTCACAGAGCTGTAAGTGGTGGAGTCAAGATTCAAACAAAGATTTTCTTTTAACTCAGATCTCATCATCTGAACCAATATATCATTTACAAATACAGAATACTATATACAAGAACAGGGATATAACCATAGGTAGAGATGATATTTAAATTTTTAAAGGCAAATACTTTGTACACTTCAGCACAGATACATTTGTAAACATCTACAAAATTAGCATAAAATAAAAATGTTTAAGTATAAAAGAATTACCTTAAATAAAAGTACTAGGCCTGAAAAGATTTGTAAGCAAGTTTTCAAATATGTTCTAGAACACAAGATAAAAAGCTTTAAGTTCATTTTTCAAAGCTAGCATCATTCTGACATCAAAATCTGACAAAAAGAATATTTTGTATGAAACAAATTATAAATTAGGGGGTGAAAACTCAAATATATTCATAGCTACTAAGTAAGCAAAATAAATGTGTATATCTAGTTGGATAAAAGATTACAATTAGCAAGAATTACAAGGAAAAAAAAAAGACTCAAATTACCAGCATCAAGAATGACACAGAATATCACTATGTATCCTGCAGACATCAAAAGAATAATAAAGGCATACCACAAACAACCTTACACACATAAATTTGACAATTTGGTGCAATGGACCAATTCCTCAAAATATATGAACTATCCAATATAAAACAGATAATTTAAATAGCCCTAAAACTATGAAAAAATTTGATTTAAAAACTACTGAAAAAGAAATATTCAGGCCCAGAGAAAGTTTGAATGTAAAACTCTACCAAACATTTAAAGAATTTACACAAATTCTATGCAATATTTTCCATAAAACACAAGAGGAAGAAATAATCCCCAATTCATTTTATGATAGTAGTATTGCCCTGATACCAAAACTAGACAAAGTCAGTACAAAAAGAAACTTATGGGCCAATAAATCTCATGAATACAGGCAAAAAAAATCTTTGACAAATTTTAAGCAAAAACAACTCAGTGATACATAAAAAGAATTACACACTATTACCAAAGCTGGTTCAAGTTATAAAGCAGAAACTAACACACCATTGTAAAGAAATTATACTCCAAAAAAGATGTTAAAAAAAAAAAGATGGTTCAATATTCGAAAATCAATCAATGTAATTCACTATATTAATGGACTACAGAAAAAAAATCACAAGAACATAATAATTTACGTGTCAAACGAAATTCAATACCATTCATGATTTAAAAACTCAAAAAAAAAACTAGAAATAGAAGGGATCATCCTAAACTTAATTAAAAAACAAAACAACAGGGCGTCCCTGGTGGTGCAGTGGTTAAGAATCCACCTGCCAATGCAGGGGACATGGGTTCAAGCCCTGGTCCGGGAAGATCCCACATGCCACGGAGCAGCTAAGCCCATGAGCCACAGCTACTGAGCATGCGCTCTGGAGCCTGCAAGCCACAACTACTAAGCCAGCATGCCACAACTACTAAAGCCTGTGCCTAGAGCCCGTGCTCCACAACAAGAGAAGCCATGACAATGAGAAGCCTGGGCACCACAACAAAGAGTAGCCCCTGCTCGCCGCAACTAGAGAAAGCCTGCCCAATGAGCCAAAAATAAATAAATAAAATAAATAAATTAAAACAAAACAAAACAACAACAAAGAAACCCTATAGTTAACATCTTACTTAATGGAGAAAGCCTGAATAATTTCCTCTAAGTCTGGGGAGAAGGCAAGGAGGTCAACTCTCACCCATCCTATTAAACATAGTACTGAAAGTTCCAGCCACTGCAATAAAGAAAGAAAAGGAAATAAAAGCCATACAGATTAGAAGGGAGAAATAAAACTGTTTTTACTTGCAGATGACATGATTATCTAATAGAAAAACCCAAAGAATCTACAACAACAACAACAAAAACCCCTCCTAAAACTAATAAGCAAGTTCAGCAAAATCACAAGATACAAGGTCAACACTGAAAAATCAATACTATTTCCATTTACTAGCAATGAACATGTGGAAATCAAAATTTTAAACACAATACCAGACTCCTTCTTGCGAGAGCACCGGAATCACAACTGACTGCTGAACAATCGACAGGAAGACACTGGAACTCACCAAAAAAGATACCCCACATCCAAAGACAAAGGAGAAGCCACAATGAGATGGTAGGAGGGGTGCAATCACAAAAAAAATCAAATCCCATAACTGCTGGGTGGGTGACTCACAAATTGGAGAACACTTATACCACAGAAGTCCACCCACTGGAGTGAAGGTTCTCAGCCCCACACAAGGGTTCCCAACTTGGAGGTCTGGCAAAAGAAGGAGGAATTCCTAGAGAATCAGACTTTGAAGGCTAGCGGGATTTAATTGCAGGAATTCGACAGGACTAGGGGAAACAGAGACTCCACTCTTGGACGGCACACACCAAGTAGTGTGCACATCGGGACAAAGGGGAAGGAGCAGTGACCCATAGGAGACAGAACAAGACCTACCTGCTAGTGTTGGAGGGTCTCCTGCAGAGGGGGGGGGATGGCTGTGTCTCACCGTGAGGACAAGGACACTGGCAGCAGAAATTCTGGGAAGAACTCCTTGGCATGACCCCTCCCAGAGTCCGCCATTAGCCCCACCAAAGAGCCCGGGTAGGCTCCAGTGTTGGGTCACCTCAGACCAAACAACCAACAGGGAGAGAACCCAGCTCCACCCATTGGCAGACAAGCAGATTAAAGTTTTACTGAGCTCTGCCCACCAGAGCAACAGCCAGCTCTACCCACCACCAGTCCCTCCCATGAGGGAACTTGCATAAGCCTCTTAGATAGCCGAATCCACCAGAGGGCAGAGAGCAGAAGCAAGAAGAACTACAATCTTGCAGCCTGTGGAACAAAAACCACATTCACAGAAAGATAGACAAGATGAAAAGGCAGAGGGCTATGTACCAGATGAAGGAACAAGATAAAACCCCAGGAAACAACTAAATGAAGAGGATATAGGCAACCTTCCAGAAAAAGAATTCCGAATAATGATAGTGAAGATGATCCAGGACCTCGGAAAAAGAATGGAGGCAAAGATTGAGAAGATGTAAGAAATGTTTAACAAAGACCTAGAAGAATTAAAGAACAAACAAACAGAGATGACCAATACAATAACTGAAATGAAAACTACACTAGAAGGACAATAGCAGAATAACTGAGGCAGAAGAACAGATAAGTGACCTGGAAGACAGAATGGTGGAAGTCACTGCTGCGGAACAGAATAAACAAAAAAGAATGAAAAGAAATGAAGACAGCCTAAGAGACCTCTGGGACAACATTAAATGCAACAACATTCGCATTATAGGGGTCCCAGGAGGAGAAGAGAGAGAGAAAGGACCCGAGAAAACATTTGAAGAGATTATAGTCGAAAACTTCCCTAACATGGGAAAGGAAATAGCCACCCAAGCCCAGGAAGCACAGAGAGCCCCATACAGGATAAACCAAAGGAGAAACATGCCAAGACACACAGTAATCAAATTGGCAAAAATTAAACACAAAGAAAATTATTAAAAGCAGCAAGGGAAAAATGACAAGTAACATACAAGGGAACTCCCATAAGGTTAACAGCTGATTTCTCAGCAGAAACTCTACAAGCCAGAAAGGAGTGGCATGACATATTTAAAGTGATGAAAGGGAAGAACCTACAACCAAGATTACTCTACCCGGCAAGGATCTCATTTAGATTTGATGGAGAAATCAAAAGCTTTACAGACAAGCAAAAGCTAAGAGAATTCAGCACCACCAAACCAGCTCTACAACAAATGCTAAAGGAACTTCTCTAAGTGGGAAACACAAGAGAACAAAAGGACCTACAAAAACGAACAAAAACAATTAAGAAAATGGTCACAGGAACATGCATATCGATAATTTCCTTAAACATGAATGGATTAAACACGCCAACCAAAAGACACAGGCTCACTGAATGGATACAAAAACCAGACCCATATACATGCTGTCTACAAGAGAACCACTTCAGACCTAGGGACACATACAGACTGAAAGTGAGTGAATGGAAAAAGATATTCCAAGCAAATGGAAATCAAAAGAAAGCTAGCAATACTCATACCAGATAAAATAGACTTTAAAATAAAGAATGTTATAAGAGACAAGGAAGGACACTACATAATGATCAAGGGATCAATCCAAGAAGAAGATATAACAATTATAAATATATATGCACCCAATATAGGAGCACCTCAATACATAAGGCAACTGCTAACAGCTATAAAAGAGTAAATTGACAGTAACACAATAATAGTGGGGGACTTTAACACCTCACTTACACCAATGGACAGATCATCCAAATAGAAAATTAATAAGGAAACACAAGCTTTAAATGACACAATAGACCAGATAGATTTAATTATATTTATAGGACATTCCATCCCAAAACAGCAGATTACCCTTTCTTCTCAAGTGTGCATGGAACATTCTCCAGGATAGATCACATCTTGGGTCACAAAACAAGCCTCAGTAACTTTAAGAAAATTGAAATCATATCAAGCATCTTTTCTGACCACAACGCCATGAGATTAGAAATCAGTAACAGGGAAAATAACGTAAAAAACACAAACACATGGAGGCTAAATGATATGTTACTAAATAACCAAGAGATCACTGAACAAATCAAAGAGGAAATCAAAAAATATCTAGAGACAAATGACAATGAAAACACGACGATCCAAAACGCATGGGATGTAGCAAAAGCAGTTCTAAGAGGGAAGTTTATAGCAATACAAACCTACCTCAAGAAATAACAAACATCTCAAATAAACAATCTAACTTTACACCTAAAGTAGTTAGAGAAAGAAGAATAAAGAAAAACCCCAAAGTTAGCAGAAGGAAAGAAATCATAAAGATCAGATCAAAAAAAAAAAATGAAGAGAAATGAAGGAAATGATAGCAAAGATCAATAAAACTAAAAGCTGGTTCTTTCAGAAGATAAACAAAATTGATAAGCCATTAGCCAGACTCATCAAGAAAAAGAAGGAGAGGACTCAAATCAACAAAATCAGAAATGAAAAAGGAGAAGTTACAACAGACACCGCAGAAATACAAAGCATCCTAAGAGACTACTACAAGCCACTCTATGCCAATAAAATGGACAACCTGGAAGAAATGGACAAATTCTTAGAAAGGTATAACCTTCCAAAACTGAACCAGGAAGAAATAGAAAATATGAACAGACCAATCACAAGTAATGAAATTTAAACTGTGATTTAAAATCTTCCAACAAATAAAAGTCCAGGACCAGATGGCTTCACAGGCGAATTCTATCAAACATTTAGAGAAGAGCTAACATCTATCCTTCTCAAACTCTTACAAAATACAGCAGAGGGAGGAACACTCCCAAACTCATTCTATGAGGCCACCATCACCCTGATACCAAAACGAGACAAAGATACTACAAAAAAAGAAAATTACAGACCAATTTCACTGATGAATATAGATGCAAAAATCCTCAACAAAATACTGGCAAACAGAATCCAACAACACATTAAAAAGTTCATACATGATGATCAAGTGGGATTTATCTCAGGGATGCAAGGATTCTTCAATATACGCAAATCAATCAACGGGATACACCATATTAACAAATTGAAGAATAAAAACCATATGATCATCTCAATAGAGGCAGAAAAAGCTTTTGACGAAATTCAACACCCATTTATGACAAAAACTCTCCAGAAAATGGGCATAGAGGGAACCTACCTCAACATAATAAAGGCCATATACGACAAACCCACAGCAAACATCATTCTCAATGGTGAAAAAGCATTTTGAAAGCATTTCCTCTAAGATCAGGAACGAGACAAGGATGCCCACTCTCACCACTATTATTCAACATAGTTTTGGAAGTCCTAGCCACAGCAATCAGAGAAGAAAAAGAAATAAAAGGAATACAAATTGGAAAAGAAGCAGTAAAACTGTCACTCTTTGCAGATGCCATGATACTATACATAGAGAATCCTAAAGATGCCACCAGAAAACTACTAGAGTTAATCAATGAATTTGGTAAAGTTGCAGGATACAAAATTAATGCACAGAAATCTCTTGCATTCCTATACACTAATGATGAAAAATCTGAAAGAGAAATTAAGGAAACACTCTCATTTACCACTGCAACAAAATGAATAAAATACCTAGGAATAAACCTACCTAGGGAGACAAAAGACCTGTATGCAGAAAACTATAAGACACTGACGAAAGAAATTAAAGACGATACAAACAGATGGAGAGATATACCATGTTCTTGGATTGGAAGAATCAATATTGTGAAAATGACCATACTACCCAAAGCAATCTACAGATTCAATGCAATCCCTATCAAATTACCAATGGCATTTTTTTACAGAACTAGAAAAAAAAAATCTTAAAATTTGTATGGAGACACAAAAGACCCCGAAGAGCCAAAGCGGTCTTAAGGGAAAAAAATGGAGCTGGAGGAATCAGGCTCCTGGACTTCAGACTATACTACAAAGCTACAGTAATCAAGACAATATGGTACTGGCACAAAAACAGAAATACAGATCAATGGAAAAGGACAGAAAGCCCAGAGATAAACCCACACACCTGTGGTCAACTAATCTATGACAAAGGAGGCAAGGATATACAATGGAGAAAAGACAATCTCTTCAATAAGTGGTTCTGGGAGAACTGGACAGCTACATGTAAAAGAATGAAATTAGAACACTCCCTAACACTATACACAAAAATAAACTCAAAATGGATTAGAGACCTAAATGTAAGACTGGACACTATAAAACTTTTAGAGGAAAACATAGGAAGAACACTCTTTGACATAAATCACAGCAAGATCTTTTTTGATCCACCTCCTAGAGTAATGGAAATAAAAACAAAAATAAACAAATGGGACCTAATGAAACTTAAAAGCTTTTGCAAAGCAAAGGAAAACGTAAACAAGATGAAAAGACAACCCTCAGAATGGGAGAAAATATTTGCAAACGAATCAATGGACAAAGGATTAATCTCCAAAATATATAAACAGCTCATGCAGCTCAATATTAAAAAAACAACCCAATCCAAAAATGGGCAGAAGACCTAAATAGACATTTCCCCAAAGAAGACATATAGATGGCCAAGAAGCACATGAAAAGCTGCTCAACATCACTAATTATTAGAGAAATGCAAATCAAAACTACAATGAGGTATCACCTCACACCAGTTAGAATGGGCAACATCAGAAAATCTACAAATAACAAATGCTGGAGAGGGTGTGGAGAAAAGGGAACCCTCTTGCACTGTTAGTGGGAATGTAAATTGATACAGCCACTATGGAGAACAGTACAGAGGTTCCTTAAAAAACTAAAAATAGAACTACCATATGACCCAGCAATCCCACTACTGGTCATATACCCAGAGAAAAGCATAATTCAATAGGAGTCATGTACCACAATGTTCATTGCAGCACTATTTACAATAGCCAGGTCATGGAAGCAACCTAAATGCCCATCAACAGACGAATGGATAAAGAAGATGTGGTACATATATACAATGGATTATTACTCAGCCATAAAAAGGAATGAAATTGGGTCATTTGTAGAGACGTGGATGAATCTAGAGACTGTCATACAGAGTAAGTCAGAAAAAGAAAAACAAATATCGTATATTAACACACATATGTGGAACCTAGAAAAATGGTACAGATGAACCGGTTCGCAGGGCAGAAATTGAGACACTGATGTAGAGAACAAACATATGGACACCACGGGGGGAAAGCGGCGGGGTGGGGGTGGTGGTGGGATGAATTTGGAGATTGAGATTGACATGTATACACTGATGTGTATAAAATGGATAACTAATAAGAACCTGCTGTATAAAAAAATAAATAAAATAAAATTCAAAAATCCAAAAAATAAATAAAACACAATACCACTTTTAATCATTCCAAAGGACATGAAATACTTATAAAGATAAGTCTAACAAAACATATACAGGATTTGCATTTTGAAAACTATGATTACTGATGAGAGAAATTTTAAGAGATCTAAATAAATGGAGTGACAGAATGTTAATAACTTGGAAGACTCAACATATTAAAAATGTCAATTATTCCCAAACTGATATACAAATTCCCAACAAAATTCCAGCAAGATTTTAAATTCAGCCTGATCTAACTTTGTTGATTCTACCATTAGGCCACACCCTTAACAGCCATTCCCAGACACATTCTCCAGATTTCTATCTATATAAATTGTAAAAATCATGCACTTCTTTTGGATTATGGAACAACTCCTCATGGATCACACTTTGTACCTCACCTTTAGGGCAGCTAAGACTCCAGTCCACTCATAGATCTAGAAATAAAGAGGGATAGTGAAGGAGGGCTTTAAGGAGAATCAGAAGTGTCTCACAAAGCACCTACTTCAGGGGAGGCCATTACAGTTTCCTTGGGCAAAGCAAGGTAACTCCAAACTCATCAGGATTTTCCCATATGTCCCCATTCCAATTTTCAGGATCCCGTTCCCTCCCAATCAACACCCTCATTTCAACAGCAGACATCCTGTGAAGCTGGGAATCCAATTTGCATTGTAATTTAGCCATTCCAAGGAAGAGACTTTGGATTTGGTTTTAAGCCATCTCAGCCCTTGACAACAGGAGATAAGGATCTCTTTCAGGGAAGACATAGAAACTTTCAGGTGATTTATGCAGTACTTGAGCTGGGAATTCAAATCCCTAAATTCATCCTTTTCTTTCCTGCCATTGTCATGAAACTTTTTATTTTGAAAAATGTTCTAAGGTATCAAAACATATGGCCACCCAAAGTCTTGCCTCTTAAAAGTATTTGATTAGAAGTATCCACTGGTGATGTTTTGCATATCACTATTGACACATCGTGCCATGGACTATCAGTACTCTCTTTAGTACTTGAAACAGAATCAGTATCTTTAAATCAAATCAGATCAAGGAATCAACTGGAGAAATCCCAAAACAAATTCAGAAAATGCATTGATACTGTTCCTCTAGAAGTATTCGCAGTAACAAAATCTGTATTAGGGTTCTCCAGAGAAATAGAACCAGAAACAGGAGATATTATATATATATATATGTATATATATGTATATATATACATATATATATATGTATGTATATATATATATATATATATATATACATATATATATATACACATACACACACACAGACACAGATAGAGAGAGGGAGAGAGAAGGATTTATTTTGAGAAACTGGGCCACATGATTGTAGGGGCTGGCAAATATGAAACCTTCAGGACAGGCCAGCTGGCTGAAGACCCAAGGAAGAGTTGATGTCATAGTCTTGAGTCAGAAGGCAGTCTGTAGGTAGAATTCCTTCCTTTTCAGCTGGATCTCAGTCTTTTCTTTCAAGGCCTTCAACTGGTTAGATAAAGCCCATCTGTATTATGTAGCGTAATATGCTTTGTTCAGAAAATTACTAACTTAAATGTCAGTCATATCTAAAAAATACACCACAGAAACATTTAGATTGGTGTTTGACCAAACAACTGGGCACTACAAACTAGCCAAGTTGACACATACAATTAACTGTCACAACACCCACACAAAAACCTGTACATAAATTTTTTAAATAGTTTTATGTGTAATACCCCCAAAATGGAAAGCACACAATTATCCTTCAACAAGTCAATGTTTAAACAGACTGTGGTACACCTACACCACGAAATACTCTCAGCAATAAAAAGGAGCAAATTACTGATACATGCAACAACTTGGGTGGAATTCAAGGGCATTATGCTAAGTGAAAAAAATCCAATCTCAAAAGGTCACATACTATGTGATTCTAATTATATAACATATTAAAATTATAAAATCATAGAGTTAAAAAACATAGTAGTGATTGCTAGACATTAATGATATTCATTCAAGTCATTATGAAGGTGTATTTGTCAATATAAGAGGTTTTTGGTTAAGAATTCATGGTAAGGTATAGAGAGAAAATGTTTAAAAAGATGTATAATGAGATTTCACTAAACCAGATATTAAAATAATTACCAATATTTACAAAATGATAGAACAGTGAGACAATATAAAAAGTTCAGTAGACTCTAGTATACATAGTGAGCCAGGATATGATAAAGAAGGTATTTCAAATCAGTGAAGAAAAAATAAGTTTGCTGGTTATTCAATAAGTAGTGTTGTCATCTCTGGGTATAGATACAGGGATTTCACGTGATTTTTAAATTTTTTCTTAATCTCTGTTTCTAAAATGTTTGATAGTGAATAAACAGTTCTTTTATAATCAGAAAAATACATAATAACTATTTGAAAGAACTTAAGTTTCGATGAATTTTGATTTTAGATAAAATTTACAAAAATAAAACAAAAAACCATAAGTAAAACTAATACTTTTTTCCTACATACAAATATAAAAATTCTATGTATCAAAAGACACCACAATCAAAATTCAAAGTTAAACAATAAAGAGGACAGCAAAAATTAACATGGCAAAAACAGAGAGAAAAGTTATCACTCAACACATCCTTAATGTTTTTAAGTAAAGATAAACCTACAAGAGTAATTCAAATGGACATTCACTAAAGAATTGTAAATCATCATTAAACTTGAAAAATATCCCAAGACTCTTTGTGTATATTCCAAAAGTCACTGATAAATGTAATCCATTTGATCCATGCAAGGGTAACAAAGGCAAATTAAGAGAATTAGAACTAAATTCTCTTTGGGGTCTGGTAAAGCCATTCTTATCTTACCAAAAAATTTTTTTATTTTTATTTTTTTTAATTTATTTTTGGCTGTGCTGCACACGGGCTTTCTCTAGTTGCGGCGAGCAGGGGCTACTCTTCGTTTCAGCATGCGGGCTTCTCATTGAAGTGGCTTCTCTTGTTGCGGAGCACAGGCTCTAGGTGCACGGGCTTCAGTAGTTGTGGCTCGCGGGCTCTAGAGTACAGGCTCAGTAGTTGTGGCACTGTTGCTCTGCGTCATGTGGGATCTTCCCGGACCAGGCCTCGAACCCGTGTCCCCTGCATTGGCAGGCGGATTCTTAACCACTGCGTCATCAGGGAAGTCCCAACCAAGGAATTATTTGCCTTTAATTTCTCCATAAAAGTGAAAAATCTGTAAAAGTAAATCTTTTATGCCTAAGCTTCCACCTAGTCTGAAGATTGAGGTGCATATGATACTGTTGAATATTTTGGGCACTGTGTCGTTTCAAATCACACTGCTCTAGCTGCAGCATTTTCTTTCATAAAGTTAAGTATAAACTATCAAGTAATGCTGGTTATTATTCTTAAATCAAATAGATGCCTAGATGATTGTGTAGTCTGTATGGGATAAACTAATTCAGCAGTCTTGGTAGCTATAAAAGTTAAGTGAAGGTTACTCAAAGAACTGCATAACAGGCTATATAAGGGACCTAATTCTGAAAGTTTGATTTAGGAACTTATACATTTTTCATTAAAGATAAAAGGAAAAAAATTAACATGAATAATGTCCGAACTCACAGTAATCAGAGAAATGGAGGGTAAAACAACATACCAATTTGACAAAGTTTTTTTTAACCAAGAAATGAGAAAATAATCTTGTATATAATTCTTATTAATGTAAACTACTACGAATTTTATAAAATACCTTAAAAATAAGGATATTCTTTTACCCTGATAATCTATTTCCAGGAATTCTGTGTCAATATAAAAACTGTCAATGTAAAAATTCCTTTTTTCTAAGGAAATAATCGGATCTACTGAAACATTATAAATATCTGTATTCACTGAAATTATTCTATTTGTAAAAATAGAAATTTGTACATTTAAAAAATCCAGAAATAGCAGATTGGTTAATAAGTAATAGTATTCCCATACAATGGAATGCCATATCATTAAAAATCAGATAAACAGTAAGAAAATAAAATGAAAAATGGTCGCTAATGTGGGAAAATACTCATAATGTTACATTAGGTTAGTAAAAATTCTGGATGCAAAACAATCCACAGAAGTGAAGCCTATTTTGCTTAAATTATGTATATATATAAAAAGTTACATGATAATACTCTAAAATACTAATAGTTGTCATTGTGGAGGGTAGAATTATGTGTTATATATTTTCTAAACAATTCTCTGCATTTTCTAAATTACTGATAATGAACAAACATTATTAGATGACCAGAAAAAAATCCACTGTATTTCATTAAAAATATATATATAAAGGATCCTTTTATTCTTAAAAAGGGAATACAGGGGACTTCCCTGGTGGTCCAGTGGGTAAGACTCCACACTCCCAATGCAGGGGGCCTGGGTTCAAACCCTGGTTGGGGAACTAGATCCCGCATGCATGCCGCAGCTAACAGTTTGCATGCCACAACTAAAGATCCCGTATGCCACGACGAAGATCCCACGTGCTGCAACTAAGACCCAGCAGAGCCAAAATAAACAAATTAATTAATAATAAAAAGTAATAATTTTTTTTTTATAAAAGGGAATACAGAATAATTTCCAAAATCAGGTCTAAAGAGCACAAGATCAACAGGATTTTAACACGGGTTATTTGACCCAAAAAAAAAAAAAAAAAAAAAAAAAGGAAGACAACGGTTCCATAATGAAATATATTTAGGAAAAACTGGATTAGGACTTCTAGAGCCCTCAAAATTCTAATTCTCCAACCTTAGCCACCTCCATGCCAGCCCCTGGAGTGACTCCACAGAATCTCTAACAATCTGGAGAAGCACTTAAAAATTGCCAATCTCTTCTATCATTCTCACATTCTGGATATATTTTATAAAACATAAATAGAGAGAGAAGGAGGGAGGAAGAATGAATTATGTTACAACAGTAGTGAACTTCCACAAGGCGTTAATTTCTAAGTACATATTGGGACCAGGAAGAGGGAACAAGAACTAAATAAGATAGCAGATGGAAAGATTTGCAAACTTGACTTGCTTATTAAAATTGGTTTTGCATGCAAAATTTATACTGAATAAATTTTAAAATATGTAAATTGCACACATATGCTTTTATATGTGATGACAAATCATACTGATGTAGTTGAATTTTAAAGATACTATAAACTGAAATGAAAATGCACATATACCTTAGTGTTTAAATAAAAAATGTACCTTGGACATCAAAAGCACCGAAGATTTCAGTGTTAAATTTACTCAGCATAAAACAAACTGCTGAGCATTATACTCTTTCCCAAACAGATTTTCACATCAGCCATTAGATGGCACCATATATCTACTAGTTAACATAACTGTATACTAAACTCTAATTTTCCCCATGTGTTTAAAAAGTATTATAAAATATATCTAACTTTTAAGTAAATACAATACATTATCTTTTATCATTGTTAAATTTTAAGTTTTCAAGTGAAGAAAAATAATATAGTCAATTACCTTGGTATCACCCTTTTTAGAACATTACAATTTAAAATAAGTAATCCAGGATATGGGGATGTATGTATACATATAACTGATTCACTTTGTTATACAGCAGAAACTAACAAAACATTGTAAAGCAATTATACTCCAATAAAGATGTTAAAAAAATAAAAATAAAAATAAAAAAATTAGAAATGTGACATGTTATATTCTCTTTTCATTATGTAATAAAACTGGAAAATAAACAAATTTTAAAAATAAAAAAATAATAAAACAAATAAAATAAGTAATTCCATTCAGAAATCAAGCTGGAATGTTCTAAAACAACTGTTCAAAAGTTAAATGTCAGGTGGCTAGAGAATGTCTTCCCTTAAGATAAATAGAAGATAAAACTAATTTTCTACCTTAATATTTTTTTTACTTCTTTTCATTCATAAATCTACACTGTCCAAGTTCTACTTCTTCTCAATAATCAAATTTCTATCTACTGTTCTTGACTAAATTTCATCATATCTTATTCTCTAATCCAGGACTCTCTCAATGCATATCAATTTAAAGTGTAGCTTCCATACAACCCAGCAATCCCACTACTGGGCATATACCCTGAGAAAACCATAATTCAAAAAGAGACATGTACCACAGTGTTCACTGCAGCACTATTTACAATAGCCAGGACATGGAAGCAACCTAAGTGTCCATCGACAGAGGAACGGATAAAGAAGATGTGGCACATATATACAATGGAATATTACTCAGCCATAAAAAGAAACGAAACTGAGTTATTTGTAGTGAGGTGGATGCACCTAGAGTCTGTCATACAGAATGAAATAAGTCATAAATAGAAAAAAAAATACCGTATGCTAACACATATATATGGAATCTAAAAAAAAAAAAAAATGGCTCTGAAGAACCTAGGGGCAGGACAGGAATAAAGACACAGACGTAGAGAATGGACTTGAGGACACAGGGAGGGGGAAGGGTAAGCTGGGACAGAGTGAGAGAGTGGCACTGACATATATACACTACCAAATGTAAAACAGATAGCTAGTGGGAAGCAGCCTCATAGCACAGGGAGATCAGGTCGGTGCTTTGTGACCACCTAGAGGGGTGGGATAGGGAGGGTGGGAGGGACACACAAGAGGGAGAGGATATGAGGATATATGTATATGTGTAGCTGATTCACTTTGTTTTACAGCAGAAATTAACACACCGTTGTAAAGCAATTATACTCCAATAAAGATGTTAAATATATATGTATATATCATACAATAATCCATATTTATGTAGAAACATGAAGGGTATGGAAGTGTCGTTATAGAGCAGGCTTTTTTGGTAAATACCTAACTAATTTGTAAGATGATAAGCATGTGCTCAGCTTCAGCCTACTCCTGGTTACCTGGTTACTAGGGGTAAGATAGGGAAGATAATCCATTCTTGCTACTATCATGGAAGGCATCTTTAAAAAATACTTAACAAAGCTTGAATTGGCTTTTCAACTTCTTTTTCTTTACTTTGATCACCTGGGCATAAAGTGGAATTTGATTTAATTTTCTGCAAGATCAACAGAAGATGGCTCTCAAGTGTTTGTGAAATTCTTATTGATTGTTCTGAAAATCAAATACCACCCTGTTTAAAGTCATCATATCAGAATTGAAATATCTGTTCCTAGAGTAATTTAAAATCTCATTTAGTGTGACAGAACTTAGACATATACTTGTTTAATTTTCTTTCAATTAAGCCATTATATAATTGAATCTCACCAGAACTACTGGATTATGTTACAGTTGAATAAATTGAAAGAGCTTATTTTAAAAAAAATAAAATAAAATAAAGTGTAGCTTCCGGGACTCCCCTGGTGGCGCAGTGCTTAAGAATCCGCCTGCCAACACAGGGGACACAGGTTCGATCCCTGGTCTGGGAAGATCCCACCTGCCACAGAGCATCTAAGCCTGTGTGCCACAACTACTGAGCCTGTACTCTAGAGCCCACGAGCCACAACTACTGAGCCCGCATGCCACAACTACTGAAGCCCGCACACATAGAGCCCATGCTCTGCAACAAAAGAAGCCACCACGATGAGAAGCTCGCGCACCGCAACAAAGAGGAGCCCCCGCTCACCACAACTAGAGAAAGCCTGAGCGCAGCAACAAAGGCCCAACACAGCCAAAAAAAAAAAGTGTAGTTTCCTAGTCTCTATCCTGATATCCTCTGCTCCAGATGTATGTATCAACTATTTAGATACCAAAAAATGGCCCTATTCTGATCATCACTTTTTCCAATTCCAATTAAGATAGAGTAACAGGGATAAGATTTATCCTACTACCTGAAAACACTAAAACATGAGACAAAATATATGAAATAACGGCACCAAGACACTGGACACAGGCAAGAAAGGGCAGTGATCATTGAGGGGGAAAAAAAAAGAGATTATTATTTTCCAAGCTTATCCTAGAGAAAGTTTCCAGGCTGCAGCAAAGAGAAAGGGAACCCAAGCAGAGCCCAGTGGTCTCCCTGAGCTGAGATGAACGTGGGGATAAAAGGAAGCTAAGGAGGCTAGAGTTTCCCTGGTTGAGTACCAGAGAATAGAAAGCTGTGCAGAGAGAGAAGTCCAGAAAGCCACACTGAGGCACCCATGAGTATACAGCTAAGTACTGCTCAAGACATTCATGTGAGAAAACCACCAGAGACTGGGAAAAGAATCCTGCAAAAGAATTAAAGAGAAGAGTGATCAAATATCACACAGCACAGAAACAGTGTCTATTCTCAAGTCCAAAATGAAAAATATCGAACCTTATGGGGCACTGATTATACTACAATATCTTGCTCAAAAGTGAGGAAAAGTTAACTCTAGAGTAAACCAGGGTATGACCCCACCAAACAATAGTAAAAGCAAGACCAAAAGGAACAAACTGTTTCCAAGTAACAACTTATTACAGAACAAAGGTCAAAAAATAAACAAAATAGCCAACACAACAAGGAAAACTTCACAGTGTCTGGAATCCAATAAAAAATAATTAGGCATGCAAAGAAGGGAGGTGAAAATTAGAAAAAATAAAACAATCAAAACTGACTCAGAAAGGTGACAGAATTAGTAGACAAGGATACATGGCTATAGGTAATTTCGCCATAAGCATCTTTGCTACATATCAGCCATAAATATTTTCACCACATAACTAATTGGTCATAAGGTAATTTTGCCGTAAAGGATAAAATAACAACAAAAAAGGATGTTTAAAAGGACATAATGAAACATAAAAATTAATAAATTAAAAAGAGTATAGCAAAATATAAAAATGTTGAATATATTTAAAACGTGTAAAAAAATTCATAGCAATACTGTATGAATAACTGATTTTATGAGTTGTAACAAGCACTGTCCTCCAAGTCTTTCATTCACAGCATTTTATACATTTTTTCCTTCTTAGTACACCTCCTTGTTTGGAACTGCACTCTTACTTTTTCAATAAAATTTCTTTCTTCATTAAGAGAGAGATCAGATTCCAAATACTAGGATGCAAACCTGTAAACTGAACTTTGAATTTCCTGTGAAAGCCTTCTACACCAGGGCTCCCCAACCCGGGCCACACAGCAGGAGGTGAGCGGGGGGCGAGCAAGCAAAGCTTCATCTGCCGCTCCTCATCGCTCACATTACCGCCTGAACCATCCCCCCACCCGTCCGTGGAAAAACTGTCTTCCACGAAACCGGTCCCTGGTGCCAAAAAAGGTTGGGGACCACTGTTCTTCACTGTTGTTTGTTCTTGGTATACTGTCATATGTCTGTTGATAGACACTGCAAACTTCTATAGGAAATGTGGGTTCAGCTCTGAACCTTCAAATCGCTAAAGGACTTGAGAAATAATACATTATTTTCTAGTATAGTATGCAATCTGGCTTTACACTCTCGTATTTCACACTTCCAGTAAGTTTTATCACCATATTTTCTATCAACTCAATATACATAGTTGTTATCATGCACTATTTTCAGACCACACTCCTACTGGTCACTGTATAGACCATTATGAGGGGTAAGATTTGTATAATATAAAAATGGGTGCACTGTGTCAATGGAGAAATGAAACCAAACTGTCAACGAGTTATTTTATCTTTTACAGTAAAACCGCCTTACGCCCAATTAGTTATGAGGTGAAAATGCTTGCAGCAAAGATGGTTAAAGCAAAAATACCAGACACGGATACTAACAGTTATTATGATGTATCCCATGGGTTCAAAAAGCTAGAGGAAAGACTGAATGTGTTAAGAAGCATGGATATACATTTTTTAAAACCTAAATCAACCTTCTAAAGATGAAAACTATAATATCAGAGGTAAAAAGATTAACAGCAGATTAAATATAACAAAATAAAACATTAGTCACCTTGAAGACATACCAATAGAAAGCATCTGAATAAAACAGAAAGAAAAAAGATGGAGAAAATGAACAGAAAAGCAGTAAACTGTGAGACAACTTCAGGTGCACAAATACATACGTATATAATTAGAGTCCATAAAAAAGAGGTCAGAGAAGGGAGAATTAAGAAAACATTTGAAAAAATGAAGTTCAAAATTTTTACAAATTTAATGAAAATGACAAACTAAAGAAGCTGATTGAACCCAAGTATAAGAAACATGAAGAAAACTACAAAAAGGAGTATGATACTCAAATTGCTTAAAAACAGTTATTAAGATGAAATCTTAAAAGCAGCCAGAAAAAAATTACAGATTATGTATAAAGGAAAATAGATACAGTTAACAACCAATTACTCGTCTGAAACAAACACAAGCTAGAAAAAGTGGAGCGCCATCATT